>NC_090440.1:1011011169-1011642836 GCF_031143425.1 Pleurodeles waltl
CTTGCTGTTGGCCTGCTGCCTTGCTGAACTCTTGTCTGGCTGCAAAAGTGCTCTCCAAGGGATTGGATAGAGCTTGCCTCCAGTTCCCTTAAGTCTCAGGACCAAAAAGACTTCTCTTTTTCATTTGGACTCCTTGTGCGCCGAACAATTCGACGCACAGCTTGCTCCGCAGTGAGAAAATCGGCGCACGCTGATCCAGAAAGACTCCGCTCGACGCGACACCTACGGTGCGACCAGAACTTGGACGCACGGCCTCGCATAGACAACGCCACCGAGTTCCAGAGATGAAATCGACGCAACGCCTGTCGTGGGAAAAAAAATTCAACGCACAGCCTCCCGGAACGACGCGCAGCCGGATAACAAAGCTGAGGAATCCACGCACAGACCCTGGGACATCTGGTAATCCCGCGAACCATAGAAGGAGTCGGCCCGCATGCCGGAAAACGACGCACATCTTCCCAGCGTGAAAAATAACGATGCAAGACCCTGTGTGAAGGGGCGAAACCTACGCACACACCATTTTTCAACGCATCTCCTCCTCTGCAGCCCTGTGTGGAGATTTTCCACTCCAAACCAGGTACTTTGTGCTTGAAAGAGACTTAGAGGGTCATTCCAACCCTGGCGGTCATCGACCGCCAGGGTGGATGACCACGGAAGCACCGCCAACAGGCTGGCGGTGCTTCCCTGCCCATTCTGACCGCGGCGGTAAAGCCGCGGTCAGAAAAGGGGATCCGGCGGTTTCCCGCCGGATTTCCCCTGTCTGGGCTGAATCTCCATGGCCGCCATGGAGATTCCGACCCCCTTCCTGCCACCCTGTTTCTGGCGGTTTTTACCGCCAGGAACAGGATGGCGGGAACAGGTGTCATGGGGCCCCTGGGGGCCCCTGCACTGCCCATGCCACTGGCATGGGCAGTGCAGGGGCCCCCTAACAGGGCCCCAGCATGATTTTTACTGTCTGCTTAGCAGACAGTGAAAATCCCGACGGGTGCAACTGCACCCGTCGCACCCCTGCAACACCACCGGCTCCATTCGGAGCAGGCTTTTATGTTGCAGGGCCTTTCCCGCTGGGCCGGCGGGCGCTCCTTTGGCGGGCACCCGCCGGCCCAGCGGGAAAGCCAGAATGGCCTCTGCGGTCTTTTGACCGCGGAGCGGCCAAATGGCTGTGACCGCATGGCGGGCGGCGGTCAGAATGACCACCTTAGTTTGCTTTTTAAAGACTTAAGACACTTTATATCACTTTTCAGTGATATTTCTACAAATTCTTATTGCATCTTTTATTGTGTTGATCTGCAAATATCCAGATAAATATTCTATATTTTTCTAAACACCGTTTGGTGTATTTTTGTGGTGCTATAGTGTGTTATTGTATGATTTATTGCACAAATACTTTACACATTGCCTTCTAAGTTAAGCCTGACTGCTCGTGCCAAGCTACCAGAGGGTGGGCACAGGATAATTTGGATTGTGTGTGACTTGCCCTGACTAGAGTGAGGGTTCTTGCTTGGACAGAGGGTAACCTGACTGCCAACCAAAAACCCCATTTCTAACATTATAGGTCTGATTGCGAAAGTGAAGAAGAGACCTAAGTTTAACTTAGGGGCGCAACTGTTAAGGTTTATGACTGCAAATTCATGTTTGTACCCACAAATGTGAATTTACACTCATTCATTTTTACTGGCCTATAATATTTTACGATTGTTTAGTGTATTTGTCTGGAAGCACACCAGCTCTCAGAAAGCGGGGGTTTCAAGCGAGATTGACTTGCAAAGAAGGTGGGTTTCAACAAACTTTTGGGGACATTCACAACTTTTGTAAAGAACTCTCCCTCCCTGGATGTGATCGGTGATGGACTCCTATTTAGGGCAAGAGTAAATCTGTATTCAGAATGGGAAGTGAGAGGTAAAGCCTGAAAAGGTGTGGGAGTGTCGTAGGAAGGGTTTCTCCACGGAGGAAAAAAATAAAGTCTCAATTCACTTTTGTCAAGCATTTGCACATTTGTCAATTCATTCAATGAAAAAGCGACCGCATGTAAGTGCATAAACATTGTACACTCAGCCACAGTTCCACAGAGGAACTACTAAACAAAACGAAGGTGAAAACCTAAGGGAGTAGTTGTAGAAATTCGTTTACAAAATAGGCCTTATGTGTTGAAAAGGTTTGTTGATGACCGTCTTTATAGTGAAACAACTTCCCCACCCAGTATTTATGCTTTTTTGAGTTCGTGAATGTGATGTCCTTATGGCATTGTGCCAAGAGCTCTTGGGTTTCTATCAAGTGTTTTTTGCCAGCGTGTATCAAGCAGTAAGGCACAACATTGACTCTGCTCAGTGTGAAAGGAGCGTCATTGCCTAAAGACACTTTTCAACACACTTTGTCGGTGGCACAGAGCGGGCTCTAATCTGAACAATGAGGAGCTGCTCGGATCCCTCACTGTTTAAAAAAAAGTTTAATTCTCAGTGACTAAACATAACTTATGGCGCTACTTTGTGTCTGACCCACAAAATATAACATTGGTAACGAACAGTATTGCTCAGTTTTGTGAGGACTAATGGCTGATCATTGCTAACTTTGAAGGATGGGCCAACGTCAAATGCAAGTGCCCATAATGGCAACTAGAGCAAGTTATTGTCTTGCAACAATCGATGAATAAATCTATTCCCTCCAGTGTTCATCCTAAACATTGATTTGTATACTCCTCTAAAATATTTGCCTTCAGTGCTCATAGAGATTTCCCTCACCAATACTTCTCTTTGTGCTGCAAGAGCTGTGGGTGCAGGGATGTCACTGTCTACTGGACTGGTTACCACTGTCTATCCTCCGCTTCCACCCTCCCCCACCCCAACTATCCATCTCTCCCAGAATGCAACTTTGCAGATGCCACCACATAGGGAGGGAAGGTATGAGGAAAGGGGAGCCCCGAGGGAAAAAATTGCAAGCTACAGGAGGATTTAAACGCAGACAAGTAGTTACTGATTTCCTTCATTGTAAACTCTCTGAGTTCATGCTAAAGTATAATCCAGCTGTACTCAGAGCACCTACATTTTACAACAATCAGAATTTGATGGGATGTCAAATTCAAGCTTATTCTTGTTTGTTTAACTCATTCTCATTCGACATTTTCTTCTTGCCCTTTCGAACACCAGATTAACACAACTGTCAAGCGGTGTATATCTACACTGAGGCAAGATATGAAGAATTTGACGAAAATTAGGGTATATTTTTTTTATTCCTGTAAATGGAACATAATTATTATGTTCCCAAATAAGTTAATAACATAGTTTTAAAGTATATATACTAATCATTTTACTTGTTGTCGCTTTAGAAAAGTGTATTTGATCCTGCCTTAATTTTAGCAATAATAACAGCAATGATGGGGAAGTTGTTTTTTGGAGATTGAAAAACAGTATTATTAACACATAACAGTAGAACTGATATTAGATCATTAATAATCCTGTGCTCAACTTTTCTCATTGAGAGAAAATATAAATTTAAAATATGTTAAAATTTGGCCTTAAATGTCATAAAAAAAGATTTAAGCCATTTGCTGGAGGTCAGGTTATTTTGTCTGACATTCACAATTTCACCAATGGAAATCATTTTTCTATCATATGTACGAATAATGACGACTTCGAGGGAAGGAGTTTAACAAATGTCATCCTGAGAAAAGATCTGTGCTTTTGACTGTTCTCACATACCTGCAAAGTCACTCATGTTGGTTTGTTGAAGCGATCCCTAGATAGCTCTGTTGCAGCAAACTGTTGAGTAAAATACTAGGAAACAATCATCTTACTACTATAGTAGTAGTATTACTACTACTATTAACATTATTATTACTTACTACTACCTCTCGTGCTACTATCACTTACATCGCCATAACGAATACTATCCTTAGTCTAAAGGAAAAGTGAACTGCACATGAACTCGGGAAGAGAACAACTCTAATTCCTGCATGAAGGGGGTAAAAAGAATTCCCTTTCTGCTTCTTTCCACTATTACTGCTATGAGTAACATTATTATTACTATTAATATTATTATTATTACTATTATTATTATTATTATTATTACAACTAATATAGCTTTTACTACTCATACAGCTTTATAGCCCGCTGCCAAAGGCAACACCGGTTGTTAAAAGCCCTGAACCCGAGTTATAAGCCCGAGCCACGGGAGAGGGCCTTTAACAAATAGTATAGCCTGAGGTAAAATGGGCTTTAAGGCTATTAGAACATTCCACTCACAGAGAGTAGAATGTTCTAACTTAAAAAAAGACTAATACAAAGACATGCATTAAAATAATGGAGTGGAAGACGAACGAAGGCTTACACCAGTCATTATTAGCCATGCATCACTCAAATGTCATGAATCTCTTTACATTTCAATCTTCTAATATGGATTAAAGCTCAAACAGTATTACCCTTTGATATTCAATGATATTTATCCACTTCAATGTTATCAATCAGAACACACTTAATTTTTTAAACCAGTGGTTCCCAACCTGTGGTCTGGGGACACCTGGGGGTCCGTGAAGCCTCCTCAGGGGTCCTTAACTGCTTCAAAAATTAAATAATATTAACAGATAATTAAAGTGTGTCTAAATAAAGTGGCTATATGTGCAATTGAAAATTTTGAAACATACTTTAAATGTCAAGGAATTTGAAAAGAAAGCTGAAAAACTGAGATGAAAATTAAATTAGTATCCTCAGATTGATTTGTGGGAACAGTGCAGGTGCATCAAACAGATTATAGAGAGCTTTCTGAGAAATACACAACACGTTGTTTAAGGTGTTTTCTAGAAAGAAACTTCAATACATCCCCTTGTCATCTACACACACTTAGACCCAGACTCTGAGTGGTGTGAAAAAGACCCATCTCTAAGCAAACTACGGTTTTCACATGTATCCGAATTCCACATTTTTATTACGCCCCCCCACCCCCAGTTGTCCAATCACACATTTCAATAGGTAAGAGCTGAAAAAAAATAGGAATAAGGTCTGAAAAAAGACAAAACATGCAGAATTTGGGACAGCGAACACTGATTATTTTTACGCATTCCTAAGGAAAACACAAAGAACAAGAGGTATTTAGCACGCGTTAGATAACCATCTTAGGTACTAGTTCCAGTAAATATCAATTGTGTTCCGCAGAACACACGATAGGGGAATAAACAGTATTTTACAAACAGGCAGAACTGTAAATTGTGATGTTTGCAGAAACTGCAGTGGCAGTGACTCCAGATATGTACTTAGTGATATATCATATGAATAAAAATAGAAGCAACTTCCAATATAATTCAGCAATTCCATTCAGGTTAAAAACTAGGGTCTCCCAAAACACCTTCAACAAGGTACTAGCTGAGATAAATATAAGTGCAGTCTTATATAAATATTAGTGAGAAAGCAATACAATCAGACACAGGAGTGGGCAGAACGTATTGTCAAATTTGTGGTGAGATTGTTTACTAGAGAATGTTTAAGAGAAGGGGTATGGTGGTCGGTGGCAGCAATAGTTAATTGTGACATTCGTAACTTACTGACACCTTAAAATTGTAATGAGAAACGCTGCTTTAAAAATTGGTTTAATTGTGGTGTGGGAATTCTAGTGACATCCGTGGATAGTGCACAAATTCCATTGCCCAGAAAAATTATAGCGCTTTGGGCCCAGCCAGACAAAATCTCAGGGGAAATTAAAGAACCTGACTCTTTTGCTTTCTCTGACTTGTCAAGAATTTTGGCAGACGGGAGACATCCAATAACTGATCCTGACATGCTTACCATGAGCAATTTATCCTTTCTTTGGTCACAGATATATTTTGCAAATATGGTGGCCATTCGTGCATCAATCTCTGATGTCTGCACTACTTTACCCTCTAATTTTGGACAGGGACACTTAGCCCTGAGTCTATTTCACATCTCTATCTTCTGTGGCTTACGAAGTCGATCAGCTACATAGACAGCAACTTTTTACCCTGGGGCCAGAGGAGGACTGGAGATGAAGAATATCCTCCTGATCTAGCATATCAGGAAGGAGAGCTTGATTATTGTTGGAAGGAATCCCAGTGTCTATGGGAATCAAGGAGAGGTAGGAGAGGTAGGACACCAAGGTCTATCATATCCCATAGCCACTTCCAAATCCCCCGAAGAATTATCACCCCCAAAGGTATCTGGGTCATCTGGGATAGGGAACTCCTCTGACAAAACATCCTTATTTGGATGTTAGATGTACCTTCTATCTCCGATTTATCCTGTGACAGGAGATACTGCTTTCATTTTCCAAAATGCCTGCAAACCTACGCCTTGGTTGTATTCCCTCATACAACTAGCTTTCCGACCAACTACCATTTCTGACCTCTCTTGAAAAAGTATCTTTGATGAAGGATCTGGGAACTCATCCTTTCTAGAAATTGGCTCCTTACATTTTGTTTTCTAGCATTGTTAACTTTTTCTCAATAGGAGCCATTACAAATCAAATCAGGATTTATTGAGAGCAACTATTCACCTGTAAGGTTTTAAGGTCCTTCCTGAATTGAGGTAACAATGGTGACTGTCTGAGGTGCAGGGTAAAAGTTTTCCAGCTCTTTGCTGCGAGGTAGGCAAAGACCGTTCCTCCAGCCGAGGACTTCCGTATGCGGGGTAGGGTGGCTAGTGCCTGTTGAGTGGGGCAGAGAGGTCTGATTGGGGAGTAGAAGGTGATGCAGTGGTTGAGGTAGGTGGGTCCTGAGTCATGGAGGGCCTTGTATACATGGACGAGGAGTTTGAAGTTGATCCTTTTATCATCAGGAAGCCAGTGGAGGTCTGTTAGGTTATTGGTGATATGTTTGCAGCAGGGAATGTCTAGGATGAGTCTGGCGGAGGCATTTTGGATGTGCTGTAGTTTCTTCAGGTTCTTCTGGGTGGTGCCGGCGTAGAGGGTGTTACTGTAGTTGAGTCTTCTGGTAACCAGGCCATGGGCTAAGGCTCTGCGGCAGTCCATTGGAATCTGTTTGTAGATCTTCTGGAGAAGTGTGTGAAAACAGGATGATGCAACTGATTTGGCTTGGTGGGTTATGGTGAGTTGTAACACTGGCTATGGCTTTATCAATGGAAGCATCTACTGCATCCAAAAATTAATCTCCCTAGGAGAAACTTTCCTCCTTCATCTCCTGCTCCTGTAAGCTCTGTATATTAAAGCCTTGACTTCAAGGATGGGTGAACAGCAAACTCAATTATTACCCTTTCTTGAAAGTTTCATTTTAGTTCCAGACCCCACACTCTTTGTTTTTTTCAATGGGCTGCTTCCCCTGCCCCTCTCCCTCCAGTCAGTGTCTTTAAACCTCTAAATATACCAACCCTGAGTGAGGGCATGTATTTGGTTTCAAAATCTAACCCTTTGCGTGGCCTTAGGACTCTCAACACTTTTCCATTGTACTGCAGTGGGAAAGTGGTACGCCCTTCCTCCCGTGCTAAGAGGGGACACTTATGTGATTGGTTCATGTGCTGCACCCCAGAGTGCTCTGTAAAAAAGGTACACCATATACCCACCCCATATGGGGTAGGTACAGCTCTGGTTACTAGTGGGACATTGCACTGAGTGTGCCCCCCACTAGAACAGCCTGCTAAGTTTGTCACTGACCGGACAATGCAGGCATGTGGAGGGCAGTTGCACTTGGGCTTAGGTTGGCACTACTAACTTAAAAGTCAATCCGAAGGGGACCCTCCGCTTCCCTTAAAGCACCCCCTGAAGCGTGGAGAAGGTGGTAGATGGAAGGTTACGCAGGTACACCTCTGCACACATGGGTGTCCCATGCCCATTAGTGATGAACCCCCTCATGGGTTTTCCCTACCTAGGGGGACATCCCTTACCATAGGTTTTTTGCTGATTTCCCAACCACAGGCCATAGGGCCCTGAGCACTCTCCCACTGACAATAGAGTGTGAAAGTGGATGCACCTTCCTACATTTACTAGAAAGTGGCGCTGGCCAGTGTGTGTGTGTGTCTGTGTGTGTGTGTGTGTGTGCCCACTGGAGTGCCCAAAATGTGCTGAGTCTGTGATAGCAGGGCTCTGGGTGCACTTCCACCTATGGTGCTTTTAAAGATGAGTTCAGCCTGACTTCACAGGTCTGTGTATGCGCACTAGCCCCTATGGGGTTAAATATGTATCCAGCCTGTCATAACAGGCCTGTGTGTGCGCGCTAGCACCACTGGTATTTTAAATACTTATCCTGTCTTTCTAAGCAGGCCTGTGTATGCACTTGCAACTGTGGTGCTTTTACAAATTTGTCCAGCCTGCCAATGCAGGCTTCTGTGTGAGTAAGGGGACATATGCCCAGAGAATGAAGACAACCTTTGTGTGTTTTCAACACATATGAAAGCTGCTCTGCCGTAGGTTAACATAGGAGAAGTGTTACAATTACTCCTAGCTGCAACCTTGGATTGCAGCGGAGCAGTCTCATAATGTATACTATCATTTGATTTGTCCTACAAACCCCTTTCTATAGTAAAGGTGGTTTTGTCACAAATCATGGAAATATGCCACTCCTAGAAAGTGGACATTTATCTGCCCCAAGATGCTTTGGGTGCCTTTTAATTCAAGTTGAGTCCACACTGGGGAATAGAGAGGCATATCTGTGCATTCCCCAGTGACAAGTATAAAACTTGGGCACACACCTGTAGTGAAGACCTCTGCCCTTTTTGGGCCTGGCTGAATAGATTGGAGTGCAAGGTTCTGACACTTAGGTGGTCATTCCAACCCTGGCGGTCCATGACCGCCGGGTTGGAGGACCGCGGGAGCACCGCCGACAGGCCGGCGGTGCTCCAATGGGCATTCCGACCGCAGCGGTAAAGCCGCGGTCGGACCGGCAACACTGGCGGGCTCCCGCCAGTGTACCGCCGCCCATTGGAATCCTCCAAGGCGGCGCAGCTAGCTGCGCCGCCGAGGGGATTCCGACCCCCCCTACCGCCATCCCGTTCCCGGCGGTTCTCCCGCCGGGAACCGGATGGCAGTAGGGGGGTCGCGGGGCCCCTGGGGGCCCCTGCAGTGCCCATGCCACTGGCAGGGGCCCCCGTAAGAGGGCCCCTAAATGTATTTCACTGTCTGCTGCGCAGACAGTGAAATACGCGACGGGTGCAACTGCACCCGTCGCACAGCTTCCACTCCGCCGGCTCGATTCCGAGCCGGCTTCATCGTGGATGCCTCTTTCCCGCTGGGCCGGCGGGCGGCCTGAAGGTGGCCGCCCGCCAGCCCAGCGGGAAAGTCAGAATTACCGCCGCGGTCTTTCGACCGCGGAACGGTAACCTGACGGCGGGACTTTGGCGGGCGGCCTCCGCCGCCCGCCAAGGTCCGAATGAGGGCCTTAGTCTCTTGGAGCCAGATCATAGCCCTACTATAGAATAAAATTCTGCATTCCGCAGCCCCTTGGCAGACAGGTCTGAAACTTAGGGCAGACATTTGCCATACTGCTGCCACACTACAGCAAAGCAGAGATACACATGCAAGAATGTGGGACAGAGACCTTGAACCACATGGTGCACACTGTCAGAAGAATCTGTTGGGCACAAGACGTAATTACTACCCTAAGAAGGGACCTCACACCCTTTCTGCATTGTGGCTTGTCTGGGCAATCTGGTTGCTGCAGTGTGTTCTCCATGGGCTTGTTGACTGGCCCCCTGTCCTCTTGTGGAGGTCTTAGGGATATGAAAGACCTCCGGTGAGGGACCTATACCATCTACTTGTCTCATCTGAAGAGCGGTGCCCTCTTAAGTGCCTACATCATCTGCTGGATGTCACCTGGTAGCAGTGGTGTGACCGTGGAACTAAGTATTGCACCTGGAGACCAGATTTGCTGGTGCAGATCCTTCAAAGTACTGCTCACATTCAAACAGTGTGGCCCTTCATTGTGGGGACATGGCACGCATAAGGTTCTGGTTGGTAGTGAGTGGATTCACCAGTTGCAGGACCCACTTGGCCTGCTTTTCTCTAGTATGCCACGTTTCTCTCTTGTGACACCTGACTGCATGCTGATTGTGTGCAGTGTCCAATTCACTGGTTGCGACACACGCAGATGGGAGCGTATGTGGAGCAGTGTTGCATTCTAACCTGTGTGGCACCGCTGACCTTGTGTCTGTGTGTTTATGACCAGGTTTGTCTGGTGCACCTCAAGTCATCATGCACCAGACGTTGTGCCTCATTTCAAGGAGGTACGGAATTGAAAACCATCATGTGTGTCTGGAATTGACTGCTGCAACCCAAGTCATTGACCACAAGACGTTGTGCCTCATTCCAGGGAGGTACAGGATTGGAACTCTTAGTGTGTGTCCGGATTTGTCTGATGCGGCTCAAGTTATTGCGCACTAAACATTATGCCTCGTTCCAGGGAGGTACAGGATTGGAACTCTTTGTGTGTGTCCGGAAGTGTCTGGTGCAACTCAAGTCATCCCCCACCAAACGTTGTGCCTCATTCCTGGGAGGTACGCAATTGATAACTTTCTCTGTGTGTTCAGAATTGTCTAGTGTGACTCAAGTCATTGCACACCAGACATTGTACCTCATTCGAGGGAGGTGAGGCATTGGTCACCTTGTGTGTGTGATTGGAATTGTCTGGTGTGACACAAGCCATCGCCCAACAAAGGTTTGCCTAATTCCAGAAAGGCACCGAAGTTGGTAACTCCTCGTGGGTGATTGGAATCATCTGGTGCGACTCAAGACATCGAACACCAAACGCTGTGCCTCCTTCCAGGGAGGTGCTGATTTGGTAATTCAACGTGTGCAACTGAGATTGTCTGGGGCAACTCAATTCATCACGCCCCAGACATTGTGACCCCTACCAGGAAGGTGCACAATTGGTAACTCTTTGTGTATTGGAGTATCTGGCTTGGCTGAGTGCCACTGTGAACAGGGTGTGTCCCAAAGTGACCCTCCTCCTGTGCTTTGCAGACTGGGACCCACACCAGGAGGCACAGTGTGAAGACCCTGAGTAAACTTGTGATGTAATGGCCAAACCTCCATTTATCAACTGCTGCCTGATTAGCTGTTATCTCTTCCCCCCTCAACGTTTGCTCCGGGATACTGAATAAGTGTAACTCTGGCCACAAGCAGCCTAGTATCCAGGGAAAGGGTGCTATCACTTCCAGCTTGTGAGGGGGCAGGGTAGTAGAAACTGGTGGAAGGGTAGAGGAAGGTGTGGACCTTTGGGGTTGTGAGCGGAGTGACTACAAGCCTTCTAGATATCACTGCACCGCACTATGGTACTGGGAGCAAGTGTGTGCGAGTGCGTGGTATACCAGCCTGCCTGATATCCGTGGCATCCCTTAGTGGTGCGGAGCAAGTGAGTGGAAGTGATTGCCTGTGATTAAGTACACCAGACAGCAGTGTTGCCGTACATATTGTTACTTGGTCAGAGAATTATCACAGTTGACATTGCGTTTTACCTGTGCGGCCTAGACTGCAGAGCTGTTTAAAGGTGCTGCTATTCTCTGTATGTACACATTGCTGCAATCATTGTGAATCAGGGTGCACCCTAATCTATGTGATACTAAATTAGCATGATCTCAAAGGTGGGGCTCGTACCGATATTTTGGCACTGCCTGAGGGTGCTGGGAGGGAAAGTATTATTTTCCTCACATGTACATACTGCTAGTGTTGTTTTAATACAATTGGGCCTAGTACCCCCAGTGATATTTCTAAAAGTGATTTATGCCCAAATTTACATGATGTTCATGTTTTGTTAACTAATGTGTGTGTTGAATACAAACTTTTCTCACATCTACATATTGCAAATGTTGTTTTAACACAATTGGGCCTAGTACCACCAGTAATATTTCTAAATGTGATTTATGCCAGATTTACATGATGTTCATGTTTTGTTAACTAATGTGTGTGTTGAATCCAAACTTTATTTACATACACCTCATGTGAAGTCTCTTTGGTGATGCTCAGTGTGTTTGTTGTGTGGTGTTGCTATGCCAATTCTTTACACATTGCCTCTGTGATAAGCCTGACTTCTCTGTGCCAAGCTACCCAAGGGTGAATGCTGGTTATACAGTGAGTGTAAACAATCATCCCTGATGGGAGAGGTAGGTTCTTCTTGGCTAAGGCCTCACCTCAGCCAACCAGAATATACAGCCTCTAACAGTGAGCATGAAAATGGAGAAGGGACTTTAATGGACTTCAACGTTGTTGGTTGGTTGGTCAGTTTTTCTTTTTTTCCCAGTGGTTCATGGGAGTTGTTTTGTTAATGTTTGAGTTCAGTTTCATTGCTGGAGAAATCAAAGAACAAAGAAGGTGTAATCCTGCTGAATGGGAAATGATGAACCCTCAGGGCCTATGATAAGCCCGTTGTGCATGTGAACACACTTCCCTCAAACAAACCATACACCGGTTTTTGAAGACATTGTGCTGATTTCAGAACAGGGCATGGCTTAATGTGACAGCCTTCCTTGGGTCACTGCATGCATCCACAGATAATGTTTTGAAAAACAAATCTGACCAATATCATTGTTCAGAACTTGGCATTTTAAGGCAATTTGTCTTGGGTAATTTTCCCAAGGACATTTTGGAAACATGATTGTAAAAAGAGTGTTAGCATCACGCAATGGAACTGCAACACTGAACAAACCGTGATACAACCTAAATATCACTGCACGTGAAAGGTCTGGGAGTGACCTTTTCATAAACTGTACAAAGTAGCGTTCCATTAAAATTTGCAAAACAAGGACTTAAAGTCAACGCAAACTTTGCTAGAAGGTTCTCTGACATGGCGAGTAAACAAATATTTGCACTGTCCTAATGTCCAGTTCCAGCAGGTATTAATTTTCACTTATGCTTGCTATCTAGTATCACTAGTACTGAGTTTTGAAACCTAGTTAAAGGAATTGACTATTTCACCTACTCAGGAGAAGGGATGGACAATTTCAAGGAGAGTTGAGGAATACAAGAATCTGACAACTCAAAAGGATATATAATTTAAAAAGTCAAGATTGTAAAATCTATAGCAATTTTATAGATAAAGGAAAACTGTATAAGGTTGTACAAAAATGATAAAGAGTGAAAAAATATTGTTTGGCTGGATGATAACTGCTAACCAGGATCGGACTGGCCAATCAGTCAATAAGGTAGTGCCAGAAGGGCTGAGCTGAGAGGCCAGTGTTTAGGCCATTTTTAGTAGCCTCTAGGCCAGTTTCTTACTCTGATGGGCCGGTTTTTACTGTCGATTTCCCGGATATTGCCACAAACATTACCTGCAACAAGCACAGATTCATGCAACCTATCATACCTTGCAAAACACCTGCAAGTTCAAAACTGCAAATGTGTGCCACGTTTTAGGTATCTGATCCGCCCAAGTGGTGTATTTTCATTTCCAGTCCGATCCTGTCCCTAACAGTTTGTCTAGAAACGGGCTAAATATAAAACAGAAGTTTCAAACACTAGCCACACATACTTTCGGATAGAAACTCTCTAACCATTTACTAAGGAATTTATGTCTAAATAATGGAAAAATCCACCAAGAAAACAACATCGAGACTTCGATTCTGATTATCAGTGGGATCTGCAAGCCACCAGTGCAAATTCCGCCAAAATGAAATCAAACTTCCTTCTTTTGAATGTGATTAATTAATACCTGTAACACTGTGAGTAGAAACAACAGAAACGCTTTCAAGCAATACGGAAATAAACGCCATTATTATATGGAATATAAATGATAAAGCTATTCACAGCATCGTAACCAAACTGGAGGGGGCTTCCCTGTAAAGAACATGGAGGGCCCACCCATGACTTACTCAGGCCACATGCTAAGGGGGCCCCCTGGAGATGGTTCCTCCCCTGCACCATGGGGACTGCTATGGCCTTGGTTACACCACTGGCTGTTCACTAATTCTGACAGGGTCTAAGAATATTGGAAGATGGAAATCCCGTCCACCATATCACAAGGGCATTATATCCTATGGCACTTTTAATACAGCAGACAGGATATCCATCACATTTGTTATGGAGTATCAAATCCGCCAAGATCTAACTCCTAGTTCTGTTGCCTTAGATGTTCCTCTGTGCCAGGGAAAATTTTGTCCAGTTTGTGAGGCAGGACAGCCTTTATGCTTCTGTCTGACGTTTTTACACCTCTCACACAACACTAGGAGGAACAAGAGCATATATGCTCCCTTATCTATAATAATGCCCATAGCTGCCTCTGGATGTTCTTTTATGATTGTATATTTACAGCTAGCAAGCAGATTTAGGGTCTCCATTTACAATGGCAACAGGAAATCAGAGAAACCAGGGTTATCTTAAGAAGTGACTTTTCTAACCTTAAGGGCAAGTTCAGTTGACTATTGATTCAGGCTTCTTATTCCCAGATCGGAAGGTAGGGAATTCTTCAATGTTCTAACCTTCTTCATTGTTATTGCAACCCAAGCCAGAACTACGAAGGGACAACATGTGTTTCTATTGGTATATTTTTCCAGTATACAATGCAGTCACTTAGCTGTCCAATAAGTATGTATTTTACTAGAGCATAACTTCACCTCCTCTGGATTACAAAGAAGCAGAGGTGATAATTTTGTGAAAGAGTGAAACTGGCACGTGCCTTGCACGGCAAAGGGAAAAATGTGGTGAGACAAAACATAAGAAGGGCAGGCACGCTGGGCTGGGAGCCAGAAACCAGCAATGGACTCTGCAAAGACAAAAGCTCCTCACCTGCCTCATCTATTTCCATTTCCATCAACAATAGAGTGTGAGAAATTGAGTTACTTGTTGAAGGAGCTAGAACCATAGGCACGCAGCAACCACAATCCTTGCCAGAAAGAGGTCACAAGCAAACCTCAAATTAACCTGTGCTTAACCAACTGATTGATTGGTGCAAGTAGTAAAGCTTAACTTAGGAGCAATGTGTAAAGTATTTGGGCAGCATTTCAAACAGTGATAACATTAAAACTCAACAAAAGAAAAATCCCACTCCACTTTAGAAGACTAGAGTAAAATTTAATAAATAATTTAAGACCAAACCAACAAAAATCCAGTCAGTAGAACTAGAGATATACAATTTATTTTGTGTGAAAATAGTGCCAAAAAGCACAAAGCATCAACTGTGATTATCTGGTTGTGCCAGAGCAAGCAATGTCAAAAGTTCATGTTGACCATGAAGAAGCGTGGGCTGGCTACAAGGGCCAAGTTAGGCTTGCTGAACAAAGTACCTAAAATCCTGGTTGCAGAGTGATGGAAAGCCCCTTGTCAAGGATGCATTGTGCAGCAGAGGTGGTGCGAGGTCGTTGTGCAATGTGTTGCACAGTGGTGGTTACAAGTGAACTACTGTGATGAAGCAAGGTTCGTGCATGGAGAAGGGTCACCAAGTGGCAGTTCCAAGGAGCTGTAGTGGAGACGTGAGATCCTTGTGTGGAGATGTGTTGAGTAAGATCCTTGTGTGGAGATGTGACATGGAGCGGTGATTCTGAGGAGCTATGGTGGTGATGTCTTGTGTGAAGATGCATCGTAAATGGCAGTTCTGAGAGTCTGCATGCTGTGGCATGAAGTCTTGCACTGGGGATGCATCAAGCAGCTGTTCCGATGCTGAGTCTTGAGATGCAATACATCATGCTGTATTGGTTCTGTAGGACAACGGATGGGGTAGCAGAGCACATTGAGGCCCACTTCTACTTCCAAAACATGGGAGCCCAGGACTCACAGCTGGCAGCATCCAGCTGGGCTCCAGGTTGTTGGGCTCCTACTCTGTCTCTGAGGCTCTGATCAGGAGGCTAGCCAAATATCCCTTGGAGTTATTCTGATGGTGCTGGGTCAAAGATGCAGGTCCAGTCCTTCTCAATCAGGCTGGAGTGCAGCAGGTTAGCACAGCAGGGCAGTGAAGTAGGCTTTCCAACACCAAAGAGGCACAGCAGTCCTTATTCTGAATCTTCCACAGGCCCAGATGTATACTGAAGAGTCGGGGTCTGAGGTCCACCATTTGTATCTGGTGCTGACTTTGAAGTAGGAGACTTTTTAGAAGTGTCCAACCCCAGAGGTGTTGGAAGTGTCCTTCCTCCCTGCCGTGATCTCATCTCGTCTGTGGGCACAAAGACTGGTGACAGACCTTTTGTGATTGTGAAGGGAAGAACCTTTGTGGTGTGCTAGTGTGGTAGAGGAGACCTTCACCCCCTTTTTAAGGCGACGTGGCCCATCCTGCCAACACCTATTGTCCCTTTGTCTCACTGTCTGGGAGCAATACACAAATGCTAATTGCCAGTTACTCATAGTCATATGAACCAGACTATAGTTTGCAGGCACCAAATGTTTCAAACAAGTAAATGCCAACTTTCTAAAAGTAGGGCTTTCAGAATTGTGACTTAAAATCCAAATCTACCATTAAAGACGGTTTTAAATTACAATTATTTAGACACCAAACTCGAAGTACCTACCTGCTCCCAATTGAAAGTTATTCCTTAGTAAATGTAATAGGTTAACCCAATGTTATCCTATGGGAGAGGTAGGCTTTGCAGTAATAAAAACAAATGTAAATGTTTTTCACTACCAGAACATCGAAACTTATAAAGTGCATGTCCTACTTTTCAAATACACTGTGCCTTGCCCTATGGGCTGTTTAGTACCTACCGTAGGGTTGACTTATATGTATTAAAAGGGATGTTTGGGACTGACACAAAGCTTTATTTTAACAAGTGAAAATGGCAGTTTAAAACTGCATACACAGGGTGCAAAAGGCAGGAATGAGACATGTGTAAAGGGCTTCTCAAGTGGGTGGCACAACCAGTGCTGCCAGCCCACTAGCAGCATTTAATTTACAGGCCCTGTGTACATGTAGTATCACTTTACTAGAGACTTATAAGTACATTAAGTACATTAAATGTGTCAATTGGGTATGAGCCAAAGTTACCATGGTTTAGGGAGAAAGCACATGCATGTTAGCACTGGTTATTAGTTGCAAAGTGTACAAAGTCGTAAGACAAGCTAAAATAAAGTCCAATAAAACAGGAGGATTGAATGCAAAAAGTTAGGGGAAAACCATGCCAAGGATTCTCAGGTCTAGTACAGAGCAACACAATTTATGAAAATTCATCACTCTTTTCCAAAAGAGAGCATTGATTCATGTCAGGGGGATCCCACATATGTGGAATATTGCCTGACACTTGGCTCCCAAATGATGGTGGCAACAATGCTGCTGAGATATTGTAGATGAGGGTGGGGTTATTGGTGGTGATGGTATTGATATAGTGGAGTTAGCAGTGAAAATGATGGGGATGGCACTGGATGTGACATTTGTGGTGAAGTATTGTTTTGGTATTGGTAGTGATGTTGGTGGTATTGACTGCAGTGCTGGTATTGTGGTTTTCATGATGCAATATTGATTTTAGTTCTTGTTACATTGTTGGCATTGGTGGTGATAGTGCTAAGGACAGTGATATTGTTGTTAGTGGTATTGGCAGGCAGTGTGTTGCATATTTGGTGGTGTAGTACTGGTTATGGCATATTGGTGATGGAGGTGATTGTATTGGTGTATTGGTGGTGTCTGTATTGTTTTTGTTGGTGTCATATTGTTGGTGATGGTTCTAGTTGTAAGTGGTACTAGTGATGATACTGGTACACTGATGTGGGTGTGCTATTGGTGGTTGTATGAGTATTGGTGGCAGTGGTAGCGGTGATTGTATGATATTGGCAGTGATGTTGATGGTGATGGTATTGATGAATGTGGTATTGCTGTGGGTGATATTGATGGTAGTAGCATTGGTGTTAGCACAATTGGCAATGGTGTCATTAGTGGTGGAGGTTGTGTGGTGCTGTTGGTGGCATTGGAGGTAATATTGGTATTTTTAGTGGTGTTGCGGTTGGTTGTGGCTGGGGTTTTGGCACTAGTAGTGCTGGTATTATGGCAATGGAAATATTGGTGGCTGTTGTTTTGGTCTTCTTGCTGTTGATTCTTATGATTGATTTCATAATTACATCAAAAATGGTGAGGTGTTGATAGCAGTGTTATTGGTGGTGGTATTGAAGGTAGCGGTAATCCTGGTGGTGGTTTTCATGGTATTGATGGTGGTATTGGAGGTGGACGCTGTGGCCATGGTGGTGATGGTGGTGGTGGTAGTATTGTTGGTTATGTTGTTGGTGGTGGCAATCATTATGTTGGTGGTCTTGGTGGTGGTGATATTGATGTTTGTGGTATTATTGGTGGTGTGTTATTGGTACTAGTGTAGGTGGTCATGTTATGAGCAGTGGTTTGGCATTTGTTCTGGTGATGATATTGGTGGTGACATTGGTGGTGGCATTGATGGTGGTGTTGGTGGTATTAGTTGTAGTGGTGTGGTGGTGATGGTGGTATTGGTGGTGGTAGTGGTATTAGTTGTTTTAGTTTGTGGTATAAGTAGGTGGTGAGATGCAAGCACTAATGATTTTGTTGGCATTGGTAGTTGTCTGGTATTGGTGGTTGTAATCAAACAGTCATATATTAACATGTGCATATCTCATACACACACCTCATAACTTCTTTAGTTAGTCATATCAGACAGCCTGACCCGAAGATGGCTGCCCGATGTGATAAACTACCAGCCCTTTTAGAGTTGGGTTCACATTTGAACCATGAGAAAATCATTTGAAAATGTCTTCTGCGGTCACTAAACTCTTAATGCTTGACTGTATTTTATATGGAAAATCATGTGTTTCATTGCAAACATTCAAATACCAAACAGCCAATATCATGAAAGTGAAAGAGAAATTGTAGTCTGAGATGTGATTGACAATATCTCAAGCCAATGGCTGAAAAACGCTCATAAAAATATGCCTATCTTTGAAGGGAAAAGCCCATTATATGATGTGTTTATGAAGGGCAAACACTGAGGAAAAATTTTTCCTCAAAACATAAAAAGTTAAACTAACGAAAAAAGTGATAATCTTCAACTTTCCTCACCCTGGTACCATGCACAATATGCAATGCCAAGAATGTGACTTAAATAAATTGATTTAAATTGAAAGCATCCGGAGGCACAAACCATGTCCTTACACATGTCCTTACACAGATGGGCCATACATAGGTATTCATGTTATTAGGAGTGGGTGAGGTTCTAATTAAGGATTTTGCACGTGTCAGATAGGGCAGCATTTCCTGACTTTGTTGACTACTCCTGAGGCAAAGCTAAAATCAGCATGCATGCCTAGTGGAAGGAACAATTGCCATATGAAGTCCAGTGAGCAGATGGGACAGCGTGGGATTGACAAGCAGTAGATATCTCCTGGGATGGTGTAGGCGAGAGGCATTCTGAGTATGGGGCTGCTCTGGTGGTGAAGAGAATGGTATCAAATCGATCAGGAGACAGCATGTGTGGTGGCATCGGGTGGAGGCAGGTGAGGGGATGTCGCTCTAGGGGCCTGTGGGAATCAAGGGATCAGTCAGGTACAGAGTGTGGCAGGGCGTGCCTGACGACGTTTACCACAGTGATGGTCTGAAAGTGGACAGGGGACAGATACTAACTGCTGTCAGTTCAACTGTTGTTCCTCGCAACAAAACTTTGTTAAAGCTACAAAGATCACATAAAAAAAATAAAATGATGAGTCTCACACATTTGCAACTTCCAATAGCCCTAATGGTTAAGGGAATCCAGTAAAATACATCACTGTCCCAAATTAGAACTCATTTGAACGCTCGCATCACCACAGACAACTTTTTGACCACAGCTACTTTAAACTAAGTTGGTCAGAATACTACAGCACAAAATATATCATTAAAACTGACAACTAAAGTTCGGTAGTGAAAACAGCGAACTTTAGACCATCATTTGTAAGATGATGACAAGAGAAAGCTAAAATGTTTGCCTTTTTTGGGCTTAAAGAGGTCTTTCTACCGCTCTCTTTCAAGTGCTATTAATGAATTATGTTTAGAATGTCACCCTATAAGGCTCTCCTTTTAAGAATAACTGCAATGGCAATATGTTCCTTCTAATTCCAAGATTCCTGTTAACGGTTTTTTTTTATAAGAGAGAGAATAAAAGATTTAAAGAAATTTAAGATGTCGATTGTGAACACCATTGCAATATGCTGAATGTATACACCACACCATGCATCAATTACCAGGCACTAAATGCAAATAGTTTATTCTTGTCTTGTGCAGGGCTGAGTCGTCAGTATGTCTGTAACAGCACTATGTGCGAAGGTGACATCACACAATAATAGTCATGCACTGCAATCTGTTTAGCACCCAGAAGCGCAACCTTAGAAGTCATCTAACAAGCTTATTTTACTTGTTTCCTATACAAGATGAATATAACGTTCACTCTGGGATCACACTTCAGTTGTAATTTAAGATACCTAGGCTTATCATGCTCTCCAGTATTTGAAGGCAAATTACGATGCATCACTAATAACGATGCAGATCAGCATGTTCCTTTACAATATCGCAAACCTCGCCGGTTGACTTACAATATCCATTCTACGTGTGGCTGTTGTACTTAATTTCTGATGATACGTTCTCGGCACACAATCACCCCACCTGTAACCCTCTTTTCAAATATTGGTCCCTTGTTTATTTTAGTGAAAGTTTTCTTCCGGATTCAGGTAGGTAGCTTAAGTGTGAAATGTTTACTATGAAAAAATAGGTCATCATGTATTTTGTAACTTGCTACGTACACGTGTTTTATGTGAAGTTTAACATAAATCGCTTCTAAAATTTACTGCATCATTGCAGAAGAAATACTGTTTTGTTTTAACCATCTCCAGCAGCTCAATAAATAAATGCGATGTCTTAAATGCTTCCGTATCTTCTAATAGCCATGGATTTGTAGGCTACAATTTTGAGGAAAAGGGCTACATAGCCTGCTTCGTTTGCACAGCAGTTGCAGCATTGGTCTTTGACCTTTCAAAATGCCTGCTGGCTTTGGCAGCAGGCTTTGTGAATTCACAAGTCAAATATAATAACTTATTACAGTAGAGTAGCTATGACATTTTTATTATAAATGACTAGTGAGTCACACCTAGTCTGTAGTAAGAAAATCAGGGACATTTTTGGACTTCACTAAAGGCAGCTCAAGATACATAAAAGTGGTTTAGATCAGTCTTCTACATCCATTGGTGTGTCCAGGAATCATTCACGTTTTGCTTCCCCCACCACATCATACAGTATGGGGAAATGGGTCAGCTCACTTGAGCCATTGGTTCTCTTCCCTAGGGCTGACAGAAATGTGCATGCACACATAGGCACTCCCACCCAAAAAAGTTATTCTGCCAGTTCTACTAAGTCTGGAGGCATTTTGGCCTAGATTACTATAGGTTGCACTTCCATTGTTGACACAATCCTTTGAATCACTTTGCATCATGGAGGCCCCCACACAATCTTTAGTTAATGGAAGCCTTTGTATTCACCAGTGACTTATAGTAACTGTGCATGTTAGGGTGTTGTCACTGTCTGCCATTCGTCCAAGATATTAACCAAAGACCGCAATAATGACTATCATCATTATAAACTGGCAGTGAAATACTTATTTAGCCTAAAGAAAATGAACCAAAAAAGAAGAGTATCAAAAGTAAATATGCACATTTATATGGAAAAAACACACTCCCCCAGTGATGGAAGCTTCTAGAACGTTTGATAACAGCCTAAAAATGCAGCCTGATACCCCATTAGCTTTTGAATGGGTCAAATGGAACAGATCTCGCTCACTTTGCTTTTCACTTCTAATAGTTGCAAACATACAGCGGGCTAAAGAACTGTTTGAATAACTTGCTAGGATGCAACAAATGCAATTTCTACTCATCAGAGACAAACGACTCATATTTATATTAGGATGTCATCGACTTCTTCCTTAAAAAAATAAGAGATGCACTCAAAGGCACAATCATGATTTCCATCCTCATAAGCCAGCATTGACATTTGTGCTTAGCTTATAGATAACAAGCACCAATATTATTTGAGTTGAAAAGTTGAATATCTAAGAAATTTGTGGAAGATACTCCCTCTCTTTGAGGTCATGTGTTGAAATTAAAAACACAGTCAAGTTTTTTTGTATTGTTCTGTCCCACTTTCAACAATAAAATACATTTTATGGTCTGCTGTCACCATAATTCTTTTGTATTCTGAGATTTAAGAAGCAGTGGAGGACACCTTGAGCAACTTTAATAAAAACGTAAGGTACTGCAGGGTGGTATGGCAAGCACCTATATCGGAATTTAGAGGAACATCTAGTAAAGCTTTGCAGTACTGCAGCTTTGTGAAACACATTGTCTGCATTTGCAGCTGCTCGAGAGGGATATCTACTAACTTCATGTGGGACTGCAGCATTTTGTTTGCCTTTTCACACATTTGCATCTTACTCAATGGGCACATCTAGTGACAACTTGCAGTACTGCAGCTTTGTAAGAAGCCAAACCTATTGGTTATAGAAAGACTGCCTGCATCTTTCATTACTTAATATCAGATCCACTTACTGCTACATTATTTATTATTATTTTTGTGAGGCAGTGTGTCACGTTGTAACATTTTGGGTAGCAACTGAGTATTTAATGTGTTGATAAGTTTGCTTTGTCTAGGAAGGGTAGAATAATACTTAGCAGGTTATTGTTTTGGATATTTGTTCCCAGCAGGATCTGATGTAATGTTGTACAATGATTGGTTGATGTAGCGGGATGTTTGTGGTAAGACTGTAATGCGAAACAAATGCCTTTTCAAAAGGACAGTGTTAGAAATTGGGTCTCTAGTTGGCAGTGGTTTGCACCATGTCCAAGTAGGGTTCCTCACTCTAATCAGGCTAAGGGAGCCACACAGCTAAGATAACCTCTGCTCACCACCTTGGTAGCTTGGCACGAACATTCAGCCTTATCTCAGAAGCAATGTTTAAAGTATTTGTACACACACAGAGCAATACAGTGAAAACACCACAAAAGTACTCCACACCAGTTTAGAAAACTAGACAATATTTATCTGAGTAAAACAAGACCAAAATGACAAAAATCCAACATACACAAGCAGAGATAAGAATTTAAAAAAATTAAATCTCAGCATAGCACTTAGAAACTCAATAGCTCTAACAGGGGCTTTTACAATGTCTTAATGGAGTTATTACCAACAGTCTGATGCCACTCTCAAGGGAGTGTGGGTGGGTCTCGGAGTCGCATGGATCCCAAGCACAGTACCTTTGAAAAATATGAGGAAGTTAAGACATTGCACGGAGTGGGACAAGTAATGCGTCAGAGCCGGTACGGCATTGGTTCCTTACTGCTACCAGGGAAGTGAGGCATCAGTTCCTTAGTGCAAGGCAGGGGAGGTGAGGCGTCAGTTCCTTACAGGAGCAGGGGAGGTGATACAGCTTTGGTGGGAGACATTGGTTCCTTACTATCCAGCAGGACCCATGAATCCAGCAGGTCAAGGCGCAAGACGTTAACTTTGCGCTGTCACGCTCACACCACGGGGCCACAGGTGCTGCAATGGAGTCGGGTGTCATGGATGTCAGTGACACAGCACTCATGATGTGGCAGGACTTTGGAGGTGCTGCGGCGGAGTCGGGCCTGCGGCATCAGTCTTTGCACTCTGCGGGGACCACGGCTCCGGTACAGGCAATGGCACAAAGTCAGATAGTGGAGCCACTTCCAAAGTTGCTCTGGAGTCACTGTACTTGGTTTCTTCTTGGTTGCACCAGAACTCGCTCCCAAGGGCTCAAGGACTGAAGTTGGCACCACTTGGCGAGTGAGGACTCTCAGAAAGAGAGCCTAGGTGCTGGCAGATGAAGTCTTTGATGTCCCTGAGACTTCTAACAGGAAGCAAGCTCAGTCCATGCCCTTGGAGAACCTTTGGAAGCAGGTTGCAGTAAGAAAAGTCCAGTCCTTTTACTCCCAGGATAGAAGAAGCAAGCAGCAGACTAGCGCAGCAAAACAACAGGCAGAGTGGCAGCGTCTAATTAGCCTTCCTGGCAGAATTTCCTCAGTCCAGAAGCATTCTAAAGTTGTGGTCTTGGGGGGCACTACATCTACTCCTTTTTGCTTTTAAAATAGGCAAACTTCAAAGGAAAGTCTTTGTGGTGCACAAGACCCTGTCTTTCCTGCCCTGGCCCCAAACACACTCAAGAGGGTTGGAGACTGATTTGAGTAAGGACAGGCACAGCCTTATTCAGGTGCAAGTGTTAGCTCCTACCATCACTCTAGCCCAGGAAGACCCATTAGGATGTGCAGAGAGGGAACACCTCAGCTACCTTTGTGTTGCTGTCTAGAGTGAATTCAAAATAGCCCAACTGCCATCCTGACTCAGTTGTGTATTTCACAGCCAGGCAGAGGCACAAAATGGTTAAACAAGAAAATGCCTACTTTTTAAAAGTGCAATTTTCAAACTTACAATATAGAAACCAACTTCACCAAAAGATGCATTTTTAAATTGTGAGTTCAGAGACCCCAAACTCCATATCTCTAGCTGCCCGAAGGGGAAATTACACTTGATAAATATTTCAAGGCAATCCCCATGTTACCCTATGGGAGAGATAGGCCTTGCAACAGTGAAAACCAAATTTAGCAGTAATTCAGGACATGTAAAACACACCAGTACGTATCCTACCTTTTAAATTCACTGCACCCTGCACTTGGAGATACAATGGGCCACCCTTAGGGGAGACTTACATGTAGTAAAATACAAGGTTTGGGCCTGGCAAGGGGGTTGCACTTGCCAGGTCGAACTGGCAGTTAACAACTGCACACACAGCCACTCCAGTGGCAGGTCTGAGACATGTTAACAGGGCTACTCATGTTGGTGGCACAATCAGTGCTGCAGGCCCACCAGTAGCATTTGATTTACATGCCCTGGGCACAAATAGTGCACTTTACTGGGGACCTACTATTAAATTAAATAGGCCAATCATGGACAAACCCATCGCCCATACAAACTAGACAGAGAACACCTGCACTTCAGCACGTCAGCAGGGGAAAAGTGCCCAGAGTCCTAAAGCCAGCAAAAATGAAATTCAGGACAGGATCAAAAAACAGGAGGTCAAAAGCAAAAGGTTTGGTGATAACCTGCAAAAAGGGCCATTTCCAGCAGACTGTTTTTGGGGTCTTCTTGAAGCTGGGGCGACTGATCACTGCTTTTAGATGATCACTGAAAGCATGCCAAGAGCTGGGGGCCCAGTACCTTAGATGTTTTGCTTCTGCTATTTGCCTGCCAGCTTCCAAGATCTGAGAGTTAAGCCAGGCTTGTAAAGCTGGGTAGATTCTGTAGAGTATGAAGATCTTTATTTTCTGTGTTCACTTGAGTTTGAACATGATAGATATAAAGAGCCTTCTCCATTGAAACTTCTGAGTTGGTGAGGGGACTGCTCCCATGTACTCCTAACTATTGGGAGCTTTGACATTCCTGACTGTATTATCCATCATAAGTAGGTGTGTTTTGCTGAAGATTGGGTCCCAAGTGTGCTGCACCATCAGACTCAATGTGCATCTCACTTATGGAGTCCACCAAGGATAAAACTGGCTTAGTTACAAGTGTTCCACTGAAGAGAGGTCTTGGCAGTTGGGTCTGGGACATTACTTTTAAGTTGAGTGAAGGCTGAATTGCATTTCATTGGCCCTGTCTATACAGTAATGGTACAGACGAGCTGAAGCGTGATAAACTGGAATGCAGTCCAATGTGATTACCAATGACTGAGATTAATTCAAAAATTCCAGCCATTATGTTGCATGTTGTCAGAGGGGGATATTTACTAAGGCTTTGTGCTTACACAAAGCCACTCAAAGTGATGCAAAGTTTTGGAAGTTATTTAAAATTCAGTGCAAAAGTTACTTTGAGCTGAAAAAGTATTTTGTTTCGCTTTGCGCTACTATCAATCATGGCGTTCATTACATGAGTGTAACGTGGTCAACCCAGTGCATTCACGCATTGTTTTTGCTGCAAAGTCAGATCTACTAACATCGGCAGACCAAACTTTTGCATAAAAAAATAATGCCTCCTTGAAGCAAGCACTTACTTGGACACGTTTTTACGTCCACAAACATTTCGCACATTGCATGTTTGTTCCATACACAGCCAATGTATGTAAAGTATTAGAATTTGTAAGAGGCATGGGATTTTGTACTGGAAAGATATAATGTTGTGTACAACTACTATTTTAGACATCACATTCACACCTCTACACTATGGTGCAAAGGTTTTGCGGAGCACTAGGCAGCCTGTGTCTTCACCAGCAAAAAATGGGGGACTGAGCAGTAGCAGGCAATAATAAATATGCCTCTGTGCTGCTTTTGCCCCCCTGCTCAGTGTCGCATAGCAATTGTGGTTGCTTTACCACACTGCACAAAAAACATGATACCTCTGCCCCCAAGTATTTTGCTGGTAAGATCCATGACAATTGAAGTATTCCTGTTTCTATTTTGTTTTTAGATATAACGAAGTTACATTAAAATTATATGCTGAAATAAATCAATATTAATATTCAATTTATTAAGACAAGGGCTGCAGCTCTTCTCTTTTTCTTTCTCCAGACTTGTACATCTGTAGGTTTCATTTTTCTTAGGGTAGTCTAATGTTGTTCTCTTCACACTCATCGAGCTATTTACGTGTAGGTGCACTTGTATTACTCAGAAATCGAGCGATCAACACAGCTATATAAAGACACAGCCTCTTTCTGAAGGAAAAGTCAAACGTAAGGTGCACAGAAGCATTCTGTGAGGCCTTACGGTTTTCGACTGTCTGTGGGCTGATCAATCCTGATTTTGTGAATTTCAACTATAAGCTTTGCATTTCTGTCCCATAAACAAGGATATCCACCCGATAAGGAAAAGTAAAATGCTATTCTATAAAAATAATTATCGACCCCCAAAAAAGATAAAAACATGACTATGGCTGACTTGCCTGGCGACACAAACCAGAGATTACAGAATTGTGCAGTGTGACACATCTCATCCATTGTAACAAAATATTTCACAGGAACCCAATACCACTAATAAATGCAACTTTTCGGTTTTGAGCTACAACCTTTTTTTTTTCAAATGTACCTCAGGATCATAACTTCACGAGGTAGATCAGCTTTTGGCTTACCAGGGTGTAGTAGAGGAGAAACTATGCTGTTATTAGAGGTACATTTAGTGATATAATAAGGATGCAATAAACCCCATTCAGACTTCTGACGTCCAGCTGCATGTGGAATGAGGCCAGATATCACACTTGTTAGGTGAGCAATATGAGCTTTCTCAGCAATGTGGAGAACAAGTAAATATAGTAAATGTCCAAAGATACAGGCTGTAACACCAGTCCTCCTGCTAGGGAAACAGTAACACAATACCACTAGCACTAGTTTATGAGAAACATTTATTTATTTAAAAAACAGTTAGCCTTCTCATTTTCCAATCCCACCCTCTTGGAGTGTTTCATTTCAGGCACACAACATGTGGTGTAGCTGGTTTGTATTTAGTTAGGTTAATGGGGAGTGTGCAGTTTTTTTATAGAGTGTTGCCATCATCTAGGTTCAGTTATGACAAAGGAATGTTCAGTAAAGGAGTTGAGAGACAACCTGAGAAGTGGTTTGTTACTGGTGTCTTCTGGGCTCTTGTTGCATCCTGCTTATTCCACAATAAACCTTTGATGGTTTACCATCTGTGTGTCTGCAATTTCATCACCACACAGCTCTTGCGATTGTAGTCGCCAGACGAAACACCTGCCTGAAACTTAAAATGCAATGTAAATGTGTAAACCTCGCTGAGCACAAGCTGATTCTTCTTAGGTGCCCGAGCCCCTCTTGTGAGCCAAGAGAAACATAGCCAGATAGCCTAGACTGGAAGCAAAAATCAGCCCCTGCCAAAATGTTCAAACCAGCCACACACACACTGTAGGAGGTAGTGCCTAGAATGGGGCCATGGGGGCATGGTTGGGTGATATCCCCCCATCATGCTCCGAAAGCAGCCCCCTAGCCAGCATAATATTGGGAAAATTCAAGAGTGTCAATAGCCATTCAGCCCATGCAATAGCCAGTCATAGCGTTCGTCAGGACTTAAGAAGAATTTGAAATATGGGCAAATGTATACTCTTACTGTTTTGCCCTTCCCATTTCAGCATAAATGAAGCATTAAACAGTTATTAATGTTCACACCCACCCATATTCTCCCAAAGCACATGTGACGCAGCTGAGTTTATTAATAATATGCCTCTCAAATTCAGTGCTCGTGCTCCATAAATTCAGTTGTGGAATTCTCCCAGTCCCTGGCCAATATCAATCTAGCTGTGGGTATATGTAGTAATACAACAATGCTACAGTGAAAGGAGAGCAATACATTGTCCAAGATAGATTGCTGTAGCATCAAATATACTGAAATTCTTAATGGAAGATCACTTAAATGGATGTACAATGCTTACGCCCTCATTGTGCTAAATTCTGATTTGTGCGATACCACAGATTTTGAAATACATTTTGTGATAAGAACTACATCTCTCATAAAGTTCATCAGTACAAATCTGCTAATATTTATTAGGGGAAAGATATCTGGTAAAAACCTGGACAGCTGAATTCGGTTCAATAAGCACTAACATCCACACATCATGTGCCATTTTATGGGATAAACTCATAATAGGTGCTATTTACCTCACATAACAAATAACATACCCTGCAGTATTGATATTTTCCAGGTGTGATAAATAATTTCCTAACATATGGAAACTCATATGGAGGACTGTAAGGGTTACTGCACTAGGCACTTGTTACCCCTGTTTATACATGGTTTGGAATTACGAGTTTGAAGGTACTGAAGGCATCAGATATTTGTTAAATAACTCAACTTTTATTATATTTTAGCAGGTCAAATCTGTTGAAATGTAACAGTGGAAAACATATGGTATTTACCATCTTACTCGGATTTAGTTGCACTAAACACCAAAATCTGAATGATACGGTATATACTGTATGCTTTTCCTTTGTCAAATTTGACCTGACAAAATGTAAGCAAGGTTGAGGCATTTAACACATCTGATAACTATTGCATCCTTTGAATGACACCCAACTCGTAATTCAGACCCCTGCACAAACAAGGGTTTATGCAGGGGTAGGATATTAACAACCCACACGTAATCCCATTCGTAAAATCTGTATGTATTTTATAACGCATGCAGAATAAATGCTAGCAAAAGAAGTCATCTCTTCTGTTTCTGCATAAAACATAATGTTACCTTTCAGCCACTATAAAATTGAACTTGATCCCTCTTTTGTGAAGCAGAAAGAACTGGTGCAGTAAAATTTTATTTGGCTGGTAAAGGGTGCTATTTGATCTTAAAGTATTAAAGTACAATGTTTTGTTTAGCCTGCGTACTGGCTATTTATGCACTGCAACACTAATCTGAGACGTTTCAAAGAATTGTATGAATACTACAAGATCGCATGTAGGTGTTTCCTTTCTGAAAAAAAGCAACTATATTTTTAGTAGTGTAAGGAGGGGTCTCCGTATCGCTGGTTATGGCATCCACAATTGCTAACATTGGTAGCTTTAGTGATACGTCGGCTTTCATCTGTAAATTTGATGTGCACTGTTGGACTTTTTTTGCTTATGCAGGGTCATCCCCAATCTTTTTGCCTCCTGCCTCCTATTTTTTTCTGACCTGTTGCTGTTGGTTTTTGAACTCTGAGCACTTTACCACTGCAAACCAGTGCTAAAGTGCATATGCTCTCTGTGTAAATTGTATTGTTGATTGGTTTATCCATGATTGGCATATTTGATTTACTAGTAAGTCCCTAGTAAAGTGCACTGGAGGTGCCAGGGCCTGTAAATCAAATGCTGCTAGTGGGCCTACAGCACTGGTTGTGCCACCCACATAAGTAGCTCTGTAATAATGTCTCAGACCTGCCACTGCAGTGTCTGTGTGTACAGTTTTAACTGTAAATTCGACTTGGCAAGTGTACCCACTTGCCAGGCCTAAACCTTCCCTTTTCTTACATGTCAGACACCCCTAAGGTAGGCCCTAGGTAGCCCCAAGGGAAGGGTGCAGTGTATGGTTAAGGTAGGACATACAGTAATGTGTTTTATATGTCCTGACAGTGAAATATTGCTAAATTCGTTTTTCACTGTTGCAAGGCCTGTCCTTCTCATAGGTTAACATGGGGGCTACCTTTAAATCTGATTGAAGTGTAGACTCCCTTTGGGAGCGGATGGACATGTGGAGTTTGGGGTCTCTGAGCTCACAATTAAAAAATACATCTTTTAGTAAAGTTGATTTTAAGATTGCGTGTTTGAAAATGCCACTTTTAGAAAGTGAGCATTTTCTTGCTTATACCATTTCTGTGACTCTGCCTGTTTGTGGATTCCCTGTCTGGGTCAGTTTGACAGTGGGGCTGGTTGCACTTCACACTAGACAGTGACACAAAATGAGATGGGGTGTAGTCTGCATTTCCTGATGAGCCACCTGTGCTAGGAGGGAGGGGAGAAATGGTCACTTACACCTGAAAGGGCTGTGCCTCTCCTCACAAAATGCAGTCTCCGACCCCCTGGTGAGTGTCTGGGGCCTGGCCTGGGCAAGGCAGGATTTCACATTCAAAAGAGACTTTACTTTGAAGTAGGCCTACTTCAAAGGAGAAATTGGGTATAAGAAGGGCACCCAAAACCACAGACTTTAGAACACTTCTGGACATCAAGAGGAACCTCTGCCTGGAGAAGAGCTGAAGAGCTGAGGAGAAGTGCTGCCCTGCCTGTGACTGTGCTTTGTGGAGCTATCCTGCAGTTGCTGCTTCTGGCAGAGTAAGAGGGCAAAGACTGGACTTTGTGTGCCTTCCATCTTGTGAAGAAATCTCCAAAGGCTTGATTTAGAGCTTGCTTCCTGTTGTTTGAAGTCTCAGGGACAGCAAAGACTTCTCTCTGCCAGCACCTGGAGTCTCTGAAGAGACTCCTGCTCTGACAAGTGGTGCCCTATCCAGTCCCCAGGCCCTTGAAAGGAAAGCTGGTGGAAATCCAAGGAAATTGATTTCGGATGACTTCGGACCAACTCCGCTGCTGAATCCTGTGACGCCACCTGCAACTGACTCCGTGATCTTCGCTGGAACGCGACGACCTTCGCAGGCCCAACGCCGCTGCAGCCCCGCTGAAGTCCGCTACTCTTTGGAAGTCGCAGCACCACGTCGTGACCGACGCCGCTCGAAGTGCGCGGATTCAACGTTTCGCACAGACGCTGCGATCCCCGACTTTGCGCATCGACTTGTTTTCACTCTTCACCAAAGGTACTGTCCTTCGGGGTCTATGCGACTCCGTGTCTGGCGCTGATGGTGTTGGCTTGTTGGGAATGACTCCGTAACAACGCCGTGTTAACACCTCATCAAAGCATTTTATGTTTCTAAGCGCTATTTTTTAGTTTAATCTTTAAAAAATCATAACTTCACTTGTGTATGTTCGATGTTTGTCGTTTTGGTCTTGTTTTGTTTAGATAAATATTTCCTATTTTGCTAAACTGGTGTTGTGTCATTTTGCAGTGTTTTCATTAAGTTACTGTGTGTGTTGGTACAAATACTTTACACCTAGCACTCTGAAGTTAAGCCAAATGCTCTGTTAAGCTACCAAGGGGGTAAGCAGGGGTTAGCTGAGGGTGAATCTCTTTTACCCTGACTATAGCGAGGGTCCTTGCTTGAACAGGGGATAACCTGACTGTCAACCAAAGACCCCATTTCTAACATGCACCATTTTAATTGTTAATGATTTAATGCAAATAATTATGAAATCAGTCTGGCAAGTAGCAGAAATAGAAAGTTTGTTACCATGTTCTTTTTACACCGCCTTGTTATATATTGCTCGCACCTGTACTGCAATGGACTAGGCATGTGGCTGCACTGAGATATCCCTGGGCACATCACACTCAGTGCATTTGTTGTAAGTAATTTATCTAAGTCAGTAGCAGTGACACATAAGCCTTGTACACCCGTTGTGCTGTGGCTAGTCATGTGTTAGAGAGCAAGTTAATTAATACAATTTTGAACTATTAAAGTACTAATTAAAAGAGTTAAGTGTGTATTAAAAGTCTGTTTTGAAATTATTGTGTGTTTAGAATGTGCAATGTGTAAGTGTCAAAAGTGGTGGACACCATAAATAATACATGGTAAATATGAAATAATGTTGATTAATGTAGAAATGCTTTATAAATATTAATATCGATTAATAGATACACTAATAAAATGGAATTAAATGATTATTAGGTTTATTGTGACTTAAAATGTTTTATTAAATGTGGGCCTACACAAAAAGACCTAACGCTAATTCTACATTTAAAAGCTTGTACAATGTTTTTGTATCTCAGCAGTTTCTAGAAGCTCAATGTTCATTGTTCCCATATTGCTGACCTCACATAATTCTTCAAGTGTTTAGTGAAATAGATTTTGAATATCCTGTGTAGCTCCTACACTGTGGAATAGGTATGTTCTTATGTTGTAACATTTGTCTGTCTTTCTGGGATGCGATAATGTGTACCCAGGAACAAAAGTCTTCACTCCTCATGTACACCCTGCAACAATGGTATTCTACTGTGTAAACTGGTGTCTACACTGAGAGAAGATGGTCCAGTCTTGAATGCAGACAATGAAGAAAGATACTTCTGAAATATGAAGTAATTCTAATTGATTCTGAAACTTAGCTGGCTGCTTTCTAGGACCTTAATATGGCAAAGTTTAGGTGATGTAAGGGCATTTCCTGTCAGTTCCTTGCAATTCTCAGTTGTCTACAGTTTTTTCTTTCATTCTGTTAGTGTGATGATGTGTTATGCCTTTAGCTTTCTGCCCTTGACGGTTCAGATACAATAAGGCCAAACATCCCCATTATGCCATTGTCCAATAAAGAAGACCAGAAGATGCTCCACTGATGAAGACATTTCTGCTTGGTGATCCATTTAGGAGAGGTATAATCAAATGTGCATTTGTCTTTCTTGCAGATTTTTATATTTTCTCCCTTTAGAAAATCCAACCGCTATTTTTGGTTAGGTCCGTATTCAGATGTTTTTCAAATTAATTTTTGTTTTCTTTGACTTTTGCATGATGTCCAACATGCTTATAAAATCAGAATAATAGTTAAGGATGGCAAAATCTAAATTTGACTGTTCTATATAATTTGATTTTAAAAATTCATCTGCTATAACTAAATGCATTCCGTTTCCATCATTCATCTGTTATTTTAGACCTCACATACAAACCTCTACACTATGGTGCAAAGGGTTTGCGGAGCACTGGTGGTTCTTGAATGTTTAATGATAATTATTCTGTCTAGGTTTATATTTTTTCAAAGATTTGGTCAACCTGTATTGTTTCTGTACATATATCATTTGGTTTTGCATTTAATTTACATAATCTTTGCATTGTTATTCTAAAGGACAATACATGTCTGAACTTTATTAAATTGGTGTGGTGACTCATGACCACATAGGTCATGGTGTGCATAAATTACTGACTCCAAATTGAAAGTGATTTTTATTGATTTTATATTGTTAATATTGATTTCTAGGGCATTATCATGCTCCTAAGTCCAAAGATTTGTGTCGACCTCTAAGGGGAATTGATAGTTACCGTATATATTGCAGGTGAATTGAGATGTTTGAGAGAATTAGGGAGTTTGCATACTCCAGCGTCATTTGTGAGGGAGTGTGCGTACTCCAAAGGGTGTATGTAGGGAAGTTGTCATACTTCAATTGGGTGTGGAACTTTGTGCTCAAGGATTGACCATATGGTTGTTGGTATATGGGCCCTGCGTGGTCTAAGACTCTGGAGTACCACACGAGTGTAGGAGACACTTGGTAGTTGTTGTAACTTATGTGTTTAGTTGGTCAATCGGGTGTGGTTGACAAATAGCATTCCTAGAGTGTGTGCTAAAAGGGGAGTGTTCATTTGACAGATATTGGTGATTCCCTGAGTACACAAGGAGTATCTAGTAGTGGTCGAAGATGTGAAATTTGCTGGTCGAATTTTACTTGTGAATCAGAGAAAGCAAAGATCGAATGAGTAGTTGTCAGAGCTAAAAGCCGCAATTTAAATATTTATGAAGCATCCGAAGTGATTGTGTTTCTTACTTGTAGTAAGCAGACAAGTTGGTGTGTTGATTTTTCTTTGGTGCTCGCAATATTTTGCATTTAGCTTTGTCTGAATCAAGTTCTGGAAGACAAGTCTGCAAGACTTTGTCAGCTGCTGTGCGTGTGAGTGTGACATCATTAGGTCGGCGCTGGGATTGGTCGGTTGGTGAGGAGCCGGGAAGTGATTGGAGAATAGTTCTGAAGCGTTATTGGTTGAGAGGGGCAAACTAAAAGGATTTAGGAATTAATTACTTCCTTTTTTGAATTTGTATTGTAGTTTTAAGCCCGATTACAGTAAAAATGACATTTTTCAAAGCAATAAAGAGTGCACTTAAGGAAGATGCTTTTATTCCAGTTAAAATTGGAGAAATTGCCCTGCCAGGAGGTACACCTGCACATATTGTAATTGAAGAGAAAGGTACTGCAGCATGTATTTGGTTAAAACAGTGTTGCAAAATTACAGAGCAGGAAGGGAGCTTAGCGTTTCGTGCCTGTGGAACATTCAATATGAGAATGTTAGAGAATTTGAGGAGGGTGCTGAATGATATTAAAACCTACTCCGAAACCAGCACAATTTGAAGCTTTAGCCATTTGGGAGTTACTGGCCAGACAACAAGAGAAATTAAAATTAAGCATATTCTGGCTCGGGATTAAAAAAATAATAATTGTCAGTAAACGGATCCCCATTTGAAATTAAGTCAGACCTAGTGTCTGTGACTTTAAATAAACAGTGGGAGCTGGGTAAAATAAAAGACATGTTGAAAAAACTGGGTGCAACAGCTCAGTTAAAATTACCTGCTTCATTAAGGGTTATGGTGAATAACAAAATGTATAATTTTACGGACTGGAAGGAGGTGGACGAGTTGATCAGGAAAATTGAGAAAGGGAGCGGGAATGAGAAAGGTCTGACCTAAGCTTCTATTGTTTTTCCCGGTAAGGAGATATATATATATATTTTTTTTTTTTGCGATATCCCATGTTAGGTACGGTGACCCTCCTCTGACTTTGGTCAGGTTAATGATTCGGTGGGTTCCCTGGGGAGGAGGGGGGATGGGCGAGGGGATGGGGGATCATGGCGGGGAGCACTGGGTGGGGAGCATAATAGGGAAAAAAAGATCCTCATTGTGGTAGGTAGACCTGGGGGGCAGGGGAGTAATGGGTGGGGGGGTGGAAGAAGGTAGATGGTTTGGATGTCAGAAAATGGCAGTAAAGAATTTGAGACTCCTGTCTTGGAATGTAAATGGTCTTAGGGTAAAGATACCGATACCGCAGATTTACCAGAAACTAGTGATTGTTCTGGTGGAGTCTACACCTAGTTCAATGGCTCTAGTGCAAGTTCAGACAATGCCAAGTTATACACCTGTAACAATAGCACAGTCAAGTTCTTCAATGCTGTCAGATCAGAGTTCTGGAGTAATTTACTTGAGAAATCAGAATGTTCAATCAAGTCCAGAAGCATTAACAGTACCTGTTAGCATTGGTCCTGTTGTGACATGTAAGAAAAGGGAAGGTGTAGGCCTGGCAAGCAGGTACACTTGCCAAGTCAAGTTTACAGTTAAAACTGCACACACAGACACTGCAGTGGCAGGTCTGAGACATGATTACAGAGCTAATCATGTGGGTGGCACAACCAGTGCTGCAGGCCCACTAGTAGCATTTGATTTACAGGCCCTGGCACCTCTGGTGCACTTTACTAGGGACTTACTAGTAAATCAAATATGCCAATCATGGATAAACCAATTACATACAATTTCCTCAGAGAGCATATGAACTTTAGCACTGGTTAGCAGTGGTAAAGTGCTCAAAGTTCCAAAGCCAACAGCAACAGGTCAGAAAAAATAGGAGGCAGGAGGCAAAATATTGGGGATGACCCTGCATAAGCAAAAAAGTCCAACAGATAACAATCACAATCACAGTAAAAACAATAGGTGTTGCAAATGTATGTGTGTTGGTTTGGGAATTGTATGCGTGCTAGTAAATTTGTTATTTATTGTGAGTATGAGTGTTTCTAGCAAAGCTGAAATTAATTATACACATTCTTCAGAGACTACTACACTTTCGAAGTTAGATAAGTTTAATAGGGATGAGAAATATTTGCACTTAGACAACTCACAAGGAAATCTTTCTTCTAATGTATTCTATCGCTTCCTATATGAATATCTTGAGACGATGAATGTAAGAGTATGTTATGTTTGCAGGCAGATTCCTTCATCAGTGCAGGAAGGAATTACTTATCATAGCTTGCCACTACCATGTGGAATTAGTTGCAGTCTTTTACTAACAAGGCTTTATAACCAAGAGTACCTACAATATTTCTATTCTAGTTTTGACCTAGTGTTTTGTTTTGTTACGAATAACCAACACTTGAGTAACATAGCAAAAGAGAGAACTATTGATATTGTAGGAGGTTTCTTTAAGTCTATACTAATATTTGGTACAGCTTACGCTCACTGCAACAATTTGACATGCTTGCTTTCACTAGTAGAAAAATATTTTCTAGCTCAAACTGATGACAGGAGAAAAGCATTGAAGGAGAAAATAGAGAAAGGGTTAGTGAAAAGGAAACAGAGAAATTATTATGCATTTAGTGAGACTAAAACACAAGGATAGCTTGCTTTAGATTTTCAACATTTAGGAAAGCTTTGTATTTATAGACCACAATCCAGAAGTGATACTAAGTTTGTGGGAACGAGTGAGTGCAGACATGTACTTCTTTTTTAAAAATACATGGGACTTTATGTTAAATTGACAATATACTGCGATTCCTGGGGTTTATTACATCTGTGCAAAGAAGGCTTATTATCGTCTCCCAAGAGGATGGTATGGGACTTGTTATTTGGGAGTGATCTTCAAGAAGATTTACCAGATTGACAATATAGATGACACACATGACACGACTGAATTGCAAAGACCAAGATCAAAAAGAGCAACTTATTCTGAAATAATTGGAGATATATTTGGAGCAATTAATCCTTCTGTAGCAGTTGTTTTGGATGCCATAAAAATTAGAAAGTTGTCTACTATTGTGGATAAAAGGCTAACTGATTATTCTGTAACCATAGTTTTAATAGATACTGAAATGGCTGAGGTCCATTTTATGGTTGTCCAGAACCGACTTGCGTTAGATATATGTTAGAAATGGGGTTTTTGGTTGGCAGTTAGGTTGCCCTCTGTCCAAGCAAGAACCCTCACTCTAGTCAGGGTAAGTCACACACAATCCAAAATCAGCCTGTGCTCACCCTCCGGTAGCTTGGCACGAGCAGTCAGGCTTAACTTAGAAGGCAATGTGTAAAGCATTTGTTCAATAAATCATACAACACCATAGTATAACACCACAAAAATACACCACACAGTGTTTAGAAAAATATAGAATATTTATCTGGATAATTGTAGGTCAAAACGATCAAAGTTGCAATACGAATTTGTAAAGATATCACTGAAAAGTGATATTAAGAGTCTTTAAGTCTTTAAAAAGCAATAAAGTGTCTTTCAAGCACAGAGTACCTGGTTTCTGGTGGGAAATCTCCTCAGAGGGCCACAGGAGAAGAGATGCGTGGAAAAAGGGGTGTGTGCGTCGTTTTCCGCTCAGCACACACAGACTTGCGTCGTTCTTTTCCACGTGGGGAAGTCGGGCGTCGTTTTCCGGCGCGCAGACAGTCTCTTTTTGTGGATCGCGGGGATTACCAGATGTCCCGGGTCTGTGCGTGGATTCTCCTGCTTATTTTCCGGCTGCGCGTCGTTCTGCGGGGCTGCGCGTCGAAGTTTCGATCTCACGGTAGGCGTCGCGTCGATTTCTCCTTGGAAGTCGGGCGTCGTTTTCCTTGCGAGGCCGTGCGTCGAAATTTTGGTCTCACGGCAGGCGTCGCGTCGATTTCTCCTTGGAAGTCGGGCAGCGTTGTCCTTGCGAGGCCGTGCGTCAAAGTTTCGCACTCACGGTAGGCGTCGCGTCGATTTCTCCTTGGAAGTCGGGCGGCTTTGTCCTTGCGAGGTTGTGCGTCGAAGTCTCGATCGTCCCGAGGGCGTCGCGTTGATCAGCGTCGGTGTGCGGCGTTTTTCTCGCCGCGAAACAAGCTGTGCGTCGAAATTTTCGCCGCACGGAGCGTCCACGTGAAAGGCAGAAGTCTTTTTGGTCCTGAGACTTCAAGGAACAGGAGGCAAGCTCTATCCAAGCCCTTGGAGAGCACTTTCACAGCCAGACAAGAGTTCAGCAAGGCAGCAGGGCAACAGCAAGACAGCAGTCCTTTGGAGAAAGCAGACAGGTGAGTCCTTTGAGCAGCCAGGCAGTTCTTCTTGGCAGGATGTAGTTTCTGGTTCAGGTTTCTTCTCCAGCAAGTGTCTGATGAGGTAGGGCAGAGGCCCTGTTTTATACTAAGTTGTGCCTTTGAAGTGGGGGTGACTTCAAAGAGTCTCTAAGAAATGCACCCGGTTCCCTTTCAGCTCAATCCTGTCTGCCAGAGTCCCAGTAGGGGGTGTGGCAGTCCTTTGTGTGAGGGCAGGCCCTCCACCCTCCCAGCCCAGGAAGACCCATTCAAAATGCAGATGTATGCAAGTGAGGCTGAGTACCCTGTGTTTGGGGTGTGTCTGAGTGAATGCACAAGGAGCTGTCAACTAAACCTAGCCAGACGTGGATTGAAGGGCACAACAAGATTTTAGTGCAAAGAAATGCTCACTTTCTAAAAGTGGCATTTCTAGAATAGTAATATTAAATCCGACTTCACCAGTCAGCAGGATTTTGTATTACCATTCTGGCCATACTAAATATGACCTTCCTGCTCCTTTCAGATCAGCAGCTGCCGCTTCAACAGTGTATGAGGGCAGCCCCAATGTTAGCCTATGAAGGGAGCAGGCCTCACAGTAGTGTAAAAACGAATTTAGGAGTTTTACACTACCAGGACACATAACTACACAGGTACATGTCCTGCCTTTTACCTACACAGCACCCTGCTCTAGGGGATACCTAGGGCACACATTAGGGATGACTTATATGTAGAAAAAGGGGAGTTCTAGGCTTGGCAAGTACTTTTAAATGCCAAGTCGAAGTGGCAGTGAAACTGCACACACAGGCCTTGCAATGGCAGGCCTGAGACAAGGTTAAGGGGCTACTGAGGTGGGTGGCACAACCAGTGCTGCAGGCCCACTAGTAGCATTTAATCTACAGGCCCTAGGCACATGTAGTGCACTCTAATAGGGACTTACAGGTAGATTAAATAGTCAATCATGGATAAACCAATCAATAGTACAATTTACACAGAGAGCATATGCACTTTAGCACTGGTTAGCAGTGGTAAAGTGCTCAGAGGTCAAAAGCCAACAACAGCAGGTCAGAAAAAATAGGAGGAAGGAGGCAAAAAGTTTGGGGATGTCCCTGTCAAAAAAGCCAGGTCCAACATGACCCCCCACCAGCCTAAAGCCAGGGGAGAACAATCACTATCCTGATGTACTTCCCTGTTTGAGGCGACAGAACAAGGACCCAGGCCCACAACAGCAGGGGCATGCTCCAGTTCTTCGCCTTCCTGACTCCAATTGGATCCCTCTGTCCATACTCTCAGGGCCCACTAAGCCCATCCATGGGGAACCTTTCTCCTTTCCTGCGGATCCCATCTGTGCAGCACCTAACCTTACTTTGCTCACAGATGTATCCCAGGAGTAGGATAGTACCCCCATGACCAACATAGTGGTGTTGCCCACTCTACCCCTGGGGTGTGACACTTGTCCCCTCCCCAGGGATAACTCTGTCCACCCGGACAGCAAGCCACAGTGATTACTGACAGCTGCCAGGGATGAGAGCCAGGCCCCAGGCCTCTCAAAGCTCTCCAACCACTGTGGCTGTGGAGAGTGGGGGGCGGTAGCCCCAGGTGCTGGGCACCCTTTAACCACTCTCCCTTCCACCAGGTCAGGGATGACAGCCTGAACCTGGTCCTCCCCTCTGGGGCTTTGTACCCTCCTTCCTGGAGCGGTACCCCCAGAGTCCAACATGGCCAGGGGGCTTACCGAAGTCGCCCTGTACCATTCCTCCACCAGTGCAGGGCTGTTAACCTGCCACTGGCCCTCCAACCTGGGGTCTGTACCTTCAGGTGGGACTAGGGCCCGGGGTGAGGCTTCCCTCCCCCTGCCCTCCCTTCTGGGGTCCAGCACCCTCCAACTAGGAGTGGCCTCCTCAGAAGACAACATGGTAGGGGCACTGTTATCAGTAGCCCCTCCCTCCAGGTCCAGGGGGACACCCTGAACCTGGTCTTCCAGCCCAGGGTCTGTACCCTCGGACTGGATCACCGCCTGGCAAACCAGGACTTCCTGGGGGGCACGCCTACCCCCCACCAGGTCAGAGTTTAACCTCTGCACCTGCCCATTCAACTCAGAGTCACCACCCTGAAGTTGAACAATTGCCTGGCACGCCAGGACTTCCTGGAGGGCACACTGACCCTCCACCAGGTCAGAGTTTAACCTCTGCACCTGACCATTCAACTCAGAGTCACCACCCTGAAGTTGAACAATTGCCTGGCACACCAGGACTTCCTGGAGGGCACACTGACCCTCCACCAGGTCAGAGTTTAACCTCTGCACCTGACCATTCAACTCAGAGTCACCACCCTGAAGTTGAACAGTTGCCTGGCGCACCAGGACTTTCTGGGAGGCACACCTACCTCCCACCAGGTCAGAGTTTAACCTCTGAGCCTGGTTCCCCAACCCAGGGTCACCACCCTGAGGTTGGGCAATTGCCTGGCACGCCAGGACTTTCTGGGGGGCACACCTACCCCCCACCAGGTCAGAGTTTAACCTCTGAACCTGGTCATCCAACCCAGAGTCAACACCCTGAGGTTGGACAATTGCCTGGCACAGCAGGGCTTCTTGGGAGGCACACCTACCTCCCACCAGGTCAGAGTTTAACCTCTGAACCTGGGTATCCAACCCAGAGTCAGCACTCTGAGGTTGAACAATTGCCTGGCACGCCAGGACTTTCTGGAGGGCACACTGACCCTCCACCAGGTCAGAGTTTAACCTCTGAACTGGGCCATTCAACTCAGAGTTACCACCCTGAAGTAGAACAATCGCCTGGCACGCCAGGACTTCCTGGAGGGCACACTGACCCTCCACCAGGTCAGAGTTTAACCTCTGAACCTGGTTCTCCAACCTAGGGTCACCATCCTGAGGTTGGACAACTGCCTGGTACACCAGGGCTTTCTGGGGGGCACACCTACCCCCCACCAGGTCAGAGGTTAACCTCTGAACCTGGATATCCAACCCAGAGTCACCACCCTGAGGTTGAACCATTGCCTGGCAGGCCAGGACTTTCAGGGAGGCACACCTACCTCCCACCAGGTCAGAGTTTAACCTCTGAGCCTGGTTCTCCAACCCAGGGTCACCACCCTGAGGTTGAACCATTGCCTGGTATACCAGGACTTTCTGGGGGGCACACCTACCCCCCACCAGGTCAGAGTTTGACCTCTGAACCGGGTTAGCCAACCCAGAGTCACCACCCTGAGGTTGAATCCTTGCCTGGCATGCCAGGACTTCCTGGGGGGCACTCTCACCCCCCACAAGGGACACGCCGTCCCCAAGGGCCACACAAGAGTCTGGTTGGCGCAGGTCTCCCGACCTCTGCCCATCCGGCAGAGTCTGGGTTTCCCCCAAACCAGAAACGGTCTCACCTGGGTCATTCCTGGGGGGCTCTACTCTCAGAGCTGACCCCTGACTTTCAAGATCCTCCACTGGGGTCTGCCACCCCCTCTCAACCCTATGTCTGGACTTCTGCACCCCCTCACTAGGAGTGGTACTGCCAGACACCAGAACTGTTGGGATGCTGTCTACAGTCATCCCCCCAAGTTCTTCTGCCACTGCGGGGCTTCCTCAAAAGGTGGCCCTACGGTACAGGTTAGGCTCTGAGACCTACCTGGGACACTACAATCCTTTCCCACCTCACTTGGTCGGGAACCACCTAGACCACTCCCTTCAGGAGCACCCCCAAATGCCTCTTCAGACTCTCTGGTACTCACCCAAAAGTCTGCCTCCACTGTAAGTTCCCTGGGGTCAGAGAACTCACACTCCACCTGGTGTTGGCGTAGCTCTGGAAAATAAGGACCAGACATATGCTCTCCAGCAATTACATCACTCTGCCCTTCACATGTATTAACCACAGTACCCTTCACCCAACCACCTAGTAACTCAACCTTGGAAAAGCACTCTACTTCACCCTCCTGAGACTGGTGAGACAGTATCTGTCTGTCCCTGACACTCAACCCAAACTCTTCTGGGATGTCTCTACACTCTATATCCAGGACGTCCACCAGGGGGGAACCCTTTTCTCTGTCACTCTCTGCTAGAGTCAGTAAAGTGTCCCTCCCCCCAGTAGGAATATGACTCCCTGTGCCAGTTCCCCAATCCTTCTCAGGGACCCTGTGCATAACGGGAACTACCTCATACCCTTGAACCGCCTGGGGTGTGTCAACTCTCTTCTTCAAGTTGGGTACCACATCTCTGGGCTTGTGCCCTTCTTCAGCAGTACTAGATGCAAGATTTTTGCTGCCACCATCTGAACTGGACTCAGCCCTTCCGGCCTCCAGTTTCAGCTCTTTACAGCTCAGCTCTTGAGCTGCAATCTTTTCTTCTTCCAGGGCTAAGAGACTTGCTGCCTCAGCCCTTTCAATAAACTCATCTAGCTCTTCCATCCACCGTGCTTGAGCCATGAGCCATTCTTTTTTCACTGGGTCTCTTTCCTCATCTGAGTCGTCCTCCTCCTCCTCTGAGGGGTACTTAGTCATTTGGTTTCTTGCTGCCTCTCTCTCTGCCCATCTGTCTTCCTCCCAGACTATGTAGGCACGTAGCATCTCTGCTTTAGTAGATCTCTTTGCTACAGGAAGGCCACATTCTCTGCAAAGCTTCCTTAGGTCAGCCTTAGTGAGGTGGTCAGTAGGCAAAAAGAATAAGTAGGTAAGCGATCCCATTCTGATAGGATCTTACCAGCAAAAACCAAAATCCAAAGTCCAAAATATCAATAGTATATCCAGGAGGACATCAGAGACCAAAAGTCAAAAAAGAGATAAAAAATCAAGTTGACCTTCAACTGTGGGTAGGTAGTGAAATACTTAGCTACTGTATGTCACTGCACAAACACAAGTCCTATCCTCACCGCTGATCACCAATGTTAGAAATGGGGTTTTTGGTTGGCAGTTAGGTTGCCCTCTGTCCAAGCAAGAACCCTCACTCTAGTCAGGGTAAGTCACACACAATCCAAAATCAGCCTGTGCTCACCCTCCGGTAGCTTGGCACGAGCAGTCAGGCTTAACTTAGAAGGCAATGTGTAAAGCATTTGTGCAATAAATCATACAACACCATAGTATAACACCACAAAAATACACCACACAGTGTTTAGAAAAATATAGAATATTTATCTGGATAATTGTAGGTCAAAACGATCAAAGTTGCAATACGAATTTGTAAAGATATCACTGAAAAGTGATATTAAGAGTCTTTAAGTCTTTAAAAAGCAATAAAGTGTCTTTCAAGCACAGAGTACCTGGTTTCTGGTGGGAAATCTCCTCAGAGGGCCACAGGAGAAGAGATGCGTGGAAAAAGGGGTGTGTGCGTCGTTTTCCGCTCAGCACACACAGACTTGCGTCGTTCTTTTCCACGCGGGGAAGTCGGGCGTCGTTTTCCGGCGCGCAGACAGTCTCTTTTTGTGGATCGCGGGGATTACCAGATGTCCCGGGTCTGTGCGTGGATTCTCCTGCTTATTTTCCGGCTGCGCGTCGTTCTGCGGGGCTGCGCGTCGAAGTTTCGATCTCACGGTAGGCGTCGCGTCGATTTCTCCTTGGAAGTCGGGCGTCGTTTTCCTTGCGAGGCCGTGCGTCGAAATTTTGGTCTCACGGCAGGCGTCGCGTCGATTTCTCCTTGGAAGTCGGGCGGCGTTGTCCTTGCGAGGCCGTGCGTCAAAGTTTCGCACTCACGGTAGGCGTCGCGTCGATTTCTCCTTGGAAGTCGGGCGGCTTTGTCCTTGCGAGGTTGTGCGTCGAAGTCTCGATCGTCCCGAGGGCGTCGCGTTGATCAGCGTCGGTGTGCGGCGTTTTTCTCGCCGCGAAACAAGCTGTGCGTCGAAATTTTCGGCGCACGGAGCGTCCACGTGAAAGGCAGAAGTCTTTTTGGTCCTGAGACTTCAAGGAACAGGAGGCAAGCTCTATCCAAGCCCTTGGAGAGCACTTTCACAGCCAGACAAGAGTTCAGCAAGGCAGCAGGGCAACAGCAAGACAGCAGTCCTTTGGAGAAAGCAGACAGGTGAGTCCTTTGAGCAGCCAGGCAGTTCTTCTTGGCAGGATGTAGTTTCTGGTTCAGGTTTCTTCTCCAGCAAGTGTCTGATGAGGTAGGGCAGAGGCCCTGTTTTATACTAAGTTGTGCCTTTGAAGTGGGGGTGACTTCAAAGAGTCTCTAAGAAATGCACCCGGTTCCCTTTCAGCTCAATCCTGTCTGCCAGAGTCCCAGTAGGGGGTGTGGCAGTCCTTTGTGTGAGGGCAGGCCCTCCACCCTCCCAGCCCAGGAAGACCCATTCAAAATGCAGATGTATGCAAGTGAGGCTGAGTACCCTGTGTTTGGGGTGTGTCTGAGTGAATGCACAAGGAGCTGTCAACTAAATCTAGCCAGACGTGGATTGAAGGGCACAACAAGATTTTAGTGCAAAGAAATGCTCACTTTCTAAAAGTGGCATTTCTAGAATAGTAATATTAAATCCGACTTCACCAGTCAGCAGGATTTTGTATTACCATTCTGGCCATACTAAATATGACCTTCCTGCTCCTTTCAGATCAGCAGCTGCCGCTTCAACAGTGTATGAGGGCAGCCCCAATGTTAGCCTATGAAGGGAGCAGGCCTCACAGTAGTGTAAAAACGAATTTAGGAGTTTTACACTACCAGGACACATAACTACACAGGTACATGTCCTGCCTTTTACCTACACAGCACCCTGCTCTAGGGGATACCTAGGGCACACATTAGGGATGACTTATATGTAGAAAAAGGGGAGTTCTAGGCTTGGCAAGTACTTTTAAATGCCAAGTCGAAGTGGCAGTGAAACTGCACACACAGGCCTTGCAATGGCAGGCCTGAGACAAGGTTAAGGGGCTACTGAGGTGGGTGGCACAACCAGTGCTGCAGGCCCACTAGTAGCATTTAATCTACAGGCCCTAGGCACATGTAGTGCACTCTAATAGGGACTTACAGGTAGATTAAATAGTCAATCATGGATAAACCAATCAATAGTACAATTTACACAGAGAGCATATGCACTTTAGCACTGGTTAGCAGTGGTAAAGTGCTCAGAGGTCAAAAGCCAACAACAGCAGGTCAGAAAAAATAGGAGGAAGGAGGCAAAAAGTTTGGGGATGTCCCTGTCAAAAAAGCCAGGTCCAACAATATACTTTTAGCAAAGTAAGGCGGAGTCTGCCTGATGCTGAAAGAGAAGCATTGTTGCACATATATACCTGACAATAGTAAAGCAATTAGAAATTTTATTAAGAATCTGACAGATTCAAATTCAGACTTATAAGATCTGAAAAAGCCAGGGGTATTGGAAAATATTGGCAAAAGCATTACTAAAGTGAAGAATTGGTTGGGTAATCTTGGTAAGGCTATTGTTGGAAAAACACTGACACTATTATTAATGGTGGTTGTGTGCGTCATCTGTTTAATCAGATTTTACAAACTGTACACACTGATGAAAAAACAAAGGATGAAAAATTAACAGAGGAGGGAAGAAATTCAACTAGAAAAGATGAAAAGCAGATACGTTCATGATTTGAGAAAAAGTGAAAACTGGTGAAAACCGAGAAACAATAGATATTGTAGACAAACTAAATTTTAAATTGACTCACAAATATCAATACAAGTATTAATAAGTATATTTTGTGACAACACATATAGTTGTCAGAGGAGGGATTGCTAGAGAGCAAGTTAATTAATACAATTTTGAAGTATTAAAGTACTAGTTATAAGAGTAATGTGTGTATTAAAAGTCTGTTTGAAATTAATATGTGTTTAAAATGAGCAACGTATAAGTGGCAAAAGTGGTGGACACCATAAATAATACATGTTAAATAAGAAATAATGTTGATTAATGTAGAAATGTTTTATAATTATTAATATGGATTAGTATGAACACTAATAAAATGGAATTAAATTATTATTAGGTTTGAATGTGAATTAAAATGTTTTATTAAATGTGGGCCTATAAGAAGAGGCCTAAAGCTAATCATACGCTTAAAAGCTTGTGCAATGTTTTTCTGTCTCAGCAGTTTCTAGAAGCTCAATGTTCATTGTTCACATGATGCTGACCTCACATAATCCTTCAAGTGTTTGGGCAAAACAAATTTTCAATATCCTGTGTAGCTCCTACACTGTGGAAAAGTTATGTTCTTATACTGTAAAATTTGTCTGTATTCCTTGGATGAGATAATGTGTACCCAGGAACAATAGTTTTCAGTGTTCATGCATAACCTGCAACAATTGTATTCGACTGAGGAAACTGGTGACTGCAGTGAGAGAAGATGGTCCAATCGTATATGTGGAAAATGAAGAAAGATACTTCTGAAACGTGGAATGATTCTACTTAGTTCTGACCTAATCCACCCCATAGTCAAATCAATAGAAACTTAGCTGGTTGCTTTCTAGTACTTTAATATAGCAGAGTTTAGGCGATGTAAGGACAATTCCTCTCAGTTCCTTGCAGTTCTCGGTTGTCTAAAGATTTTCTTTTATTCTGTTAGTGTATTGATGTGTTATGTCTTTAGCTTTCTTCCATTGACGGTTCAGATACAAGAAGTCCAAACATTACTGAAGTATTCCCTATTATGCCATTGTCCAGTAAAGAAGACCAGAAGATGCTCCACTGATGAAGACGTTGCTGCTTGCTGATCCATTTAGGAGTGGTATAGCCAAATGTGCATTTGTCTTTCTTGCAGACTTTTATGTTTTCTCCCTTTAGAAAATCCAACCACTATTTTTGGGTAGCGCCATAGTCAGATGTTTTTCAAATTAACATTTGTTTTCTTTCCTTTTTGCATGAAGCCCAACATGCTTATCAAATCAGAATAATAGTTAAGGATGCCAAAATCTAAATTTGACTGTTCTATATAATTTGATTGGAAACAATTCAACTGCTATAACTAAATGCATCCCGTTTCCATCATTTATCTGTTAATGCTGTTATTTTGCATAGTGGTTCTTGAATGTTTAGTGATAAATACTCTATCTAGGTTAAGATTCGTTCGAAGGGTCACCCTGTATTGTTTCTGTACTTGTATCTTTTGGTTTTGAATTTGATTTAAGTGATCATAGCATTGTTAATTTAAAGGAGGATAAATGTTTGAACTTTATTAAATTGGTGTGGTCATTCATGACCATATAGGTCATGCTGTGTATAAATTACTAACTCCAAATTGAAAGTGATGTTTATTGATTTGATATTATTAATATTGATTGCTAGGATGTTATCATACTCCTGTCGGAGCCCAGGCTTTGTGTCGACCTCTAAGGGTAATTGATGGTTACCCTATACATGTCACCTTATAAATAAAATATCAAAAGAAATATAAGGCTGGACATGCCCAGAATGTCACTTGGTAATCATTACTAATATTAGGGATAGCAGAAATGAAGGCAAATATCTTTAGGCATTGTGTCAGAAAAGCTTCAGCTGTCTGCAACAAGCTGTGCTAGTGATTCCCAAAACATGGACATTAGTTAAGCTAATCAGTCTTCTTGTATGTAATATTCAGATGCAAAAATGTTAGGGTTATTTTCTCTCTCAGCAAGCCGGGGAGTACCAGCTCATTGTGCTTCAACTGCACTCGCAACTCTGAGACTCCACAGTTCTGCAGAGCTCGAACACAACCCACCTTGCACCTACTGCTCACCTTGCCACATTTTGATAGCATCAGCTGCCAAATCATGTATGGCAGGCCTGCACCCTGGGTGTATAGGCAGGGCAGTACTACATAGCAGCGGGACATCATCACCATCAACACTGCTGCTTCTCTTGTCTCCTGCCACCTGGCATCATCCAGAATTCTCTGCAGAGTAGTACAATCAATACTAGTGATACAACACATGCAGCAAGCTCTGCTTGGTTTCAAATCCCTGGCCAGCAACAAAGCCTGTGAGAATGGTCAGATCCTAGAGCTCTCCCACACCAATTGCAACCATGCTACCCAGGGCAGAGCTTATGACAGTGAGGATGTGAGCTATGGTGGCCCATTTATTCTCAGTCTTAAATTGGGAGCGCTGGCACCTCTCACATTGGTCACACTTCCATGGAAAGGAAAGCTGCTTTCTCCATGTTTCCTCACATCTTGGATCAGATGTGAGACTGACATGGGTGAGAAACAGTAAGTGGAAGAAAGAGGAGAAGAGATTGAGTTGTGTAGAGGAAGAAGGAATCAACAGCGACAAAGAGACAAGAGAGAGGTAAACTGTTCTGAAAGGGAGACAGTCAAGAAAGAAATTGGACAGAAAAAAAGATGAGCTGCAAAAGTCTAGTAGAGACTTGAGAGGCACAGTGTTACAGAAAGAGAATGGGTCACGAGGCGGGTCAGCCTGGCCTACAGGACAATCAGGCAGTGCCAGGAAGGGCTGATCTGACACATCAGTCTGTGGGACATTTTTTTGTCTGCTTCTGGGCCTTTTTATGGTTTGATGAGCCATTTTTTTACTATGAATTTCTCTGATTTTACCCAGAGGCGTAGCGTGGTCAGTAAGACTGGGATGTGAGGTGTGACTTTCAGATTGTTCGACAATTACGCGGTATGAGGGAATCTTAAGGGGTGGTGGAAAGGAAATGGAGTGCAGATTGTGAGGGGGTACTTAAAACAAGTTATTTTGTAAAATAACCATGATTTAAGACCTTCAAAATAGAGGGGGGGGGGGTGTGGGTATGTGTGTGCGTGTGTGTGTGTGTGTGTGTGTTTTTCTGTCTGAGTATTCAAGAATGCCAGGTGAAATCTTACAAACACCTTACCATACCCGACTAAAAGCTCCTGTACCCGACTATTTACTACAAATAGACAACTGATAGAGCAGAAATGAAAGAAGAAAACGGTTTCAGAGAAATAGAGTTGGTGAAGATATGAGGAAGAAATGAGGCATGCAGCGGCTGCTCCTTCGCTATGGCGGAGGAGCGTCGACCCCTCCCAGCCAGCAGCTGCAAACCTTTAAAAATTAACGTTAATGAACAATGTTTATTATTGTTTGATTTTTAAAGGGGCAGGCCATGGGGTATGACAGTGCTGTGCACTCCCCTCAGTGCACATATGTGTTTGGCCGGCCGTCTCGGGCACTGAGTTCTCTCCATCCCGGCACTATGCTGTTGGGTTGGAGACAGCAGGCCCATGCTCCCAGTCTGCCTAGGAGCACAAAGCCAGGGTGCTCCAGCCAATCCTATCACTGCTTTCATGCTGCCAGCAGCATGAGAGTAATGTTAGAACTGGCCACAGCGCAGGCTGGGAGCCTATGCCTGCAAGTGGAGCCAGAAGAGCTGCACAGCAGCGTGGAGTCACGTAAGGTTTTTTCTGTAATATTGTTTTCCTTTGCTTTGTCGTTCCTCTCTCTCTCACCTCCCCACCGCACTGCCCCACCCCTTTACCGCAATTCGAGCTGCTACTGGAAGCATAAAGGAGACAATGAACGGAGAGTAGAAAGTTAGAAGTGGATGGGTGCAAATCAGTGCTGGAAAAGAACATAATGAATCAAAGACCGACACAATGGTAGAATGTTGGTAGATAGGGGTTAGAGTTATGAGAGAGGCAGTCAGTGGCAGTATGCATACTGTCTTTCTATATACAAGCATTATTTTTACAAGCTATGCCCTCAGAGCTAATGACAAGGAGAAAAGCCACAATAAAGAGAAAAGCCACAATAAAGTTTTGTTTTACATTATATGTACCTAACAGATTGCATTTTACTATAACATTTATTACTACAGCTGAGTCGGCAGGGATGTCTGACAGTGGCCAGATGGCATGCCCTTTACTAGAAATAACTGTCCTCATCATGACACATCTTAAGAAAAAGGAAGTCTTGGAGTGAGGGAGTTGAGGAAAAATGCTTTATCTCCCTCTGCCTCCCTACAAGCTGCAAAACAACTTTAGTTTTTGCCAGTACGTGCAGGGGCGTCTCCTCCACTAGGGTGGAGGAACGTTAGCTTCCCCGCCAGCAGCGGCAGCTGCAAAACGTTTAAAAGAAAAGGATAATAAACCTTGTTTATTATCCATTTCTTTTAAAGGGGCTCAGGACTCCCCCTCAGAGCGCATTTATGTTTGGCAGGCCATCTCAACTGTGTTGCCGGGCTTGTGAGAGTCTGCACAGGCTCCCAGTCTGCCTGGGAGTTCCCTGGCTGGGCGCTCCTAGCCAATCCTGATTGGCCGCAGGGCAGGCTGTGACCTGTGCCTGCCTGCCTGGTTTGAAGCGACGACAGATAGAGGAGCGGCACGCGGCGGCGAAGATACGTGTTTTCATATTTATTTATTTTTTTTACTTTTTATTTTATTTACCCCCCAACATCCCCCCCCCCCGATTGCACACCACCCTGCCCCTTGATGTTATCGGGGAGCCGTGACTGGCTACATGTTCCCCGGCTGACATATTGCCTGGGACACTGCTGGGATGATTCGCTGAACATTGTCCAAAATGAGGTCACAGCATTAAAGTAGCAATCCGAAGTGATACCCGCTGGTCTCCCTTCAGTGACAGCACAGCAGTGAAGTGATCGTGTGAGGGAAGAACGGCGGATGGGAAAGAGAGAGGTGAGGCTGGGAAGATACATAGCAAAGAGGCATGGAAAGGGAAAGAGGACAGGCATAGGGGAGAGATGGTGACATGAAGCAGGCCCAAAGGAAGTGATGGTTAGTTACATGTAGGGGAAGAATGGACGGATGGAAAGGTAGCTTAAAAGAGGGATGCGAGAGAAATTAGGAAAAATGAGTGCCATGGCGAAAGACTCATGCACTCATCCCACTTATCACTTATCGCCGTTAGTGCCTCAGTGTGGAGTCTGGGCTTTGAACACTCTGATAGGTTTTTGCCCACAAATTTTCACCAGGTAAAATCAGAAACAATACATACCGGCTAAAAGCACAACTTTCGAGTATAAATACCTCAGAAACACAAAAGGCCCTTCTGCGTAACCGCTCAATCTGAGGTGGAGAACTTTGAATGCTGATGCAATACCGCACAGTATACACTGCATCCCAGTTAGGATTATCCTCGAGGTGAGACAGGGTAGGTGGAAACTGCCAACTTGTAATGAGGCCTTCGGATGACAGATGTCAGGGAGATGTGAAATGAGAGAAGAGCGAAAACGTTAGTTAGTCAGTGAGGAAGTCGGTGCTTCAAATGGGCAGGTACTGACTGTCCAGCACTGAGCACCTGTAATTCTTTAATTTGAAGGGGGGAGTACCTGCACCTCTCATCACTATCGCAATATATTACAATGGATGAGTACCGGTACTTCTCAAGAATAAAGAAGGACTCTAAATAGAGAGTACCTGCACTTCTATATTTCCATTTAAAGCACTGGTTGATCTCAAGATCCAATGCGAAAAACGCACTTATCGGTGCGTTTAGATGTGCGTGCCGCCACTTGAATACCCCTCCCTTCAAATGCACGGCTGTTTTCTAGAGATGCCATTGGCTGAGTCGAAGAATGCCCCTCCTCCCCTATACTTCCATTATCACACATGAAAGGAGTCGTGACTGGTGATAGTCCACCCTACCCCCACACCGATGTGCTACATGTTACACGTCAGATGCAGAATGCCACCAAAAGACCCCGACCCGCTAGCACAGGCTTTCGTGTCAGCCTAGAAGAGAAAGTAGAAACGGAATCACACTCACACTCCTTAATGTCGAACAGCAGAAAGCAGCAATGTATGCGGTACTTTGCACACAATGTCGTCAGGTCGTAACACACACAGAAATAAGTGGAAAAGACACGCCCCTTTTCGGGACAATCTTCTGGACGTCACAGAGACAAAGAACAGATATCTGTACATATTCTAGTATAAAGAAGACTGTGGAGGTGAATGGGCCCCTCTTTCAGCTGCAAATGAAAGGTTGGGAAACCCACGGCGTCCCACAAGTCTGCCTAAGGTCGCGGCCAAAGGCAGATGCCGAGGGAGCATCTCTCTGACACAGAAATACGTTTAAAGGAAGAGAACACTGCCTATCCGCAGTGCGCACCAACAGCAGCAGCACCTCACACCGTGAGACTCATCCGCACAGAGCCGGCAGCGAGGGAAGCTTCTCTCAGACCATACTGCTGCAGGCACTGCACTCTCTCGGCCCTCTCCTGTCACATCCAGATTCAATGTCACGCCGCATCATTCAGAGCAGCCATGTGGAGCGCGTTCACAGCTTCCTTTGTCAGGGGCACGCATCGTCTTTGCGGCAGTGTTTTCTTTTACTATTTTATATTCGTTTATTATTAGAGAGCACGCACTTCTATCAGTTCCCATTGCTGTAGTCACCGTGCATGTTATATAAAGATGCACGTAACGCAGACATACAAAGGAATGGCTGCTACAGTGATATCATCCCTCTTCCTGCAGCAAGCATGGCCACGACAAGCGCACTGCACGCTCCTTCTGGCGCTCTTACCGGGTTCAGCAGCGGCTGCATCTGCGCTCCTTGGTCCTTTAAATCCATGTCGATAGGAGTCCGGCTATCCCTCAGCGCGCACCTTCTTCTCTTCTCGGTGCACGCGCTGCCTCCGGTGCGCCGAGACTGCTCCGAATTCACGTCAGGTAGCTACGGAGCAGGATGTGATCACTTACGCCCCCATCCAACTCCTGTGACGACTCTCAGAGAGGTGGTCCAAGCAGGATAGGGGCATAGTCGCCCAGTAGCCGGATGAGGTGCGGGCAGGGACCCCTCCTCAATGGGATAACTTCACAGAGGAAGCCTTAATCCAATAAATGTCTCATACGCACGGTCAGCCCCACTATCTCTTTGCATGTAAGCCATTTCCAGGGAAAGGGGGACGGAAGTGCCACCCCACGCCACACAACTAATATACATATATGATTTGGGAGTCAAATGGGTTTGGGAGCTTTGTCGTTAGTAGTAGTACTAGAAATAGGAGTGCAGAAAATTCTACAGCACCATTAGAGTTCCCTGGAAGAATTCAGCAAGACAATGAGCAATAATGAGGCTTGTTGAGGAACGTTTTATTTTTTGTTAAAGTGTACTAGAACAAGTGTCAGCTGGTCAAGGGAAAAACGTATTTACTGATTATTTAATTCGTCAGCTGCTGCCACACCTAGCAACGTACTCTCATAGAGCATTACAATTATACAGTACTTACTGGTACTGATTGCCCAGTTCCACGATCCACTGAAATGCCTAACACCAACATTATCAGATAATTTAGTGCAGAATAACCAAACAACATTATTACTAGAATTCAATGCGAGCCCTGGTGAGACAGAGGAGCATGAGCACAACAGAGGCAGGGCCGTTGGTTCAACAGCAATAACACAGGGCCAGTCTCTCTTTGAGTGGTCCACAAACGGTAAAAAAATATGAATGCCCAATGAGAAGGCTGGAACAACAGCAGTTATATGATTTAGATGCCCAACACAAAATGTGATCAAGGGCAATGCAGGCCCACTTACAACTGGCCCAGCTGAGTGGACGCAGAAAAGAGCCAGGTTTCAAGGAGACAATTCCACGGCCAACAAACAAAACCTTCCGCATGTAAAGAGTAGCTTCACCCTCTAAGTTCTGCAAGCGGCCAAGAGCACCCAGTCTGGCCCCAAAGAAACAATCGCAAGGTCAACAACCAAAACCTCCCAAATGTAAAGAGTATCTTCACTCATCGCAATCCTGCGATCAGCGAGGAGCAAATAAATGCTGTTAGCAAGTCCTGATAGCACTTGGTCAGCCCATCCCACGGAAAACCATTGTGTAGTCCCACTGGCAACAAAGATGAAGAAATTCAACTAGTGAGATTTAAACAAGAGTTTCCCAACTGGAGCGGAATCCCATGCTATTGTTTGGTTGAAATTATAACAGACAAGGGAGAAGAGACTAGAGGACCTTGACAGGAGGCTAACAGATCAGACACCTGTGTCAGACTGTCTGGAAAGGTTTAGTGCACAATGTCATTTCATTGGGAATCTCCAAAAAATAGGGTAGAGCCAACACAGAGTTTTGGAGTCAGCAGATGAGAAGCAAACATTACAGACATGCAATACAGTCTTCACACAGACTAAACCTGAGACTCAATCACAGGCTGCTAATATCACATCCAACACAGATCATCTGATGCCAGCACATGATAAGTGGACCATGACATGCTCCAAGCCTACCGGTATCCAAATAGATCTGACCAAAATAACCACATGTGTTACCTAGGAAGGCAGAACCGTCCATGCATTATGCCCTTTCAAGAAAGAGAATATTCAAAGCCACCTGCATTTCAAGATACATCAGAGGATCATTTGGTAAAGTTCAGGCTGGAAATACCCCCTAACTATGGGTAATCGAACACACACACCATGGTTGAGGACAAGAGAAATCAGATAAACATAAATGTTCCAAAAACACAAAGACAGAACCAAAGGAGGCTTGTTGAACAGAAATGTGGACTGACTTAAGAATAGAGCAGGCTACATTTATGTTTGGAGGAAGGAGTTAAAGTATGTGAGGGGGCTAGATATTCCTGAACAGAGCCAAAACACAGTCTGCTTCCTATTAGAGTGTGGTTGTAGCAACCAAAGAGTATCACTAAGAAAGGCCCAAAGTCTTTAAACTGTAAACTTCATGCTAAAAGTGGCACTTTTATTTCTTGCAAGAGACACACTGTGGTAGAAACATTGACCCAGAAGCTATGAACAGCTTGGAGCTCCCCATCTGTCTAACCTACCCAAACACACACAGACTTCTCTTTCCCTTTTCTTGTCACAGTAAATCATACTTGAACTGATTGCCAGCAGAGAAGACTATGTAGCATCCCTTATCATTTTATACTTGAAGGGTTGACCAGGAAGTCTGCAGTTCCTCACATCCCTCTCTGCAGGGCTGCATAATGTGATCTCTTCCTACAGATAATTGGATATTAATAAAATTTTTCCTCAATGTGTATCTTTCCAGTGTCAAATGTTTGTATTAGTCTAAATTTGTGTATTGTATATATGGTTATACTAAAGGAAAGGTGGCCGAAGTGCGTTACATAAAATAAATGGAAATGGACCTACTTTTACATAACATAACATAACATAACATAACATAACATAACATAACATAACAAACAAGATATAACATACCAATAAAACAGAACAAGGCATAACATAACATAACAACATAGTATATTATTGTGTTGGTTGAGGGTGGTGAAACCCTACTCAAGCAACAGCCACAAATCCATAGAATCGGAGATATGCAATTTCAAAGATTTAATGTAAGTATTGCACCTAAAAGCACAAAGCTCCACCACAGTTATCTGTCCGTTCAAGATCGGGTGAAAGTCACAAGTTCAGGCTGACCGTGACGAAGCATGGATCAGATACAGGGACAAGGTTAGTCCCACTGAAAAAGTTACTTTCTAAAGTCTAGCACAAAGAGTCCAGTTCTCGGTGGAGCAAGTTGCGAGGAGCAGGGAATAGACTCTGGGTGGTCATTTTTGTAGCATAAAGAGCAGACCGGTTGTTGTGGATGGTCGTCGATGTAGCACGTGGACACTGTTGGGTGTTGAAAATGGCCATAGTGCAGATTCGCATTGGTGGTAATCGTGGGCAATGCTGTGGTGTGAAATGGAGATCTCTCGATGGTCATTGGTGGTTCAACAGAACATTGCATTGACAGTAGCATGGGCTTGGAGCAAAGAGTCCCATTCACAGTTGCAAAGAGCCCCTAAACTTACTTCAGATATCTCTGTTTCCTTTAGGAGGAGCCAACTGATGCAGCACCAAGAGTCCAGCAGCTGAGAGGCACTACTTGGGAATCAGGAACTCACTCTAGCAGAGACCAACAGGGCAGGCCCGCTGCAGCAGGTCAGCTTCGCAGTTTCAGAGAGACCTCTGTAGCTTGTTGTGGCCATGTAGCTCATAACAGGATGTCAGTCAGCTGACACTTGCAGTCACTTCAGCCTGGGATAAAGGGTGCAGGTCCAGTGTTCCTTCTTAGACAGCAGGGCAGCCTGCAGCAACAGGGCTGATAGACAGCTCTTCTTCTGTAGTACACACAGGCCCACTCATGAAGAGTGGGTCTTTGGGTCCCATTTTTAAACCTGGTGCCCCTTTTGGAGAAGCCTCTGGAGTTTTTAATCCTACGGAGGTTTCTGGAATTTCCTGCCTCTCTGCCCTGGTCCCAGCCTAATGTGAAGTCCTTTGTGTGAGCTGGGCCAGTGTCTTTGAAGTGCAAAGTTAGTTGGCAGCTCTGCCCCCCCCCCCCATCAAGCCAGGATGGCCCATCCTGCCAACACCCAGAACCTCTATTGTGATACTGTCTAGGAGGAATACACAGAGACCAACTGCCAACTACACCTAGTTATGTGACCCAGGACATAAAACTCAGGCACCAAATGGTTAGAACAACAAAATGCCAACTTTCTAAAAGTGGCATTTCTAAAACTGTGACATAAAACTAGAATTTACCATTAGAGAGCATTTTAATTTACAAATCCCCAGAAACCAAACATAAAATTCCTATCTGCTCCCACACAAAGTTATCACGTATTACATGTGATAAGGCAAACCAATGTTATTCTATGGAAGATGTTGGCCATGCAATAGTGAAAAACGAATATGAGAGTTTTTCACTACCAGGGCATTTAAAATTTTAAAGTACATATCCAACTTTTTAAATTTGAGAACCCTGCCCTTTGGGCTGTTTAGGGCCTACCCTTGCTGTGACTTACATGTGTTAAAATGAAATGAAGGTTTAGGCATAACAAAAGGTTTACTTTTCCAGTTCGAAATGGCACTTTAAAACTGCACACACATGCTGCACTGGCAGGCCTGAGAGATGTTTAGAGGACTACTTAAGTTTGTGGTACAATGAGTACTGCAGGCCTACCAGTAGCATTTAATTTTACAGGCCCTTGGTACTTGTAGAACTACTTGATTAGAGACGTATAAATAAATTAAATGTGCCATTTGGGTGTAAGCCAATTTCATCATGTTTAAAAGAGAGAGCACAAGCACTTTAGCACTGGTTAGCAGTGATAATGTGCACAGAGCCCTACAAGCCAACAAAAATAGGTTCAGAAAAGTGGAGGAGTGTAGGCAAAAAGTTTGGAGGTGGCCCTGCAGAGAGGGTCAGGTACAAAAATTGTTTGTCTTAATTTTTTAGAAAATCTTTTTATTTGAAGAACAGTGGTGTAAGTATTGTATGATACATATGGTTTAGGGTGCATCAGCATGAAACAGTACATACTATCATAATATAGAGGCATCAGGACATCCTCAAGCATGCACATAGATAAGTAAACTCTGTCTTCAGGTTCCACCATCACCAATCTCTCCCCCTTGCTGCCCAGCACAACTCTACTTTAGGTCCACATAATATTCACAGAAAGAGCACCCACTGCCCCAAACCTTCTCCCACTTTTGGACACAGTCCCTGCCGTGGTACACCACTTTTTCAGCCCGCTGGCACCCATGTTTCTCTCCCAGGAGGCATTGACACACTCCAAGCTTTCAGTATATTCCTCTTCGCAACTCAGGCCCCGATCACCAGCCATGGATTTATATATTTAGGCCAACCCTTCTCCTCATGTACATTCAGAAGAAACCATTTGGCATCCATCTGGACCTCTGTACTACTCTTACACTACTCTGGACTTTAATCTTGTTACGTTCTTCCAAAAGGATTGGATTAGTGGACAGGCCCATATTATATGTATAAAAGTACCCTCTTGACCAAAACCTCAGATTTTTAGATTACTTCTGGATTGAAGTGGAACCTCTGGCAAGGAGAAGAGCTGAAGTGCTGGAGGAGGAGTATTGCCCCTTTGCCTGTGACTGTGCTTTGCTGGGTTGCCCTGCAGTTGCTGCTTATGTCTGAAGGAGGGCAAAGATTAGACTTTGTGGTGTATTCCTGCTTGTGAAGTGTCTCCAAGGGCTTGGACTGAGCTTGCCTCCTGTTTTGAAGTATGAGGGCCATCAAAGACTTCCTCTGCCAGCACCTGGACTTTCTGCTGAGACTCCTACCTTGCCAAGTGGTGCCCACTCCAGTCCCTGGGCCCTTGAAAGATGAAGCTGGTGGAAAAAAGACAGAAATGCACGCACAGGAGTCGTGCAGGGAAAACTTTGACACAACACCTGCAATGTTGCTGTAAAAACAACGCACCACCTGAATCACGGCTGAAAAATCAATGCATCACATGCATCACAGCTGGAAAAACTATGCAAAACCTGATTTTGGCTGCTGAAAATGATGTAAACCCCACGCAGCGCAGTTCTCCATTACCATGTGGCCGGATTTCATACGCAATATCGCTGGGCATAAAAAATCAACATGAACCTGCCCGGATCAAGGTGCCTGTCCAGAAATCGACCCATCGCTCTCCTGTGGGAGAGAAAAATGACACATCGCCTACCCGACCGGAGAAGAAATGACACATGGCCCCACTTGTGGGTAAAAAATTGATGCATTTGCTGATTTTTCTGATGTACATTCACCCGTGCGGCTTTATTTTTGACGCAAACCAGGTAATTTGTGTAACAACAACATTTCCATTGTTTTCTATGGAGTAAGATTCTTTATTTTTAAAAATTCATAACATTGCTTGTGTATGTTGGATTTTTGTCATTCTGCTCTTGTTTGATTTTTATAAATATTGGATATTTTTCCAAACTTATTTGGTGTCCATTTTGTAGTGGTTTCACTGTATTACTGTGTGTGTTTGTACAAATACTTTACACATTGCCTTTGAGATAAACCTGACTGCCTGTGCCAAGCTATTAAGGGAGTGAGCAGGGGTTATCTTGTGTGTATCTTCATTGCCCTGACTAGAGTGAGGGTCCTTGCTTGGTCAGAGTACAAACTAACTGCCAACCAGAGACCCCATTTCTAACACAATTCTGAAAAAAAAAATCTTGTGACCTCCCTCTGGGTGCCTTCAGTGAATGTTTTTCTGTGAATACACCATGGTTCTCATTATGCTTGAGCTCCTAAATGCAATCGTATTTACTCAACCCGAAGTTACCAATTCCAAGGGTACTGGTAACTTGGGGGGGTTCGAAAAAAACAAGCCAATTGAGAGATTGATTATTAAGGTACACTAAAACATGAGAAGATGGAGGGGAATCAGAACTTCTGGTTGATCCTGATTGCCTCATTAATTCTTCAATTTTGCCCACACATTCACCCTGAAATTTTGGCTGCTGAAACTATAGTTGAAAGTATACTGATGTGTGGTCGCTCAGGGTTATCATACTTTTGATGGGGCCAGTAACTGTTGGATTACACGGCTATTCATAATCAGGGCCTATTTATGGCACAACATTGTTATAACAAAGTGCACTCAGTATGTAATGTCCTGTTAAAAATATAATTAAAAACATGTAATATGTTATATGTAATAGAATTCAGTGGTATTTACAAAGCACTTCGTTTTACATAATTGATGTCCAAGCACATAAATATGATAGAAGCATAATAGTGTCACTATAGTTAAATTACATATTTCATAGGCAGTTCAAAATCGATTTTTTGCTACATCCTGTGAAAACGTTGACCAATGTTAGTTTATGTTCTAAATAGTCAGCTGGGGAGCACGTGTGCACACCTATGTAAATTTTGTTTGCTAACCGCATGGTTTTAAAATGTTTTAAGCCCGTTTTTGAACACTGTTTATCTTCCGATCCATAATAAAGCAATTTACAGCTCAGATTCCTCTATCCGAATCAAATGTCGCCTAATTTGGCATACCGATGTAAACTACTCATACTAGAAGTACATTAAAATGGTTAAATATCCCTCACCCATTTTAGAGGGAAAAAAACACTTAAACCTCCTTCAAAACGTCTCTGCAGTGTGTGAGTGTGCACAAAGAGTGAAATCACAGTCAGCGAGTGTCCGAAAAGCGTAAGGTGTAATACTCAAAACACATTACTGGTCCGGCTGTTTTGGTTGATAACATACCAATTTTTTTTTGTTACATCCACTTTTTTTTAACAATGCGGAACACATGGAACTAAGTAAAAGTCAGGACCAGACTGCCTATTTATCCCATTAGGCCTTTCCCCGGCTGGCAAAGGGCGATAATGGGTGCCTGTGCTGCTTTCTTCAGCTCCCCCAAGTTAACGGATGTATGCACAGTGGGTGCTTTGGGGAGATGGAAGAAAGAGAGAGTGGAAAGACTAAAGGATAAGTAGACTATAGAGGATTAAGGGAGCAAAAGCTGGTTGGAACATTTTTGCCAGGGACGTTTTAGGTTCCCAGTCCGGTCGTGGACAAAACTCACTTTAATCAATGTAAATTTGAACAAACGAATGTAAAATAATTTAAACTATTTTATATTTTATTAAAGGCAAAGTAGTTTAAAAAAAACTTACAATATCACCATTCATTGATGCACTATTGGCACAACATCATATTTACTAGTGTCAACTAGACCAATACAAAATGATGGAACATAAATAAGTTGATATTCTGTTATGAACAATATACAAGTGTACACATTTGAACTGAACTATATACAGAAAAATGGAAAGGCTGCGTATTCATTTTAAACTGTGTGCTACATAACTCTAGACATAATGCATGCTATGCGTTGTGTTTAGTGAGAGTGCTGTATGGTACCTTGCTGTTTTTTGTTGACAGAAGAGGCTGGTGACGTCATACACTTTGAGTAGACAAATTGATTGGAGTTTATCAATGATTTGACAAAGACGTAAGCTGTAGGGGCACAGGAAACATTTAAAGCAGCAAAATGAGATTTGTTCAACTGTGAATAACCTAGATAGTTTCAGTTGGGGCCCGTGGATGGATTTTGCCCACTGTTATACCCGCTCAAATGGGTCCAGAGACATCTGATTTCTATCAATACATAGAGACTATTTATTATATGATCTACACCTTCAAGATTTTTATGGCAGAAAACAGGGCTTGAGGGACTTTTATTCCCCCGGGCATTTTCTTGGAGGACTGGAATCCTGGGAGGCCAGTGTTGAAAGCCACAGGCAGCTCCTGATGCTTCTTTCCCAAGCTCCCCAAGGTTAGCTGCAGCAGGCACCAGGGAGGTAGAAGAGAGGGGGGAAAGAAGGATAGAGCAAGAGAAACGATGGCTGGAAGGTATAGCAGGCTTCTATTATTCCTGGGAGTTATTCACATTACTTCCTATGGTGGCAGGCAGCTGTCTGGTGGCCAGCAACTGTACAAGACCACTGGGCAAACTGGGCTACAGAGTGGCAACTTTCTAAAAGTTGTGTTCCCTTAAAAGCAGCATTAAATTCAACTTGGGCATCTAGTCATGTTTAATGTCACAACTAGTTTGATACCTTGAAGTATCCATTTAATAGTTCCGTTCAGAAGTTAGAAGCACTGAGAGGTCAGCCAGGAACTCTGTGTTAGCCAACGGGGCGACAAACTTTTCCACAGCAAAAAAGACAACTTGGAATTTTACCATTAGGACATGTTAAAATTATATGCCCTACTTAATAATGCACAGCTCCCTGCCTTAGGGCTCTATAGGTCTTCCTTACAAGAGACTTACATATATTGTTAAGGGATGTGGGTTTTTGACAATTGGCAAAATTGAACTAGCAGTTTTAAAACTCCTCTTCCAGTCTGCAGTGGCAGGCTGGGAGTCATTTTGTACTTTGTCACACATGTGGTGGCACAATCAGTACTGCAGCCCTGAGTGGACACTCCAGCTTACATGCCCTGGGTATTCTTGGTATCATATACAAGGAACTAATAAGTAAGTCAGCGTATGCTAATTGGGGGAAGCCAATTCAAAATACACTTTGTAATGGGTTAGACCACTGACACTGTGGTCTGGTTAACAGGCCTCAGTGCCATCCTAGAGATGGAAAACCAGCAGCATCAGTCCAAGGCTTGGGGGGGGGGTTAACATGCAAAGGAAGCATTTCCTTACAGTAGGAAAGAAAGAGGTTGCTCCAGGAGTGAAAGGAAGTGGTGCTGGATTGAGAATTATTTTCTTTGGCTACTTTTGGTTCCCCAGCCCGGCCCTGCCAGGCATATCCAAAGAATTTCTTCACACAGTAAAATAAGTGTTTTACACATTGTGCCAAACTCGCAACCCATGCACCAGCTGGTACACCATAAGTAGTAGCAGTGAGTGGACAGGCACCCCTGCCTTTGCGATAAAGGCCTTATGACATAATAGGTACTTAACAGCTCTTTACAATGCAGGGCTGGACGGAATGAGTACACATTCAATTTACCTAACGTCCCTGAAAATCATTCCCTGCATGCGTTAAGGTAGATACAAAAACAGGGCAAAGAGGAGAAACCTTTTTTCATGGGCTCCCTCTTAGCAAAAACATATTCTGGTGCAAAGTCTCTGCAAACTTATTGATTATTAATGGGAAGCCAAATAGTTTTTAAGTCTGAATACAGATAGCTTTAGCTGTCGAGAAGACTGGCTGTCAATATTTAAAAAAATAAGACATGCATAGAGAGAGAGAGGGCTTTCAGGCAGCCTCCTTTAGCCATTAGTTTTCAAAAGTTTTCTCTAGATTGCCAGTGCTTGGACATACAGATGATGAAGGACATGGCATTTTGTTTACATTGACCCATTTGTGTTCCCATTAGAGTTTGGTGATGGGGATGAAGTTGTCACTTTGTCACACTAGAGGCACTCCGAGCTCCTAGGTTTATGCCCTTTGCAGACAACACAGCATTTTAATTGGTGTTTTAAGAATCTTTGTTTAACAAGTGCTTGCTGTTTGGATACTTTACCCTACTTCATATACAAAGTGCTACTCACTAACCACACCTGCACATTCATTTGTTTTACTCTGCTGTCATGATTACATTTTTTTTTACTTACAGCTTTCTTTTGATCACAAAACAACCATATGCACAAACAAACGCTTTAAATGTCAAAAGTGTCTGTTATGCAATATTTTCCTGTGTATGCCAATTTATGGGGATACAGCTTAGCAATCCTAATGCAGTCTGTTAAGAATAGAGTCATACTCTTGAATTCTGTATTGTAGCAAACAATGTTGCCTCATTATTCAATACTCTCCCGAGGAGAGCTGGACAACAATCACAAAGCTGCCCAGCTATTAGCAAACATTTCCTCCACCAACAAGCAAACCTAACGGTTTAGTCAAAGCTGGCCTATGATTGTTAATAAAAAGTGTGGATACTAAATGTTATCAATAAACCATTATTTTCTTCTTGCACATGCCCTGAATTTATATATTGTATCTTGTGAATTGTAAGCAAACAACATAGACAATTTCCACAACCAAGTAATAAAACTATACACCAATATGCAAAAAATGTATTAATTATTAATTAAACCTCCCATTTTTCTTAACACTGTAATAGCACAGGCCTTCAAATATTGAACAAAGATTCTATTATGTACCCACCATACATAACCTGCCTTACCTCAACTACCTTACCTAACCAACCATACCTATTCTGTCCATACTCAACTTGCCACAAATACCAAACTGCCTGCCACTCATATCATACCTAAGCAATCATATCTACCATACCTCTGTAGAAAGCAAAACACATCCTAACTAACCTACCTACAATATCTGCACGACCTACCATCCCTATCTGCCCATAATTTCCATATCTAACCTAACATACCTAGGCTGTCATACCTATCTATCATTTCTACCAACTCTTCTTACAGTTCCTACCAGCCCACCATCCTTACCTAGCTACAACACCTAACATACAATAACTAACCTATACTAGTAGCCTCTTGACAATTATTGCCTACCATACCTAAATACCTCTACTTCTGCAATTCGTGTTTCCCTGAGGTGGTAGATTTATGAAAAAGGGCAAGGTATACTGATAACAGTGATGAATATGTCCCCAGTAGTTTCCTCCTAGTTCTGAAATAGTATTTTTCAAAGGCTGTATCCTGGAAATTATTAATCACTGAGGTTAAACTACCAAAATTTACACTTTAAATCTTATACTTTTCACATCATAATGTTTTAATATTCGCACAACTTTTTACAAACTAACCATCATCAAGAATAACATTTTAGAAACACTCCTGCTTAATTTCACAAAATTGTAAAACTAGCAACAATTCTCCCAACAAATCTCTACCTCAAACCTTTGACAGTAAACAAATTAAAATTGCAGATCCATCAAATAAAACCCTTGTAATACTTCAAACATACTTTGAAAAATAAGTAAAAAACTAAAAATAGAACACATTTCTAATGTCACTAATACTGTTTCACTACCTTTTTCTACTTCACCACCTTTGCTCTACTGTTCTATAACAATGCTTGCAAAATTTAAGTAAGCAAATGCATACTGAATTGATAATTTAAAACTGAAGCTTTCGCGTCCCCTTAAAATTTGTACTGCATCATATTAACATGTATATTCTAATGTTGAGTGTCATTTATATTTCCCTTAAAATTTTAATATACTGTGCAACCTTCAATTACTTCATACATCAGAAATACCAAGCCATACCTTTTGGAAATGCCAATTCTTGTTTGTGGTAAGAATTTTTAGATAATTTTGCCTTGGGAATTTGCATTATATTTCAGCAGCAGACGGGCCCAGTATGCACCACTTCCCATCTTATACAGTGTAGTACATAATGTTTGCATAACAAAAATAATCAACACTGTACAACTAGCTGCAAAATCATATCAGGAAGAATGTCATTTGTTGTTTTCAGATAAAGAGAGTACTATTATAGATATGTGAGCTATGTATTAGCCTTTTGGCCGATAGTAATATCCTCTTTTCAAAGGACATATCTGTGCAGTACATCCCTTGCCTACATCGAAGCAATTATTAAGAGGAAAACAATTGTGAACAGTCCAGCAAAGTAAAAGAAATATAAAAAGGTTTCACGTTTTTACTATCTAGTTGTCAAATCTGAAAACACATTTGATTTGCTTAGAAACAGAAATATGAAGATAAACCATCATAAACACAAAATGTCTGTTTATCACAATAAAATTATTAAATGAACGTTTGCAGCATTTGCTTTATTCCTTATAATTGACAAAGGCCAAGTTGCATTTAACTTATTTTCCCATTTTGTAGCCAAATGCCAGGATGATTTGTTTGGAAGCACGCCTATGAAAAGAAGCAGACTTATTGCTTACAGGCTCCATAAAGGTTAAGGACCAGGATTTTGGTACTTGACTTTGTAGGAGGCTGGCCTGGCTTATAGTGGGTACTTTGTGGTACTTACACCCTGTGCCAGGTCCAGTTATCCCTTATTAGTAGAATAGAGGTGTTTCTAGCAGCTTAGGCTGATAGAAGGTTGCTATGGCAAAGCTTAGGCTGAACTAGGAGACATGCAAAGCTCCTACTATACCACTTATATCATATAGCACAATATCATAAGAAAACACAATACTCAGAGTTACTAAAAATAAAGGTACTTTATTTTTATGACAATATGCCACAAGTATCTCAGTGAGTACCGTCAGTTAGAAGGTAAGTAATATACACAAGTTATATGTACACAAACCCCAAAACAGGTAAGTGATAGTAAGAAAAGTAATGCAACAGTGTGTAGAATTACAATAGGATGCAATAGGTGAACATAGGTCTAAGGGCAACACAAACCATATACTCCAAAAGTGGAATGCAAATCACAAATGGACCCCAGACCTATGGGAGCTTGTAGAGGGTCGCTGGGACTGTAAGAAAACAGTCAGGGTGTCCAAGATACCCCACCCAAGACCCTGAAAAGTAGGAGTAAAGTACACATACTACCCCAAAAGGACACAATAGTTGTGATAGGGGGATTCTGCAAGAACCACAAATACCAGCAAAGCACTGAAGATGGATTCCTGGACCTGAGGACCTGCAAGGCAAGGGTACCAAGTCCAAGAGTCGCGATAGTGTCCGGGGGGGCAGGAGCCCAGGAAACCCTGGATGAAGGTGCAAGAAGGCTGCCTCTGGATGGAAGAAGCCTAGGATTCTGCAACAACGAAGAGAGCTAGGAACTTCTCTTTTGGATGAAAGATGTCCTACGGCGTGTTGAAGGTTGCAGATGTGTTTCCACACAGAAATACTACAAACAAGCCTTGCTAGCTGCAAGAGTTGCAGTACAGGTTTTTGGGTGCTGCTGGGGACCAGAAAGGACCAGGATGTCGCCTCTTGGAGGAGGAGACAAAGGGGGCCCTCAGCAACTCAGAGAGCCCCCACAGAAGTACTAGAACAGGCACTTAGAAGATTTGTGAACTGGAGATGGCTCAGAGTCACAAAGGAGGGTCCCATGATGTCGGAGTCCAACTCAGAGGGTTGAGCACTGCAGGACGGAGTGCTGGGGACCCAGGCTAAGCTGTTTACAAAGGAATCCTTGGAGAAGTGCACAGAAGCCGGAGCAGCTGCAAATCACGCAGTACACAGGTTTGCAGCCTAGCGTGGGGAGGCAAGGACTTACCTCCACCAAACTTGGACTGAAGGATCACTGGACTGTGGGAGTCACTTGGATAGAGTTCCTGTGTTCCAGAGACCATGCTCGTCAGGATGAGAGGGGACCCAGAGGACCAGTGATGCAGTCTTTTGGTGCCTGCGTTAGCAGGGGGAAGATTCTGTCAACCCACTGGAGATTTCTTCTTGGCTTCCAATGCAGGGTGAAGGCAGACAGCCCCCAGAGCATGCACCACCAGGAAACAGCCGAGCAAACCAGCAGGATGAGGCACTACAATGTTGCTGGTAGTCGTCTTGCTACTTTGCTGCGGTTTTGCAGGCGTCCTGGAGCAGTCAACGGTCGATCCTTGGCAGAAGTCAAAGAGGGAAGTGCAGAGGAACTCTGGTGAGCTCTTGCATTCGTTATCTGAAGAATACCCCAGAGCAGAGATCCTAAATAGCCAGAAAAGGATGTTTGGCTACCAAGAAAGGAGGATTGGCTACCAAGAAAGGTAAGAGCCTATCAGAGAGGCTCTCTGACGTCACCTGCTGGCACTGGCCACTCAGAGCAGTCCAGTGTGCCCCCAACACCTCTTTTTCCAAGATGGCAGAGGTCTGGGACACACTGGAGGACCTCTGGGCACCTCCCCTGGGAGGTACTGGTCAGGGGAGTGGTCACTCTCCTTTCCTTTGTCCAGTTTCGCGCCAGAGCAGGGCTGGGGGATCCCTGAACCGGTGTAGACTGGCTTATGCAGAGAGGCTACTCCTCCCCAGCACTTCATACCTATTTCCAAAGGGAGAGGGTGTAACACCCTCTCTCAGAGGAAATCCTTTGTTCTGCCTTCCTGGGCCAGGGCTGCCTAGACCCCAGGAGGGCAGAATCCTGTCTGAGGGGTTGGCAGCAGCAGCAGCTGCAGTGGAAACCCCGGAAAGGCAGTTTTGCAGTACCCGGGTTCTATGCTAGAGACCCGTGGATGTTTTTTCACTCAGGCTGCAGTGGCAGGCCTGTGTAAGAATTGTCTGAGCTCCCTATGGGTGGCAAAAGAAACGCTGCAGCCCATAGGGATCTCCTGTAACCCCAATACCCTGGGGACCTAAGTACCATATATAAGGGAATTATATGGGTGTACCAGTGTGCCAATAAGAATTGGTAAATTTAGTCACTAGCCTACAGTGACACATTTAGAAAGCAGAGAGAGCATAAACACTGAGGTTCTGGTTAGCAGAGCCTCAGTGATATAGTTAGGCACCACACAGGGAACACATACAGAGCACATACTATGAGCACTGGGGTCCTACCTAGCAGGATCCCAGTGACACAAGGGCTAAAACAACATACATACAGTGAAAAATGGGGGTAACATACCAGGCAAGATGGTACTTTCCTACACAACCAAGCAGTGCATTCAGAGAGACATTTTGGGGGTTATTCTAACTTTGGAGGAGGTGTTAATCCGTCCCAAAAGTGACGGAAAAGTGACGGATTTACCACCAGCCGTATTACGAGTCCATTATATCCTATGGAACTCGTAATACGGCTGGTGGTATATCCGTCACTTTACCGTCACTTTTGGGACGGATTAACACTCCTCCAAAGTTAGAATAACCCCCTTTGTGTCTGTTTGGTTCAATTAAAAAAATGCACATAGTTACATAGTCAAATGTTAATAAAATGTATCATGTACTGAATTGAACTCTTGTCCATGTGAGGTCATACTAAAAAGGCCAAAGATGGAATATATATTGAAGAGAGTTCAGCACCGTTAGCTACATTTAATTATTCCAAAGAGAATAGCAAAAAGGTGGACCTCGAGTCTGAATTGTTCCATCACCCGCTAAGGACCAGATTACGAGTTGGTCAGAGCTATATACCCAGAGGGGATACTGCTTCGAGTCCCAAATTTATGAAAAGTGTCACTTCACATCTTGAAGCGCCACTTTTTTTGCACCCTCCCTTGCACTCCCAATACCCCCCTAGCACCACCATGTGTGCGCCATATAATAGAGACCTTCTCCCCGTCACCCTCTGTCCCATTTCACCCACCCTTCTGAAATGAAAAGCTAGAGTAACATCTATCACCTGCTAAATGTAAATGGCTGTGAATTCGTGCCTGTTTAACACAGGATGAGAAAAACATGCAGAAAAAATGCAGAAATCGGCCCAGTATTAGCGGGTCTGCATGCCATGGCCGATTTCCTAAAGTGAGATTGACTTCAAGGAGAAGAGGTTCGCTGTAAGCTTTATAAACCACAGAAAACAGTTATCTAAGTGGAAAATAAGTTTATCCTAGACCCCCCTGACAGATATCCTGCGATACTGATCCCTCCCTCTCACAACATGTGCCAGCCCTCTAGGAACTATGTCCGAGGTATTAACACCACATCAGTCCTGAGGAACATCACTAGGGCAAATGAGAGCATTGCAACAAAGATGTTCGCTAAAAACACCAATACATGGGACCATAAGGAGATCAAGCTATTTATCGCTAGAAGCAGCGCTATGAGAAAGGGGGGAAGGTCATCAATGCTTGGGCCCAATGCCGAAAGGTAGAGGAGACCCCCTTACACCTGTCAAACTAGGAATGGCTGGTGGGGTGCTTAAATCAACACGTCTAACCAATGGAAGACGAATAAAGTGAGGTTTCCTTCCCAGGAGATACAAATCTGTTATTTGAATATGAGGGGCCTCAGGACACATGAATAAAAACAAAGAGAGCTGGAGAAACTAAGAACAATATAATTTGCCTGCAGGAAACTAGTGTTTGGAGCCGGAGCAGTTTTGGGATTATGCAACTTTTGAAGGACCGGCCTTCCATCTCAAAGTAGTGGCCGTCCCTGTGGAGGAATCTTAATTTACATAAAAAGCGATCTGACAGTAATGATGTCTATAATATTGGGAGGGAAAGGTTACACTGTCATGGTCAAAATCGATCCCCTTTAAAACAAAATAACAGAGCGACCTATCCCTTAATTATTAGAAATATTTGTCTCCACCTGACACTTTCACAGAAGCGAGAAACCGTGAACTCACTACTGGACTGCTTACAACATCTCAGGGCTGAACACTCCAAAGCTCACCTACTGATTGGAAGAGATTTTAACTCAGACTTCCTTGGAAACACCAACCACAAGGAAAGGAAAGAGAAAGAGGATGAGTACTGGTGCATTCCACAAGTGAGCACCCAGGACCAGCAGCAGAGAAAATTTAGTGCAAACCTGGCAAACACCCTGGAGACCTTAGTGTTGCTTTGCCTTAATGGCAGAGTAATATCAGACTGCCTGGCAACACTTCTCCTCTTTCAGATCTCCTACCGTGGTTTACCTATGGTCCTCAATAGAACACTTCCATAATACAGAGGGCTTCCAGATAGTGCCAAACACCACAAGCGACCACGCGGCAATTGCATGTAAAATCTTCACACCCCTGGAAAGGCATGAAGTAACAAAGATGTTAGAACAACAGGAAGATCTTGTCCCGCTAAAGAGAGTAAAATGACAGATGGATTTGCCCCAAGTCAATAAAATAAAACAAAGTCTAGGTACAATAGAAAGGTTTAAAGAAAAAAAGAGGGAAAAGGAAGTAATTACATGTTTGGACACCTTGATCACATCACTTCAAGGCAACTTAGCTGAATGCCTCAAAGACAAGGGGTGGAAAAGGACTGATGGGCGCATCTCAAGAGCTCTAAGACAAAAAGCTCAAAAAAGAGCTAATAAAACCCTACGCTGCCTAAAGCATAAAAAACAGGAGACAAATGGCATGAAAGAAAGAATGAAAGCTTTAAGGCAGGAACAAAGAAGAGAGCCAATCCAACTTTATTCAGCATTTAGGCCCTCATCACGACTTCGGCGGTCATTTCTAAAGAGCGCCTAAGCTGCGGCGTGCCGAAATACCGCCAATGCTGGCGGTCTTAAGATCGCCCTAATACGAATGATCTCTGACTTCTGCCTGAAATCGGGTGGAATTCTAAGACCAGTCGTGCTGGCGGTCGGCAGTGCAGATGCGGTACCGCCACTGGGATCGCCATGCCATGCCCGGGGGTGGGGGTGTGCATGTGTGAGTGTGTGTGTGAATGTTGTGAATGTGGGTGCGGTGTTTGTGGGTGCATGTCTGTATGTGTGAGTAATTGTTTGTGGATGGGGTGAGGGGGTGAGTGATTGTGAATGGGGTGAGGAGGTGAGTGTTTGTGGACGGGGTGAGGCGGGTGAGTGAATGTGGATGCGATGAGGGGGGTGAGTGAATGTGGATGAGGTGAGAGGGTGAGTGAGTGTGGATGTGGTGAGAGTATGTGACTGTGGATGAGGTGAGGGAGGTGAGGGAGATGAGTGCATGAGTTCATGTGTGGGGGGTGAGCAATTAAGTTCATGAGTGCGATTGAGAAGATGGAAGAGGTGAGTGCGTGTATGCGTGTGCATGTGTATGTAAGTGGATGGGGAGGGAGGTGCGTGTTTATGTGAGTGAATGGGGAGGAGGGTATTTGTGTGATTGAATGGGGAGAGTGGGTGCTGTGTGTCAGTGGACAGGGAGAGCGGGTGAGTGTGTGCATGCGGTGCAGAGGGGAGGGAGATGTGAATGTATGTATGCACCGGGTGAGAGGGGAAGGATGTGTGAATGTATGTATGTGCTGGGCGGAGGGGTGTGCATGTCCGTATGCTATGGGGGAGGGAAGAGAGGAGTGAATGCATGCGTGTATGTGGTGTTTGTTTGTCAGGGTGAATGGGTGTCTATGTCTGTTTGCGTGGGTGAACGGATGTGTGTGTGAGTAGAAGTGAGTGAGTGCATGTGTGCTGGTATGAGGACACGTGTGCGAGTGTATCCTGGTGACTGGAATGCTTATTTCTGTCGCCAGGGTGCAAGACCACCAGCTTTTTCGGGCAGAATGACCACCAGAAAAATGCTGGTGGTCTCCCGCCTCATGATACCACTAGTGGTATCACGCCATCCGCCGTGCTGGAGGTACTCATCTCCAGCCCGGCTGAACACGGTGATGTGGCAGGACGGGTGGAGGCTCAGCGGTTTGGCTTTGGCCAAACCACCAAACTCTTAGTTTGGTGGTATTCACCGCCGGCCGGTCTGCAGTGACACTGCCACAGCTGCCCTGGCAGTCTTTGGACCCCCAGGGTCATAATGAGAGTGTTAGTACCATTAAAGCATAAAACATAAATGTACAAAAAAAGTTTTTGTGTCCTACATTTATATTACTAAGATAAATTCAATCATATTTAAATGTAAAAATAGGTAAACATAAAACCTGAAAGTGGGACATAACTTGCAACCAATTCAAATGACCACCTGTTCATACCGGTTTCTTAGCTGGAGCACGCTCTTAATGAAATTCAAAATTGCACAACATAAATCTATGGACGAGAGACTTTGTAAAAATTCCATTGCAGGCAAATATTGGTTAAAAGCAGCCATTCGCAGAAGGGGAACTAAGAAGGCACCTCAAGGGGTTAAATATAAGGAATGAAACAGGATAAAATGTCATGTAATTTGCTTTGCTGCATGATTACAGTAACAAGGAGGAAGACCACAATTCCATGAACCTTGGGTGGGGAAGGCAACTTAAAAATATATAAAATTAAATCTAAAAGAAGTTAGAAGAAAATGATGACTTGGGTTCTCAAACCAGGTCAAATATGATTCGATAGTAGTTGCCATAACTAGGGATTTATACCCATCCACAGTCTTTTTTTCTCAATACAGCACTCAATCTTTAATTCATACAGAGCTCAGTGTAATGAGTATTCACAATAGATTTAGCATCTCTTCTCATTAATCATGGGTGTGAAAACATTTCCGGGAACCCAAGTTTACCAACAAGTGATTTTACTTATGCCAGCCACGGCATTATATTCCTATTTTTAAGTGATAGGCAATCTGATATACAATCTCTCTCTAGTTTTGCATCAGAATTCGGCCAACACTTTACCCATAATAAAAGTGGGGCAATTTTTATCTGATCTTCTACAAAGGGCAAGCTCAACTCTTTATGGCTGATTAAATTAGCAACCAGCAATCTGTGGGTAAAGTCATTTTCAATGTGCTGCTATGCGTCCACATTTTGCTGCCCCCACACACCAGCCCCATAAATAGCATCCGAAATTCAGTTTGTCTTAAACAGTGTTTATCATCTCCGGCAAAGGTTTATGGCCTAAAAGTCTTGCAAAGCGGAAAATCCCTTCCATGTTCCTTACCATTTGTTGTGTTTTCATTAAAATATGATTTTTCCAACTTAAATTAGAACTAAAAATAATACCTAAATAATTAAAAACTTTCACTCTTTTTAAAATAAATAGTCCCCCCATCCTGTAAAGCTTGGTTTTAGTATTTTATGTCCCACAGGTCATAATATCAGATTTTGACTAACTTATTTTTTAGGTCCAGCCCCGCCATATACTCTGTAAAGAGGTCCAATATTTTCTGTAAACCATTTCATGTTCAGCTGCTTAAAACTGCATCATCTGCATATAACACTGCAGGGAGTCAATTTCCTCCCCTCTTAGGTGCATCCAGCCCCACATTTATGGGATGTCCAGACACGCCATTAATGTAGATCAAAAACAAAAAAAGAGCTAAAATGCACCCCGTCTCACCGCTCTAAGTGATTTTATTTGGTATGTGAGTTCTCCCTGCAGACCGTAACGTACTGCAACCGTTAAGTTAGAGTGCAGGCATGTTAACAGGGTGAGAAGATCCAGCTCAAACCCCATCTTCTCTAATAAAGCCCAGAGTTTGTTGCTGTTGACCAGCTTAAAAGTACTTGATAAATCAATAAAGGCCGTATGAACGGCCCCCTTCTTTACATGTACTTATTTACTAATAATAGGATGTAAATTTAAGGTTTGCTCAATAGTGCCAATGCCTGGCCTAAAACCAAACTCCACTGGGGATAGAACCCCATGTTCCTTGACTCAAGTTTCTAAGTGGGCCAGGATTACCCTCCCGAAAACTTCAACCATAGCTAACGGAGATTGACCTATAACAGGAAGGTCATGATTTATCTTATTTTTTTAAAATGGGGACTAAAATGGCAGATCTCCAGGAATCTGGGATCTTATCCTCCACCAGGCATCTTAGAACTTTAGACAAAATCGGTCTCTACAGATGTATGTCTGATTTAAAAAACTGCCCCCCTGTCTGGACCGGGGCATTTACCAGGTGTGGAAAGGTTCAAAGCCCTATCTACCTCACCCAATGCAATAAGTGTTGCTAAATACAAGGGTGAGGAATCTGGGGAAGGAACACCAGCCTGGGCTTTCGACTGAGGTTGGGCTACCACACTCTTTTGCAAAATGCCTGTGTAGTGTACTATCCACTTCGCTTCGGGGATCAGGACCTCCACCTTAGGGATTTTGGGCTCTGCCAAAAAAGGATGGTTAATAACATCCCAAAACTTTGCAATATTCTTTGAGGCAGCTGCTGCTGCCAAGGCTTCCCAGGCTTTTGCCCTTATATCACTTTTCCTAGCTTCCACAATATCCTTATATTATCTTCTTGCTGCATGCACTACCAAGGGGCATCATGGGACTGACTTTAAAGCAAGCTCTAAAAGTTGATGAGCTTCCAAGCATGCCTCATTAAACCAATGGGGTAAGTAAGTATCTTACACAGGTCTATGGGCCATCAAGCCCTCTCCAATCTCCTCACATAATTGGTCAAAACCCTCCAAAACAGTCAAATCAGATGAATCCTTGGCCAGACACTTTTATACTGAATCAATACTTTCCCGAACTATTGTATGCGTAAAACTGACGTGGTCAATTTGTTCCCACTCAACCCTAACACCTTTATTTCAATTAAAAAGCTGTTTTGCCAAATATCTGGGAAATTATAAAATCTATGGTACTCCGCCTAGTCCCTCCTGTAAAAGTAGGGACTGTTTCACTACATGCAGTCTTAGGTTCCCCTAAAATCTGTAAATCTAATTTTAGAATAAGTGTATTCGAAGTTATGTCTAAAATGCACGCTATTCAACCCCTCATCATCCATTGGCAAACCACATGCCTGGCTATTTCCCGAAACACAAATTTGAATGTTAAAATCCCCCAATGATACCACAATTACGTTCTTATTCAGATGCTGGAAATAATTATACACAAATTTGTCATAGTACTGAATAGCTTTTAGTATGTGACTACTACAAATATTGTTGTAAAAATGTATCAACAGAATGAACGAATCACTTCCTGCATAAATCTCAGATACCAATTACTGCTGGGATGACCATCTAGTGGCTATTTTAACTTTATCTAATTTTACAGAGAAAAAGCTAGTGAGCATGCCACTTGGTCTTCCTGCTGTAGAAGGCAGCACAGGTAGGAACAAGGCATAAAAGCCATCAATGATGAAGGGATTTGTCATCCAGGTCTACTGTATGCAAGTCACATCAAAAGTGGACATAAAATGTAGCCTATCCAGATTGTCCAACTTACAAAGTGTTCCTTCAATGTTCCATGTGGCCGTATTCAAACCTCTTTAGTTAACATTAGCTTTTAGTAATAAGTCAGCAGCATTGTGTACTCTCGTGCTTCGAGAGGCTCTAGCGCCATTGTTTGACTCAGACACTGAAAGAACTCCATAATGGCTCATTGCTGAGCTAGGGTTAACTCCTACTGGGTCCCTGCTGACTTGGGGGTCTAAATTACCATAAGTGATTGCGCTATTCGACCCGCCACTCTTAAGCTCCAGCAATCTCATTTGTTCAGTTCTGCTAAAATTGTATACATACTCCGGTTCAGCAAGTCAGTCATTTGGTTTAGAGAAGCCTGAAATCGATTTCCAGACAGCACCTGTAAGTCTGCATTGCAGCTACTGCCCCCATTAAAACGAGGTTGGGCAAAATGATTTCTCCTCCTAGTTGAATTTAAATGTCTATGAAAAAAACTCAGAGGAAGAATTCTTATGGGTCTCGCTTTTGTTAATCCAGCTCTGGCCATCACAAAATTCTGTGATTTCTGAATGTTTACAATAATTACGTCTCCTGAGAAAGTGCATTTAAAGGGACATATACTTTCCATACACTGGCACAAATAATCCCTTGATGCAGGTCCCAATGCCCCTTTATATTCAGCAACATCCGTTGCACCACCTTATTTATCATAGCAACTGTTTGCTCAGCTTCTCGATCAGGAATGGGGGGGATGTTTGCCAAAACTAGCACGTAATGGCACGCGACGGGAGGAAGATGAATCACTGGTAGCAATGAGTCTCTATGCCCGGAAGCCATGTGGTTTACTGTCAGAGCTGTGGGGGTAGACTCTCACCTAGACCCCACTTTGGTTGGTTTAGAGATTGTTGCCTCTATGTTATTTTCCTATTGGCTTTCGATTTTAATTACCTTCTGTGAATTCACACCAACTCCTACTTCATCGTGTGTCGAGGAAGGTATTTGCTGTGCATTTTGGGAAACAATAAATGTAACTGGAGTATCTGCCCCCCCTTCTTATTTGGTGCGAAGATGGAGAAATTGAGGCCCCTTTAATATATGTTGTAAGTGATTTTAAGTTCATCTTCATAGTTGTAAGTCGTTCTAACACTGGGTGTAACTTTTCATCCAGCAAATCACTGAGAGGCCCACTAATATTTACCCACAAAGCTTCACTGGGGAGTAGTGGTGAAACTGAAGATACCTTAAATTGCCCCGGAGCCTCCTGGCCATGTCCTTCTTTGCTTACTTTTGATTTTTGTGCCTGCTTCATATTTTTAGCTGCCAGTTCACGTGCCGGTGAGAGAACAGAAAGTTCACTTCTCATGGATTCAACCTGCCCGCCACTATTCCCAGTGGCTATTAGAGCCTCCCTATCATCGTCTGCAGTTTCCCCCATTTGGTAATTAAACTCCCCCACGGAAGGAGTTAGGCTGACCAGTTGGATACACTACGGATGAAGGACTATTCAACTGAGATGGACTAGGTGGCGCGGGTGACAAAGTTAGAGATTGGGTCAAATCCTCTGCTGTAAAAGAAAGCCTTCTATCTGCCAATTTTATCTCATCAGTTATCACGTCATCTACCCTGACCAAAAAGTTATCAATATTTGACCACTGTAATGCCTGAGGGCATGTTACCGCTGAGCCAATGGGTTTTCTCTTCCTTATATTTGCAGGCATAAGTGTTGGAATAGACCAGCTAAGGAGAGAATATACACAGTACCTCAAGCCACATTCCACAAGAAAGAGAAAGGGCCCGCTCCTGGAACCACAGGAGCAGTTTAAAGCACCGACGGAGGTGCAGATGAGTGGCATTGGAGGCCTTTGCCGCAGTACAGCTTGGGGTGTGTAGTCTCTAGGCTCCCACTCTAACACAGGTAAGTAGCAACTTAGGGCGTATGGTCTCAAGGCCCCAGCTCCTGTACTTCTTACAGCACATTGGGCGCTGTGGGAACCCCAGGTGCAGTTTGCTGCAGTGCAGCTTGGGGCATGCAAATTCAAGGCCACCTCTCCCATACTACTAACAGTGCGTGGGTGGTCTTGGAAGCATTAGATGACCAACAGATGCACAAGGGATCCCTCTCCAGAAAGAACAATGATGGGTCTACTGACTGAAAACAGTTGATCAGGGACTCAATAATATTACTTCATAGCTAACACTGAACAAATAGGAACCCTTGGAGGACTCTAGGGAGACCGTTATTGTGAATTGAGGGCCATTTCGCAGCTCTACCTAGCAAATAATGGCCAGCAGAACAAAAAAAATATCCTGAAGACACCAGCTTAGCTAAACCTAAGTCCCATACACCCCAAAAAAAAGGTAAAACAGAAATTCGCACACCTAATGATTAAAAATCTGGACTCTTAATAGGTAATTTATTGGATTTCTAATGGAAGACACTAGTATCCATTTGTGAGCATTAATTACAATCAAGATCTGCCATCAAAAACGGAAATAGCTTTAAATGAATATTATACTTTTAATTGAATATTATATAAATATGCGAGTTCTCAACATCCTTATCCCCAAGGTCCTCATGGATCTGGAAGAGAGTCTTTCTTCTATCTCTACCGTGTGTGGAGAGATGGAGTTTCTGTCTTTTAAAATTTCCATGTACTTATTGTCATCATCCCCAGTTATGATTTGAACCGATAATCCGGTTTCAGTTGTTGCTCCTGTTGACATCTTCTGGCACTATGGCCTTTATGTACAACAGTGTGATCTTCATTGTTATGTATGCAGGAAACATTTAGACCCTTTTTCTTAGCCACTTAATGTATGGCATTATAGACTGATTCTAATGTAATATGAACGTTGTACAAGATTAGAGAGTAATTTTGCCATTTGGCGGTCACTGTAATAACACTGCCATTACGGAGGAGGGCTATCATTCAGGATGGGAAAGAAGAGTAGCATGGAGGTAAAGGGAGGCACACATCCAAGTAAGTGAATATCCGTTGGAATCAGGCACTCAGTAGTCATCCAGTCAACCCTTTGCTTTCTGCTTCACTACCCCGGTATCAGGGTCACCCTGCCTGGCCATTGTCAAAATTAGCTTAAACACGAATTAGGTTATATTTCCTGACACAAACCTGTTAATATTGGAAAAATCAATGGCAATGTGCACCATGGCACTCACATTTACCAACAAAATCATATCACAATTAGCTATTCCACCCAACATGAACTCTCCATCAACCCCAGCTCCAAGATACGTGGTCAGGCAAGCTTTGAAATCTAGGCCCAAGGCTACTGACGGGTCACAGTTTGGGCAGCATGTAGCCGGCAAACAAATGCACAAACTGGAAACTCAAGATTAGTCCCACAGATTGGCACAGCAACACCACAATGGTCCTAGGAGATAAAATAGACATGGCCAGAGAGATCCATGCATAACCAAACACCGTAAAAGTCAGATGCCACCCGTAGTTAGAAACACTTAGCCAATCGGAACACAACACACACAGTACACACATCAATCATGCGCCCCTCAGGCTGGACATTTGGACACACTACCTACTGGCCCTCACTGTGCCCACACCAGGTCAAGGTCCACCTGCAAATGTTATCAGGACCTGATTTATGACTCCAAGACAACTGTTCACACTCTTCACCTCAAAAGGAATGTTGTAATTACTTTATGACACTCAGAGAAATTTATAAAACCCACTTGGATCGATTGTACAAGAGAGACTGTCCTCAGACCCTGTTTCTGTAACTGCTCTCCCAGCCGTAATGGTTAATTAAATGAACCGTTCCTGTTTTGTCAAAGGTCTCTTGTCTTTCGCTTCTTCAAGGTAAATTCACACTCAAGCAATAAGTCTTAGTGAGTAGTCACACAGTGGGAGGAAGGCCCCCATTAGGCATTTAAAAAAAATATATATTATTTTTTTAAAGTTTCGCCACATCCTAGCAAGTTGTCATCAGGAGAGACACCACCACATGGTGATCCCCTTTACAATAATAACATACATGTTTATATACTGCTATTACCAAGTTGTTGATAATCATCTTTGCAATCCATTTGATAATATTTCCTGCTCCGAGTCTCAGTGAGGAGCTACAAGGAGGGACGCCATTACCGGATAATAAGAACAAAACAGCATGCATTTTTTTACTTTGACCGAATCCTAACAAGTAGCCATACGAAGGGATCGGACCACTTGATGACTCCCTTTTAAACAATGACATGCACACTTCATTCATTGTTATTACTGTGATGCCTTCCAATTGGATGAATTCTTGACCCTCACAGATGCTAAGCCTAGGGAAATGGCCTGCTTGATGTTGTTTTTGAGCCCTGGAGGGTAGTTAGACCTTCCACTGTATAGTATGCTTCTCCATATCCTTGACACAGTCACTAGGGCTATGCAGTGTACTTTAACGATTTTAGAAGAGTTCAAAAGCTAACACCCTGATTTTTTCACTATACTTTACTTCAGAAGAAAGCAGATGAAACCCTCACAGCTTTCTGAATCCCATGAAGTAAATTGCACACTACTTTGAGTTGATTATGTTTTTTACATCTTGCCCTAATTGTGCACCATGGAGTACTATTGGCACATTGACTTTTCTTAGGAAAACGTAATTGTAGAATATGATTTACCATATACTGGAACGGATAGGATAGCATACTGGACGTATGCCCCCCAAGTTAGACCACTATGTAAAAAGTAAAATTGAAATACTCTCTTCTGCCTCTTCTTCATGACATGAGTTGACTTAAAGAATGTTTTACTACACAGTGGATTGGATGGACAATATCCTTTGTATATGACTCTCCAAAACGAAACACTAATTAATTAAAAAGTGTCCTTTGTGGGTTTCAAAATACACTCTTTTGATTTACTTCATAATATTTTTAATTTTGGTTCATTGTCACAACAGAATTATCAGAGGAACCACAGGTCTATTATGTGCCCCATGGCAGTATTAAGCACTATTCTAGCCAAGAATTAAATGATGACTTTGTTGCATCCAGATTATGTTTTGGATGGTAGGTTAAGCACTCACTGGTCAGTACCCATATGGATATGGGCCTGACAAGATTCTGTTCACACTGGATGTTAGGATAATAATTACATGTGGCAAAAATGCGTACAAAAATGTTATAACAGTAATATCCCCGTTCTTTGTTTTTGTTTTAGTTACAGGCAAGAGCCATGCCTCCCCAAGAGTCTGTTCAGGTCCAAAAACTGAGGTTTAACAGAAGAACTGTGAGTCAATTCACCTAATCAATAACTCTACTAGCTATTTGACGTAAACTGCGATCTACTTCATACGGTCCTGATGAAGGCCATGAACCCATAGAGGCAACCTATGGCCGAAACGTGTCGACAAGCTTTTTTTTTTTAGATGTTTAGGACTCACTACTCAATCCAATAAACATTGTTTTTTTTTATCTTATCAATGTCCCCCTTTTTTCCAAGTAAAGCATGTTCTGCGGCATAGGAGGTCATTTTATTATTAAATGATCCCACCGGTGTCTGATACCCAGACAATGTACTTCCTTGTTGCAGGTTTTATTCACTTGAAGAACTGGACACTCAAGGGAACAAGACCCGAAGATTAAGGTATCTGTGATATAACTCCAACGGAGATAGAATACCCTGTTGGTGGGTGAAGACATGGGTGAGGGTCTCAGAGAAAATTATCCCGAGACCTCTGCTATAAGAGTGGTGAGGTTCAGTCTACCAGCGATCTACATAAGTTAACAGATGATAAACAAAAGGATGACGAATAGACCTGGGCCAAACTTCATGCTGCTCTCAAGATAAAAGACTCAAAGACATTCTGGGGGTTAGTAAACAAGCTCACTCAAACTCAAAATCCAAAGGTCTGTAATATTCCCATGAAGCAAAGGTCTGAGCATATAAAGCAGCTTCACCTCATAACAACATATTTAAAGAGTAGACATAACAACTAACTAGTATGGCCTGCAGTCAATCATAGCCAACTCACCAAGACCGACAAGGGGCACCAATGGGGGACACAACTCTTGGATATATTTGATATGATGGATGGTTCATTGGGGGTGAGAGAAGATATCGTCACACAAACCTTACCTAATACCAATCCTTGACTGCCGCCAAGAAAGGTAGACATATCTCTAGGAAGAACAAGAACAGCCGAGGCAGCAGGACCAAATGGCCTCCAAGCAGCCTTACTAAAGCTAGATCTGAATCTTTGGACATCTGTTCTAACCCTGCTCTTCTTTGAATATAATGCCACAGCTACAATCCCTGAAGAATCCAAGTTGAAGGGTCTCAATTTTGGTACCTATATATAAAAAGGGAAGTAGAGTTTCTTCTGCAAACTACAAAATGATAGCACTATTGAATGTAGAAGGGAAGGGCTACACAAGGCTATTGTATGAAGACATGAAAACTCGGGGCACCTGAGAAGACATTGATCCCATGGTTTCAGACCGGCTTTCAAAGGCATAGTCTTATTGAGGATAATCTTCTGACCTTAACCTTCTTAATTGAGAAAGCAATGTTCTCTACGTCCCGACCATTTAATGCAGCATTTATTGATTTAACAAATGCCTTTGATAACATCCGAAACGGCCAGCTATGGACAAAGCTAAGGGAGTGTGAGATACTATCACACATTATGAAGGCAATAGAATTGTTACACAGTGCACATGGGTGAGAGTTAAATTATCAGCTAACTGGGAAACATCAAAGAAAATTCACTCAAATAAAGGCCTAAAACAGGGTTGCATCTTTTCGCCAATGCTCTTTGATCTGTACATGGCAGTTCTGGAAAGTCATGTAGTTGTCACAAGTATTTTCCTGCCTCATTTGATGAAGAGGAAAATACACATTTTACAATATGTTGATGACATGGTGGTACTCAATAACACCCAAATTCGCCTTCAGTGATCGTGCATCATTCTCAAACAATACTGCGCAATGAATGACATCACCATCACCTTACAAAGGATGAACACTGTTTTTTGGCAAACTTCTGATAAAAAGGGGACCCTGGTTCATTTGAGGGTCAAGGCTCTAAAGAATAACATGTTTTAAATACCTTGGTGTCACACTTGATGTAAGAGGGGCAGGGAAGCCCAGCTAGACTCTTCGACATTCATGGCAAAGCATCTAACATGCAGGATGGTTTAACTAAAGAGAAGCCTTACATGCCAAAATACAAATGCACTACGCAAAGTGTTGGCAACTAAGCTCATGCCCACAATTTTACATATGGCGCTATGGTGTTTAGGAATCATCTCTATGAGTGGCTAGACACATAGTAATGTATTTGCTCCATATGGTGCCAGCTTTTGGCAAATTCTATTAAGGTCCTGAGAGCAGAAGACACAATAAATAACACCTTATCACAGAGAATGACTGCAAAACTACTTATGAAGTCAGCGAAGATAATCTTGTGGGATCAGGATATTAGGGACCCAAAAACTAAGGCCAAGATTCAAGGAGCCCTTGTGCCATTCAAAAGCCACATTAGCATCATTTTTGTACGCTAATGTGGCATTGGAAGGGGAAAAATGCCACTCTATATTTACAAAGTGGTGCAATGCATGCATTGCGCCACTTTGTAACCCCTTGTGCCACATTATGCCTGCGCCAAGCATAATGTATGCAAGGGGGGCATTCCGGCACTAGGGGAGGGCCGAAGAAATGGTGCAATGGAATCTATTAGATTATTTTGCGTAATTTTTATCGGCATTTTTTAACACCTGCTAAGCGCAAGCGTTAAAAAGAGGCTCCCATTGATTACAATGGGCCTCTGGGTGCTTTGCAGGATTAGCGTCATCATTTTTTACGCTAGTCCTGCGAAGTGCCAGACTAACGCAAAAAATGATGACACTAGTCACCCTAACTACCACCATGGTGTGCCATAATATAAATATGGCACTACCATTGTCGCATTAGGGGGTGCTAAGGGGCGCAAGAAAAGTGGTGCTGCTCTAGGTGCACCACCACTTTTTATAAATATGCCCCTAAATGTCACGGCAGTAGGGCCGTGAATCTTTAGACCCCAGGCACCTGTCCTGACTACATGAGCTCACCCTTTCCAAAACAAGCGAAGTACACTCTTATGAGAATGCTCTTTGGTCTTATTTCCCTAAGGTGCTATTGATTTGATCGTAAGGACAAGGAAATGCAGATTGTGTGGTGTATCAGAGGCGTCCCTACTACATGTGAGCTGCACTTGACAAGCCCTAAAACCTTTGAGGCATTATTGGCTCCAGCCAATATTTCGTATCTTAAATGTAAGGACTTGCTAGGGAGCTGTCCTAACCTGTTTAAAAGGAGAATCATGTCATCTATGGGGAGTTTTATAAAATATATAATAGCAGCAACTGCCAATTTTAAATGACTGACGGCCATATCTTTTTTAAGCATGGAGAACTTTAACTTGCCTGGACCCCACCTTATTGGCACAGAGTACTTTGGACTGGCAGGGGAAATACTGAAAGAAGTACCTGAAAATGCCCTTGAAGGCCCTCAAGTTGGTGGGGCACTGAGTATAGATCACTTTGATCTTCAGGGCCACATTTTACTAACACGGAGCATTTTAGCCGAATACCTGAACGATGAACTACAAAGCACTTTCTGCCCTAAGCACTTTTAATCCTGCTCCAACCCGACGTCTCCTTGAATAAAGCCCTGCGTGATGACTCTTAAACCGGTGACTAATTAAGTAGGGAGTACCTTGTTTCAATGGGCCCACCTCATCAGCACAGAGTACTTTGGCTTAGAACAGGAGTGATGTTTGTTCCTGAAGCATTTTTACCTCCGTGCTGCCATATGATGTCTTTGACTAAAGTATAGCATTAGATAAAATATCAGCACTGTGTGCCAAAAGGTTATCATTAACTTGAAATTTGCTCTGTTTTTGGAAATACAGTTTTTTTAAATCTTATTACATACCATTGATGCCTCAGAAGGTAATCACTAACTTGAAATTTGCCTTTTTTATGAAATATTGTTTTTATGTCACTTTATACCTTCAATTTATGCTATGATGTGATGATTTTAATGAATTGAACATTAATAAAAATCTACTTCTAATTCCAAAAATTTCCGATTTGGGAGAAAATTATTTGTAGTCTTATACATCTCATAGGGAGATACCACCTGGTTTTGATTATTCTGGATCTGGTATCTCCCCGTGGAGATAAGGGGAAACTCGGAATGGGGCTCAAAGATTGATTCTCCAAGAGGTGAAGTACAGCAAAGGCATTGAAAACACTATGTTCTGTACCTTGAATTTTGATGTTGTCCCCAAAGGGGGTGTAGAGCTAGTGGACATGCTGTCTGTATCAAATTGCCAAGAAGCTAAACATCTTGAACCCACCCTTCCAATCCATCCAGTGCACGTGTCTTGTTTGGGATAATATGTGTGTTTGAATGTTTGTCTGTGTATTTTATTCTCTGGACTCGTTGCAAGGGTTCTTGACACGCTTTGTGCCACCTAACTCTCTAACAGGCTATATTATATCCTCTTTGCTCTCTCCCCTTCATTTTTACGTCCTGCTTTTTACGGCTGCCTCTTATTCTCTCTTAAATCCTATCTTTCTCACATTTCTCCTCCTTGTCAAAGACACAGCTATACTCAGCTACCTACAACCACTCTATTGTGGAGAAGCTAATTCCATTTACAAGGCTCCTTTCTAATTATATATTCTGAGGGAGTATTAGAGCAATGGAAAAATAATTAAGCGATCAGCATAACACAGCAGATGCATATTAGTCTGTGTGGATAGGTAACTGCGTGGCATTTGGTGTATTTGCTTGATTCTTGTAGGTATGTGTCCATGGATGTATGTTTGTCTGCTAGTGTGTGTGTGTGAAGACGTGTGTAGGTGTGTTGGTCTTTGTGAGCTTTAGTGTGTGCAGGTATGTTGCTCGGTCTGTATTTGTGCTACTATATGTGATCTTTTTCACTGTAAGCCTGGACGATCCATACATAGGCAAAAATACTGCCCTGTGTTACACAAGGGGGAGAAAGCAGCACAAAGACATATTTATTCAAACAAGCATTGGCAAAGGCAATTGGTCTTTCATAGCCACGAGCTATTGGCTTTGCCAATGTGCTTTAGCCATGCTGTACACTAGGGTAGCTGCTGTTCAGCATGGCTAGAAGTTAGTGGCATAGAGGAGAGTTGTGTGTAGTGTCATAGAGTGGAATGACGAAGAGTGGAGTAGAGTGCTGTAGAGTGACATGGCATTAGCGTGGAGAGTTGCAAAGTATAGAGGTGTAGAGTGCAGTGGTACTGAATTCAGCAGCATACAATGCAGTGTTGTAGAATGCAGTAGCACATATTAGAGTGATGCATAGTGGACTGCAGTGGTGCAGAGTGGAGTGGCACAGAGTAGAGTGGCGCAAAGAAGAGTACAGTGGCATCGACTACAGTGGCGTAGAGTAGAATGGCATAGAGTGGTGCAGAGTCGAGTGGCATAGAGCTGAGTGATGCTGTGGGCAGTGGCGCAGAGTAGACTTGAGTGACATAGAGCGCAGTGGCATAGAGTGTAGAGTAGCATATAGTGCAGTGGCTTATAGTGGCGCAGAGTAAAGTAGCATATAGTAATGCAGATTAGAGTATATTGCAGTAGGGTGCAGTGGCATAAAGTGGAGTAGCACACAGTGAGTCATACGGAGTAGAATGGTGTAGAGTTCATTGGCGGAGAGTTCAGTGTTGCAGAGTAGAGTATCAGAGTACAGTGGTGTACAGTGGAGTAGAGTGTCTTAGAGAGCAGTGGTGTAGAGTACAGTGAAGCAGTACTCACTTTTAGTGACGCTCCGGTGGTGCTATGCACTGCACCGTATTTACAAGGTAGTGTTAAGCCACTTTTTGTGACTAAACACCAGTTTGTAAATATGGCCCTCTCACCCGCAGCACTTCCCGTGGAAGGGGCATGCAATGGGTGTTACACCCACAGCAACACCCATTGTATTTTGATGCTGCCGCAGATTTATGAGTTTCCGTAAATCTGAGGCAGCGCCAAAATCTAAGGCCAACCCAAGGGGTGGCATTAGCACAGTGCAACGAGGAGAAATGCTTTTATTTCTCCTCATTTTTTGCTCTTTCTATCTGTGCTGTATCCTGCAGCACACATAGAAAGAGCAAAAGGCCATTGAAGATTGTCTTTGTGCAGGAAGGTGTCCCTTCTTGCACAAAACAATCTCCCCCACTGCGCAGTCATCCTTGCTCCATGGCGCAAGGGTGGCTGCGTTGTCGCTCGGCAGCAAATTTGGCGCAGGGGCAACACAGGGGTGCACTGTATTATATTAAATATGGCACATCCTTGCATTTTGAACATGACGAAGCACAGCACTGCCAAATTTGGCACAGCGTCACACTCCATCATTTTCTCTTAAATCTGGGCCATGGTGTTGCATATACTGGGTATGGGGCACTTGGTAGTTTCGCTCAGCATGGTGTTGCCTCTCCCCTTGACAGGCTTAGTCTGTGTATTCCCTACTGAACTAGATGATTTCTCTTACATGTCTGGGGGAGGGATGAAGTGCCCTCGTTTAGGTATTAGCTGGAAAGTCTTGAGCGCTTAAAAGCCTGGACGTCTCCCCGCTGCCTTACTTCATCTCCGCTCTTCCTCGCTCGTCTCCAGACCAGTAATGTCCCCTTAACCTCTGCATTTAAGGTAACGAATGTGTGGATATAGTAAAAAATGCAAAACACTGACAAATAAAAATCACAGATAAACCTTTTGCACCTTCTGCACCTTCTGTTTATTTTAAATTCGTCACAAATGCCTTTTATGAGGTTTTGGGGCTAGCACAAAGATGAAGGACCGCCTGGTGCCAGCCAGGAGCTTATAGCTCTATCTATGAGGTGCTCACTTTATGGTGCCTTCAATTTCTGTGAGGGCTCAGGGACAGGTGACTTTCTTAATTGTTTTGCGACAGCCCGTAAATTGATGCGCGTGCCACAAAGTGAAAATGTGTATTCCGCATGATTTCTACCTTTTGCCTTTGACGTTGGAAAATAAGTTACATATTAGTGTACAGGAAGTTACCCCTTCTTTATTTCTGTTTTAGCTACCATATATCAATTGTAGGGCTCAAGTATCTTTTGCGCAAGTAAAGATTGCTATTGAGTTCCTAATATTTCTTAGGTTTCTTTCTTGATGCGATAAAATAAGCTACCACCACCTTATACCCAAATGGTTGCCCTCTCTTTGTGTGTGTGTGAGTAGCATCTGTTGGCAGGGGATGGCACAGGTGTAATTCCTGAAGATCACGTGGCCCTCACGTGGCCATCGTGGCACGTATAGTTCATCATGAGAATGGACAGGATGCTTGTAAAGTTGCAGCGTCATGACGGGTGCTCATCGCAGGCCAAGGTCATTTCAGCAGCCTTCTATCATGTGAAAGATAAAGTACACAAAACAGGATGTTTCCCAATCCTTGGGAATTCATGGAGAAACGGCGAAGATCAGGTAAAGAAACACATGAAACCAGCCAGATAGCAGCCCATATTATATAAAAAGTAACCATTAATCGGAGAGAACGGCTGAGATTTAGGTTTACATCTTTTGCAGAGTTCGAGAATTGCTCTGGTACAGAAATCCAGAAGGAGACTCTAAAACTTTTCAAACACTTTGAACTCTAAATTCATCAAAAGGTGATTTATAACTTTGATTTGTTTCTCGCAAAATCCAAATATCCAAGACAGATTGCATGAACCTGAGACACATTCAGGAAGTCGTGGGAGGACATTTCACACTTAAATGACCGTTTTTTCTCAGTTCTCTCCTGAAATATATCATCAAACTGTCAGAAAATGTAATTTTCTTTGGTTGTGCAGCACTCGCAATCATTTAAAAGGTTTGAGGAAATCAGTTTTCTTTCTTTGGCTGGAACACGAACTTCGCCGCCCACGCCCTAACTCAGTGGCAACAAAAACAAGAAGCATTGGCAAAGGCAATACCTCTGGTTTAAATGGCCTAAAGTGAGCAAACCCAACAAGGTCAATTTATGAGGGTTTTGCACCTCCTCAGAATGATGTAATGCAGTGCAAGTCATGATCAAAAGGTTACTTTCCAGCTCAAAACCGTTTGTTGCACTGGACAATTGCACTTTCTAATGCAACATTACATAGAGCTTTATGCAACATTGTGTCTAAGCAGCCTTCCGTGGGTGTTTTTGGACATTCCTATGTTTTCTTCCATGATTTTTGACACAAATCCAGATCTACAAAGATTGCCAAAACATAACATTTCCTTGAGGCAGTCCCAGAGTCAGAGAAATGTTTTAATTTATCGTAACATTTCAAGCATTACCTCTGTGCTACACAACACAGATCCAATGTGAAAAATGTTTTAAAAAAATGTCTAAACACAGGAGTTTGTACCGTAGGGTACTGTTCCAGTGCAAATCCTTTTCCAGACAGCACACACACACAGACCTTTGCACTAGGGTGTGTGGCACTGGGCAGCCCTAAAGAGTGCCAGTGTATGGAAGGAAGCAGCAGGCCATACCTAGAAAACATGGCTCTGGGCTGCTCTCTCCCCCTAGGGTAACACAGCACAGCAACCTTACTTGCTTCACAGCATTGCACTACCCACATAAGTAGCCTTTTTAAACATGTCACAGGCCTGCTATTTCAGCCTGTATGTACAGTGTTATCCTGCCATTTTGACCTGGTAAAATAAAACATTTGCCAGGCCTAACACTTCCTGTTTAATATAGTAGGTCCTACACAGTGCTTACAGCAGGGTGCATTGCATTTACAGTTAGACATACTCTTACATTTTACATGTCTAGGTAATAAAAAATCCTAAATTTGTTTTTCACTATTGCAAGACCTATCTATCCTATAGTATAACATTGGATTCCTTATTACACTTAATAAGTGGTGACCTTCAATCAATAGGTAGTAGATTGGAAAGTCATGTTTGGTGTCTGAGAAACGGTATTAAAAAAACCTTTTAGGGAAAGTGGAATTTTAAGTCACAATTGTGAGAATGACACTTTTAGAAAGTTGGCATTTTCTTTTCCTAACCATTTGGTTTCTGTAGCTTGCTCCTGGGCCACATGATGTGGTGTAGTTGGCAGCTGACCTTTGTGTATTTCTCCCAGATGGCATCTTAATAGAGGGTCTGGGTGCAGGCAGGATGGGCCACCCTGGCTTAATGAGGGCTGGGGGCTGACATGCCACTTACCACTGTAGCTCTTCAAAGCCACTGCCCCAGATCACACACAAAGAACTTCACACCAGCCTATCATAGCCCAAGACAGACTGACACCAAGGTAGTAAGGTAGGAAATTCTAGACACTTCTGTAAAGGGAAAATCCAGAAAATCTCCCAGTTGAAAGTGTGAAAAAAGGTATAAACAGAGGACCCTCAGACCCACTCTTCAGTACACTCCTGGACCCAGAGATATTACAGAAGAAGGACACCTGAATGCCTTGCTGCTTGAGGCTTGCCCTGCTTGCTGAGATGGAAGATTGGACCTGCTCCCTACATCCCAGGCTGAGTGACACAAAGGATCAGCTGACTTACCTCCTGTTCTGATCTACAGAAATATTAACATAACAAGCTCCAGAGGCCTCCCCACATCTGCACAGTTGACCTGCTGTCTGTACATGCAACTGAAATGGATCCCCAGGAGGTGCCTCTCCAGGTCCTGGACCCTTGGATGTCATCAACACAGACTCCTCAGTTACTCAAATAGGAGAAATTCTGAAGTTTTGGGCTCTTTCTGACTGTGAACGGGCTTTATATACCAGGATCTTGCCGCCTGCACCGACTGCCAGAGCAAAACTTCGGTGAACACTTCTTTTCACGCTACAGTGAGTGCCAGTATTGACCAGCAAAGCGAGAAGTGTTTTTTACACTACAGCATCAACAGTCCGTGGTCACCGCCAACGCAAATCTCAACATTGACTGTACACAACACCCAATAGGATTTTTGCACTACAGTGATGGCTGTCTGTGATGCCTGGCATGGCGCTTTGTGCTTTTACTTACCTTAAATCTTTGAAATTGTATATTTCATATTCATATCCCCAGTTCTACTGATTGGATTTTTGGTGTTTCATATTTAATTGGATTTTACTCTATTTTTCTAAATTGGGGTGGGATTTTTCTTGTGTTGTGTTTTCACTTTCTAACTGTTTGTGGGCTGCATAAATACAATACACATTGTCTGACTGCTTTTGTGCCAGGCTACCAGAAGGTTAAGCACAGGTTAATTTAGTGACTCTTAATGATTTAGCCTCAAGTTTTGTGTCTGTGGCTGAGCAGGGTTTCAACCTCCCTCAACCAATAACCCAATTTCTCACATTGCTGGCAGTAGTGGGATCTAGAACTTGTGTTTGTGCAGTACCATACTGTGAATACTGTAACACTAAAGTCCAATATGAATACTTTTATACAAGATTCAACCTCTTTTTAAATTATCCTTCTTTTTTCTCCCACAATGGTAATTCTTTCCACATTTAATTCCTGCCTCACCTTCGTACGCTTGGGACTAGTTTTTTGTTGCACCCGTGCTACCTTACCAGAATGGAAATGGATCTTGACTGCCTATCAGGCTACAATATGAAGAAGCTGGTGCAGCTTGATGACTTCTGCAAGGCTGAGCTGATAAAGTTCATCAAGGAAAAGGGAATGGCCATGAAGAAGACCTCCACTAAGCAGGCCCTTCACAGCCCCCTGCTTGATTTTGAGGTAGCACGCTGGTGGAAGACTTCCACAGAGGACTAGGATAGTGATGACCCTGAGAAGGATGCTGAGGAGTAGGAGGGAAATGACTTGGCAATGGCTCCACAGGAGAGACAAAAGCCTACAGTGAAAGGGTCACTTGCTAGATACAATGTGGGAAGCAGTGTATCCTCTTATAACCTATCTCCTGAAGAAAAAAACAACAGAGAGGCTGAGAGAGACCTGAAGCTATAGCTAGCCAGACTGTCTGAAGAAGAGAGAAACGCTGAGGCAGAAAGAGGCTTAGTGAATGAGAAAGCAGAGGCAGAAAGGGGCTTTGCAGAAAAGAGGATGTTGTAGATTCATGAACTGAGTCTAAAGAACCTGTACCTAAAACTCAAGCCCAGATTCCAGCAGTAATGGTGGCAGTGACTGCATAGTGTCCAATAGAGACAGGAGAGTCAACATACCCAGGACCCGGTGCCTAACTTTGTTGTTGTAGATGAGATAGATAAGTGGGTTGAGACTTATGAGGTTGCCCTAAAGATGCACAAGGTCCTTGAGGGGGATTGGAGAGCAAGTCTCTGGTGGCACAGTCTCTGTGAATGGATGGTTGCACTGTTAGCCTATTTAAAGGGTACAGGATAAGGTATCCACTCACACATACCAACAAATATTGCATCACCCCTGAGAAGTTTGGGCAAAAAATATGGGCAGACAGAATTTTCCTCATCGGACTTGGGTGCATTTTGTGGACTTTGTGTGTAAGGCACTAGATGGCTGGGTGAAGGGTAGTGAGGTAAACATTTATGAGGGGCCGTACAATTTGGTTCCATGACAGCACATTTTCATTCAGTGTTTTCCAGAGCTATGCCAACACTTGATTGATCACAAGCTCGCTGACCCTAGGGAACATGTAAAGGAGGCAGACCTCTTGATTAGAACCAGAGTATCTGAGAAGGTATCTGGAGTGGCCACAATCTGAGTGGTTCTAGTTACCCCCAACACAGTGAGGGTGACGTCCATAGTGGCCCAGTCATTTCCCAGGATGGTGTGATGGGGAAAGGGTTCCCATACCCCTTCCAAGAATATGAGTAAAGTTTCTGGTGGGTAGGGTCCAGGGTGCCCTATTTTCACACCTGGTCCTTTGATTGCTCCTAGTTGGGGCACCATCAAGGGGACCTAGTCTGTACCAAGAGACGATCCTCTGGTGGGATCTCCATGGGGGTAGGTGGTCCGATTGTCTGCATTTGGGTAACACATTCTCACCAGTGTTAACTGAGCTCGAGGGGCGGACACTCTACCCCCTGAGTGCTCAGTTTTCTTGGAGTACTACTCCCACTGGGAGAGTACAGAGGCCCAGATGGAGGGACAGAGGGAGGAAACTATCTACAGTGCGCCAGTGGATCAGGGGCTGCCATTTCTGAGAACAGAGCACCCCAAGACCAAACCTGATGAGGCTACTCCTGACTTGAAAGTTCTCTCTCTGGTGTCACAGAGACAGAGGGCTGGACCCCTGCATAACACAGGCAGAATGTGTCACCCTTGGGGGGTAAGTATTCCCTCTTGGCACCAGTTCAGCCTTAGGGTACAGACCCTGGGCTGGGGAACCACCCCTGGACTGGTGGGAGAGTAGAACAAGGGTGCCTAACATCCAGGGCTGTTGCCCCCCCCCCCCCATTCTGAGAAATCTCAGGAGTCCATAAATCCTCAGGAGCCCTTAGGGAACTCTTTGCCAGCCCCAAGGCTGGAAATGATTCCTGCCCAAGGTCCCCACTTGTTGCTTCCACCTGGAAGTGTATGGCCCTGTGCCTGACAAAGACAGCTGTCAGTGCCCTCTGTTGGTTCCTGTCCTTATGGGCAGAATTTTTCTTGGGTTAAGGACAGAAGTCTGATCCAAGGGATGGAATGGGCCACATCACTTTGTTGGCCACGGTGGTACTACTTGTCTCCTTGCATGCAGGTTAATGTTAGGAGCTGCACAAATGGGGTCCAAAGATGAGGAGAAGGATTCCCTATTAGTCAGTCCAATGGCTCAGGAAAGTGTAGCTATGGCTCCCAACTAGGTTCAGAAGGGCATAGAACTGACAAGTGCCGCTGCAGAAGAGGGCCTTCGTCCAAGTTCTATTGCCTAAGCAGGAAAGCCCATTAAAGTACTGGTAGGTCTACCCTCACTTTTGGCTGGATGGGGCCATGTTGGACTTGTCCTCTCTGCAAGGGTCACCTCAAACTTTTTTCCTCCACCCCATTGTTCTCTGAACCTATTTTTGTTGGCTTAAGGACTCTGTGCACCTTGCCACTGGTAATTCATGATAAAGGGTTTTTCCTCTCCCCATTAAACATGACAAAATTGGCTCAAACCCAATTGGTACATTTAATTTACTTGTAAGCCCATAGTTAAGAGGTAGTACATGTGCCCAGGGGCTGTAAATTAAATGTTACTAGAGTGCCTGCAGCCCTTATTGTGTCACCCACTTAACAAACTTTTTAAACATGTCTCCAGGATGCATTACAGCCCATGTTTGCAGTTTTAAACTACCATTTCTACCTGGCAAAACAAACTTTTTGCCAGACCTAACCCTTTCTTTTATAATACGTATGTCAACTCTAGAGTAAGGTGCATTGTTTTTGAAAAAGTTGGATATGTACTTTTAAGTTTTACATGTCCGGGTGCTAAAAAACTCCTAAATTCATTTTTAGGGACAAGCCTGCGAGTGCATGCGCTAGCGCCTGCGTCTCGCTTTGGAGACTCTTGTGTTCAGTTCAGGGCTTGGAGCCCACCTATTGCTCACCATTTGTTGGTTTATGTGGCACACTTCTTTACAGCCTCATAATTCATAAAGGCACGCCTGGCATCACTTCCATTTCTCTGTGTGGAGCAGGGATCAGTACTAATTGATGCAACTTAATTAGTTCCCTTCCGCTGCTCCCGACATGATCAAGGTACTATATGTTGCTTTTAACTTTGTGTGCCCTACAAACAGAAGGCTTGTTTGTGACTGACAAAATGAGCCCAGCAGATACAAAAGTGCAAAGTTTTATTTTTTAAAGATAACTTTGTTTTATTTAGCCAAGTCCTCTTTTCTTAGTTTCTTCTCATGTTTTCTTTTGTTTTTGCTCATGGGTGCTGTTGCAAAAAGATGACAATTAACTTGTTTGAAATATGCAAGAGCTATTGCATTGCAAATGCTTGTTCACTGCTGCAAGGCCTACCTCTCCAATGAGATAAAACTGGGCTACCTTATTACACTTAATAAGTGATAATGTTTGATTGGGAGCAGGTAGGAAAGTTGTTTTTGGCGTCTGAGGAATTGTATTTTAAAAACCTCTTTTATCTTAAAGTTGAAATTTAAGTCACAATTCTGAAAATGCCGCATTTAGAATGTTGCCATTTCCTTGTCCCAGCCATTCCGTGCCTGGAGCCTATTCCTGGGTCACATGGCTAGGTGTAGTTGACACTTGACCTTTGTGTATTGCTCCCAGAAAGCATCACAATAGAAAGACTCGGTGTTGGCAGGGTGGGCAATCTAAGGCAAGAAGCAGCTGGAGCTGTGTAAACCTCCACTTTCATTTCAAAAACACTGCCTCAGCTCACACACTAAGAACTTCACACTATCCTATGTGACTGCAAACAGACTGGGGCCAGGGCAGGGAGGCAGGGCATTTCAGACATTTGTGTGTTGGGGGGGGGGGTGGATGAGGGGGAGGGATCAAGATGTTTCTTGCAGTATAAAGTTAGCACCAGGTATAAAATAGGTCTCTCAGACCCACTCTTCAGATCACTCCTGGACCTGCAGAAAGACTCTAAAAGGGCCACCCTGGTAACTGTTAACTCCTGTGTACTTCAGAGGACTGCCCTGGTGCACAAAGAGGACTGTCTCGCTACCTAAAGCCTGCCCTGTAGCTTAAGACTGGCTTTTTTGCTTGAACCCAGAACTTCCAGAGTGACTCTGAGGGCTAGTTGTCTAGCCTCCTGATAAGAGCCTCAGGGACAGAAAAGGCTCCAACCATCTTGAGCCTGCACCTGGATCCTGCCTGAGCGAGTCCTGTCTCTCCAAGTGGTGCACCTCCAGACCTTGACCCTTGGAAGTGTGCTAAAGGTGCCCAGAGAGCTCAAATCCAAACCAAAAAGGCTCTGAGAACCGAGAGGAGACCGAGACCTACCTGCTCACCCAAGCTCATCTCCAGTTGGCCTGACTTCAAGGCAGCTTCAGCTACATTCTTCTCACAGCAGCAAATCGTGTTCTCTGGCAGCTTGCAGAAAGGTGTATCTGACCTCAAGCTTCATCTCACTGGAGATTTTCAACTTCGATAAAAGGAACTAAGCCCAGATGTACAAATATCCAATGCGACATTCTCCAGTGCCTCTCCAGTGATGATGTCTCCTCCTCGGACACTGCCAGCTGCCTTGTGAACTTTACCTTCTCAGACATTTTACTTTTAAAATGTTTCTAAATCCAAAGGTCAGGGGAGACCAGCCCAATCCACTTTGCGTACCTGACCCCCGTTACACTGTGTTTGACCATAACTTTCGGATTTGCCCCAGTCTTGCTTGACTAGATGTCTGCAGTTGTCACTTTGATCATTTAGGAGCTATTTTACATGTTACACTTTAAAAATTCACAACTCCATCTCAATTGATTGGACTTTTGTCATTTTAAGTATCAAATAATTTATGAAAATGCACTCTATTTTTCATAATTAGTGGGAGATTTATCCTGTAACTTGTTTAAACTTTGCTACTGTTTAATTCCTGCATGTATACCTTACACATTGCCTATAGGTTAAGCCTGTCTGCTTTTGTGTGTGAGCTACCCGAGAGTTAAGCACAGGTTAATTTAGTAACTTTTGAGGTTCACCCTGACAAGGATTGTGACTTACAATTAATCTATGCCTAAGCATATTATTTTGTACAGAATGGGTAACCTTCCAATACAACACCTATGCTAGACATCACACACCCACACCAGCATCATGATGCCAGTATGTGTGGATGGCACAAGGCAGCCGAAAATGTACCAGCAGCGAGAAAGAGGGAGTTAGCACCATATTTTATAAGATATGTTGCTGTTCTGCTGTCTTACTTTGGTGCAACATGGCACAGCAATTTTGGTTGCTCTTCTGCATTGCATGAAATGTTAGCAAATCTGTCCCTTCGTCTTGGTAAATACAGATGAAGTCAGGAATCCTTGGCTGCCTTCTGAGTTCCCAACTTTGTGAGCAGAAGTGTTACAAATCCCGAATTCAAATAATTTCAGTGTGTGTATACATCTCAAAGTACCTTTCTTTTAAAACAGAAGTGTTGTGAAAAGACCCAATATGTCCCTCAGTTGCCATGCATGTGTGTTTTCATGTTCCTTCATTTTAAGCTCAGGCTGTGTGTACCTCGATTTACATCACTCTTATTTTGAATTGGAAAGCAGTCAGGGCCACCTCCCTTCAGGTTATTACAGATACTGGCTCCAATCCTGGAATCTTGTATGGTAGCCTAATTGATTGTTAGTGTTGTAGTTTTGTTTCACTATCATTGAACTAATTCGAATGAAAAACAAGAAATGAAAACCCCATTCCTGAGCCATGGCATTTGCTTGCCTCTCTATCAACCATCCACAAAACAATTCAACTTAATAACCACCTAGTCCCTTTTGCAACTATATGCTCTTAGTACCATGATTTGTGCAAGCACCGCTATGTCAAACCCCAAAAAACAGCTCATCGTGTTATAGGTGCGCATGGAATAACATGGCACAATGTTGTGTCAACCTATGAAGATTTTTTAATTAAACGTAAAAAGAGTAAGCAAATAACAATTAGGTGTTCAGGAGATAAAATGCCTTCCTGGTAATGTAACACGGGGATTACAAAAACAAAGTGTATTATTTGATTACATTTCCATGTGTATTTCTCAAGGGATTACCAGATTCCAGAAGGTATTATGAAGTCATTATATTAATACATTGTTTTGAATGTCATTAATTTAACGTGCAGGGTCATTAAAGGCAGGAAAAAACATCTAACATAAATTAATATTGTTTTTAAAGCTCAACCATAGTTGACCCCAATATTTTCTTTGACGTATATTTACATATAAAATTATATTGGCTGCCTGTGCAATATAAAGAACATTTCTACTCTCTGGCAACAGTGGGGTTATGCATTCAGTGAACATTGATCTGCTTTTTAAGAGGACGCAATCCGCTAGATGCTGGTTAGCAGATAAGCTCCAGGTAGGCAATATGTTGCACGGTGGGATGTTACACGAGCAAAGCTCAAGACATGGCATACGAGTTTGCATTCTTTTAATGTGTAATATTATATCACTCGGTATTTGTGCTGCAAACTATTACCGTTACCATATGCCTGTTATGCTATGCACTGTATAGCAACAAGATATTTCAGCAATACATTTAACCATCAATCCTTGAATTAGAAAAAATAGACATACATCGCCAAGACATTATTAATGGAGAGAGAGGGTTTGAGGAGTTAGCCCAGAACATTGGGTCCATCAATGCCCGTCTGTTGCAAAAATGGCGACGTACAAGAGTGAAAGTAACTTTTCAGAAATTGAGGAAAATGTGAATCTGACATTAGTAATTGAATGGTTTTAATTCTTAAGCAACAACACACCTTAGACTCAGTTATTTATTTATCTGTATTCTTGACACATTCTTAAACGTACTTATAAAAATGGAATCCCAAATAATGTTATTGGTTTTCTAGCAATTCGATCAAGTGGTGAAACCGTTGAAAGCATGGTGTACATGTCTGGATTGTTCACATCTTCACATCAGAAGTTCCCTTTTTCTCATGGCACATTAAACCAGATAGTGATGGTTGTCATTTCTGAAATCGCTGCCCAAAATCATTAGTTATTCCTACTTTGATGTGCTACTGCACATCTCTGTTTACTTAAAACTCTTTTATGCTATTTTTCAAACACACTAATATATTTTCGGTAAGAGTGTCTATCTGCCTATGGTGACAGCAACATATTTATTGTTGTATAATGCCTATTAACCATCTTTCCCCACATGTCTTTTGATAACTTGGTGTGTATAATCACTACCAATGTTGCAGATGCATTTCAACATTTGGTGGAGACCAAGTTCCTTGATTTGAGTGGGATTTGCAGGGCAGCTGCCCATTAGAGCATCACACAATTTTCAAGAAAGCCAGTAGGGAAGGTCACTAGCAGGGTGGGTCCAACCCCAAGTAAGCTAAGAAGGTTTGGAATGAACATTAACCATATCTTTCAAATGTCACCAACATTTTTAAACCCAAGGAGAGATGTTGAGATTTTAGAGACAACAGTCAATGAAAGAGAGACATTGACAGTCATAGGAAGAGAATAAATCATGTGGATATTAGTGCAAGGCATGAAGGAAGACAAGAGGAGCTTGGTTTACTCTTCAGTTTGGCCAGGTATGTTGGTTGATTACCCTAATCCTGAGAGGAGGGTAGGAGGATGCCAAGTCCTGCTTACAGCGTATGTCCAGAAATGTCACCAAATGTGAGTTGAGAGATGTGACTGGTAGTAGCCAGGTTAATGCCAGAAGAGCACTCAAGTTTCTGACTTAAAGAAGTTTATAGAACTTCCAGAACAAAGAAATTGGTAAGAGGCAGATGAGTCCTCCTGTGATGAGTCCACAGTGCTAGACATTGCCTACCCCAGCAAGGGAGAACAATGCATCAAACCGCATTGGCACCACTTATGGCCTAGGAAGACTATTTGTGCTGCCAATATAGCAGACACAAGGATACTGGTCAAAGGGAGAATTCTACATGGCATAGTCTGTGTGGGTTATGTTGGAGGTCGTGGTGGAAACCCTTACTTTGGAGAAAGTGATGAAGGTAAGGGGTGCCTCATAATGAGGGAATGCCTTAAGGCTTACAACTTCTCAGAGTTATCTTTTTGCTGAGAGTCTACAGACAGGGGAGTTCTCCTAGACTCATGGTGACATGAATTATCTTAAAGGACATTTCCATTCACAGTGAAAAGTCTGTGACTAATCTTTGGAGTATATTGTTCCCAATGTGAGAGGGTGAAGTTTTCCTATGTCAGAAGCTAAGATCCTGTTGTTCCCCCAGTGTTGAGTTCAACTGAAAGAAAATATACTACGTCTGGTCTGGCATCAGGAGCAGATATGAAGTCTGTATACCTTAAAGAGTTGGAAATAATATCCATGTACGAATTAGAGCTCGACTATTAAACAGAAAAAAGAGTGTCCTTATTTTTCCTTTCAACTAATACTTGGATGGCCCAGAAAGTTCTGTGGCTTTTGCTTTGTTACCTACTGTACTCCGCTATTTCCACTTCAGATGAAACTCTGGATGTTTTACCTCTTTTGTGATTTGAGGTGAGGTTACCAGACCTCCATCATAAGTGGTCTGTTTAAAATTGCTTTTTTTCTAATCTCTGTGCCGTACCTATTCCAATGATGCTGGCCTCAAAGTGCATCCTCTATTTATTCAAAGTTCAGCCCTGATAACATTCATGTAATAAGGTCAGTTTAATAATACTGGCCTCTCTATCTAGTTACCTACATACTGTTGTACTTGCGGAATTCGTGGCATGCGACGCATGCCAAGAAATCCAATGAGTGGAACACCGAGCCGAGCGTCCAGGAATGACAGTTGCCGGAGGCTGGCGAGGGAGCTCCATGCCCTGTGTCCCATGAACAATAAATCTATCATCTTTTACCTAATTAATGTGACAGTTGTCATTTCAACATTGGCAACGAGCACCAGCCTAAAAGGGACACAGGTTAGAGGAGCGAACCCAGATGCAGTGAGGTGTTGGAGCATTAGAGGAAGTGAACGGAGTTGTGAACTGTAGAAGAGTACTTGAGTGAGCCAAGAGCCATCCATAATATGACAAGTAATGAGAAAGATAAAAAAGAGGTACTCATTTGATATACATAACAGTTATACTGCATATTGTACATTGCTTTTGAATTGGACGAGTGGATTTATGACAAGACCGATGCTAGCCACGACATGTAGTTTGGTGCCTTTTATTGAAAATTGGTGATCTAGCGCGATCATTACGTTGAGGCCAATACGGCATGTGAGGACTTACTTCATGCTTATTTTATGCTAATGGTGCTCACAACAGAGCTTGTGTTCAGTGCTAAGGACACAACAGAGGAACGCATCACATGCAAAATGTGGGAAAGGAAAACAAGCCCTATCAGCTACAAATATAGACGAACTGCCACGCCAAGTCACCCATATTGGAGAGTTGGGTTTACTGTCATAAGGAACAGTGCTCTGCACGACATTTAAAAAATATTGCGTGTACAGCGTAAAGTGCTTATCAATCAGTGTCAGGCACGCTAAAGAGTATGCCTACTGTGTAATATTCAGCAACATTCACTATTAGGAGTATTTCGGAGACAAAGGAACGATTAAAAAAAGAAATAAAGAAATAAACTATATCCACATACTCAATTACTTGATATTTTAGCAAATACTTTATTCTTCCTGAATAATTTGCAATAGGGCAACAAGTAACAATCAAGGAATAGTGCCACCTCCCCTTTTTCTCACATAACCTGGAAATCCACCTGTTCCATTGGAAGAATGGTTGGATATGTTCGAAAATTATTTAGTGACATTGGATGGCAAAGATTTGAGACCTGCAAGAAAGAAAGCAATTCTTCTAAGCATTTTGGGACAGGAAGGGCAACAAATATTTAATTACTTACCAGTGGTGCAAGAACAGAATGGAAAACAGATAAAGGATGTGTATAACGAAGTGGTTGTGAAAAAGACTAGCAAAAGATTTCAACATTGTTATGACAAGAAGCAAGTTTTATACCCAACCACAAAAAATAGGAAAAAGCATAAATTAATTAGTCTCCAGGTTAGGAGAGTTATCGCTTAAGTGTCATTTCGGAACAATGACTGGCAAATTAATACGAGATCAACTGAGTGTACAGTGTTGAAGCAAGAAAATGCAGCGAAAAATCCAACATTGAAGGATACCATCTAAATAGCAAAAATTGTCTGAATATTTTATTGTATGAGAGAAATGGAAAAAAAGATAAGGGTAATGAGGCTGATGTTAACAGTATAGACAGGGAGAATAATGAGGTCCTGGCAGGCACTAAGAATTGCTACAAACCTATGAATAAGGCAACACAGTAATGCTAAAAAGTTCAAAAACAAGTCTTGCACCAGATGTGGGAGCAGATTTCACAGCTCAGAGTCAAAAACATGTTTTGCTTTGGGAAAAGAGTGTAAGAAATGCAGAGAAAAGGTACAATTTGCACATATGTGCAAAACAGGATCCAAGTCCAGAGTCAGAGTTATTCATGAGAAGTATTTTGAATGTGAAGAGGGGGAGATAAGGTATTGTGTGTTTGTAACGGTAGAGATGATGGTCAATTTTACAGTGAGAGGGAAATCTAACCAGTTAATGGTGGATTCAGGTGTGTTATATACCATTGTACCCAAAGAAATGTTTTTACGAGAATGGCCACATGTACGCCTTCCACCTAAAGATATCAATCCAGGTGGATATCAAGGGGAAAAGATAGATATAATTAGATGTATGTCAACAGCGATTGAATTTCAACAAAGAAAGGTGGAAGGAAAGGTGTATGTGACAATGAGTGGTCCCCCCTTTCCTAGGTTGGCATCATCTATATGATTTGCAAATCAGGGTAGATCCAAGGGGGTGGGATCGGGTTATGATAGGGACATGACCCGGGGAAAAATCTTAGAGGAACACAAAGACGTTTTCACTAACAAGCTAGGAGAACTTAAGGGATCTGTACATAAGATTATGGAAAAACTTTAGTCTTGATGCAGCATAAACTGAGAAAGGTACCCATTTCAGCATGTGAGGAGGTCCACAAAATGATAAAAGATATGGGACACAGTGGCATAATTGAACAAATTGAAACATCTAGCTGGATTTCTCCAGTACTGATTTCAGAAAAACCTGATGTTTGCTTGAGATTTTGTGTAGATCTCCACATGCTCAACCATAACATTGTGGTAGACAACTACCCATTGCCAAATATAAATGAACTGATATTATTGTTAAAGGGTGGCAAGTATTTCTCAAAACTAGATCTCAGGAGTGCTTATCACCAGATTAAATTACACAAAGAGTCAAAAAAAGGTAAAACATTTATTACAATTGAAGGGATCTTCCAATTTATGAGAATACCATATGGCCTCACCTCTGCTGCTGGAGTATTTCAGAGGATTATAAGCAAAGTGTTTGAAGGGGTAAATGATAATATCTATTTTCAAGATGACATATTAGTGTTTGGTGATACAAAAGAACACCACAATAACACTTTGAGTTGTGTTCTAGATAGGATCAAGATGGCAGGTCTTACCTTAAAAAAAGAGAAATATAAATGTTTGGTCTACGAACTTGAGTCCGTGGGCTATTTCAACAAGGGGTTAAGCCAAAAAAATCACTAGAATCTATCTGGAAAACTCCTTTTCCCAAAGATAAAGATCAATTGAGGTTGTTCTTGGGGTTTACTGAATACTATTCAAAATTTATAAAACAATTTGCAGATACAACAGAGAGTCTTAGGAAATTGTTGAGTAAAGGACAGAAATTTCAGTGGGAAGAGGAGCAACATATTGCATTTCAGAACATAAAAAATAAATGCGTGAAGCAAAGGTACTGGCACCAAATTCAAAGACCATTGTTACAGTTGGTGCAAGTGTCATTGGATTGGGGGCAGTTTTGTCACTAAACCAGGGAGGTGCAGAAAAAATAGTAGCACTTGCATCACGATCATTGACTAAAACAGAAAGGAATTACTCTCTGATTAAAAAGAGACTTTAGCAGCAGTATGTGGTGTTGAATATTATAGGACCTATAAATGGGGAAGGAAAAGAACACTTCACATGGATCATAAACCCTTATTGAGAGTTCTACTTCCGGGTGGTACAGGAGAAGAATCAGAAGGGTTAGCCAGACTAGCTGCACGATTACAAGAATATCAGTGTGAAATAGAATACATTCCTGGGTGGGTTAATGTCCGAGCAGACTGTTGTTCAAGTCTACTACAAGATTGGAGAGAAGTAGACAGTGGACAAGTACAGAAATGTGACAAAGAGGGTGCACGGCAAGTGTGAAGAATGTAGTGGAATGTATACAAGGTCCTGCGTTACAAGAAGAATCATGAAAAAACATGCAGGATGATGTTATTTTGAAGAATGTCAATATTAGACTATTAAATTAATATTAGACTATATTTGAAGATTTTGGAAGAATTGTCACTTGTTGGGAAAAACATAATCATGAGAGGGGGCAGGTTCATTCCTCCACAAGGTGTAAGATATGAATTGTTTACGTTGGCACACGAAGGGCACTTAGGTCAAACTTTAACCACAGACTAAAGGAAAATGTTTGGTGGTCCAGTGTCAATAGTAATGTGGACAATTGGGTTGAAAGATGTTTTGACTGTAAAGAAGGAGAAAAGAGATTTAAAGTGGGAAAGCAAGCTATAATGGGAGAAATACCAGACCCGCAAAAGCATGGTATACAGTATGTTTGGATTTTATTGGTCCACTGGGAGGGGTTACTTCAGATTTGAGATGTGCTCTGGTAATGTTAGATGCCCACTCAAAGTGGTTGTTTGTTAATTTTTTGAGAGAGATTACTAGTGCAAACACAATTAAAACATTGCAGGAAATTTTAAGAGAGGAAGGTTTCCCCATAAATATCATTATTGATAATGGCACACAATTGATATCTAATGAGATTGAAAAATAATTCAATTCATGGGGAATAAGTGAGTCTCGTACATCCTTGTACAATTCACAGGCAAATGGAATAGTTGAGAGGTGCAATCGAATGATGAAAGGAGGCATTCAGATAGTGTCAAATAGTGGCAACAATGTACGCACTATGGTGAATGATTTAGTATGGGCTTACCGTACTACAAGAAATGGGGTAACAGATAGAATGCCTTTTGAAGTAATGAGGGGAAGAAAGGCAGGTACGAAAATCTATCCTGCTTGGGTGTCTTCATTAATTGATGGCACAGGTGTGGTTAAAAACACATATCAAGAAGGGAAATTTGAAGGATGATATTAAAGAAAGAGATTCAGTTAAAAAAAAGATCAGGGTGAATTGAGGGAGGTCTCACGAAGTTCAGTGGTCCATATGAAGTTAAAGAAGTCCATGATTTTCATGTTCTGTTGAAAAATGGTGAAAGATGGAACAAAAGAAGAGTAGCTCGACACAGTAGAGGCAATGACAGGGAGCTAAAAGAAGATAAACATGGGGAATGTGATCAATGTAGTAGTTTTCTATTCATGAAAGATGAAGACTTATTGAATAAGAATAAAGGAACAACATAACAGCTACTTAAACCTTGTTGCATTTAAATATGTGATCTTACTTTGTTTATGTAAAGAGAATGGATATGCTGTATTTGTGGAATACGTGGCATGTGACGCATGCCAAGAATTCCAATGAGTGGAATGCAGAGCCGAGCATCGGGGAATGACAGTTGCCGGAGGCTTGCAAGGGAGCTCCATGTGCTGTGTCCCATGAACAATAAATCTATCATCTTTTACCTCATTAATGTGACGGTTGTCATTTCAACACATTCTTTTTCGAGAAATTATGTGATTTACGTCACCTTCATTTAAATTTTGTCCTGGCATAAAGATGATACAAGATTGTTTACCTGAACTATAGATTTCCTCATTAGAATTGCTCATTCCATTTTTCTCATTTAGCATTATGTTACTTTTCAGATACTTTGAATGTTTGGAACAGAAAGATTAAGTGACTCACCCAGAATCATGCAATGATCATTTCAGTGCTAAAACCTGGTTAGAGCATATCCTGATAGGTTACCCACTAGGTTACACCTTCAACACTGGTCACGCCCTGGTACTCTAACAATTGGATGCTAGCAACCCCTTAATTGCTATCGCCCTGATTTCCCGCTGACACGATTGAAGATCAAAATTCAGGTGAATAGACATCACATCAAAGGAAGATGAAACTTACCCATGTCTGTCCCACTATGATGTGCATTAACTGCTCTCTGCAAGTGAACATCGTTTTCAAAACATGCCACATCATAGATTTAGCAGTAACAAAAACACACCTTCGTACATGGCTGAAAAGCTGAACATCTATGTAGTAAAAAAATTTGGAATGTTACCATACATGAGGTGAAGCAGAGCAAAGAAATGAAACCTCAGCAACAAGTTTTCCCTGCCTGGTTGGACCACACACGATGAACATCATTATCCTCCTGCTATCCGGCTTTTTCTACATGATTTCAAATTGCCTCCTAACTTTTGTCCTCTTCTTCCTTGCTGTCTATCTAGGCTTTTGCTATACAGTACTGGAATTCACATCAATTTGGGGCAGTTTGTAACTACTCACAAAAATCACCGAACATTTCCGGTATCTTTACAGCTAAATTAATAAGTGGCCACATTTTACATTTGGAAACTATTACACAAATGAACTACCTTGACTGACGTAGGAGAGAAAAAAGTGGCACCTCTATGGAGCATTCAGGGAAACTTTGAAAAGTAATTACCGACCAATTAGCCGTTCCTGCTTAGCTGAACATTACAAAGAACAGCTTTTGAAAGCATTCTCTCAGGAAGATAATACATGCTTTTCAAAAAGAAGCTAAGAAAACTACTCACTAAAACTCAACCTATGGGAAGAATTTACTTGGAATTAGACCACATATACAGAAAAAAATATATACTTGCACTTAATCTCTTAAGCATGCTTTATTGATCTGTTTCTTTCTTTGTATATTTTCACTGGTGCCATTATATTATCTTGATCACTTTATCCGGGCTACAAATGTATTATTATCGTTGGCAATGTGTAGTCACGTTTACATTTGAGCAGTTTTTTTTATGCCTATGTTCTATATGCAATTCTAAATACAAAAATGGTACAATTTATTGTTCTATACATGTGATCTAATTTCAACAATCCTTTTCATTTTACAAATGTGTTGTTCTTTGGATAGATTTGTCCTATCTCTCATTAGGAAATAATTTTCACAAAGGTTACCTAGTTGGTCATTATAGCGTTGCATATTTTGGACCTGCAGTAAATAACTCTGCTACAATGGCCAATATGTAGATGTTTATTAATCTTAAGCCACAAAGGTGAGGCTCTCTCACCTGCTCTGTTGCTCTGGAATAACTATCACAACAGCGCTCCTCATAATCTACTAACCTTTAGGATTCTGCTGGGAACCATAGTGACAGAAAGGCCAGTCGTAAGGACAAGCTCATTACAACATATCTCCTTTCTTCTGTACTAAAAAAAAATCTATTCTGGATTTATGCCCATATTTCTTGTTGTGGAAGGTAAATCTCGGTCCTACACCCCCCTTAGCCTGCCACACATCAACCAGCCCCAGGTCAGTCATAGCCTGCTTAACCAGTAACCTACATCTAGGGGAATTAGCCGTTCCCCGGGGAGTGGACTTGTCTAAGGCCAAGTTCAGTAATATGTTAAAATCCCCACCTAATATGATCGGGTATTTGGTTTTCAGAAGGAGGTTGTATAGTTCTATAAATGAAGTGGCATCATCTATATTGGGTCCATAATAACCTGCGATCGTGAGCCATACTCCAAAAAAAACAACCTCTGCCACCACCCATCTACCCTTTAAATCAACATGTACCTCGCCTATACCTAATCCCTTCGCTATTCTTTCTTTAAAAAGAATAGCAATGCCCTTGACTGGGAACGACTGCTTAGTCACTATCCCCCTCGATATCCACCTTGTATTCTTGAACACATTTTCCCATTCATCTTGTGAAAGATGCGTCTCCTGTAATATAATCACCTCCTCCTCCGTCTGTCTAAGAAATTCCAAGATCTTCCTTCTTCTACCCTTAACCCTAAGCCCGTTGATATTCCATGAGACTATTTTTAGTGATAGGCCCAACTGTTTACCCATCCTATTGTATGAAAAAAAGATAGCTGGATCCCCCCTTTCTTACCATGTAGAGAACCCATTTTGAGGACTTTTATTTTATTTTTAACCTTTTTTCCCCTTATGCTCCACACCCAAACCCACCAAATCTCCAATCCCCTCCAAAACCCTCTATCCCCCTTATACCCCTAACTCCTCCACCCATGGGAACCCTCCCTACTTTTAATAGGACAGCCATTGCTTGTCCCTTTGAGCCCTCCACACACCGCCCACCGGGAATTCTTCAGTTACGTCAATACCATTACATTATTGCGACGACTTTATCTGTTCTAAAAAGACCTTAACCTCCTCAGGGTCTCTTATGTTATGCGTTTTATTCTGCCACATGATCCGCAGGGCCGCCGGAAACCTTAACTGTACCGTTGCTCCCAAAGAGCGGAGTTCTTGCATTAATTTGCCCAGCTCCCACTGTCTATCCAAGGTCACTCTGGAGACATCTGATCGAATTCTAAAAGACCAATGATCCTTATTGAAATTTCCCACCTTCAGAGCCTCATTCAAAATTTTCTCTTTTATCGAGTAGGTGGCGAAGTTCACTAAAATTCTTCTAGGGGATTTCCTTCCTGGATTTTTTTTGAATGGATCACGATGTATTCTTTGGATATCATCCTCCAGTTTCAGATGCGCTAGGCCTGGCATTGCCTCTTTTATCAACGATATCAGATAACCCTTGAGGTCTGCTCCTTCCGCCCCCTCCGGTACTCCAAGAACTCTAATGTTGTTTCTTCTCATATTGTTTTCCAGAAACTCTAATTTATCCTGCATGGCCCTCTCTCCCCGCTTAAGATACGCGATGTCTTGGGAGTTGGCTAGCACCTGGTTTTTCTGCTGCTCCATAGCCTCTTCCACCATGCCAACCCGATCCGTTAGCTGATTGATCTTGGTCTCTAAAGTCACACACGCTTCTTGTATCTTAGCCTGATTGTTTTCAGATATCTCAAACCTCTCTCGAATCTCCTTCTTGAGGGAGAGCAAGAGCTCGTATACTCCCCCATTCCTAGGCTCCAGTAGGGCTAAAGCGTTAGACTCCGGAAAATCTTCTTTGCCCCTTAAAGAGCTGCCCCCTACTGCAGTTAACTGAATCATCTGCGCCTCCCACTGCTGCGGGGAGCCCTGCTCTAATACGACTGGACCCTCTGGGGCCAAGTGCGCTTCCATAGATTTTTTTTTAGTACAGAATAGTTTGATGGGAAATGTGGATTCAATAGCACATGCCCCGCTACATTTATCAGACCATGCGGCTGTTAAGTTGTATCTTTCCTTCACGGCGCAAGTTCCTAGGTTCTGAGGCACAGTAAGTCGTCTAATATTACTGGATGACCTGATTATTGAGACACTAAAAAAGGACACAATAGACTTTTTTGAAGTGAATCAGGGATCTGCTAGTTTGCAAATAGTCTGGGATGCATATAAAGCCTATATAAGGGGGAGGCTTATCAATTTGGCCATATTTAAGCGCAGGGAGGAGAGAGAGAAAATACATAGTGTCGAGACCAGTATAGCGATGCTGCAGGACTCTATACAAGCCGCACAGGGAACGGGGAATGGGGATCAACTAAGGTCATTTGAACGACAGCATGAGGAAGCCCATTCGAAACTAGAGTATTTATTGGAAGTTCGAGAAAGAAAGAAATGGGAAGCTAGTCAGTACGCGCATTATGAGTACGGGGAAGGGTGCAGTAAGTTACTGGCTTGGAAGGTAAAATCCGACCATACAAAGAAATATATTGCGTCAGTTAGGTCTAACACTACTGGTCAGATTTGTGTAGAAGGTACAGAAATAGAAGCTGCTTTTGTTTCCTTCTTCCAAGACTTGTATTCAGATGAGCTGCGGAACTCTGAGGAGCAGGTTAGAGATTTCTTGGCTATGGTCAGTTTGCCTCGCCTTGAGAGCTCAGCGTTGCATATTCTAGAAGGAGAGGTAACTGGGTCAGAACTAATGGACACCTTTAAGGGATTGAAGAGAAGTAAAGCCTCGGGCCCAGATGATCTCCCGAACGAGTTATATTTAGCACTGAGGGATGAATTAATTCCGGTCCTATTAAAATTATTTAATCATATGCTCTTAGAGGGGGGCCAAGCACCAAGCTCCAGGAGGGAAACAGTAATTTGTCTGATCTTGAAGCCCCGTAAGGACCCAACACAGTGTTCTTCTTATCGACCTATCTCATTACTCAATTCTGACTATAAAATTTATACAAGTCTGCTATCTAAAAGGTTGGGGAAGGTTCTACCGGGACTGGTCCACCCAGATCAGAAAGGGTTTATTAAGGATAGACAGCTACAGGAGTTAGTGCACGATTTATTGGCGGCAATGGACCTGGCTTTGGCAGAGAAGCTCCCTCTTGCAATAATAACAGTTGACGCAGCCAAGGCGTTTGATCAAGTAAACTGGCTATTTTTGCAGGTGGTTATGGAAAGGTTTGGACTAGGGGCTATCTTTATTAGAGCAGTTAATGAACTATATAGGTCGCCAACAGCGTGAATTCTGATCAATGATGTGCTTTCACAAGAAGTAGCTATTTTCAGAGGGACGCGGCAGGGCTGTCCTCTGTCTCCTCTGTTATTTAATCTATATATTGAGCCACTTGCGACACTGCTTAGAAATAATGGGGAAATCCTCTCCTTTCAGAGTAGGAGTTGGGAAAAGAAGGTCGCACTATATGCGGATGATCTTATGATCTACACCAGGGATCTCTCTTTGTCACTCCCTCCAATAAAATTGGCGATAGAAGGTTTCGGCAGAATGTCGGGATATAAAGTCAACGCTGAGAAAACAGAGGTTATGTGTTGGAATATGGCATATGAATCTCCGCTAATTAAACAGGAAATTAAGTATTTAGGAGTCCTGATTACAAAAGAACCGGGGGACTTGGCAAGGATAAACTTTGAGGAAACACATTTAGAGGCCAAGAAACTCCTAAGATCATGGGCGGCTCTCCCGCTGTCCTTAATAGGTAGATCCAATATTTTGAAAATGATCATTTTGCCAAAATTCACTTTTTTATTTAATACTATCCCGTTGGAATTTAAGAGCAAGTGGTTTACAAAACTACAGGGAGATATGACTTCGTTTGTTTGGGCACAAAAGGGAACAAGAATCTCTTGGAAAAAGTTATGCAAGAGAAAGGAACGGGGGGGGTTAGCAACACCTGATTTCTACAAGTACTATTTGGCTTTTCAATTTAAGAATATTAGAATTCTCTTAAATAAAAAATCAGAGTACACTCCAATGTGGGCAGCATTGACTGCATATGTGGGGGAAGGAGCGGAGTTCTTTCTATACAAATTTGCCCACCCAAAATTCTTCAAAAAAGTTAGACTTAAGATTTTGCGGCAGGCATGTAAAATTTGGCTACAGATCCGCAATTTACTGCGGATAGCTTATTACTCCGGCTCAGCTCCAATATGGGATTCACCAGGCACTCCGGCATGTCTGTGTGATAAACTATCAAATCCACTAAAAGTTAGCGGGATAATACAATGGGGACAGATTATAGAGGGCGTGAATTTGGTACCATGGGCCACACTCTTGGAGAGGGTGGGAGGAGACATCTCTAAATTTAAATACTACCAGTTGGTCAGTTGGATTAAATCCTTACAAGAAGGAGAAATTGGTAGATCCAGCTGGGAGGAGAAACTATCTCAAAGATTTATACCGAAGGAAATGGCGGTTTGGTATAAAGCATTGATGGAGGCAGTGGAGGAGGACCCTCCTCTCCCATGCCAGAAATGGGGAGAGGTGTTCCCAAATATAGACATAATTGTGACGTGGCAAAAATCATGTTCTATTCTCTGGAATACGGTGAAATCTGCGGCAATGAGGAAGAATCATTTGTTTACATTGCACAGAGTGTATTGGACTCCAGCGAGACTATCTCGGATAAGCGGAACCCAGAGGAAATGCCCACGATGTGAAGGCATTGAGGTGGACGATTTGCACATGTTTTGGGACTGCCCAGGACTAGTTAAATACTGGATAGATGTGCAGAGTGTCTTAAATAGGATATTTGGGGAAGAAATAATATTGAATCTTGCTTTAGTGATATTTGGTGTTTATGAGATGAGAGACCAATCTCAGCAACGTTTATTGTTTCTCTTGATGCTTATTGCTCGGCGACAAATTTGTTATACATGGATATGTCCACAACCTCCTACAGTACAGGAGTGGCAGAACTCAATAGATAGATTGTATAAACTGGATAGAGCCGGGCCGATCAGTAAAAGAGATGTTTTGTGGGTGGGATGGGAAAATGAACGGCAAAATATTATTTAAGTGGTTAAAGAGGTCCAATGATTATACCTGACCCCCCTCTAAACGGGATTTCGGGCAAAGGAGGGAACGACTTGCCAAGGAGACAAGGAGATCCAAAGAAAAGTGCGTCAGGTGGAATGGCCCTTTGATACTAAGGGGCTGGATACCTGTAGCAAACAAGGATCCTCTCGCTATTGGCACAGGCTGGTGAGATGAGGACAAAAAAAAACAAAAAAAAAACATATCTCCTTTCTTTACATAAACAAATAATTCATACATTGTGTTACAAACTCAAGTATAACCAGTGCTTGAAATGGAAAAATTAAAGTGCCGGTACTCTATATCAGAGTACCTGCTTGTTTCTAAGAAGTGCCGGTACTCTCCAATTGAAAGTATTAAGTTTTTCTTGAGATGTGCCGGTACTCTCCCTCTCAAAATAAAAAAGTGCCGGTACTCAGTACCGGACAGTACCGGCCCATTTAAAGCACTGAGTATAACAAATTACAATATCTCCAGAAGCTATTTACAACTTTGTATGAAATAGTTCATAAATGAATTATCTAAAATAATTTATGTAAATTGTGTGATGAAAATAATCTTCCAACCCAAGAATTTGAAAATAATACTTATTTCATTATAAAGTCAGAAAACCTGACTGGGAACCGGTGTTGTCTACTTCCTTATTTCCTTGCTCCCATTCTCTCTTCATTATCACTTTTACCTCATACACTCCCTTCCATTTCTCTTATACATTCTTCCCGAAAATCGTTCATTAACATAAAACCACTACACTTTTGAGCCTATTCACCCTTATCTTTGCACTTAATGCTGCACTCATCACATGGACATTGATTCACCGAAATGACAGGGGTAGCGAATGTTACATCACGCACCCTTTGACCTCTACTTTCACTCACTCACACACACATACTTACACAACACACAAATTCACACTTACAGGCACTCTCTTTCAAATGCACAGTCTTACCGCAAGCATCCGCACAGCACGCACACAGCATACAGTTAAATGCATTTTTTACTTACCTCTGCTGCCATGCAAGGGCATATTCCAGCTAATTGTACTCAATTTTTACTACACTAATAGGGAATAATCTATTATTACGAAATGATAGAAAACAATGAGAACACAAAGAGAGTCTGCCCTCAACTGATGTTCATAAGGACGATCTGCCATGGTGTTTCTGGCACTGAATTTGCCACCTCTGAGGCCAGGACAGCAAAGGGCAAGCCGAGGGTCACAGCTGCTACCCCTGGCAACACCTAAATTATGTCAGTGACTAATCACCTTTCTTGCAATACACAGCTGTTCTTTGTTTGCTTCATCTCTATCCATCCTTTAAAACCACATGCCATACATTAAACGCTCACACTTCCACAGGGTTGGAGAACTTACTATCTCCATCTCCTCTTCTGCCTAACTTAGTCTTCACTAAATCCTCTACTTCTAGCCTCCCTTTATTCACCACTAATCTAGTATCTTTAACTATTCCACTCTCTTACATCCTTTGAGGTGATAATTTTATTTTGTCTTCTCTTCCTCTCATTCTATTGAACTGTATCTCCCCATAACACTATTTTGTGTGGTATTATATGCCCATACAACACTCTCCATGGCCCTCTTTACATCCTTTCTGCAATTCATTGCCATCTGTATGGTTCCTTTGATCACGCGGTTCATTCGCTAAACCATACCATTTCCTTGAGGACTATAATGCGATGTTCGTACATGTTTTATCTCATGTGTCTTGAACAAATTCTGCATGGCAGTGGATGTAAGCTGTGTGCCATTGTCCATTATTAGAACTCCTGGGCAACCTTTTCTCATGAAAAGTAATTCCAAGATTCTAATCACACTTTCGGTTGTTCCATTCCTAATGAATTCAACGATTACCCATCTTGAAAAAACATCTGCCAAAACTATCACAAATGTATTATGCTCACCTAAATAATCCATAGGAACTATGAAATCCACACATACTTTCATCTATGCACTTCCACCCTCACTCAACGAACCCATGTCTCCCACTCCCACTTTCAGCGATTTCTCTCTCTCTTTACACATCATACACCTTACCACCCAACTCTCCACATCTCCATACATACTGAGCCTCCAAAATGTACCTTTCAAAAAAAAATTTGTTAGAGATTGTCCCAAATGGCCCCCATGTGCCAACAAAAGCAATTTCTTCTTCACTCTTTCTGGTGGACATCTTTTTCACCCCTTAACACCAAACTGTCAGTCACCCCTCTGCTAAGTTCCGCCTGTATCTTAACAAAACTTTTCAAAGAAGGTCTGACTTCTTCACGCTTCTACACCTCACAAATACTCTGCACCAAATTTTTGAAATTCTCATCTTTCTGCACTGCTGCTTCTCATTCCTCATGGGAAACTGACTCAAACTCACTTTCTAATGCTTCATCTACATTTGCTGCAACACACACTATCTCTTTATCTTCCATCACCTTCATCTCTTCCACACTTAATGGCAGACTTGGTAACCAATCCGCTTGTACATTTTTCCATCTTCATCATATTCCATTCATTATATATTTTCTTGCAATTTGGAAGCAACACGTGCCAATCTCATACATACTTTGTCAACCCTCCTGGTCTCAATAACTTTACCAATGGTTTATGATCAGATCATAAAATGAAATGCCTTCCCCATACATATGTGCGAAAATATTCAACACCCCCTGCCACTGCTAAGACCTCTCTTTCAAAAACAGCATAATTCCATTCAGCTTTGCTGAGAGACCTTGAAGCAAACAGCACCGGTTTCTGCTCAGCTTCCTGTACTTGAGATAAAACTGTCCTAATGCCATGTGCACTAACATCAACAGTTGCCATAGTTGTATTTTTGGTTCAAATAGAGTCAAAATGTCTGCATTCGCTACCTCATTCCTGATTTTCTCAAAGGTACTTTCCTGTTTTTCCTTCACTCAAACTCTTTCCCCTTTCTCAACAAGTCCCTCAAGACCTCTGTCTTCTCAGCAAAAATGTCTACAAATTGTGCATAGTACTCTATTAAGCCCATGAATGAACGTAGTTCATTTTTCCCTTTGGAAGTTGATGTCAACCGTACTGATTTCACAAAGTCTTCCATTGGCTTAATACCATATTCTGAAATGGTGCACCACAAATTTTCAGTTTATCTCAATAAGAATTGACAGTTTTCCTTACATAACATTAAGCCAGCTTCACTAAATACTTTCAACACTTTGACTAAAGTTCTATTATGATCTTCTTCTGAAGCTCCAGTAATCAAAATGTCATGCTGAAAGAAACAAACATTAGGTACATCACAAAATAATGTATCGATCATGGGTTGAAAAATGCTGGCCGCTAATGCCAGTCCAAAAGGATGTTTTTTGAATTGAAACACTCATTTCAGGTGGTTTGCTGACTTTAAATCCAGACCAGAAAAAATATTTTGCATTGTTGAGCAATAACACCATTTCTGAAATATTGGGTAAAAGGAAACTATCCATCACAGTGCATTGACTCACAGATCTAAGATCGACACAGAATCACAATTTTCCATCTCCTTTTTTGTTATAAAAACTGGAGAAAGGCATTTCCTTCACTTCCTTCCAGACTGCAATGGGAATTCTTCTTGCACCATGTTTGACTGGTGTTGCATCTTCTTTCAATGTTATCTCATGTACATAACCCTTTAACATACCAATCTTGTCCTTAAACACATTGCAGAATTTTTCCAAAATGACTTCCACCCCTTTGTCATTTTGTACTGTCAAAACTTGTTCACTTGACCTGGGATCTAAGCCCACATGCAAATCATATTGCTGAACTCAGCCAAAATTAGATGGACCATCTTCTGATACATACATCTTTCCAATCAAACGTCTACCTTCGAATTCCCATTTTGACTCCACACACCCCACAGTGTGCATGTTCTGACCACTGTACCCTTTCGGTTGAATGTCACTGCCTTGCAATATTGTACCAGACCATTTTCCTTCAAATAAGTCTCTGTGTATGATGGTGTGCATCGATCCTGGATCAACCATTAATTCTATCTGCAAAATGAAGCATACCCTTTTGAGGGTACTCTTCCTCCCACACTTTTTACAGTCTTTATCTCATGCAAAGCAGGCTTCATGATCCACAGCATCTCCGATGCTTCCACACCCATAGCATCCCTTTAACCCTGTTTTATTACCACCACTGTTTTTATCCTTTATTTTTTCCTCCCCCTGTTTCCCTTCTACAACATTTTTCATTTTGTATTAACCTTTGCATGACCTTGTTTCTTTTTCACTGCATTGACTCCTTCCTCTCTTCTAGTCTCCAATTGTTCCATTTTTTTCATGCACAATCTCTAATCATTCTGATCATTTGATCTGTCATGCTACCAAAATCATATTTGATATCTAACTCTCTTTGCCCTGTTACCAGTTGATCAAGTTTACTGCAAAAAGGTGTGCGCATCATCCATGCATGGAATGCAACTTTCTTGAATTTCAATAGGCTATGGAAACAAGGCAGCTTCCAAGTGTTGCCATACAACGTAGAAGAAATGGCTGCTGACTTCTGCATTGTGTTTCTGATTGCTACCAGGCAACAGTAACCTGGAACACATGTGGCACGTTCACTAGAAATTCTGTGCATCGAGAGACTCTTACGTCAGTGGGAGTGCAATGGGCTGAGACAGGACTACATCAAAATGAATCGGAAAGCTCAATCCTGTAGCAAAGCTGCCTTGAATACCATGAGACTATACTGTGGGAGCGCGAGGATCAATAACAGTTAGCAAGTGCAACATAAGGAAGCAGATGGTGCATTTGCGAATCACTGTTCAAAGTTGTCTTTTTTTGCGTAGATTTGTCACTTGTGCAGTAATGGTAGCACTACTTACCAGGCCCCAATATAAAGAGGTAACTTTGAGGCTTTCCTTCATGTCTGAACAGTGTGATCGGCTCAGTCACTGAACAGCCGACTCCTCCTGGCAAGCTGAACTCAACCTTACCTGTGGCTTAAGAAACGAAGAGCAGGCACTCATTGCTAAAATGTAATAAATAACTCTCCTACGATCACCAATTTGTAGGTGTTTATTGATCTTCAGCCAAAATGATGATGATCCCTCACCTGCTCCGTTGCTCTGGGATAACTGTCAGAGTAGAGCTCTTCAGAAACCATGAACCCTTAAAATTCTGCTGGGTACCATAGCAACAAAAATGGCAGGCACGAGGCAAGGTCATAACAACAGTATCCCTGTTTAACTTTGGTCTACACAGTTTCTTACACGCATCACTTACATAAACTGTCCACCATCATAACCGATCTAGAGGGTTATCAACCCTGAGTTCCCAAAAACCCACGACCTAAAAAATTACACAGCACAACAATAAGAAACGCGGAATACAAATTCCAGGCAAAACGTTTATTCAGTTTGTGCTGTAAAGATATGAAAAAACATCTCACAGAACATAATTCTTTTTAGTTTGAATTATCTTTATTGAAATATAATGACAAGAGACTACATCCAAACAATAGAAATCTGTGATACAATCGAAAGTTGTGGACCTCTTCAAAGTCACTCAATAAAGATGAACCAATCTTACAATATTCATTCAGATGATTAGTATGTTTTGAGTAGTATGTTTGGTAACTGAGAAGAGATGTGTTAAGTATGTTAAGTATAATTGCACAGAGAAGTGGTGTGACAGAGACGACAGATAATAATATGTTGATGTATCTCTGGTATTCAGAACTTGAAGGGGGAGAGGAGAATAAGGTGTGGAGGATGGGAGGGGGAGAACAGTGGAAAAGGTGAGAGCCCTAAGTCTACAAGGTGACTGTAGCCACACTTCAGATGTCTTCCTGAAGAGGAGCAGCCCATCTGTTGAATGAATTTGTCTAATGACTTCCATAATGTGATGGAAATATTGGGGGAGAGTGGGTTTGCATCACTGAGGTTGTGCACTTCTCTAAGATAAAAGACCCATGCCCAACATGTATGATGGGAGACATGATTAAAACATTTCCATTCTGAGAGGATTACTTTGAAGGTGACTGATAATAGAAGCTCTAACAGAGCCCTGTCTTTCTAGGTAAGGTTTAGTGTAGCAGGTGAGGACCCACGGCCTACTGCTATTGTTGTGAAATTCAGAATGATGGGTGTCCCAAAGATAGAGGTTAGTTGGTTTTGGATTGCGGACCAGTAGGATTCCAGAAGAGAGCATTTAAATAGCATGTGATCATATGAGCCAGACACTGAGTCACAAACCCAATGGGTACCTTCATCTTTTAGGTTCATCTTATGAAGTCTAGAGGGAGTCCAATGGAGGAGGTTTATAGTGAAGAATTTGGATTGAACAAAGGCCTGGTAAATGCTATTATGAATGGAATGTTTACCCACCTTTAACCAATCCTGTTCAGAAATGTGTGATATGTAATTGTGCTTGAAATGTTTAGCCCATTTAGTGGACAGAATTGATGTGGAAGGTGTCAGAAGAGAGACAATTGTTTTGTAGATTTTAAAGGCAATGTGTCCTGATGCTTGCCAGAATTTCAGGCAATGAATGATAGAAACTTCATTGGTATGGGAGCATTTAGATAGTTTCACTTTCAGTTTTGGAAAGGTATAGAAATCCATATTGGGAAGGCTGTAACTATTTGCTAGGTCAGCGAAGGGGGCGTGGTCCTTTGTTGTTTTTGTAAAGATCTGTAATTAAGTTAATGCCCTTCGAAGCCCAGGAATGAACTAGTATTGCAGATGTTTCCCATACTATTTTAGAATTATGCCATAGCGTAGCCATTTTGGACTTGTGTATGAGAGATGGCATATGCATGTTGAGGAATTTAATAGCATTTGCAATATCTGATAGGATCTGCTGGGAGTGAGGTAGTTTAATTTTGACATGGTGATGTAGGCTGTGAGAGGGGGAGCATAGCATGAGTTTGATATCCAGCCAATGGAGGGGATCTACTGGGTCCGATAGGAGCCAGAGGGCTCCCTGTACCAGTAAAAAGGAGGATTGGTGTAGGTTTCAGATTGGTAGATTGCAACCACCTTCCACAAAATTTCTTCTTAGAGCCTTGTAAGAGATCCTGACTATCTTGCCATTCCACAAGAAGTCTGAAGTAGGCGTGGGGTGAAGTACATAGAGTTTCATTGCACAGAATTATGTGGAGTTACATAACAACTTTGCCGAATTCCACGGAGTTCCACGTGTTGGTGGAGAATTGCAAACCCAGTGCCGATGCACCAGTGACAAGCACAAGGGTGGAGTTTGCCTTAAATTACATGCTACATACTGGAAATCATGTTTGTTTTCCATTTCAACCTAGGCATGCGTCATGTCATGGCTTTGCTTGTTTACCTGAGCCACAGATGTGTAGCTTTGTGCGGCTTTGGTTGGGTATAGTTCAGTAGAGGGTTAGCTTTCAACATCCTCCTCAGTGTTCTGCTCTGGGAGCGGGGATCTTCTTGTTGAGGGCTGCGGCGAGCGCTGCTGCAGTCGGATGATGCTTCCTCGCTGGGCCAAAGCCTAAGGTACTCATGTGGATCTTCTTGCAGTGTATGGTGGTGTAATTTACCTTCTGCGTCTGTGGCACACTAAGCAACCTGCTGCAGTAAACACTACACAGTACTCAAAACACAGCAACTCCCACCCAGCATCACGTCATAACATACATTTCAAGCCTAAACATAGCAGTGCTGACAAAACCCCATCCACCACACAAAATACCACTTAACTAGTACCTTAGACTGATAGACCAGATCACTGCTCACCATCTGGAGACAATCACAGTTCTTTGTACAAGAAAAAATCAGTGACTATCCGTCAACAGCAAAAATGTCCAAAAGTAAAACAACTACTTTGCCTAAATGCAAAATCATACTGGGTTGTGAAAAATCACTGTACTAAGATGGCTGCTAGTTTTACATTGTGCTGCATTACAGACTTTTCGAGAGTAGTCCGTAAGCAATTCTGTACAAACAACAATGTCCAGCAGGCCTTGTGACACAGGTTGCGTTGTTTTGATGGCAGTACAGCTTCGATTGCATAGGCACTGTTATTGCAGTCCAGCAAGTCACATTCAGGCATGTGCTGTTTGAAACAGCAGAGCTGGGACTGCCCTTCACTAGATAGTCGCTTCTGCTCTTCTGTCACCAGGTGAGTTGAGCTCGCCGGTACACTCCACTCTGCCGGCGAATGGTGAAGTTTAATTTTTTGGCCGAACTCTTCAAGCGGGGAGTGGAGTGGCAACATTTCTGCGAACTCTGCTTATGGAGCAGAGTTCATTGCCCACCCCAGTTTGAAGTCAGTTTGTCTATTGTATGGTAAAAAGGAGTGGGAGAGTTTCATCGGGAGATGGAAGAGATAAAATTGATAATCGGTGTGATCATCATCTTCAGAGTTTTAAAATTTTATAAAGGTCATTAGCGAACCACATTTCTAGATATTTGAGGTGTTTTGGTTGCCATTTATTCCCAGTCTCACAGGCGAGCAGAGAAGCATAGTGTGTTTAGGGGAAATACTTCAGTTTTATCTCTATTAAAGGTGTATCCAGAGACCTGAGAGAACCTTTCAATAATGCTGATTAGTGAAGGGCTCGTGCTTACAACAGCTTCAGAGAAAATGAAGATGTTGTCCACAGAGGCCGCTGTTTTATATGATTTGGGACCAAACTGAAAATCTTTACTCTCCGGGGAGGTATCTATCAGAACTAGCAATGGGTAAATGGCGAGTAAAAAGAGGACAGGGGATAGAGGACATCCCTGTCTAGTCTCTTGGTATAGTTCAAAGTAGTCTGGTAGTTGCTGTTTATTCAAATATTTGCTTTAGGGTTGGCTTAAAGGGTCATGGTTATTTTGATAAATATGACGCAGAGGTCATGCTCTTCCAAGACAGCCTGGAGAAAAGGCCAGTAGACCTTACTGGAGGCCTTTTTGGCATCAAGAGAGATCCCCGCTGCAGGTGAGAAGGAATGTCTTGCCTTCTCGATTACATGGCAGAAAATACATATGTTACTTCTGGCAAGCTTGCCTTGGCGAAACCTGTTTGAGAGTTATGGATGAGTTTAGGAATGAGTGTTTCGAATCTTTTTGCTGATACTTTGAGGACACAGAGCGTGTGTTTACTTTAAAGAACAGTTTGATCTCACGCTTTAGGTCTTTTATGTCTTCAGGTTTATCTAGGATTTCACAGTTTAAGCGCCAGATTCTGTTTTCTCCCTTGCTAGGAGTGTTAAGTATAGACACAGAGATTGCCGCATGGTCAGAGATCAAAATATATTGGAGTTTGGCCCCAGAGTAAAATTGTAGAAAATAATAATTTCCTAGGATGCAGTCAATGTGGGAAAAGTGAGAGTGGGGAGGAGAGAAGAAGGTAAAGTCGTTGGACGCTGGGTTGTGGAGTTTCCAAATATCTGTCAGACAATGTGTGGTGCAAAGGTTGAGCATATGTTTATGGGATTGAAGGGTCATAAAGTTGAATGCTGAATGGCGATTTAACATAGAGTACATTGGTAAGTTGAAGACACACATTAGTATTAGTTGAGAATTTGGTGGATTATCTGTCAGCTTTTTACTTATAGAGCATCAGAACAGCCGGTCATCTGCAGTAAGGGTGTATTTATTCATCACCCTAGAGGTCTTGATCTCCAGTGTTCAACCTAGTGAGAAGCCATCTTTCATTATTGTTGTGTTCAGATTTTATCACTGATAAGCTTGAGTTTTTCAAGATGATGGTAAGGGCACCATTTTTCTTTCCCTGTGCTTCGGAGCACACAATATCTGCCACCCCACCTCTCTTCATTGAGAGAGTCTCATTATAGCCAATCTGTGTTTCTTGGAGAAGCAAAATGTCCCTTGTCCTTTTGCAGCAGTCCAGAGCTTTGGTCCTTTTCATTGAATGTTTTAGCCCCTTGGTGTTTAAGGAAATTACATTTAAGGAATACATGGGTGAGTGTTAAGAGTGGATGAAACGTGTCTTGATTAAGGATGCCTGTAAAAGGCTGATGTCAGACGATTGCGACATAATGAAAACTTGGGGTTCCCACTGGTGCAAAAAGGTTGACGAGGGAGGAAGGAAAGAGGGCAAGAAAAAGGGGCAACCAACAATGCAAACTACCATGTATTATGGCTGTAACAAGGGCTAGAGTTGAGCCCTATCCCACCAATAGGGTCTGTAGGAGACAGTGTACATTGGAATAAGCGTGGTGAAGTATGACATGCTGGCATGTCCAAAATGAGGTTGGTCCCTATGGCATGAGACTAAAGAGTAATACTATGAGCTTATGTAGGAAGGACAATCTGATTGTGGAGTTCAATACCACCAAGAGGTATTGTGGGCCTTGTGAGAGCAAAGGACTAGGAATGTGTTAACTGTACCCAGGGTATAAAAGGAAATTAGGAGAGGCAGCCATAATCAAGGGACAGATACTTGACTCCTAAGGGCCATCCAAGGTGTAATCTTGATATGTACATTGCAAGGGATACAACCAACGGGGTAACATACAGTATCATCATTGAATCGTAAAGGTGCAGACAGGCCTATGTATAACTGCCGCACTAATAAAAGCAATACACATGCAGATACAACAGCTTGTAGATTTGATCCCCTGGAAGGTGGAAGTCTCTAAAGAGGAGAAAACAAACAATCTACAAGCTAAATACTCAGACTTGAGAGTGTAAGTATCACATTGTCCAGCAAGAAACAGTTTCAGGAACGACATGTAGATAGAGTCATTCAGACTGTAAAGACAGCCAGGAGGTAAGCCATCAGATAGCCTACTTTGTGTAGAGGCCAAGCTATCCAAGAAGAAACCTATACAGTTGGTTAGTTTGCATACGTGTGTCACAAACAATCATTCATAACAAGAACATCAACAGTAAAAAAACACATTAAGCAGTGATAAAAGGATAGGGTACTGCTATGTAACTTGTGGATGTTACATAAGACAAAGTCAGGGAAAAGCCCCTCTTGTTGAGTTATCAGTAAGTGATTCAGCGTCCATCTGGGTTTCAGATTTATTATCAAAGAAGGCAGTCAGGTCTGCAAGGTCCATGAAAATGTTCGTCTGGTCTCTGGGGGTGATGCAGAATTTTGAGGGGCCAGAAAAGGCAAACAGAATTCCCATATCCATAAGTCTTTTTCTTACGGCCAAAACAACCTTTCAGTTGAAGAACTGTTTCCTTGGCGTAATCTTGCGAGATGGAGATCTTTGGTTCTGCCACATGACCATTTTGATTGTCCTCATTTGAGCCCGGATTAGTTCTGGTTGTTGATGCCTTAGTGGTTTCAATACCAGTTGCCTTGGAGAGGATGAGTTTTTTTGGTTTGTAGGTCAAAACTCAGTGGGTCCGCTCAATTTCAAAATCTTTGGTAAAGATATGTGTAAGGACTGCGGTATGCAGGTGATAAGGAAATCTGTGGCAGATTTGTGTGAGGTTTCAATGTCTTCTGGGAGACCAAAAATGCAGAGATTGCTCTTTGAGTGCAGTCTTCTTGCTCCGTCCGTTGCTGTTTTAGTTCAGAGACTGAATGTTCCAGTCCAAATAAGTGTTTAGATTGGGCACTATTGCAGTCTTCAATCAAGCTAATTCATGACTCAGCATTGGATATCCTTATTGTTAGGACTTTGAAATCTTTGCATATCCCAGTGATTTCGACTTGCAGGAGGTCGAAGTTTGTTTTGGTGCTTTGTGCGATGTCATGCAATATGTTTAGTTTATGCAGGATGGTAGCCAGTGTAGAGGAAGAGTCTGTTTTTTCCTTTGCAGTGGAGTCTGAAATAGGTGGAAACTGTCTCATGTGATTTAGGCTTGCTTTGGCATCTCTCACTTTTATGGTTGAGTCTCTATTTTCAGCCATAGTGTGTCTCTGTGTCACAATCTTCTCCTAGACCAATTGTAGTAGGTATACAGGGCTTCAGAATGGACACATTAGGAATATTCTGGTTCTCCAAATGATGGTCAAGGCATCTCTGCAGACGCTGGTGAGCTGACTTGGTGAGCTGATTTATTTAATCTGCACTTGCAGAGTGCCAAGCAGAGTGCCAAGCCATTGGTGCACTTGGTGTACTTGCTGAGGTGGGTTGTTTAATCTGTGAGTGTCGAGAGGAGTGCCAAGCCCTGATTGCCTAAATGATGTAGGCACTTGCGTAGCAGTTGTTGAATCTGCCTGGTTGCAGGGGCAGTCAATCAGGATCAGTAGTGAAAGATTACATTTAGGCAGTCACTGTTGTTTATAATGCAGAGGAATGGAAGATGTCAAGCATGCTTTGTGAGGAGTAGACATGATGGTATAGATCTCTTTCGCAATATTTACTTTGAAGTGTGTTATCCAATCTGGTGAAAAGCATGCGCTGGACTGCACAAAAGCGAAGGTGCATAGCGTACCAGTCTGCCAATGAGTTATACTTAAAGGCCGGCAGGTCATAGTTTGTGAGGTGTGGGCCTCAACGCTTCGGACTAGCGTAGGCTGAGGTCTGTGGGCAAGTGGAAGACTGCCTTTTCTGCCATATGGAGATAGATTCTTCCCACACAGCCCACGAGCAAGCTTTTAACTGCGTATATGTGTAAGGTTGGGGCTAATGTCGGGAGAGCATTAAGGCGGAGGGTTGTGTCCTTAACTATGTGCCTCTGTTGCGTAAGCAGATAGGCCTGTATCAGGAGGGGCCCCTGGATTTCAGAGTGATGGGAAAAGGAGTGGGTCTCTTACCATGTTACTTGTTGTACCTCAACAAATTGGTGTGACCACTGTAATTCTCCTGTGTGTGTGCTTTTATATTGTCAGCATTGTCCCATAATTAGCTGGAAGCTGTGCGTTGTGATCAGTGGCTCCAATCGGCTCTGCCATCTTGAGAAAACACAAGGCCTGCAGCAGTGCTGAAAGTGGGTAGGGTAGTGCTGATAGAGGCCACTACAACAGATGTTTTAGGAGGGCCTCCACACAATCTCTTTGCTCATACCTGTTTTGGTGGCAACGTAGACTGCTATTGAGCCGGATGTTCGCCGGAGCTCAATGACGAGCTGCTTTCTTGCCACACGTCAAGCCAGTCCTCCTTCATAGAACTTAGCTTTTGGCATCCTCCCCTCAATACAATTAAAGTGCTATAAAGGAGATGAAGACTCATCTCTTCAAGAAGCAGATCATCAAACTTTGTGGAGAAAATCCCACAAGCCCAGAAAACATGCTCCATGGATTCCGGTTTCATATTTTTATGAGGGCAACCTTAGTTGACCTACACAGAATTAGCCCACAACTTAAAATATTTGTTTACCTTCAAGCATACAATGGAGTGCCAAGAAATGCTTTCAGATGTGCTGAAATGAAATATTTTAAGTAAAATTCCACACTGAATAAAGGGAAATCATTGATAAAATATCAACTCCAATCTGGCAACTTGTTTCCAATCCACTTGGCAAGATGCATATTTTGGCAACATCTTTTGACATTTAGTTGTATTTGTTATTGAGGAAATATGTTCATTCAGGGGTGTCATGGGACACAGCAACCATGTATCAGACAACTTCATTAATAAAGGAAGAAAACTGTAGCACAGAAACTGAAAGATGTATTAATCGTTACCTGTAGGATAAATAATTATATAGAACCCAGCTTTTCTCTAAGAACCCTAAGGCCAAAAAGGAAAAGAATAGTGACAATACATAATCCTTGAATTAGACAGCCTACATCGGGGTTGACACCCTGAGAAGAACCCATCATCTCTTTTCCCATAGAATCTCCTCTCAGAACCATTGGACCTCACAACTATTGGTCGGTCAAACCCCCAGCAAATACCCCCATAGACAATAACACCCCAACATCTGTAAAGCATAACTGTCATCTGTCTCCAAATACAAACTTCCTAAGAATATCTTGGCTCAATCAACTTGGGGAAAATATATTTCTCTCCCAATAAGTCAATTGTCTGTCACACTGGAATATATCTGAGGCTGTAATATCGTGTGTGTTCATCTCTCCTTTGAAAGCCATCAGAGCTCTATTCCTGCCCACAATTTGGAAGTGCCCCAAGGAGGCTTTGTCACTGAGATAAAACGTGAGGCAGGTGACTGGGAACTAGACTATTACACATTTCTATGCAAGTGCACTTGGCTTTTATCAGACCCTGTTTTTGATATAAAACCTTGGAAAGTCGTATAGATTTCAGGTGGTGAATTTAATGATCTTGTCAAATAAAAAATAGAGTGAAAGTGTAGGTGTGGCTTACTGGAAGTCTATTGTGGTAATTAGTCTACTGAATACTAAAGAACGGATAAGTGGTTTGGCAACTTCAGTGTGTGAATGTATTGTGCTTATTGTGAGTAAGTGAAAACATGCAGTGGTAGCTGTGTTAGTTATGAAGGTTTCTGTTTTCTCTAATAGGCTAAAAGGAACTCCTAGGTCTCCGGCTGATGAAGCAAAGATCAGAGCCTGGAGGACATAGGGCAGAGGTTTTGAGAGACAGAGGTGTTATGGAAGATGGAATGTATAAGACTTCAGTTGTTAAAGAGTTTAGCATACATGATTATAATGCCTTCCTCCTGGACCAACAGCATGGGGCCCACTCCCTTTGGCACACGCAACCTCATCGAGATTGGACTGTCCCAGATCTGACAACAATCCCAGTTGGCCGCTCGTGCTGCGCACACACTCGAAGGTTGGAGCGGCAATTTTATACACAAGACACTTTTCATTGCCATGGGACACTGAAATACTCTTAAACTGTAACCCAGTGAGGAAAACAGTAGTGCTCTCTAGGGTCTTTCTTTTTGTCATATATGTGTTTAACTGTCCCCACATATTTAACTTCCACACAACTGATATAATTTTTGTGCCATCTTACAGTGGACTAACTGGAATGTTAAATAGCCCAACTGAGTGAAGTTACTTTTAGAGTGCGATTTTTGTGACAGAACACATACTAAACAGCACTGTCACAATGGACAGAATCATACTTGCAGCAAAATTAGGGTCTATAAAAGGTAAAAATGTCTCTTACAGAGAAAATGCGGATTCCATAAAACAGGTAAAACTAAACAGTTTACATATTTTGACAGTCAAATTACCCAAGAAAAAATTGTTTTTCTAACCTTAAGGTTGAATAGCATGTTTTATTAATATACCTAATCGAAATTGTACAATAGCTTCTGCCAAAGGCACAGTAAAAAATCAGATGCAATAACTGCCTCATATTTCCTATGCAAGTACAAATGAAATCTTGCATTGCTTGCAGCATGTAGAAAAATGATTGGTATACGCCATACCAAACATTTGTCCTTGAGATCCATTAGAAAATCTTTAAAATATTATTGCAATGCTTCCACACAAAAATGGCATTGCCAGTTGCATCCATGGAAAACGCAACATTTTCAAACACCTGCTACACTGCATAATGTCTTTTAAGAAATACTTGCTAAAGTGTAACTTAGTATTAATGCAAAAGTGACCCTAGTATAAAAGGCACTGATGCTGAAAGACATCATCTACATAACTGATCCCCAGCTCGATTGTTAGGCTTCCACGGGAATTCCCCAGGCCAAACTTTAAAAAACTATGGGGCATATTTATACTCCGTTTGCGCCAAATTTGCGTCGTTTTTTTCGACGCAAATTCGCCATATTTATACTTAGGCGTTAGACGCGTCTAGCGCCAAAGTATGAGTAAAGAGCGTCATTTTTTGGCGTGAACGCCTTCCTTGCGTTAATGAGATGCAAGGTAGGCGTTCCCGTCCAAAAAAATGACTGCGACGCAAATTCGTCGTATTTATACTCCCGGGCAAAAATCACGCCCGGGAGTGGGCGGGTCAAAAAAACCCGCATTTGCGCCTCTTTTTAACGCCTGGGTCAGGGCAGGCGTTAAGGGACCTGTGGGCTCAAAATGAGCCCACAGCTGCCCTCCCATGCCCCCAGGCACCCCCCCTGCCACCCTTGCCCACCCCAGGAGGACACCCAAGGATGGAGGGACCCACCCCAGGGACATTAAGGTAAGTTCAGGTAAGTATAAAAAAAAATGTTTTTATATTTTTTTTTTGGGCATAGGGGGGCCTGATTTGTGCCCCCCTACATGCCACAATGCCCAATGACCATGCCCAGGGGACATAAGTCCCCTGGGCATGGCCATTGGGCAAGGGGGTATGACTCCTGTCTTTACTTAGACAGGAGTCATGTAATGGCGTCTGGGCGTCGTTAAAAATGGCGCACATCGGGTGGAGGCGATTTTTTTGCGTCAACCTGACTTGCACCATTTTTAAGACGCCCTAACGCCATTTTTCCCTACGCCGGCGCTGCCTGGTGTACGTGGTTTTTTTCCACACACACCAGGCAGCGCCGGTCTGCTTGCGCCGGCTAACGCCATTCAATAAATACGGCGCCCGCATGGCGCTTCAGAACGGCGTTAGCCGGCGCAAAATTTTTTGACGCTAAACTGCGTTAGCGCAGTTTAGCGTCAAAAAGTATAAATACGGGCCTATATGAGAAAACAATTGGACTATCTGTCAAACCTAGGGGTGAGATGCTCCACATTTCTACTACACGTATTATTGGAGTGACTACTTTCACATTATACATTCTGGGCTTAATTCACTAAAACAGGTGCAACTTACAACTGTAAGAATTTACGTCTACAACTTATCTAATTTTGGGGTTATTTATTAAACATTTAGGGGCTCATTTACAATCCCCTTGCACCACCGTAGCATCATTGTTTTTTAACTCTACAGAGGCGCAAACGTTACCCCACACAGCACCACATTTACAAACTTGCACAATAGTACCATTGTGCCTGTTTGTAAAGCCTTATGGGACATTATACTTGTGCCAGGTATAGTATATGCAAGGTAGGCATTCCTCTGCAAAAAGGGCCGCAGAAATGGCGCAGTGAAATCTACAAGATTTCACTGCATCATTCTGCCCTGGCAGAGCATCATGTTTTTTAAAGCGTGCTCTGGTCAGTCATTAAAATGACACTGCTGTTTTCGATGCACCCCTAGCATTGCTGAACTACCATCAAATTTTGACTGTAGTCCAACAATGCTACGGCTTAGCGCCACAACTGCATCAGAATTTCTGACGCAGCTGTGGACACCGTGCGCCATGGAGCACTCTACTGGAAATACAGTGTTCCCATGGCCTCGTTAGGGGGGCACAGGGCAGAGCAAGAAAACGGGTGCATCAATCCCGATGCACCAGTTTCTTGTAAATGAGGCTCTTAGTGCCAAGTAACAGTACATTTAAACTGTCAAAAGAAACATTCTTAAGTATATTGAATTTATAATTAAAAGCTACTTGAATCTGGGAGACTCTGTGTTCCGGTGCTTTACGTGCTGCATGCAGCGTTTTGAGGCTAGCATGCTCTGTGGGAGCATGCCTGATGGCGAATGGATGCCTCCGCTGCGCCGCTGCCATCCCGTACTGCGTCGGACAGTGATAAAGCGAATGCTTCCGCTACCCCAGCTACTATCTTGGATAATGTCAGACCACGGTGAAATAGCACTTGCACGTGGAGCACTTGGAAGAGGCGAAAGCAGGGAAAGCAGGGATCCGGTAGGCTGAGCAGGTGGTCCCCTTACCGAAAAAAAGGCAACCTCTTACAAGCTAATACCCAAACACATAAATCTGATAAATTAAAAAAGTTACCCTGCACTAAAGTTTTCAGACATTTTCCCCAAGCAATGGCACACACCTGACATAATTAAGTTGTGAATGCATCAAAGTCAGTTCTGAGACTCTCAAAGAGTAACTGTGCTATCGCACCACCATCTAATAAAAATTAAATATACGATTACATATAATTTCAAATCCAAGTATAATATTCTCTCAAACATCCAGTTGCCAACAGTACTAAGAGGGTCAATAGGACAGGATTGTACGAGGCCCTCCTTCCCAACCATCTCATGCCTAAATCTTTAAAAAAATCTGAATTGCAGCTTAAAATTCCTTAAACAGTCAGAAAAAAAGGAAAACAAAACTGGTACGGCCTACAATCTAGGGAAAAGTACACTTTCAAAACCTAAAGCTTTTTTCATTTATGTTAGAAATGGGGTCTTTGGTTGGCAGTCAGATTACCCTCTGTCCAAGCAAGGACCTTCAGTCTAGTCAGGGTAAGTCCCACACAATCCAAATTATCCTATGCCCAGCCTCTGTTAGCTTGGCACTGAGCAGTCAGGCTTAACTTAGAAGGCAATGTGTAAAGTATTTGTGCAATAAAACATACAATAACACCATATAGCACCACAAAAATACACCACAGAGTGTTTAGAAAAATATATGATATTTATCTGGATATTTGCAGGTCAAAAACGTTCAAAGATGCAAAAAGAAAATGTAAAGATATCACTGAAAAGTGATATAAAGTGTCTTAAGTCTTTTAAAAGCAAACAAAGTCTCTTTCAAGCACAAAGTACCTGGTTTGAGTGAAAAATCTCCGTAAAGGGCCGCAGAGGAGGAGATGCGTGGAAAACAGTGAGTGTGAGTCGGTTTCGCCCCTTCGCACACATGTTATTCTCCACGCGAGGAAGACGTTGCGTCGATTTCCAGTGCAAGGACGGGCCTCCTCTTCGGGTTGCAGGGTTTTCAGACGCCCCGGGGTCAGTGCGTGGAATCCTGGGCTTGTTGGCAAGCTCTGCGTCGTTCCCGGGGGCGATGCAGGGAAATTTCTCCCTCACAGCAGGCGCTGTGTCGATTTCCCCTCTGGGAGTCGGGCGGTGTTGTCCCAGGTCGGCTGTGCGTCAATCTGGTGGGCCGTGCGTCGAACTTCCGGTCGCACCACAGGCGCCGCATTGATCTTTTCCTTGCGAAGTTGAGCGCCACCGGTCGGCATGCAGTGAATTTTTCACCGCGGAACAGGCTGAGCGTCGTTTTTAGCAAGCTGTGCATCGAGTTTTCGTCGCACAAGAAGTCCAGTTGCAAGAGAGAAGTCTTTTTGGTTCTGAGACTTCAGGGAACAGGAGGCAAGCTCTATCCAAGTCCTTGAAGAGCACTTCTTCACCACAGCCAGGAAACAGCAAGGCAGCAGGGCAACAGAAAGGCAGCAGTCCTTCAGAGAAAGCAGTCAGGTGAGTCTTTTGGGCAGCCAGGCAGTTCTTCTTGGCAGGATGCAGGTTCTGGTTACAAGTTTCTTCTCCGGGAAGTGTCTGAGGTGGTAGGGCAGAGGCCCTGTTTTATACCCAAATGTGCCTTTGAAGTGAGAGAGACTTCAAAGAGTGGCTTAGAAGTGCACCAGTTCCCCTTTCAGTTCAATCCTGTCTGCCAGGGTCCCAGTAGGGGGTGTGGCATTCCTTTGTTTGAGAGCAGGCCCTCCACCCTCCCAGCCCAGGAAGACCCATTCAAAATGCAGATGTATGTAAGTGAGGCTGAGCACCCAGTGTTTGGGGTGTGTCTGAGTGAATGCACCAGGAGCTGTCAACTAAACCCAGCCAGACGTGGATTGTAAGGCACAGAAAGATTTAAGTGCAGAGAAATGCTCTCTTTCTAAAAGTGACATTCCTAAAATAGTAATATTAAATCCAACTTCACCAGTCAGCATGATTTTGTATTACCATTCTGGTCATACTAAATATGACCTTCCTACTTCTCTCAGATCAGCAGCTACCACTTCAATACTGTATGAGGGCAGCCCCAATTTTAGCCTACGAAGGGAGCAGGCCTCACAGTTGTGTAAAAATGAATTTGGGAGTTTTACACTACCAGGACATGTAAACTAGACAGGTACATGTCCTGCCTTTTACCCACACAGCACCCTGCCCTAGGGGTTACCTAGGGCACACCTTAGGGGTGAATTATATGTAGAAAAAGGGAATTTTTAGGCTTGACAAGTACTTTTAAATGCCAAGTCAAAGTGGCAGTGAAACTACACACACAGGCCTTGCAATGGCAGGCCTGAGACAAGGTTAAGGAGGTACTTAAGTGGGTGGCACAACCAGTGCTGCAGGCCCACTAGTAGCATTTAATCTACAAGCCCTGGGCACATATAGGGGGTCATTCCGACCCCGGCGGGCGCGGCCCGCTGGGCGGAAACCGCCCAAACACCGCCCGCGGTCAAATGACCGCGGGGAGCATTCTAACTTTCCCGCTGGGCCGGCGGGCGATCTTCAAAAGATCGCCCGCTGGCCCAGCGGGAAAGCCCCAGCAAAGATGAAGCCGGCTCCGAATGGAGCCGGCGGATTTGCTGGGGTGCGACGGGTGCAGTTGCACCCGTCGCGATTTTCAGTGTCTGCCAAGCAGACACTGAAAATCTCAATGGGGCCCTGTTAGGGGGCCCCTGCACTGCCCATGCCAGTGGCATGGGCAGTGCAGGGGCCCCCAGGGGCCCCACGACACCCGTTCCCGCCAGCCTGGTTCTGGTGGTGAAAACCGCCAGAAACAGGCTGGCGGGAAGGGGGTCGGAATCCCCATGGCGGTGTTGCGAGCAGCGCCGCCATGGAGGATTCATTTGGCCAGGGGAAAACTGGCGGGAAACCGCCGGTTTCCCTTTTCTGACCGCGGCTTTACCGCCACGGTCAGAATTGGCCAGGAAGCACCGCCAGCCTGTTGGCAGTGCTTCCGTGGTCGTTGGCCCTGGCGGTCAATGACCGCCAGGGTCAGAATGACCCCCATAGTGCCTTCTACTAGGGACTTGTAAGTAAATTGAATAGTCCAATTGGGTATGATCCAATGCTGCCATGTTTAAAGGGAAAGAGCATATGCACTTTAGCACTGGTTAGCAGTGGTAAAGTGCGCAGAGTCTAAAAACCAGCAAAAACAGTGTCCAAAAAGTGGAGGGAGGCAGGAAAAAAGTTAGGGGTGACCACCCTAAGGCTGTCAGGTCTAACAATTTATATTTGCTTCCCTTTGGAAATCTGTGTGCAAACTCTGCAAATGAGAGCACATAGCTCTCTCTTGCCGATGGCCCATGACAGAGTGCAAAATAGGTCAGAAAAAAATGAACAAACAAAGGATCTCTATTGTTTGACATGAAAAAACACATGAACAACGGTCACCCACTGACTACAATACAGGCCAAGAGACTGAAATTGCAAAAGTATTAAATTGCCAAACCGACGCAAATCAGCCGCCCGATGCCTGATCAAGCTCAAATTGAAACAGAAAAAACAATACGTTTGCTCCCACAATAATAAGTACACCAAAATATTCTAGGGATGCATTCTAAGAATTTAACTGGAGACCTATGAGACAAAAAATCCCTAAGTGACATTGCAATTACACTGAACATGGACATAAAAACATTTCCCTGTCGTCCTGATTTCAAGGATCTTTGCCTGTCTAGATTTCATTAAGGACCTTAGCAGTCTTGAGTTCCCTCCACCCCTGTGTGCCCAAAATTTAGTTTACCTACTCCCCCCACGAGATCAAGCTACTAAAGTACCTGGGGCAGATGTGCAACTCCTATACGTTAATTGGTCAACATGCTGTAGACCGTTACACAAAATCAGTTCCCTGCCAAACCTACTATGAGAAGCATTGCTACTCAGGGAAGATCCTCTCCCCACAACTTATTCCCTGTTTGACACTCATAACACCACCATTCAGGCCTCACATCAGAGCAAGCAGGACCTACACTCATGCAAAGGTGCAGAAATTCATGAAATACAGGGGCCAGGCTGTAGATCAAAAGTACACCAGTTAATTCAGTTGTGGAACCAAGCAACGCCTGAACCCCTGGGGTCCACACACAAAAGCCCAGTCTCTGCCAGACAAAGCAAGTTTGGGTCACAGAGCCAGAATTAAAAAGCGAACACTGACAGTCTAGACTGGAGTAGGTTTTACAGAACCCTGACTGTAATAACAGCTGCAGTCACAATGAATACTGGCAGAGTGGATACACAGATTTCAGTCTTACATACAATAGCATAATATACAATGTCAATTGACGCTAAACTATAAAAACTGAACTCCTTGATAACAAGACCTCAAAACACCATGGGGTAGGGAGTAGAGCCCTGCAGCTGTAGTCCTGAAGATGAGAAACTATTTGAACTGTCAGACAATATGAATAGCATGATATCAGAAATAAATGGAGCAGTCTTACGTCATGAAAAACAAGAATCTATATCAAGGATCTGGACCTCTCCACAAACGAACGGAAAAGACACCAAAGAAACAATACAATCACTTAGTTAAACAGATCCGACCTCCCTCCACACTAGGGGTTAGCCTTGCAGGCACAAGCAGGAGAAGCTTGAAAAACCCCTCCCAGGACTAACTGACAATTTAACAGATAACAAATCAAACCAACCCAGCCCCAAACCCAACAGAATCCAACTTAGCAAATGCAATGCTGAATCCTCCTGTGAGAATGCACTTTTGGAGAATCAATTTCAACTCATCCTCTCAAGGAAAAACAAAAAAAGACTTAGAAAACTTAACAAAAATACCCAATTAGAATGCTTGATACTAGACAATTTGAGGCGCTGGAAAACCAACAAATCTACTCACTCTTTAGACTTGGTCAAAATATCAAAACTGAAGGTACACTGCTGAGCAAACAAAACTATCCACACAATACAGTCCAATGAGCAACGTAGGTAATAGTATGTGACGCAGCGAGGACCTGCGGTGCCCCACTTGCGGACCGCGGTCAGATCGGCGGTCCGAGTCCTGGACAGACGTTTCTGTTGCAGGCCACGTTTTGAGCCGTGTTTCGGGCCGCTGCCTATTTTTCGGTCCACAGCACGACCGGTACATCTTTTTTTGGGCTCTGTTTCACGCTGTGCCTCTTTTTGCCCTTATAATCTCTCTTACCTATTCTTTCTTGCTTTCTCTTTCTTCATGGTTTTCCCCTTAGCCTTCTTTTCTTCTTCCCAGGAGTCTGTGTTTCCTTCCCTGCATGCTTTGCTTCCTCTTTTACACCATGGCTATTTTTCCATTCACTCAAATGTGTTTTTTCCCAATTCAAGATGGTATCTTCGAAACTTTCTGCGTGTCACTTCCTGTTTGCCAGTATATAAGCACAGTTGGTCTTCTGTTCCTTGCGTTGCAAACACTTCCGTTCTGGTGGTGCTATTCGCTCCTGTATCCGGTGATTTTTTTGGACTTCTCCTGTTTATTCTTGTCTGCAGTTTTTTCTGTTTCCAGTTCATATTATGCTTCTCTTTTTTCTTACCTCTTTTTCAGGAGTTCCTTGCTTCTGAGGTTTTTCCCAGGATTGAGTTTTTTCCTCTGGGACTACTTCTGGAGGTCACTGTCTGCCTGGTGTTACTCTATCAGCAGCACCGGTTCTACTGGAAAGGGTCGCCCTTACCTTGGTCAGTCCAGAACCAGCAAGAGACAAGGTGGTGCCTCGAGATTGACAGACAATCACAGTAAGAAGCATTCAGATCGTGACATAGTGTTGCCAAACTTGACAGCAACACTCTGCCACCAGTTGCATGCGTGTCTCATGCCTTACTTTGTGTTACCCTGCAGAAAACCATCAGTGCTGAAATTCCTAGCTGCCATAACAAGTTCCACATCTTTTATGGTACCATCCTACCTTTTGATCTTTTTATTGACATAAATTGCATGCCATACTATCCGTATCTGCCTTGAGAAGAAACACGTGTTGGCTTCTATTCTGCTATGGACTTTGTTACCATATAATCTGTGGAATAAATCTACACTGTGACCAGACTTGGCTGAATATACTAATTGTACTTAAGTAGCTCATGATTCAGTGTTAACTGGTGTTTAAGTTCTTACTGTTGCCAAACACATTTTATATCTGCCAACACTAGGGCCCTCGAGCATTGTATGACAGTGTTCGTGAAGTCACAGGGCACTATTACTTACAGTAGAATTCGCAGGTAATTAATAATCTGAGTCCTCAAAAAACAGAAGGAAGTGCCACCTAGTATGATAAACAAAAATCATGCTCCAAACCACTAAGAAGCTCAGGCAGGCAAAACAATGTTCAGTTAGCCCCATCTGCCATAGATTGTGGCTCACTCCCAAGCACAGCACCTGAGTGGGGAGTCAGAGAACAGGAAAGGGGAGCTGCTACCTGCTGTACAACAACACAAGAACAGGACAGGGGTGCAGAAAGCAATCCAATGTCTCTATGGGAAACTAGGGAAAGCAAGCACAAAACATCAACACTAAATAAGGAGAGACAACATAAAGACCAAAAAAAAACCTGCAAAATTCAAATACACATGAGCCACCCAGTAGATCAGCTCAGCTAATGCAAGCGCTCAAAACAAATATCTTTTCATCAACAGCATGCACTAGCTACACAAAAGTGGGTCTAGAGAAGTGCTCTATAAAGGTGCAAAAACCAAATTGACTTTATGTTTTTGGTCCCTCTGCTCCTGGCACCAACCATGGACCAACAAATAAAAAAACTCAGACTATCGCCCCATCTTCATCGCTGGACACTGTAATTTTTTGCCCTACAAATAACTCCAGAGGCCAATTTAAATAGACCAAAGCTACTCAAAATCTGCTTCACCCTTCCTGGCCTCGACAAAATATATATCGTAAGTACTTGGACTATGTAGCATTCTTGCTGACAGAACATGGGAGATAAGGTAATCTACTGATATATGCTTTCATGATGCAAAAATCAAGGGTCTTTTACTTAATCACAGCACTATGCTGGAAGAATGGGGAATTATCTTGCATTGCTTGGCTATAGAGAAAAATCCTTAGTTTCTGAACCATCAGCCAAGTGCACAAACTGGGATGAATGTAGACCCTTGAGAACTAGGCAATCGGTGCTACAGTGTGAAGGGAGCCTCAGATGAATTGCAACAAATCAGGAACAATCTGAAAGTCATTGTTAGACCTGAGAGCCTTAGGGTGGTCATACCCCAACTTTTTGCCTGCCTCCCTCCACTTTTCTGACACTGTTTTTGCTGGTTTTAGGACTGTGAGCAATTTACCACTGCTAACCAGTGCTAAAGTGCATATGCTCTCTCCCTTCAACATGGTAACATTGGTTCATCCCTAACTGACCTATTTGAATTACTTATAAGTCCCTAGTAAAATGCACTACATTTGCCCAGGGCCTGTAAACTAAATGCTGCTAGGGGACCTGCAGCACTGATTTTGCCACCCACCTAAGTAGCCCCTTAACCATGTATCAGGCCTGCCATTGCAAGGTCTGTGTGTGCATTCTCACTGCCACTTTGACTTGGCATTTAAAAGTACTTGCCAAGTCTTAAACTCTGCTTTTTCTACATATAAGTTACCCCTAAGGTAGGCCCTATGTAACCCCTAGGACAGAGTGCTATCTAGGTAAAAGGCAGGACGAGTACACATGCGTTTTATATGTCCTGGTAGTGAAAAACTCCTACATTCGTTTTCCACTACCATGAGGCCTTCTCCTTTTATAGATTACCATTAGGTTTGTCCTCATATACTTTTTGAGTGGTAGATTCTGATCTGAAAGAGGTAATCAGGTCATATTTAGTATGGCCAGAATGGTAATAGAAAATTCTGCTTATTGGTGAGGTTGGAGTTTATATAACTATTTTAGAAATGCCACTTTTAGAAAGTGAGCATTTCTCTGTTTTTAAAACCCATCTGGGCCTTACAGCCTGTCTCCAATCAATGTCTGGGCTGGGCTGGTTGACAGCTCCCTTGTTCATTTCACCCAGACATCCACAAACACAGGACACTCAGTCACACCTACACTCATCTACATATTGAATGGGTCTTCATTTCAAAGGCTAGTAGCCAGGCCTCACACAGTGGACTGCCAAACCCCCTACTGGGACCCTGGCAGATAGGACTGCATTGAAAGGGGAACTTGTGCACTTCAAAACCACTCTTTGAAGTCTCCCCATTTCAAAGGCATTTTTGGGTATATAAACTGATTCTCTGACTCCACCAACTCAGACATTTCTGGACTTGCACCTGAACTCTGTCAGAAGACCTCCGTGGCTGCCCAAAGGACTCTCTGGACTGCTTTGCTGCAAAGGACTGCTACCCTGCTGTTGCCCTGCCAACTAAAGACCTAATTTCTAACAGTCAACTTATCAACAACTCACAAAGATAAATGCACTCCACAAACATCCCTAGCACTCACATGTCAACATGAGGCTCCACTCTACACCTTAATAGGAAGATCACCTTGATATCATGGAACATTGCCAGTGTAGCCAAGATTGCACTCGATTCTGAATTAGAAACCCATTTATGCTCATGAGACCTAATATGTCTCCAGGAGACCTGGGGCCTCAGAGAAACGCATCTTATGGGCTAGTCATAATTTTATAAACCTGTTGTAAAAAGAAGAGCTAAAGGCAGGCCAAAAGATGGGTTAAGCACCTATGTGACCCTTAATAAAGCATGAAGTCTGAATTGAAAATAGACTTCCTTTATGCAAGTAGGTCAGATTAATGACTGGAAATATGAGAATTGAGAAATAATGGTTCTAGTAGTAAATGTCTATTTGAACCCAAAGGATGGCCGAAGTCAAAAAGCAATTGTGTCCCTGAAACACACACTGCTCGAACTAAACAGCTGTAATTTGTGCACCAAATGGATAGTGACCGGTGACTTTAACTTAAATTTGGTGCACGACTATAAAAGTAACACAGAAGCATGCACTGTGGATGAAAATCATGGCTTACCCGAGCAGGCTTCAAAATATGCAAAGCTAGACAGTTTGGACCATCGCCTGCTTTCTACGTTCAAATTCTTGGGACTTAGAGAATTAAACGAGAGGTTTTGCTCAATAGCGGTTGCATGATAATCCAAGACAGGCAAGTCAGTGCTGGACTATGTCTTCATCTTCTTTCGCATACTCCACAGGGTCATAACATTTATAGTAGAAGCCCACCAAGAAAGTGACCACCAGCCTCTCATGGAAGAGATCACAAATAACAACAAGCACATTGCCCAGAGGAACAACATAGGCTTTCAGGTCTCTGGAACAACGTTGAGTCAACTAAAATGGTCAGAACTCTGCCAGGAAAAAATATGAGCAATTGAAACAGACCGACCCGCAAAGCAGATGGGATCTGCAGAATCCTCTGGCTGCCATTAGAAATCATTCAAGAAAATCTTAAAAGCTTCCTGGTAGCAAAGAAATGACGAAGGCTGCTCCACCAATGTTCGGCCAAAAATACGTGGTTTAATAGTGCACTTAAACATCAGAAGCATGCACTAAAAACAATGAAGACAAAGCAACACGCTCAAGCATCCAGATCTCATTTCTATGCATTTACATATCTTAGGAAAGAATACAAAAAAAACATTATAGGAGGCAAAGCATGCAAGGAACGAGCAACACGGGACTGAAATTCTACAAGCCTTTAAACGATAGAATAATAAAATCTTGTGGGCTCTGAATGATCAGCTACAGCATGGTTCCACTTTTAATTGCTGGCAATAATGTTCTGCAACAAGCCTGACTTACATATATTGGCTGCTCGTAACACTCTGAAGATCAAACAAACCTGTTCATAGACACCCTGAGTAATACACTGACTCTTTCTTTCTCACTATCTACAATTGAAGCTCAAATAAAGTAAATCAGGGGAAATGGGGCCTCAGGCTCAAATGGTTTTCCAGCCTCGATCTACAAGCACGACCAAGGTCTGAGGAGCAAAATATTTTTCCAACTGTATAATTTTGTCTCCAAGAAAATCCCATGACAGAGTCTTTGGGCAAGTCAATTCTCCATCCAATTAACTAAAAAGGCCCTTTCTCGGACCCGGGCAGCTATTGAATGAGTTTGTTATTAGACACCAACTCAAAGATTTGTGCTGGCATCTTGTTGCAGAAATTGGAAAAGTGGGAGGATAAATGGGCCTGATTCCACACAACCAAACAGGCTTTCGGCCCATGTCAAGCACAACTGATAATCTCATGACTCTTTCCATGTTTATAGAAAAACACATTAAGAAAAAGCAATTCCTTTACACATGCATTATTGGTTTTTCAAAAGCTTTTGACCACGTGGATGGGAATTTGATGTGGCATAAACTGGCATCATGGTACACCCCGGCAAATCTCCTACGAGCAATACAGCTTTTGTACTCTGACACCTGGGCTAAGGTGAGCCACAGCACGAATAAGGGCCTATGCCAATTATGACTGGACGAGATTTGAAACAGGGGTGTGTGCTCACCCCACATTTGTTAAATCTCTTTATTTTAGATCTGAGTGAAACATTGGATGAGGTATACTCACATCCTCTAAAATTGGGACAACAACTGATGATGTCACTTCAATACGCAGATGATATAGTCCTCATGAACTTAACCTCAATTGGTCGATAAAACCCGTTGAACGCACTGGTTCTCTGCTGTGTAATAAACCAGATGACAGTCAATTTAGATGAAATTAAAATAGTTCTATTTGGAAACGACCACAAGAAGAAGTGAAAATGGCACCTGACAGGCAATTCAGTAGAAAACGAGTTTCATCCGCAAATATTTAAGGTCTGAGTTCAAGATCGCCATTCACCCAGACTCCGCCTAAACACACTACAGCCTCACCTGGCTTCACATGTCATTGCTTTTTAAAAAAAATACACAATAAAATACCTATGCCCAGCTGGAAAACAATTTTAGCAGCCATCAAAGCAAAAGTGATTCCAGTTTTAGACTACAGGAATGTGTTTTTAACAACTCTGAGTAAGGTCTTCCACCTCATATTCCATCTCCCTCAGAACACGTCCCCTGCACGAATTCTCTTAGAGTTCGGATTACAAGAGCAAGAGCTGGTACAACAATGAGCCCTTCTTAAGTACTAGTCATCTCCAAGAGTGGGCACTCCCTACACAGTAAAATCACCTATCTGGAAGGAGATTCAAGACAATAGTAAAACAAATTCCTGGATCCTTGCCAAAAATGAGGCTTTAGAGGCGCTGGGCTCACGCCACCTCTGGCAAGCAACATTGCCTCATACCGCTTTTAAACTGGCAATGAATAAACAAACCAAACTACCGTCAAGGGGATCAAGATAAGGAGTGCTTCAAAAAGCGCAAACACATGTGGCTATGTAGAAACTCATGTAAATTGCCGACCGCACAGAGCTATCTGTTTGAAACAATTAAAAGTTTCTACTAATCCAAGTTTTTAGCGCTGAGATTCGGCCTAACGCAAACAAGAGACGCACTGCGACATTGGGGGGCATATTTATACTCCGTTTGCGCCGGAATTGCGTCGTTTTTTTTGACGTAATTTCGACGCAAAACTAACTCCATATTTATACTTTGGCGTTAGACGCGTCTAGCGCCAAAGTCCATGGCGTTTGCGTCATTTTTTTGCGTGGACACCTACTTTGCGTTAATGAGATGCAAGGTAGGCGTTCACGTCTAAAAAATCGACTCCGAGGCATGTGCGTCGGATTTATACTCCCGGGCAAAATTCACGCCCGGGAGTGGGCGGGTCAAAAAAAATGACGTACGGCCGCTTTTGCGCCGTTTTTTAGCGCCTGCAAAAGGCAGGCGTTAAGGGACCTGTGGGCTCTGAAGGAGCCCAGAGGTGCCCTCCCATGCCCCCAGGGACACCCCCTGTCACCCTTGCCCACCCCAGGAGGACACCCAAGGCTGGAGGGACCCATCCCAGGGACATTAAGGTAAGTTCAGGTAAGTCTTTTTTTTTTTTTGTGGCATAGGGGGGCCTGATTTGTGCCCCCCTACATGCCACTATGCCCAATGACCATGCCCAGGGGACAGAAGTCCCCTGGGCATGGCCATTGGGCAAGGGGGCATGACTCCTGTCTTTGCTAAGACAGGAGTCATTTCTATGGGGTTTGGGAGTGAAAAAAAATGACGCAAATCGGGTTGAGGCGAAAAAATTGCCTCAACCTGACTTGCCCCATTTCTTGACGCCCAAGCTCCATTTCCCCCTACGCCGGCGCTGCCTGGTGTACGTAGTTTTTTTTAACGCACACCAGACGGCGCCGGCGGCTAACGCCGGCTAACGCCGGCTAACGTCATTCAATAAATACGGCGCCCGCATGGCGCTTCAGAATGGCGTTAGCCGGCGCTAATTTTTTTGACGCAAAACTGCGTTAGCGCAGTTTTGCGTCAAAAAGTATAAATATGGGCCTGGGTCTCTAAACCAAGTTACTCGCTATGCAGACTGTGCTCAGGCCTGAAGAAACCCTTTTGAACTTATTGTGCACATGCCTCATTCTGCAATTCGCACGTAAAAAGCTCTAACGCAAAATCTTCAACACTTATTGAATAAAAACACATTGTCACGCCTTTTTTTTCTGCTTCCAAGGCTTGAGTTCCCTGGTATTAGTTTGCCTGGTAAAGTTTATTATCATCGTGGAGAAGCTTATCAAAGCTGCAAAGCAGCAATATCATTGACCTTGAAGAGTACATCACTGCCAACAGCTGCCTTGAACTAAACTCAAAAAGACTTAGACACTTTATAAAATGCTGAAGTCGACGAAAAAAGAACAAAATGGAATCACTAGCATATAACATGTTTGTCACACAACCTGAGCTGAATGCAATATTGCAAGACAACGACTCGCCTTGGGCAAATGAACAAAAACTGTGATGATACCTGAGCATACCGTCTGACTGTTTCAAGAGCCACACAACTGCCCATCACGTATCCTTTGCTGCACTGTTTAAGCACTGCCACTTTTTATTTTATATGACTGGCTAATTCCCATTAGGGCAGAGGTCTTCAACTTTTTGATTCCAAGACCCCCTTGTCAAAATGTTTTAGGAAAGAACCCCTTCCTGACAAACCTTTCTAGAACCTGGTACTCTTCAATTTCGATAACCATAAATGCACCCAGTTCCCACAGCAAATTATTTTGATGGTAGAGAAATAATATTAGCCAGTGTTGAGCAAACCACAGTTTTGTGGGTGACTCCTAGTTATGTTAGCTTGCTGCTGTTGTTGGCTTCAGTCATGTTTGGGGTGTGGGCTGTAGGGCCTTGAGAGTCTGAGCTTGTAAAACCATGTGATAGCGCTTCCTGATCGAGTTGTATAAAATCCTGCACTGTGCCCCCATGCACCATAGGACTTAATTAATGTGTGCACCTGTGACACACTGCTTTCTTTTTATGCTGCTGCCTGGAGTGAGAACTGTCCTACGTGCAGGGGTGCAGCCATATGCTGAGGCAGGCACTGCTTGGGCAGGAGAGCAGCTAGCGCAGTACTGTAGGACAGTGCATGTCTGCATGACTTAAAGGTAAGATGCCCCTCACATTAAAAAAACACATATACATGGTTCAATTTAGCCAAAAATTAAGTCAGTGGTTGCACATTGTCAATGAGGCATGCACCAAACTGGAGGCACAGGCAGCAGCGCAAACAAAAACAACATAACTGCCGCTTGGGCTGAGTGAGTCTCAGCTGTTGCAGACTGCTGCAGCCAGCACAGCTGAGTCCCCAGGCCAGGGCTACCATTGCCAGCTATATTGTGATGAGTGAACAGTATTCACTGAGACGGCAGGTCTGTGTGCAGTACATTGCTCCAAGTCTTGTCAACCTCCCACCATCCGCACAGGAATGGGCAGCCAGGCCAACCAGCTGTCAAAGTGCATTAAAAAAAGGCATGGGAACTGAGATGCTGCATGCAATAGGAGTGATGTCAGTGAGCATGGTAGCGGGGCAAAGTTGTGGCCAAAAACACAATGGGGCATTTTTATACGTGTTTTGCGCTAAATTTGCGTCATTTATTTAAAAACAAATTCAGTGCAAAATGAACTCCCTATTTATACTGTGGCGCTCGACCCGTCTAGCGCCAAATTTATGGAGTTAAAGTCATTTTTTGGACGCGGAAACCTATTTTGCATTAATGAGATGCAAAGTAGGCGTTCCCGTGCAATAAATGACTCTATGGCCTTAGCGCCATATTTATCCGCCTGTGCTAAAATAACGCACGGGGAGGAAGGGTCAAATAATTGTGCAAAGCTTGCTTTGCACCATTATTTAACGAACGGGTCAGGGCAGGCGTTAGGGGACCAGTGGGCCTATTGCCATGTTGAAAAACCATGGAATAAGCCAACAGGTGCCCTCCCCAGGCCCCAGGGACATCCCCACCCACATCAGAGGGACAGTGGAGGATGGGGGACCCCATCCCAGGTAAGTATAGGTAGGTACAGGTAAGTATTTTTTTTTTTAGTGCCATTGGGGGCCCTGAAATGGGCCTCCCTACGTGGCACTGGGTGCATAGGCCATGCCCAGGAGACCGTGGTCCCCTGTGCTGGCCATTGGGGTGGTGGGCATGACTCCTGTCTTTTCTAAGGCAGGAGTCATGTGGTATGGATGGTTTTGCATCAGAAAATGACGTTAGGCACGTTAGAGTCATTTTTTTACTCTAACCTTCTTAACGTAATTTTTTGGTGCAAAACACCCTTCTTCCATACCACCAGCCCCACCCGGCTAGCGTCATTTATTTTGGATGCTAGCCTACCCTTTGCACCGGCTTGCACGATTCCATAAATATGGTGCCAGGCTGGTGCTCAGAAATGGTGTAAGCCGGTGCTAAACTTTTTGGTGCAAAACTGCGATAGTGCAGTTTTGCACCAAAAAGTATAAATCGGGGCCAATAATCTGTACGTCTTTTAGGTCTCTCACCATCAGTTAGCTACATATAAAATAACACACAGCTTAAAAGAAAATTTAATTAAAGACGTTGTTACTCATTGGGAAATGCCCAATAGTATGTTATGAAACATCTATTAGTTAATGCACTGCAGTGGTCTGTGCCTAACCAGAGAGCCACACAATTATGGGCCAGATTTAGGAAAAGTGGCACTGCAGTCAGTGCAGCGTCACCTTTCTTGCGACCCTTAGGGGCCCCTAATGCCACCATGTGTGCATTGTATCTAAGAAACGGCACACCATGGCATTAGTTGGGGAATCCTGAGAAGCCCATTGAGGCCCATTGTAAACAATGGTGTGCCTCCTTTTAACAACTGTTCTGAGCAGGTGTTAAAAGTGCCCAAAAAAATGATGCAAAGAAATCTCTTAGATTTCTTTGCGCCATTTTTTCAGTCCCCATAACGGGGGAACATCCCATTTGCATACATTATGCCTGGTGAAGGCATAATGTAGCGCAAAGGGTTACAAAGCAGTGAAATGCATGCATTGTGCCACTTTGTAAATTTGATGCTGTGATTTTGGACTCTTTGGGCCACATTAGTGTAAAAACAATTACGCTAATGTGGCGCAAGTAGGCACTAGGGGCTCTTAAGTCGGACCCTAAATCATGCATGGTGCAGTGGAAAATAGTGATTTGTGTATTTTCAGTGCTAGGCGGTCACAACCTGTGACAGAAAGCACTGTGAATGTGCAAGTCAATATTCTAAACTTGCATTACATACAGTATGAAATATACTGCTATACACTGCATAAAAGGTTTTATGATACAATGGTGCTTCCAAAATATATATTTTACCAAAACAGACTGTGTAATGCAATTTCTTTGCATACCTGCCCCTTCAACATCTACTCGTGGTAGTAAGCGCTATGTAGATACAATTACAATTAAAATCACTCACATCACAGCTCAGTTGTTAACTGCACTACCACTCAAAAGAATTACTCTTTGTTAAAACAAAGATTTGATTAATTAAAGCCAGTACTAGCTCCCAAGCATCCTTTACATTTGCAGATTACCTTTTATGTTTGCAGACTAACTCTTAGCGCACATTTGCATTTCTTTCTGCAGCAGACACCCTGGCAGGAAGTATTTTATCTGTCTGCCCAGCTTCAGTTTCACAGCACAGGACACTCCCTGAATGACATTTCAGCTGAAGCATGTACAATATAGGAATTAACTTAAGTAGGAGAGCAGTCTTTCATAAATCATTTTTGTGCTAACAGTAAGACTGGGGAATGCATGAGACCGTTCCCATGAGTCTACACCACCGGTGGGGAGGTTGTGCCCTATAGATTGAAGACCTCTGCAGTAGGGGCAAAAGAACAACTGGTCTTATCTTATTCAAGCACATTTATAAAGGAACCAAGTTCCAATTTCACCTGTGTGTAGTTGTTTTTTTTTTAAGCCCACCACTGAGCATACTTGTTTCTGCACAATTACTGACAATGTTGAACTGGCCCATTGGTATTGGTGTTCATGCTCTGAATAATGACATTGGATGAGCCTGAGAGCATACAGTAGTATTCACTATTTATCTGTCTTCATATTTGCTAATTCACATTTTTCAAGCACAGCCCCTTTTATCATGTATGTTTTTTGCACTATTATGGAGAATACTGAAATGGACATATCACAACCAAGTGTGACTGCTGCCTGTCGAAAGCTTGTTTCAGTTTTCTTACCTCCCAAAGATGGGGAATTAACACCACTGGGGTGAATTATGGAGTCCCTGTATAGGTGCGCTTGTCCAATGAAGATCATTCCTATGGAAGAGGAAGTCACATACACCTAATAGTGTCATGCTTCATCATTGCCAACTTCTCCTCACCCTTGTAGGATAATACCACCAGGGGGACTCAGCCTACTGATGATTTCAGAGCAGGAGGGAGTTCTTAGATAAAAGAACTACTGGATAAGACCATGATCCAGATTAGTGAGTTAAAAATACCTAGCAGTTCCCCTGTGTATCGCCTTTATTATGTGGGGACTGCAGGTACGACTAAGAATAAGTGGAATGGTTATTGAGAAGTATGACTCATACCATCCAACAGGAGGCCAACATGTTTGTACCCTCAATCTCTAGCCAGGTCTGGGGCATTCTTCAGGGTCAAGGATCCCTACATACTACTTAACGGCTTCTTAGTCATGTATTATTCTATTAGTAAAGGGAATATTTAATAAATCCAGGTAAATCCTACCTGAATTTAAACCCAAATATTCATTCACCCTTAACCTCAGGGGCTGCCAGCTTACCGGTCAAAGAAGGGGTGATGTCCTTTATAGTCACACTTACTCCAAAAGGTACATCATGCCAATCCACCTATCTGCGCTCCTGTCCTTGCTGAAATGCAGACATAAAGGACATTGTCCCTCCCTTGACCATCCAGCAGACTATCAGGCTGTAATCCTAGGATTTATTTTGCATTTTTGCTTGTATATCTTTTTATGATAACATGAGATTTCACAGAGAAAACTTGTTTTCATTGTTGATCACTGAATTCATGATCTGTGCAGGGACTGGGCTCAAATAGATGGCTTAGCTAAAAATATGTCAGATGGAAAATAACCTGAGCCAGAAATGTTTTGTTGGTGTCTTTTCAACAAGGGTTATTTTGGTTCAGTAATATTCTCTTTCATGTCTATTATTATGTGGTTGTGGAAGAGATCTACTCAGATAGTAGAATTTATTAAACTTCATTGAAGGTACAGATTCACGAATAATACCCCTTATCACTTTCAAAAACTGTTTTCCATCTCTGAATGTAGTGCTTTTGTAAAGAGTATTAGGGGGCTATCCAATTTTAATTGGATCAATTGCTTGTTATGTTGTTCTGTAACTGTTAAAAGACTGTAACATAATTTGTCCTTTTGTTTCTGTTTCTACTTCTCATTACCACAAATACAACTACTTTTCAACATTAAATGATGTTTTGCATTTTTAATGCTAATCCGCATTCAAACTAAGTAATAAGATGCTAGCAAGGAATTTTATATGCTGAAGTAGTAGTAACATAGACGTTACTTAGCAGTAAGCGCATAATATCTGTGGAATACAAGGTGGCCATGCTTCTTCCCACTTTGTAGAATCCCTTCTAGAACTCTTTCTCTGCCATGACGGCAGAGTCCCCGCAGTCGTAAAGATACTGTTAAATTGCTTGTTTCTGAATGCTGAAAAGAGTAAACTTACACAAAAGTGTGAATCAGGCCCTGAATGTTTGCATTTACAATGCAGAATGATTGAGAACTCGAATTTAATGAAGCCATGCTGGTTTAAACATTTTTTGGGAATCCACCAGTCTCAGTCATAAACTTCCTGTTCTTTGTCTTTAATCAATCATAGTTATATAGCACAACTACTCACCCGGAAGGACCTCAAGGTGCTGAGGGGGTTGGTCCTCTGTTCTTCAGTCAAAGTTCCAGGTCTTAAGGTCCTTACTGAATTGAGGCAACAATGGCGACTGCCTGAGGTGACAAGGCTGGGTGTTCCAGCTCTTTGCCGCGAGGTAGGCGAAGGATGTTCCTCTGGCCGAGGTCTTCTCTATGTTGGGTACGGTAGCTAGTGCCTGTTGAGCGGAGTGGAGAGGTCTGGCAGGGGAGTATAAGATAATGCGGTGGTTGAGGTGGGTGGGTCCTAGGTCGCAGAGCACCTTGTATCCTTGGACAAGAAGTTTGCAGTTGATTGTCTTCTTGATGGGGAGCCAGTGGAGGTCTCTTAGGTGTTTGGTGATGTGTTCACAGTGGGGGATGTCCAGTATGAGTCTGACAGAGGTGTTTTTGATGTGCTGTAGTTTCTTCAGGATCTTCAGGGTAGTGCTGGTGTAGACGGTGTTGCCCTAGTTAATACTGCTGGTGACCAAGGCGTGGGTTATGGTTTTACAAAAGTCATTTGAGATCTATTTGAAGATCTTATGGAGAAGACGGAGTATGTGAAAACAGGAGGACGCAACCAAGTTGACTTGGCGGCTCATGGTGAGCGATGAGTCCAGGATCAAGCCGAGGTTGTGTGCCTGGTTTGTTAGGGGGGGATGCCAAAGATAGCAGGCCACCAGGAGCCATCCCAGGCTGATGTGGAGGGTCCCGGGATGAGGATCTCAGTCTTGTCAGAGTTAAACTTAAGGCAGCTGTCCTTCATCCAGGTGGTGGCAGCTTCCATCCCATTATGGAAATTCTTCCTGGCAGTTGGGGGGTTATAGGTCAGTGAGATGATCAGCTGGGTGTCATCAGCATAGGAGACGATGATCAGTCTGTGGTTCCTGACGATGGATGCGATTGGGGCCAGGTAAATGTTGAACAGTGTGGGGCTCAGGGAGGAGCCGTGTGGAACTCCAAAGCTGATTTCCATAGGTTCTGACAGGTAAGGTGGGAATCTGACTCTCTGTGATCTGCCGGTCAGGAAGGAGTGTATCCATTGAAGGGCCTTTTCCACGGATGCCAGCTGCATGGAGTTTGGAGCAGAGGATGTGCTGTGAGACTGTGTGGAATGCGGCTGATAGGTCTTGAAGGATGAGGGCTGCTGTTTGGCCGTGGTCTAGGAGCATGTGGATGTCATCTGTGGCAGAGAGGAGGGCGGTCTCCATGCTGTGGTTGCTCCTGATTGGAAGATGGCCAGGATGTCTTGAAACTTACAGTTAATTATTGCAGTGTCAATATTTGAACAAGTCACATCAGGTATCAGTTACAATTCAGAATAGCTAGCGGATGACTCTGAAAATGTCATTAGGCCATCATGAAGGATTAAAAGTGACCTGATCACGACTTCATTTTTTGTAAGAATTCATTCCACCCACATAAATTTCCCACCTTGTTGAGTCTGCTCTGCTTAACATTAGTGTTGGACCTGGCTTTTTGACAGGGTCATCCCGAAACTTTTTGCCTCCTTCCTCCTATTTTTTCTGACCTGTTGTTGTTGGCTTTTGAACTCTGGGCACTTTACCACTGCTAACCAGTGCTAAAGTGCATATGCTCTCTGTGTAAATTGTACTGTTGATTGGTTTATCCATGATTGGCTATTTGATTTACTTGTAAGACCCTAGTAGAATGCACTATATGTGCCTAGGGCCTCTAGATTAAATGCTACTAGTGGGCCTGTAGCACTGTTTGTGCCACCCACTCCAGTAGCCCCTTAACCTTGTCTCAGGCCTGCCATTGCAAGGCCTGTGTGTGCAGTTTCACTGCCACTTCGACTTGGCATTTAAAAGTACTTGCCAAGCCTAAAACTCCCCTTTTTCTACATATAAGTCACCCCAAATGTATGCCCTAGGTAACCCCTAGAGCAGGGTGCTGTGTGGGTAAAAGGCAGGACATGTACTTGTGTAGTTTATATGTCCTGGTAGTGTAAAACTCCTAAATTTGTTTTTACACTACTGTGAGGCCTGCTCCCTTCATAGGCTAACATTGGGGCTGCCCTCATACATTGTAGAAGTGGCAGCTGCTGATCTGAAAGGAGCAGGAAGGTCATATTTAGTATGGCCAGAATGGTAATAAAAAATCCTGCTGACTGGTGAAGTTGAATTTAATATTACTATTCTAGAAATGCCACTTTTAGAAAGTGAGCATTTCTTTGCACTTAAATCTTTCTGTGCCTTACAATCCACGTCTGGCTAGGTTTAGTTGACAGCTCCTTGTGCATTCACTCAGACACACCCCAAACACAGGGTACTCAGCCTCACTTGCATACATCTGCATTTTGAATGGGTCTTCCTGGGCTGGGAGGGTGGAGGGCCTGCCCTCACACAAAGGACTGCCACACCCCCTACTGGGACCCTGGCAGACAGGATTGAACTGAAAGGGGATCTGGTGCATTTCTTAGCCACTCTTTGAAGTCACCCCCACTTCAAAGGCACAATTTAGTATAAAACAGGGCCTCTGCCCTACCTCATCAGACACTTGCTGGAGAAGAAACCTGAACAAGAAACTACATCCTGCCAAGAAGAACTGCCTGGCTGCTCAAAGGACTCACCTGTCTGCTTTCTACAAAGGACTGCTGCCTTGCTGTTGGCCTGCTGCCTTGCTGAACTCTTGTCTGGCTGTAAAAGTGCTCTCCAAGGGCTTGGATAGAGCTTGCCTCCTGTTCCCTGAAGTCTCAGGACCAAAAAGACTTCTCTTCTCATTTGGACTCTTCGTGCACCGAAAATTTAGACGCACAGCTTGCTCCGCGGCGAGAAAATCGCCGCACACCGACGCTGCTCGACGCGACACCTACAGGGCAACCGGAACTTTGACGCACGGCCTCGCATGGACAACGCCGCCCGACTTCCAGAGGGGAAATTGACGCGACGCCTGCCGTGAGAAAGAAAATTCCACGCACAGCCTCCCGGAACGACGCGCAGCTGGAAAACAAGCCGAAGAATCCACGCACAGACACTGGGACATCTGGTAATCTCGCGATCCATAGGAGACGGTCCGCCTGCCGAAAAACAACGCACGTCTTCCCCGAGTGACAAATAACGACGCAAGTCCGTGTGTGAAGGGGCGCAACCGACTCACACACCATTTTTCCTCCCTGTTAGAAATGGGGTTTTTGGTTGGCAGTCAGGTTGCCCTCTGTCCAAGCAAGAACCCTCACTTTAGTCAGGGTAAGTCACACACAATCCAAAATCAGCCTGTGCTCACCCTCCGGTAGCTTGGCACGAGCAGTCAGGCTTAACTTAGAAGGCAATGTGTAAAGCATTTGTGCAATAAATCATACAACACCATAGCATAACACCACAAAAATACACCACACAGTATTTAGAAAAATATATAATATTTATCTGGGTATCTTCAGGTCAAAACGATCAAAGTTGCAATACGAATTTGTAAAGATATCACTGAAAAGTGATAGAAAGTGTCTTAAGTCTTTAGAAAGTAAACAAAGTCTCTTTCAAACACAAAGTGCCTGGTTTCTGGTGGAAAATCTCCTCAGCACACACGGACTTGCGTAGTTATTTTCCACGCGGGGAGTCGGGCGTTGTCTTTCGGCGCGCGGACAGTCTCTTACTGTGGTTTGCGGGGAGTACCAGATGTCCCGGGTCTGTGCGTGGATTTTCCTGCTTGTTTTCCGGCTGCGCGTCGTTCTGCGGGGCTGCGCGGCGAAGTTTCGATCTCACGGCAGGCGTCGCGTTGATTTCTCCGGCGGAGTCGGGCGGCGTTGTCCTTGCGAGGCCGTGCGTCAAAGTTTTGATCTCACGGCAGGCGTCGCGTCGATTTCTCCTGGAAAGTCGGGCGCCGTTGTCCTTGCGAGGCCGTGCGTCAAAGTTTCGATCTCACGGCAGGCGTTGCGTCGATTTCTCCTGCGGAGTCGGGCGGCGTTGTCCTTGCGAGGCCGTGCGTCCAAGTTTCGGTCGTCCCGAAGATGTCACGTTGATCAGCGTCGGTGTGCGGCGTTTTTCTTACCGCGGAACAAGCTGTGCGTCGAAAAGTTCGGCGCACGGAGCGTCCAAGAGGAAGAGAGAAGTCTTTTTGGTCCTGAGACTTCAAGGAACAGGAGGCAAGCTCTATCCAAGCCCTTGGAGAGCACTTTCACAGCCAGACAAGAGTTCAGCAAGGCAGCAGGGCAACAGCAAGGCAGCAGTCCTTTGTAGAAAGCAGACAGGTGAGTCCTTTGAGCAGCCAGGCAGTTCTTCTTGGCAGGATGTAGTTTCTGGTTCAGGTTTCTTCTCCAGCAAGTGTCTGATGAGGTAGGGCAGAGGCCCTGTTTTATACTAAGTTGTGCCTTTGAAGTGGGGGTGACTTCAAAGAGTCTCTAAGAAATGCACCAAGCCCCCTTTCAGTTCAATCCTGTCTGCCAGAGTCCCAGTAGGGGGTGTGGCAGTCCTTTGTGTGAGGGCAGGCCCTCCACCCTCCCAGCCCAGGAAGACCCATTCAAAATGCAGATGTATGCAAGTGAGGCTGAGTACCCTGTGTTTGGGGTGTGTCTGAGTGAATGCACAAGGAGCTGTCAACTAAACCTAGCCAGACGTGGATTGAAGGGCACAACAAGATTTTAGTGCAAAGAAATGCTCACTTTCTAAAAGTGGCATTTCTAGAATAGTAATATTAAATCCGACTTCACCAGTCAGCAGGATTTTGTATTACCATTCTGGCCATACTAAATATGACCTTCCTGCTACTTTCAGATCAGCAGCTGCCACTTCAACAGTGTATGAGGGCAGCCCCAATGTTAGCCTATGAAAGGAGCAGGCCTCACAGTAGTGTAAAAACGAATTTAGGAGTTTTACACTACCAGGATATATAACTACACAGGTACATGTCCTGCCTTTTACCTACACAGCACCCTGCTCTAGGGGTTACCTAGGGCACACATTAGGGGTGACTTATGTATAGAAAAAGGGGAGTTCTAGGCTTGGCAAGTACCTTTAAATGCCAAGTCGAGGTGGCAGTGGAACTGCACACACAGGCCTTGCAATGGCAGGCCTGAGACAAGGTTAAGGGGCTACTGAGGTGGGTGGCACAACCAGTGCTGCAGGCCCACTAGTAGCATTTAATCTACCTGCCCTAGGCACATGTAGTGCACTCTACCAGGGACTTACAAGTAAATTAAATAGTCAATCATGGATAAACCAATCAGTAGTACAATTTACACAGAGAGCATATGCACTTTAGCACTGGTTAGCAGTGGTAAAGTGCCCAGAGGTCAAAAGCCAACAACAACAGGTCAGAAAAAATAGGAGGAAGGAGGCAAAATTTTTTGGGGATGTCCCTGTCAAAAAGCCAGGTCCAACACTCCCGTAGAACGACGCACGTCTCCCCGCGTGAAAAATAACGACGCAAATCCGTGTGTGAAGGGGCATAACCGACACACACACCATTTTTCCACGCATCTCCTCTACTGCAGCCCTCTGCGGAGATTTTCCACTCCAAACCAGATACTTTGTGCTTGAAAGAGACTTTGTTTACTTCTTTAAGACACTTCATATCACTTTTTAGTGATATCTTTACAAATTCATATTGCATCTTTGATCGTTTTGACCTGCAAATACCCAGATAAATATTATATATTTTTCTAAACACTGTGTGGTGTATTTTTGTGGTGCTATTTTGTGTTATTGTATGATTTATTGCACAAACGCTTTACACATTGCATTCTAAGTTAAGCCTGACTGCTCGTGCCAAGCTACCAGAGGGTGGGCACAGGATAATTTGGATTGTGTGTGACTTACCCTGACTAGAGTGAGGGTTCTTGCTTGGGCAGAGGGCAACCTGACTGCCAACCAAAAAAACAATTTCTAACAATTACAAAATACACAAATAGGTTTGAAACCTAAATTATATGGCCAGTATATGGCCTTTATGTATTGCTTTATTTCACCAGGACCATAAAGTCATAAACCAGTTCAATTGAGAAACATCCATCACCAACATTTCTCGTAAATATCACACACCTTAATGTGAAAACTAGTTGTGACCAATCTGGGACCTCCATCTTAGAGTCAAGACCAGCAATACTGAAGCTTAAGCTGTCAATATTCTCCTTATTAAACAGTCTGCCTACTCTCATTAATCACAAATCATGTACTATTACTTGGTGCTTCCTATCCCTCATTTGCCTGACATATGGATATTTGTGTTAAAGTTCTCTAATTATGTTTCAACCCTTCAGGTAAATAAGGGGAACCTTTCAGATAAATTCGGGGTTATTTACTACCTTTGTGTTTAAAGTATTCTACCCTGTTCCCCCTTATATAAACTTTTAATTTTAGTTGAGAAGACGTGTATGTCAGAACGTGTGAACTGATTTATTCTTGATAAGAAAAAAAAATATTTGTCTTCCAACATTTATTAGGATGTATTCTGATGAAAATGTTCAGTAGAGGAAACTCATATGCATCTCCAAGCTAAAAATCTATATGCCGTCCTTATGATGAATTTATATTTACATTCTTGTGGTAAGCATTCATTGCTTTATGAATCACTTTGTCCCTGGTTTAGCTCCTATTACTGGCCCTAGCGAGAACAATCAAAGGAAAGACCCTGTAGGCATCCATAATGTGACTCTTCTTTGAAACAAAAAGCCCACAATGACAAATATCTATTCCCCAATTCATAGAAGGGACTGTTCTGTCATGTGTAGTCCTTATTCTAGTAGACACCCCTCAAGTAATGAGATCAACTGCAGCTCATCACCTCACAAAAGTGATAGTGAGAAACTAAGGTATAGTCAACAGTAATTACACGCCATTCCAGGATTACATATTCTACCTCTTCACGACCTCTGACCTCTTTCAAAATGCACAGCATAGTCCACCGTAGGAGGATATCCATATTTCAATCAAATGTGATAGAGAGAGAAAGTGAGGTTTTTCTCAACTGATTTAGTATACCCGAATGTCCTCTAAAGGCTTCCATTCCGCACTGATTGAAAATGACCTTCATAACAGAAACTCCTACGTAAGTACCCGTCGGTCGGTCAAAAAAGGAGTCCTTCAATGTGTCCTTAACTTTCGTTGTGTCTATATGAAACTTTCACTTGTATCTTTACTTGACCATACAATTGTTCATTATCTTAAACATACCTCACTTCTTTCAATGTTTTCGTAGATAGTTCCCTTTTGAAAAACACCGCTGAATATGGGGAAAAACTATCTTTACATATGTAGTAGGAAACATATTGTGTATTTCTATTTTTTTTTTTTGCTCTATGTCTAAAAAAATCTGATATTTTTCCATAATAAATCGTAACTAAATAATCACAAAATATGAGGTTTGAGGGCAGCTCATTTCTGTGCACTGGTTTATGTAAAAGCATCACTTTTATAGGGGAGAAATAACAGAAATGTCTCCGACTATTAGGATGTGAGTTAACGGCCTGTTTTAACTTTCAGACACCCTGCTACTGCCAGTCTTTGATTGTAGACAAAAGTGTTCTTTTGGTGAGTGGGCAGATAAAATACAACTTGGAAACTAGAGAGATGTTGTCCATATTTTATTTATGAGCAAAATTATATAATATGTCTGTTGAACACAAACGAGAAAACATGCATCTTTTCTTATGTAGTACACCAAATGTGGGCAATTCATGGTTCAGCAATCTGTAACCAAATGAATACCATTTACAATTTACGAGCCCTTAAACACAAGAGTCAGTGAGACTATGTTATGTGATATGAACCTTTATTGGTACTACAAGATGGAAGTCGGGTGACAGAATGGCTGTTATACTGGGAAGAAGCCCAGGGTCTAGGTTGAAAACCTCACAGCTGTTTTAATAATTTATAGCTTGCTTTTATGATATCAAAAATAATATTTTGTTTGGATTTCTGATATGAGCTAACTTTCTGAGCAGAAAAATCTGAAAAGACAGATGGGGTAGATTTATTAATTTGTAGAGCAATGCAGAGAAGCAACCAAAGTTGTTGAGTTGCGCCATTGGAGGAAAGGAGCAAACAGCCATATTTATTACTAGAAATGGCCTGATGCTGCTTTAATCCCCTACATTGGGGCACGAAGAGGCTGTCTGAACACCACACAGAATCTTTACACCATGGTGCAGAGCTCTGTGTGAGTGTCTAACATAGGATTTGTACCGTTTGGAAAAATGAAACCATTTCTCCAAGTCAGCATCTATTTCATTTCAAGGTGGCGTTCTTTTTTCATTCAAAGCTCTAACTGCCGTTCGTAGGGGATCAGTTTTTTTGTAGAAAAATGTGCGGTTAGTTACGCCTATTTTGCACAAGGAACATCCATGTCATATCCTTTTGACGTGAAGTGGTACAAAGTAGTGCAAAGTTATTTATGCGCAGGGTAAAGAGCACATGTTCAACATAAAGTACCGTTTGTGCTGGAAAGTAAATAACCTTCTAAGAATGTGCAACACTTCAAGTCACTTTGTGTGACTTTGCACCAGCACAAAGTCCAGATAAATCTGTCGCGGAGAGGGGTGACTTTCTCTTTTGAAACTGAGAATGGTGTGTTGTGTGCACAGCTTCCTATATCCCCTGTGCATGACTGGACTTGCACAGGTATATGTTGTGCAAGTGTGAAACCACTGTGTCATGTTGGCTGCCTAGGAGCACAAGTAATGTAATCAGAATTTGGGAAACTTATGCCTACAGACATCATTCCATGAAAAATTGGAGCACGTTCGAAAATAAAACACCGTCATGGAAACGTCCCTGAACAAATCTGATTAAATAAGTGCATCAGCTATTCTATTTAACGAGTGTCATGAGTCAATGCAGCGAATCAAAATAACTAAACTGAAGACTGGCCCTGAACTCCACAATACACTGGAACCTGCTGTGTTTTTGCCGTTTTTCCATTTCTGCAATATGTTATCAGGAGAACATCAGTTAAAGAAGCTAGTGTGCCATAGACTCAACTGTTGGGAGTGTGAAAACTCTCACAGTGTACAGCTTGACTTCAAACATTAGTGTAAGACACACGCTTATTTCTGCATTTTCATTATAAATACAACAAGATTGATACACTTCTGTAGAGAACCCCATAAAGATGCTTTGTCAACGCGCCAGCAGAGAAATAAATTCAGCTTATTTTGTGTTTAGAGATTCCTCCTTTTTGACCGAGCACAAATGTCCAAAAAATGCTGCAATACAGTAGCTTACATAGAAAAAAAGGTTCCTTTTTCAAATTGTATTGTATGAAGAAGGGCATAGGAGGTGTAGAAACTATAAATCTTGCACACTATAACATTTACGCCGGTGAGATAAAAGGTGCCACCACATATGGCAGGGAAGACATATTAGGCATATACATTTAAATGCCTGTGAAAATATAACAATTGTAAATGTGCAAATGAAGTTTACAACCGCGTGCATCCGACGAATAAAGCACTCATATAAGTAAAATGTTTGATAATGTTATTCAAATTTTTTAACAGGGCAAACTATAGATCATCTAAACATCTGGCCTCAATTGTCCTTATTCACGTACGGCAGCATTTTATCTGTGCATAAACAAACTATTATAAAGTGGTATTCATAGTACTATTTGGTGAATGATATCGCAATAGGTCTAGAGTCAAAATCCCAAGCAGATATTATCAAAAACAAAAGAATGTTCCGAGATGCTTATTAATAGTGTTTGTTAGCGATGCAGGAATGAGTAAACATAAATGCTTTTGTTTTTCTTTACAGTGCTTGGCCCTTTACAAATGTTGACCTACGGCAATGAGCAGACATTACATATCTGTTTTGCCCATTGGCATTAATGTACTCACGTTTGAATGTGATTTGTCCATTAAAGGCAGAAACAAATATAAATATGTCTTAATATACATCAATCTCAGAACTATGATGTCGATTTGCCAAATTTATCTATTTATTAATTTGTAAGTTTATATAACACGAACAAGTATGTAAGTACTTACATAGGAACAGATACAACTGCATACAAGTTTGAAAAAAAGAACAGTTAAATTGGTTACAAAAAATAGTAACAATATTTCTGGCAACATAAGGTAAAAACTTACATCACACATATTATCATAACCTCACAGAATGTTATAGTCTATGCCATGTAGATATGTGATGTCTGTAAAAGCAAAATCCAAAATCTTAAAAAGAAGAGACACTGTGGTATCCTTTGTTACGTCTAACATGGACACCGAGATGATACAAAGATGAAAAGAGGGTGGCAGTGCATTAGCATCACAGTTGCTGTCAGGTTGAGTAGGGCACCTCATGATTGCATCCGGATCACATAAATTGCTTTAGGGTGGGACACTTTTGCTGGGCATTTGTGCATTGGTGATAGTACATTTTGCACTAGTCTTCAGCTGGCATGTGCTTTGATTGACTACTGGAAAATATGTTGCATGCACTGTCTGTTGTTGGACCTGTTAGTTTTGGGCTATTCGAGAGTCCAAAGTCCCTGCAAAATTGTCCTGAACCGAGCACAAATTTTCCTAGTGCTAACATCATTTATGCCAGGTGGCTCACTGGATAACTGTGCCCAAAATAGCAGGGAACAGAATTTGAGCTCAGGGTGACAGTTTTTAATTTTGACAGGCTCACTCAGCATTTCATCATTCTGAGGTCGACAAAATGAGTACACTTAATTGGGTAACAATAAACTTCTGTTATTCAGTGAAAATATACCTTTCTGTTTGAATAAGCACTTTAAAATACTCATGTTATTTTATGGTAATGTTGTCCAAGGTATCACTATAGGGTGAGCTGTCATGCGTCATAAGGCAGACCTGTTTTGCATAATTAATTAAAATACATGGTCATCTACAAACTTGCCAAATCCGCGTCAGTAACCCAGTTTAAACAACCGTTTAAGCATTAATCCTAAATCTTTTATAATCATGGAAAGAATGTGACTCCCTGAGAAGGAAAACCCTCCCTTTCTTGTCCCAGCTCCCTTCATTTTTCACAGCATCAGTGATGCAGAGTGCATTTTAAATCTACATTAAGCAAGGAAAGAATGTGAGAGGCTAAGGCACCCAAGCCGGCGGATTTCTCAACGCTTCTCCTGGGGTGCAAGCTGTTCTCTTTTCAAACCACATAGTTAGCACAAATATGAAAAAAAAAGATTTTTTATACAAAACACCATCAATCAACTCAATTTCATTTACTGCACTTCATAGTGACAAAGAGACTTTTGAGCTCTTATCGCTGCATGTAATAGCTAATGCAGGGTGAGTTAAAGTGACGCATTTATGAATAGGCACTGCAATTGGTCGACTCTGAGCATGCCACAAGATCTGCAGCCAAAAATCAAAGAAGGATGCTCGGGTTTGTTGACAACCCTTCGAATGACTTTTGCAATAGCTACATGGAATAAAGCGTTTCACATATTGATTTTAATATACTGCCCCATTTACACAAAGGGGGTATGCATGTACGATATACAAACATCGGTTATGTATTTCTAGCATTACTCAGTTCGATGCACTTCAGTATATTTGACAAATGACGATCTTTGTTTTATTTGCAAAGTGATGAAGCCTGGACTGAGTGACCTTGGGTATAACAATGCAGGAGGGGTCGTTCATAGGGGATGGGATATGTTACAACATGTTTTACCTATGTTAAAAACAGCCCATGTCCCAGAACCACTGCTTTCTTTGAGGGGGCGAAGGGCACGAGACGAGGCTGATGTATATTAAGCTGCGCACTTCGGGAAAATCACGTTTATGTCTGTGACGTCACAGCGGAGACGCTCTACCTACCGCAGCACACGAATGCCTTTTTAATGACTTTCACTTTATTATCACTAAGTGCAAAAGATGCTCCAGAGGGATGCAGAGGCAGAAGTATACATGGATAGCCCAGGCAAAGGAGAGGAGCCAGACAGATTAGCTTTAATGATCTCTGACATCTTTACTTCAATAACCAGACGGGCGAGCACAATGTTTGCCTCAATTTCCCTGTCTTTAAAATGTCAAGGCAAATCGCTTTACCGATAGCCACTGCTTGGACGTGGCTATCTGGCGGCTGACGCTTCTCGTTTAATCCAAGTGAGAAATTCTGTCACTGAGAAGCGAGTATCGGGAATGGCTCAATCCACATATGCGTCTGTATATATTCATAATACGTGTGAGTTGATAATTAAATAAAACTCCCACGCTCACCGATGACAGCAACTGGCCATTTCAGTAACACAATGCGCCAAGTTGGCGCAGAATGAATTAAAAAACCCACAAATAAACCGCACATTGAGTCTAACTTCTATCACTTTAGCACTTAAACAGAACAATTCTATCACGAAGAGCAGCCTCCCTCGCGACTCTAGTTGGGGTTAATCGTCTAACAAGATTTGCAAGAGAGATCTTGTTTGCTAATTTGAAACGTCCTACCGTAGGAAGCAGCGGCTCCATCTGTGCTCCGTGGTCCTTAAGCTCCATATTTTCGGGATGTAGCGCTCTCTTGCCTTGAAGGTTGCACCTTTCGCTCTGTGTCTCCCTTCTCTGCAGTGGCTTCAGCGCGTTACTGCTGAGCTGCTGTGTTTAGCATTTGAATGAGGAATCCTGAAGCAGGGGGCAGTCCCACACTCAGACTCACCCAGTCACATGGCCTACACTCAGTGCCGAGCTGGGGCATGCACTCCTGGCCCTACTAAGCGCATATTATAAACCATGTGCTCTGGCAGACAGTCTCTACCGTGCTAACAAAGTGCAGTGCAATCTCTGCCATGCCTTGTCACATCTTGCTTAGAAGACACATGTAACGGCCATGCAGTGGTGTTGTGTTAGAAATTCTGGCCCGAATTTAAGAAGGGCCTAGGGCCACCCGAATTTAAGAAGGGCCTAGGGCCACATTAGCGTAATTTTTTTGACGCTAATGTGGTGCTAGATTGGCAAAAAAGAAGTGCTATATTTACAAAGTGGTGCAATGCTTGCATTGTACCACTTTGTAAACCCTTGCACCACAAAATGACCGTGCCAGGCGTAATTTATTCATGGGGGCCGTTCCCCTGTTAGGAGGCTCAGAAAAATGGTGCAGTGTAATCTGTGAGATTCCACTGCGCCATTTTTACCTTCATGTTTAACGCCTGCTCAGAGCCTGCTCTCTAATAATTATAGCTTGTGTCCTAAGGTAACTATAACTGACACTCGCGCCAGGCACAGTTGATTACCCCACATATTACATCTGTCATGACATGATCTATAATATAATTGATAGCACTACTGAAACATTTGAAATTACATCATTGATGAGAAAACTTTGCATGATAAGGGCACAGTCCGTGTCCAGGAGAGCCTCATTGTCGACTGGCTTCGGCTCAGTATTTGTCTCTGTGAAGCCTTCTACGTTTGGACTTAGAAACTTTGCTGGAAGCCAGATCTCCTTCAGTGGGGCAAACCAGCAAACTGAGTCTGACTGGCTACCCAAAACTGATGGTTACAGCTTTAACCCTGGTCTCCATCCATTCTCCTGGCATAAATTCATCAAAAAAGTCTCTAAATCCCATATCTAGCAGTAGAGTGACAGGAGGAGTGCACCCTCACAACAGCCAAGAATATAGAAACTTGGTGCACCACTGAGGGGCTAGACCACACTCCAACAGAGTGTAGCAGCAGCGCCTGTGGGTGGATAGTAAGCCCTTATCCAACTGTAAACCAGTTCTGGTCAGTTCCTTTACCTCCACTGGGTTTGGTTCCAGCCTGACCAGAGAGACAAAGAGGACGCAGGCCTAGTTGTGAGATTCATCTTCTGAGTGACAATGTAGACATCCTTTGAAGCACAGGAAATAGCTGGAAAAAGCACCCCCAGAGGTCACCCTGTCAAGGCAGGAGTTTCCTCCCCATTTCAGGGTCTTTTGTCCACATCACAGGGGAGCCTTCAGGGGTCGGATGACAACTGCACACTGGCAGGAAAGCCCTCTGGATTTAGGCAGGAAAATAATAGGAAAAGTTTTTAAAAGTGTAATTTACAAAATAGTAATATACAATCCGACTTAGCCATTAAGTTGTATAATACAAAAAACTGGTGGCTTATGCTGTGAAGTATGCAAAACCGATGTTTGTGTGTGATTCTCTGAGGAAATTCCTTGCCTGGTAGAAATAAAGTAGTACAGTGGGTGCCAAATGGGTTTTACACCAAACCACCAAGGGTGTAGATTGTGCTGACTGGAAGGCCAATCAGAACTGGGATACTTATCGAGGAATACCAGGGTACACCGGTATAGTCCACAATATCCATATACGTGATACAGTATACACCAAAGTCCAATATGCGTTTTCGAGGTTGATTAGGGTTTATTCTTCTCAAGACACAGTACATTCCAATCTGTAGCCAACACGTGTTTCATCATCTAGACTTTCTCAAGGCTGCAAACATCAAATATGCAAAGAAAGGGTACAGTAAGAACGTGACAGGTGGTAACAGGGGGATTTTGTTGTGTATTTACAAGTATTGGGTGAAGAAAGAAAACCTCTTAGGTGATCATACTGTCTAGTGGGATGAACGATATCCCTATTAAGTTAGAAGGATAGTGAACAGTTAAGTGCAGGGTGAGAAACCAGAGATAGTATGCATGCAGAGCACATGCCTGGTGTCATTGGATCATTAGGCCAGAGAAACCGTACATGTAATAGGACGCAAGTGAGATTAAAATGAGTGTCTATAGTGCCACCATGATACCATGTGTGAAAAAACTCCTAGACAGTGAAGAAAACAACAAAAAAAGGGGCATACCATAGGTTTTTGATGATAGTGTCCATACGTGTTGGGAGGTATGTATTCCCTCAATTGGAATAAGAGAGACAGCCAGAAAATCTTTCAAGATCTGCTTTCTCAATACCAGAAATCATTTTGTGTTGTTTTTCAAAACAGGTATTTGTAGTAAATGGCCATGATAAGCTTAGAATGACACACTAATTAGTAAGTAAAGTGGCCCAAGGAATGTATCAAGACAATGTTATGACGATGTAGGGCAGGACTATATCGAGATGGTGGTAAATTGCAAAAATAAGAAAATTAGGAAAATTAGGAGAATGGTGTTCTCCATACTAGAAGGAACATCGCTTATAAGTTAGGTAGGTAAAGTTGGATGCAATTATGCCAAGTCAATGTTTGTCCTGTGCATATATAAGGTAGGAGCAGCCATGTTCAAGTGACCATCTCATATTGCTTAGTCTAATAAACACATTTAGAAGGTTGTAAGTTTATTGGCAAGATAAACTAAGATTTCTGTTAGACTTGGCATCATTGGCATGGTCTCCCCTAACATTTTGCCTCTACTTCCCAGGTTGTTTCTGTGTGCTGGACTCTGTTTTTGCTGTTTTGTTTGCTCTGGACACTACCACTGCTGACCATTGCTAAATTGTAAGTGTTTTCCATGTATAAATTGTATGCGTACATTGGCTATCCATGATTGGCATATTTGGTTTACCAGTACGTCCTTACTAAAGTACACTAGAGGTGCCTAGGACTTGTAAATCAAATGCTACTAGTGGGCTTGCTGCACTGATTGTGCCACCCACACTAGTAGCACTGTAAACATGGCTCAGACCTGCCACTGCAGTGTCTGTGATTGCACTTTTAAACTGCCAATTCGACTTGGAAAGTGTACCCACTTGCCAGGCCTAAACCTTCCCTTTTTATACATGTAAGGCACCCCTAAGGTAGGCCCTAGGTAGCCCCATGGGCAGGGTGCAGTGTATGTTAAAGGTGGGAAATGTACTTATGTGTTTTACATGTCCTGACAGTGAAATAGTACCAAGTTCGTTTTTCACTGTTGCAAGGTCTATCTCTCTCATAGGTCAGCGTGAAGGCTACCTTTAAATAATATTAAAAGGTAGATTCCCTTTGGGAGCAGATAGATATCTGGAGTTTGGGGTCTCGGAACTCACTTTTTAAAATACATCTTTTAGTGAAGTTGGTTTTTGAGTTGTGTGTTTGAAAATGCCACTTTTAGAAAGTAGGCTTTTTCTTGCTTAAACCATTTTATGACTCTGCTTGTTTGTGGATTCCCTGTCTGGGTCAGTTTGACAGTTGGGCTGTTTGCACCTGTCCTCTAGACAGTGACACAAAGGGAGCTGGTGAGTAGCCTGCATATCCTGATGCCCCATCTGGGCTGAGGGGAGTAGTGGTCACTTACACCTGAAAGGGCTGTGTCTGCCCTCACACAATGCAGTCTCCAACCCCCTGATGTGTGTCTGGGATCTTGAAAACAACAGAGCCTTTCCTTAAAGAGGTATGAGAGTGTAGGAGGCTGGCCTGGTTTGTAGTGGTACCAAGGGGTACTTACACTCTGCACCAGGTGCAGTTATCCCTTATTAGTGTAGAAGAGGTGTCTAGCAGCTTAGGCTGATAGAAAAGGGTAGCTTAGCAGAGCAGCTTAGGCTGAACTAGGAGGCGTGTAAAGCTCCCACTATACCACTAGTGTCATATGCACAATATCATAAGAAAACACAATACACAGATATACTAAAAAAAAAGGTACTTTATTTTTATGACAATATGCCAAAAGTATCTCAGTGAGTACCCTCAGTATGAGGATAGCAAATATACGCAAGATATATCTACACAATACCAAAAATATGCAGTAATAGCAATAGAAAGCAATGCAAGCAATGTACAGTCACAATAGATTGCAATGAGAGCACATAGGTATAGGGGCAACACAAACCATATATTCTAGAAGTGGAATGCGAACCACAAATGGACCCCAAACCTATGTAAGCTTGTAGAGGGTCGCCGGGACTGTAAGAAAACAGTGAGGGTTAGAAAAATAGCCCACCCCAAGACCCTGAAAAGTGGGTGCAAAGTGCACCTAAGTTCCCCAGAGAGCACAGAAGTCGTGATAGGGGAATTCTGCAAGGAAGACCAACACCAGCAATGCAACAACGATGGATTTTCGGACGAGAGTACCTGTGGAACAAGGGGATCAAGTCCAAAAGTCACGATCAAGTCGGGAGTGGGCAGATGCCCAGGAAATGCCAGCTGTGGGTGCAAAGAAGCTGCCACTGGATGGTAGAAGCTGTGAATTCTGCAAGAACGAAGAGGACTAGGAACTTCCTCTTTGGAGGACGGATGTCCCACGTTGTGCAGAAGCTTGCAGAGGTGTTTCCGTGCAGACAGACCGCAAACAAGCCTTGCTAGCTGCAAGGGTTGCTGTTAGGGTTTTTGGATGCTGCTGTGGCCCAGGAGGAACCAGGATGTCGCCAATTGCGTGAGGAGACAGAAGGGGCACCCAGCAAGACAAGGATCCCACTCAGAAGCAAGCAGCACCCGCAGAAGTGCCGGAACAGGCAAAGAAGAGTGAACCAGAGCTCACCCGAAGTCACAAAAGAAGGTTCCACGACGCCGGAGGACAACTCAGGAGGTCGTGCACTGCAGGTTAGAGTGTCGGGGACCCAGGCTTGGCTGTGCACAAAGGAAATCCTGGAAGAGGGCACAGGAGCCGGAGCAGCTGCAAATGACGTTGTACCCAGCAATGCAGTCTAGTGTGGTGAGGCAAGGACTTACCTCCACCAAACTTGGACTGAAGAGTCACTGGACTGTGGGAGTCACTTGGACAGAGTTGCTGAGTTCCATGGACCACGCTCGTCGTGCTGAGAGGGGACCCAGAGGACCGGTGATGCAGTCTTTTGGTGCCTGCGGTTGCAGGGGGAAGATTACGTCGACCGACGGGAGATTTCTTCGGAGCTTCTAGTGCAGAGAGGAGGCAGACTACCCCCACAGCATGCACCACCAGGAAAACAGTCGAGAAGGCAGCCGGATCAGCGTTACAAGGTCGCAGTAGTTGTCTTTGCTACTTTGTTGCAGTTTTGCAGGCGTCCAGAGTAGTCAGCGGTCGATTCCTTGGCAGAAGGTGAAGAGAGAGATGCAGAGGAACTCTGATGAGCTCTTGCATTCGTTATCTAAAGAATTCCCCAAAGCAGAGACCCTAAATAGCCAGAAAAGGAGGTTTGGCTACCTAGGAAGGAGGATAGGCTAGCAACACAGGTAAGAGCCTATCAGAAGGAGTCTCTGACGTCACCTGCTGGCACTGGCCACTCAGAGCAGTCCAGTGTGCCAGCAGCACCTCTGTTTCCAAGATGGCAGAGGTCTGGAGCACGCTGGAGGAGCTCTGGGCACCTCCCAGGGGAGGTGCAGGTCAGGAGAGTGGTCACTCCCCTTTCCTTTGTCCAGTTTTGCGCCAGAGCAGGGCTGGGGGATCCCTGAACCGGTGTAGACTGGCTTATGCAGAGATGGGCACCATCTGTGCCCATCAAAGCATTTCCAGAGGCTGGGGGAGGCTACTCCTCCCCAGCCCTGACACCTTTTTCCAAAGGGAGAGGGTGTAACACCCTCTCTCTGAGGAAGTCCTTTGTTCTGCCTTCCTGGGCCAAGCTTGGCTGGACCCCAGGAGGGCAGAAACCTGTCCGAGGGGTTGGCAGCAGCAGCTGCAGTGAAACCCCGGGAAAGGTAGTTTGGCAGTACCCGGGTCGGTGCTAGAGACTCGGGGGATCATGGAATTGTCTCCCCAATGCCAGAATGGCATTGGGGTGACAATTCCATGATCTTAGACATGTTACATGGCCATGTTCAGAGTTACCATTGTGACGCTATACATATGTCGTGACATGTATAGTGCACGCGTGTAATGGTGTCCCCGCACTCACAAAGTCCGGGGAATTTGCCCTGAACAATGTGGGGGCACCTTGGCTAGTGCCAGGGTGCCCACACACTAAGTAACTTAGCACCCAACCTTTACCAGGTAAAGGTTAGACATGTAGGCGATTTATAAGTTCCTTAAGTGCAGTGATAAATGGCTGTGAAATAACGTGGACGTTGTTTCACTCAGGCTGCAATGGCAGGCCTGTGTAAGAATTGTCAGAGCTCCCTATGGGTGGCAAAAGAAATGCTGCAGCCCATAGGGATCTCCTGGAACCCCAATACCCTGGGTACCTCAGTACCATATACTAGGGAATTAAAAGGGTGTTCCAGTATGCCAATGTGAATTGGAGAAATCGGTCACTAGCCTGTTAGTGACAATTTGGAAAGAAATGAGAGAGCATAACCACTGAGGTTCTGGTTAGCAGAGCCTCAGTGAGACAGTTAGTCATCACACAGGTAACACAGAGAGGGCACACTTATGAGCACTGGGGCCCTGGCTGGCAGGGTCCCAGTGACACATACAACTAAAACAACATATATACAGTGAAATATGGGGGTAACATGCCAGGCAAGATGGTACTTTCCTACAGAGAGGAGCACCCAAAACCCCTGAAAATCAGATTACTTTTGAAACCAAGAGGAACCTCTGCAAAGGAGAGGAGCTGGAGAAGCTGGAGGAGGAGTACTTCCCATTTGCCTCTGACTGTCCTTTGCTGGGTTGGCCTACAGTAGCTGCTTCTAACTGAGAGAGGACAAAGACTGACTTTTGTGTGACTTCCCACTGGTGAAGAATCTCCAAGGGCTTGAAACTGAGCTTGCCTCCAGATGTTGACGTCTTGGGCACAGCAAAGACTTCTCTCTGCCAACACTCGGGGTTTCTGCTGAGAGTCCTGCCTGCCAAGTGGTGCCCTAACCTGACTCTGGGCCCTCAAAAGGTGCAGCTGGTGGAAAAAGACAAAAATCCACACAAAGACCGTCATGTGGAGAAACTTTCAATGCACCACCCGCTTCGCGGATGAAAAACGACGTGCAGCTGGCCTCGTGGCTAAAATTGATGCTCCACGTGCATCGCGGCTGGGAGATCGATAGACCGTGGCAGGAGAAACGACATGCAACACCCGAAGCGGCTGATATTAACGATGCAAGCCCCCATGCAGCGTGGTTTCTTGACACCGTGCGACCGTATTTCGACGCAACACCGCTGGGTGCAGAAAATCAATCCAAAGCCTGTCTGGACCCGAGGTGCCCGTCCGGATCAACGAATTGCTCGCTTGCAGTAGAGAAGAAATGACACACGCCGACCCGACCAGAGGAGGAACGACGCACGCTCTCACTTGCCAGTTAGAAATCGACGCTTCGCTGGTCTTTTTCAATGCACGCTTGCCGGTGCAGCTCTATTTTGATGCTACCCAGGTACGTTTGTACGCTAACAACATTCTCACTGTTTTCTAAAGGATTTAGGACTCTTTTGCATCTTAAATTCATAAATTGACTTGTGTATTTTGGATTTTTGTTGTTTTGGTCTTATTTTGTTTAGATACATATTATCTATTTTTCTAAACCTAAATTGCATCATTTTATAGTGTTTTCTCTGAGTTACTTTGTGTGTTGGTACAAATACTTTATACCTTGCTTTTGAAGTTAAGCTTGCCTGCTCGTGCAGCGCTACCAAGAAGGTGAGCGTGGGTTAACTGAGGGTGATTCTCCTTTACCCTGACTAGAGTGAGGGTCCTTGCTTGGACAGGTGGTAACCTGACTGCCAACGAAAGACCCATTTCTAACATTTTCCATATATAGTAAGCTGTGCCATAAAGGTGTTGTTTCCAAGTAAGAAATGCGTCTTATCACAAGAGAACAATCCCTACTAGAGATCGATACCTCTAAGGAGTTGTAGATGTACAGTTTATTGTGCTTACCAACATTGTCAGAACAATTAGGTATGACAAAAAGTTTATTAGAAGCAAAAGTGTTGGTAACAGCATAAGCGTAGCCATGCTACCCTGTTCCCCAATCCAGAGTATCAGGGAGCTCACCTTATAGTCAGTGTTGTGTGCCGTGTGGAGTAAAGCAGTTGTATCTGGTGGGTTAGTAAATGAGTGTGCTAGTTACGTGATTTAAGAACAATAGAAAGTGGACTAGTCTGTGGGAAGTGAGAAAAAGGTATGGGCGCCATCTTGTAGTGGATTAGTTACGTGAAACACCATTTACAGTAGCTTGTGTTTCAAAACAAAGTGTATATCTCATGTGGTGGATTATATTATACGCATCCATTTTTAAAAGAAAAACATTTGAAAATCCTTTAGTCTGGTATTTTTTTGAAAAAATAAAATAAAGTATCGAGACATGTAAGCACACTATGGTGGTCATTTTGAACACAGCGGGATTTCCCGCCATGTTCAGGCTGGCGGTCCTTCCATCGACTGCCAGCCTCCTGGAAAACCTGCCGGCCATATAATGTTTTCCCCGCCAGACCAGAGGGTGGAGACCGTGTCTCCGCCTGCCGGCCTGGTGGGGAACACGGCCACAACATTGAGGGCGGCTCCATGAGGAGCCACCGCCAAAGTTGGTGTGCGGCGGGTGCAGCAGCACCCATTGCCCATGTCACTGCCCGTAAATCGGGAAGTGACATGCGCGATGGAGGCTTGCACGGGGGCCCCTGCACCACCCATGGAAAGTGCATGGGCAGTGCAGGGGCCCGCAGGGGTGCCCCGGGGCACCCCCTCCGCCAGCCTTTTTCTGGTGGGATATCCCACCAGGAAAAGGCTGGCGGCATTTGAAACATTATCCGCAGGGTAGCGCAGCCACCCTGGTGGATGGTGTTTCATCCCGCCGCCAGACTGCCTGGCAGCGGGAGCATGGCGGTGGGTGACGGCTGCAGCTGGTGGCCGTCATCCATTTCATTATGTGGTTGTTCGGCCCGCCATGTTCAAAATGACCTCCTATATCTCTGAAATTGTGATGGTATATTAGTGATGTGATAAGTCCATTGTTAATTTAATATACGTACCAAGTTGTTTATGCAGTGTACGCGACTGTATGTTCGTTTTATGTATGGGATACAGATGTCGAATTCTAATGATTGTCAACTATTGAGCCTGACATCATGATATAAACTTTCAAGCATGTTTTAGTGCACTACACAATTTCACATATATTTGTGAACCATAGTATCACAGAGTTCAAACAGAGCTAACATAGGGGAATCATTCCTTTACAGCTTGTTTATATTGGAGAAACCGTATCACAAGAATAATTACTATGGATGGGCACAAGAAATAAAAAACAAATCGGAAAATGTTGTGTGTATCCTTCACCATGTTTAGAACCTGTTAATATGATGTAAGTTCTCGAGCTTGTCATAAAGTAGTTTTGTAGATGTGTGTGAGAATATAGTGTCATGGATTTGTATCACAGCTGATATGAAGGGAAAAATGTCCTTTCAGTTTGTTTATGTTGAAGAAATCATATCACACAAATTGTTCCTATGGTTAGTCACAAGACATAAAGAACAATCTGAAATCTTAGATTAGTCAAAAGAACACATGTAGATCTTTTTCCATGTTTAGACCCTCTTCTATTGCCCTAATTTTGATGATTCAATTGCTTTCCGTACATGTTAGGATCGGGTTTTGTCACCACCCGTGGTAGTGCACCTACTATGTCCATACCATGCACAGTGATGCCTAAGATTTCTCGTTGTCCATGGGCAGTGTTGTAGTGTGTGGCAAAGGGGTAGTTGGTGTTGTTTGTGGGAATGGCCCTTATGTGTTCTTGGATTCTCACTTTTAATGGTCTGATGGTACTACCAACATAGAGGCGACCACACACACATACCAAACAATATACGACATATTTGGTATCGCAGTTGATGAACTTGTGTATCTTTATGGAATCTTGGTTTTGTATTGGAAACTGACCGTCTTGTCTTTTATGTATTAACAAATATTACAGTGCCGACACTTGTAGGAACCAAAGGGAGGTTTGGGTAACCATGCATCAGTAGTGTTAGGTGGTAGGAAACTATGACACAACGAGTCCCGTAGTACACGGCCTGTGCTGTATGTGACGCTGGATTTAGTAGTGAGGCCCTTTTTCAGGGTGTTATCGGCTACTAGGAAAGACCAATGTTTGCACAGAATTTTGTAGATCTGTGGATTGAGAGCACTATGAGGGGTAATAAAAGATAATTTACTATGTGTTCTAGGTTTTTCCTTACCAATTAGTGTGTCATTTTAGCCTTATCATGGCCATTTCCTACAGATACCTGTTTTGAAAAACGACAAAGAATTATTTCTGGTATTGAGAAAACAGATCTTGAAATTTTTTCTGTCTGCCTCTCTTATTCCGATTGGGGAAATACATAACTCCAAACACGTATCAACATTATTATCATGAATCTATTCTATGTCCCTTTTTACATTGTTTTCCCCAACGTCTGAAGCAGAAAACAGCAATATCATCCATGTAAGCAGTACTGACGTGTTTCTGCAAAGTCAGGACCTGTTGACCAGCCTTTGAAAGGTGGCAGGGGCATTCTTTAGTCTAAAAGGCATCACTCTAAACTGGAAGTGGCCTCTGGGGTGGAGAATGTCAACATTTCCTTGACTCCCTTATTCAGTGCCATCAGCCAGTACCTTGACATCAAGTTGAAGGCACTGAGGAAACTGGCAGGCCTAACCTATCAATGTGCTTATCAGCTCTGAGGAAAAGGTTTGCATCTGTCTTGGTGATTGAATTGAGATGCCTGTAATCCACACAGAACCTACGTTTTAGGGTATGTGCCCAGTGGGGAAGCCTTGAGTACCAGTATGACTGTATTGGACCAGGGACTAGAGGAGGGCTCATTTTCTCAGACGACCTGTAGGTTTTTTTCTTCACAGGCGTGCTGCCCCCAAGTCTAAGTCATGCCTAGACCAATCAGTGAGTCCAGGAGTAAGTGAGTAGTTTGAGACGTGCTGCCCCACCAAGTGGGAACAGCTCCTCTGTTGCACCAGGGTCCGGGTAGGGTAGAGGACAACTCCTTCCATGAACCCGTCATGGCAGGAAGTCTGGGAGAGGCTAACTCTCTCCATCCTCACCATTATCTGTCACCAAGAGCCTAGTGACTTCAGACTTCTCAGAGTGGAGCTTGAGGAGGTATAACTGTAGAGCTCTTAAAGTGTTCCGAGGGGTCATGAGGTCCACAAGGTTGGTGACCACCACCCTTTAAGCTTCTTCACCTCATAGGGCCGTCTACTGGTCCTTCATGTCCCGTGGCTCCACAGTCTCCATTACCCACACTGTTTGGCCAGGCTGATGCTCAACCATCATGGCATTCTGGTCATACCAGTGCATCATGACTTCATGGCTGTCCTCCAGGTTGTCAGTGTCCTCTTTCCAGAAGTGCTTAATCTGAAACCTGACAGCTAACATGTAGTTCACTACGAGCCTTATTCACAAGGGTATACTTACACTTTTAGTTTGACTTTACTATTTTTTTTGCTGTTTCGAAAGTACAAGATTAATTTTAGGCGTAAAACTTTTACGACTGCAGAGACTGTCCTTTTGTTTAATGTGTAAAGTTCTTCACAGTCATAAAGGTACTATATGTAAACCTACACTTGTAGTTTGTGAATATTAAAAAAAATAGTAAACTTACAGCAAAAGTGTAAGCTTACCTTTGTGATTAAGGCCCTACAGCTTGATGGCATTTCCTGAGAGATTGCTCCTACCCCCCTTCACAAGACTGAGAGGTCCATGGATATGGTGGCCAAGCAAAAGTTCAAAGGGAGTGAACATCACTTCTTTCTGAGGCACTTCCTGGTATGCAAATGATAGGCATGACAAGAGGACATCCCACTATCACTTCAAGGGCTCTGTTCGGCCCATAATCATGCCTTTTAGGGTCTGTTGAATCTTTCAACAAGCCCATTGGTGTATAGGTGGCATGGTGTGGAGAACTTCTATATTACCCCACACTCATCCTACATCGATGTCATGTACGTACACATTAAGTTTGTGTTTCTGTCAGAAACGACCTCCTTGGGGAAGCTCCCATGAGTGAAGATCCCCATCAGTGCGCTGGCCACCACAGGGACAGAAACCACTCTCAGAGTAAAGGTGTTAGGGTATTGAGTAGCATGGTCCACCAAAACAAGGGTAAATATGTTCCTAAGATAGTCTTTGGGTCCAAAGGCTCAACAGAATCAGTGATCAGCCTTTCAGTTGGTGTTCCTACTTCAGGGAATGGGAGCAGGGTGGCCTTTTGCTTTACCCCTGACTTTCCACCGGCATGATACATTATGCAGGATCTGCAGAATGCATCTGATTGCATCCTCATCAGTGGGCAATAAAGGTGGGTGACCAGTTGGTCAAAGGTTTTGGCATGCCCTAGATGTCCTCCCAGGGGGATCTCCTAAGCCAACTCCAGAAGGAAGGCAAATAATATTAGGGAATCACCAACAAACAGGTCAAACCAGGCTCAGGAATTGTAGGCTTACTATGCAGGAGACCACTCTCCTAATACGTGAGGTGACAGTCAGAGGTATAGCCAGCTGCCTGGGCCTTGGCCTGCCACTGTAGACCTTCAATAGCAGGGCAATCCTCCGGGCCTTGCAGAACTCTGCCCCCCTTCAGTTTGTCATTCAATTAACTCAGATAGGTCTCCCAGGGTAGCACTATATTCCTCTGTAGGCTTTGGGCCAGAACTCTTAGGGGTAGCCTCCTACTGGACCTTGGGAATTTCAGGCTTGCATTTCTCATGCCCCTCCTCTTTTTAGCAGACCACTTTTTCAGGCCCCAGTCCACCTGGGTCCTCTAGTGGGTTGCCTTGGACCGTGTGGTCAAGCACACCCGCTTTGGCAATCTCTAAAAAGTTTGACCTAAGCTGCACCTCTTTCCTGATGATGTGCCTTGGGTCATTTCCTAACAGACAGTAAATAGGTATGGCTGGACTCATAGTTACTTTTATGGTACCTGAGATCCCAATCTAAGCAAAGGGAACTAGATCCACAGGGCAGTGACTTACGTGGTTGTCTGCAGTTACAACCTAGTGGACTACATCAGGACCTACCTGCTTTGAGGAAAACAGATGACTGATAGCAGTAGTCACAATGGCTCCTGTGTCTCTCAGAGTCTCCATTCTCTGCCCATTGATGGTGAGCTGCTGCCTATACGTTTTAGTATTATAAGGTATGTGGTCCTTAAGCACCATCTCCTTCTCACCTAGTGAAACTAGGGTAATCTCTGTGCTCCCCACCAAGACTAAGGGCCATATGTACGAACACATTTGTCCATAAGGACAGAATGGGTAAAACCCTTTGCTACATCTGGGTACAATATGTTTTGAATCAATCAGGTGCTGTGCAATGCTGCAAAGCAATTACTGAGCATACACCTTCACAGTACTTACATTGCTGCCCTCACCTAACCGTCTGGTGCTTTACTGTAGTAACCCATGAAATCCATCCAGGACTGCTTAGACAGGTTTTAGCTGTCTCTAAATTCAAGGAGTGTTTCTCTGGGTAAGGCCAAACTTGACAACAAGGGCTTCTTTCAATGAACATGCCTCATCCTGTCAGATCTATCCCCCCTGGTGGCAGGCATATGCTTAAATAGGCCCCAATCATTCTCTTGGTGTTGGTGCATGTACCAAACAACCTCATAGACTTCAAAGCACTTGTTAATGTCATTCCCCACCACCAAGCTCAGCACTAAGCTTTAGGGAATGTGGACCCTTCTCCCTCTTCTATGCATCTCTGTGTCACTGCCACCATTTCCTCCTGGCTTTCCGGTTCGGTTCTCTTTGGCTCATCTCATGTGCCAGCAACATTTTCTTCCCTAGAGCCAGGCTACTTCATCTGTGTTCTGAAACTTCAAGCAGTTTTCCTCTGGGGTAAATCCATACTTGACAACAAGGCTTTTTCATGAGGGCATACTTTATCCTGTCAGCTATATCCAGGGCCAGTAGGATAGCCCTCCTGGTGACTGGCCAATGTTTCCAAAGACTAGACCCCCAATCCTCGTTTGGGATTCTGTTTATGTACAAAACACCCTCACAGGCTTCAAACCACTGGTCAATGTCATCCACCAAAACTAAGCTATGAACTAGGAGCCTGATTTAGGTCTTGTCAGAGGAAAATACTCTGTCACAAATGTGATGGATATCTCGTCCACTGTATTATGATCCCATTATCTTCTATGGGGATCGTAATACACGGGAAGGGGTATCAGTCAAGTTTGTGATGGAGTATTCCCTCAACCAAGACCTAAATCAGGCCCTATCTCTTTGTGGATGTGGAAACTATTATCTTTCCCATGCATCCCTTTGTGCACAGCCTTTGGACATGTATGGCATGAGGTTGGGTGCAGAATCTGACCTAGAGGTAAACCCTGTACCAAACCTCCCACAGGTAGCCAACTTCCGTTGCTGACCATCTCCCCCTTGTTGCTGGCCAAACCTCATTGTTGGCCAGCACCTGACAGACTCCCACTGTACATTTCCCATTTTTTTATTTTTTCGCACTACCACTGTGGTGCTGTGGTGCTGCCACACAAAGGCCACTCTTCACTTTTTGATGCCCTTGACATGCAAAGTATCATCATCAATTACTTCATTTCAGGTGACATCACTGATGTTATCAGGGATGTCACAGAACATGTCATGAGTGATGTAATATGTGAGGTCAAAATCATTGCATGGCAAAGGTGTGAGTTGTAGTTACTTCAGTTAACTATAACTGGTGAACTTCAGTGTCTTATAGAGTTTTAAATGTTATGTTTTATCTGACATTTTGACCTAATTGTAATGTATATTCAACCTTTTTGTTTTTTTCTAATGAATTTCTAAGTTTCATCTACCATGCTAACTATACCGTAATTTTAACTTATATTTTTTTCGTGAATTCCTATTCTTTTTAATCATGAAAGAGGATTTTATCACCATATACAACTATCGTAACCCAGGCAGCATATGGACTTTGGCCATGTATTGTGATGGGCTGGGTGAAGGGATTGGTTTTTGCCCAGGCCCAGCATCGAACCCCCACAGGTGTCCAACACCCAGCCACGCATGACATCATATATATATATATATATATATATATATATATATATATATATATATATATTTGTGAATTGGATCTGTATCATGCTGAACTTAAAATTACCATATAAACAACCTTTACTTTTTTAACATCCGTGTGAAGTCCTTTTCTGTGGTGTATCTCCTGACCATAGAAAAAATTGCTTGTGTTTGCAAGAATTCCTAAAAGTAGAGCTTTGGCAGGGACCCTTTGTGGTTTGTCTTGTGGCTGCTTTATGTGGCCAAAAAAGAGTGAAAGATATATTCTGACAGTGTTTATAGTTGTTGAAAAAGCCAATTAACTTATCATCATATATTAACATGGTTAGCTTTCTGACAAAGACAATAGACTTATCTTTATATATTGATTTGGTGATCTGTTGACAAAATCAAATAGGACTGCCTTCATATATTGATGTGGTCATCCTCTGACAAAGCCAAAGGAATAAATTAAGACATAAGGGGCAGGGTAGGGTTACCCTGACCCCTCGGGCCATGTTGAGGTCCCTGTCTGGGTATGGATGGGATCCCTGGGACCCTCCCTGGGGCTAAATTCTAAAAACAGGTATTTTGGGGGTTTCACTGACAAAACTATAACTTGCCTCTTTAATGTACACCGCTTGTACCCTTGTATATTACATCACCCATGACTTTCAATGAATGCATTGAGAACATCCTTAATGACGTCTGAAATGACATTACTGAATATAACACTGTGCATTATGGGGGAGCAAGCTATAGTTACTTTAGGACAAGCGTAATAGTTGCTTGAGATAACTATAGCTAGTGAACTTCAGTGTTTTTTTTACTCTAAAATATTATGGCCCTCATTACAACATTGGCGTGCGTCCGCCAATGCGGCCACACTCCTGCGGTGCCCATTATGACATCCCCGCTGTGCCGGTGGGCGGAAACAGAGTTTCCGCCTGCCGGCCCAGCGGGTATGTGGGCCTCAACATGGGAGCCGGCTCCAAATGGAGCCGGCGGTGTTGCGGCCGTGCGACGGTTGCAGTTGCACCCGTCGCGCTTTTCTCTGTCTGCAGAGCAGACAGTAAAAAGCCGCATGGGGCCCTGTCAGGGGGCCCCTGCACTGCCCATGCCAGTGCCCATGCCAGGGGCCCTGCGACTCCCTGTACCGCCAGCCTTTTCCTGGCGGTTCAAACCACCAGGAAAAGGCTGGCAGTAGGGGGACTCGTAATCCCCTGGGGAGCGCTGCTAGCAGCACTGCCCTGGCGGATTACTACCACCGGGGCCATGGTGGCGGGAAACCGCCGGCACCGGCGGTGCGACCGCGGCGCTTCCGCCATGGTCGTAATGACCAGGGGAGCACCGCCAGCCTGTTGGCGGTGCTTTCGTCATTTCAGCCCTGGAGGTCCTGTACCGCCAGGGTTGAAATTACCCCCTATGTTTTAACTGGAATTGCCACCTAACTATAATGTCCTGCTAACCTTTGTCTTTTTCAGTATGAGTTTATATAACATGCATCATTTCATGATGCTTCCCTCAAAAGTAATAATGAATGACATAATACATCAGCATATATGGTATATACCACGGTGTTTTTCATATGTATTTGTTTGAAACAACATGTATTTTTCTAAAGACAGAATTCATCTGAACATTGTTAAAATGTGTATTGCATTTGTTCACTGAGGCAGTGTAGCATGGCAGAAAGTGCTATTAGTAATGTATAAAACGTTAGCTGTTTTTTACTATAGGTTTCCCATCCGCACTACCCAGGCAAATCGTTTGTGCCACCTGCCTAACCATTTCAATTAGTTTACCAAAGAGTTATTTACAATTTTTCACTCTCTAGTCTCCCCTGATTGTTGCCCTTCATCCTTTGAGCCCTCTCAAGCTTTATGTGATAAGCTTTCTGACTTCTTTGCATGTGAAATTCACTTCATCTGCAAATCATTTCCTTCATTTTGTCCTCAATCAACATCTATTCCCACTGGTTTTACATTCATGGGTACAATGTTTCCTCTCATTTTGCAAAAGTCTCTCCTCACTCCCTTGATTCAATCATTGAACTGGCGTTCTCCATCTGGCCCAGCTCACCACTTAATCCCTGCTCTCCTTTCTACTTTTAGGCAAATATTTCATTGCCCCTGCTCTTTAATAAATGTACTGCTCATTCTATGCTTGCCATTTTTGAAAACAGGCTCTAGCTGTTTCATTCTTGAATAAACATCCTGCCGATCCCCCTATCTTATCAAATTCTGACCCATTATTCTGCACACACAACCCATCCCCATTAGAATATTATAAAAGGTGATCAATAGACAGTTATCTTTCTTCCTGGTGGCGAATTAAGTTATTTATATATGTCAAATAGGTTTCCGTCACCCCATAACACCACATAGGCACTGACAGTGTACAGGTGCTCCACCTTCCTCCCTAGCACTCTTAGCTCAAACTTCTTTCATATGGAACACCCCATATCTCCTTCTTAAGACCCATCCTTTTCAATCTTAATGTCCTACCCTGATTGACTGGAATAAATGCATTTTCAATGTACTCTCCTGGATAGCAATCAATTTCCCGAATCTGAACACTGACAAGCAGAGATTATTATGATCAGTGGTCATAGTAAGCTTGACCTTGGGATCTGAATTTTGGCCATCCCAACTAGGAACATCTCTGTTCTAAGCCTCTACAGTCCACAATAATGAGGGTGCCTTTAATCAGGATCTCTCTAGCTCTAAACAAGTCAACAAGAGATCGTCATCCATTTTCTCCCATGTAAAATTACTTTGTAAGATTCTTCAGTTTTTTTCTTCCGATTCTCGTCATCTGGCAAGTCAACTGATCATACTCGGCCAGATTAACTACTGCAGCTCCTTATTACATGGATTTTGTGTTTATTTTTCGCACCACCTTCAGTGCATTCAGAATGCTGCTGCTCGATTGTCTTCACTGGCTGAGAGTCTTTAAAAGAATTATCGTCAAATCCTTGTGCCTGGTTCACAAGGCTTACTTTCGACCCGACCCTGTCTCATGCCTACAACCCGAGATTCTTAACACCTAGGGGGTCATTCTGACCCTGGCGGCCGGTGACCGCCAGGGTCACCGACCACGGGAGCACCGCCAACAGGCTGGCGGTGCTCCCAAGGGCATTCTGACCGCAGCGGTTCAGCCGCGGCCAGAAAGGGTAAACCGGCGGTCTCCCGCCGGTTTACCACTGCCCTACAGAATCCTCCATGGCGGCGGAGCGCGCTCCGCCGCCATGGGGATTCTGACACCCCCTACCGCCATCCTGTTCCTGGCGGGTCTCCCGCCAGGAACAGGATGGCGGTAGGGGGTGCCGCGGGGCCCCCGTAAGAGGGCCCCACAAAGTATTTCAGTGTCTGCAAAGCAGACACTGAAATACGCGACGGGTGCAACTGCACCCGTCGCACCTTCCCACTACGCCGGCTCAATTCTTAGCCGGCGTCCTCGTGGGAAGGTAGATTTGCCCTGGGCTGGCGGGCGGCCTCTTGGCGGCCGCCCGCCAGCCCAGGCCAAATCTCAAAATACCCTCAGCGGTCTTGCGACCGCGGAGCGGTATTTTGACGGGGGAACATTGGCGGGCGGCCTCCGCCGCCCGCCAATGTTAGAATCACCCCCCTAGTTTGGTCGCTGCTCCTTGCTTTAACTGCTTCAAAGCCAATGGGCAAGCCTTTTCAGTTATGGCAGCCAAACTTTGGAACTCCCTACTATAGCACTTTCGGGTCATTGAACATCTACATTTTCAGAAACAAACTTCACAATTTGGATGTTTTCGGTTTGATGCTATGCTAGATTTGCTGATCAAAAATATGCATTAGCACTCGGACACCTCTGCAAAGGCTTTAAATAAATAATTGCATAACTAAATTAAAAGGGGCACATGTTTTACCTTGTGTTCATAATTAAGACATGCAACATTCATTGAAATGTGATCAAGGCTTTTTTAGGCTTCAAGTGAGCAAAACATTATTTTCCCAATGCAAAGATTATTTTCTCATCCACAACATTTTGTAATTTTAACATGCCCCAAAAAATGTACACCCAAGTATACACTCAACAACGTACTGTTAAAAGCAATTAACTTTTAAAAGTGATATTAAACATACTGCTTCCCATCTAGAGTGGCCTCCTGGCCCAAATTCTGAATGTTGTGTTTCTTGCTATGGAAAGACTCACTCTCTCAAGTTTGAAACCACCCACCTTTTTTCCTCCACTTATGTTTCCTTCTTTTACCCCCCGTACAAAGCCTCTTGAGACCAAAGTAGACACCCACCTTTTGCTGCAATATACTAGAGGAACATACCAGTTGCTTGTATCCACTTAATTGTCATACCTTTTCCTCATAAGCATCTCATTGTAGATAGGAAATTGGTAAGGGGGTGGGGATTGCACATAAGGGACAAAGGATGAGGGGCAAGGGGTAATGGCTTAAGGTATAAGAAGAGGGAGTTAAAAGTAAGAAGTTAAGGAGATGAGGTCAAGGATAAGGGTAAAAAATTGAATTGAAAGGAGGAAAGAGTTAAAGCTAAGAAGGGAAGGAGTTAGAGGTTCAAGTGCCAAAGATAAGGATTAAGTCTAAAGGATTTAGGGTAAAGTGGTAAGGTTTTAAGTATAATGAGCTGGGGGTAGGAGGTTAAGGGTTTAAAGATAAGGTAGCAAGTGTAAGTGGTAGAGAATAGGGGATTATGAGTAAGGTTATGAGTAAGGCACAAGAGGGTAATATTAAGTGGTTAAGGGTAAATGGTTAAACGTACACAGTTAGGAATAAGGGTAAGAAACTAAGGCTACATTGATAAGGGATTAAGCATAAAATGCTAAAGTTAAGTGTAAAAGTAAGGAAGCAGGGGTAAGGGTAGCTTGTTATTGGTAAGGGGTTGAAGGGTAAACTTAAGAGTAAGGTTTATGAGTAAAAGATGGGGATAAAGGAGTATTGTAAAGAGATAAGAACCCAAAAGGGAAAACTAGAGCAATCACTGTGCAGCTAAAATATGTGAATATGTGAGGTCCATAGTAGGGCCATAATTACTTAATTGTGACCTCCCAAATATAGGGCTATTTTGAAAATGTGTACATGTAATTTACAATTCATGAAAAAATAACTTACATTAGCATTACTGAACAAAAAACAGGTGACCTCCTAGGAGAAATAATTTTACACCACCATACACAAATGATGATCATTTCATTCAGTATACCCGTCCTCCCTTTACAAATCAAATGCATCGAAAACAAGTCTAGGTGGTGATTTATATTTGGACTACTGGAGCTTATTCCTTCAGTGTGACAAAGTAAATTACTCTGTTGCCCTGATTGAGTAATCACCTGCCAAATGTATAAATCACTTATGTTTTTTTTATTTTAAAAAAGGAAGTCATAAAATGGGATTTTCTTTTTTAAATTTACAAAAACAAATTCCCTCTCGCAGTGGGAGTCATCTCCTATGGCAAGAGGGATTTCTTTTTGTACTGCCTCTTAATGCAACGGTTTTCCGGGCGGTAATGGGCGGCATAAACGGCTATATGTCCACCTATCTAAATTGGGAAGGCAGACATATAGCCGTTTCACTGATGGTCCCTATTCCATTCGGCCGTCGAAGATTGGCAACGGCAGAGATGGAGTAGTTCTCCACAATGGCCAAACATTAGTCTGTCTGCATAGAAATTAAGCAGGTGGACCATTATATTAGTACACCCGTTACGATGGAGTATGCTTACAGCCAATTTATCAATTAGGCTGCATGACCCTGCTAATTTATTTCACTTTTGGCAATGTCACGTATCCAGAAGACGATTTAGAGTTAGGACAGATCCCTTTATCTTTGACCATATCATACGCCAGTTGATAGTTCATAGGGTTATTATATTTGGAGAGAGTGAGAGGAATTTAATGTGAAGGTAGACTATTTGGTAGCTTGATCAAACAATAAACTTTCCCCAGCAGGAAATAATGGGGGAATTAAAAAAAACACAGCATACATATGTCAAATCGACTAAAGAGATAGTGACTGAAAGGCTAAACAGAATCATATTCGAAACATAACAGAATGAATTTACTAGAAACTGCTTACTTTAAAGAAGAAACATTTCCTAAAAACAGGCAAATATGAGCAATAATTCAATCAGAAAAGAAAGCAAAAGGGCAAATGTAACAAAATGTTGTGCAAAGTCTGCAGTTTGCAAAATTACAGGCACTGCTATTGCAATGGAAAAAGGTACTTTGACAGTCTAAAACGTCATTATAACTCTCAAAGTACACTTGCGACTGATTGATTACGGGAAGGTGAAAGGGGCGTTCTAGTACAATCTATCAGTGATTTGTGATGCAATTGCAAACAATTGACAGGTTACTGGCCTTTTAAAGCGGGGGGGGGGGTTACTGATTTGCAAAGTGAAACTCTTTGTGACGGAACACTGTCTGCAATCAACACCTTCCACTCAGCAAATCACAGCAGGGGGTTTTAGTGGCTAAGGCAAGGTCCAGAGTACCTGTTCGCTAATGCCATTAATGGGATATATTTGTTTGTATAAAATAAAATAAAAAATAAGACAGCAGTACTTTTTGATCTATGGGCCCACGATCTAGAACAACATCTAGTGCCCATCAGGACATTAACACTGCTCCACTTTAGGAAAGAATTGAAGACTTTTGTTAGAAATTGGGCATCTAGTTAGCAGGGGGTCGCTCTCTGTTCAAGTAGGGACCACAAACCTAGTCAGGGCAAGTAAGAAACACACTATAATTTCATCTGTGCTCACCCTCTGGTAGCTTGGCACCGAGAAGTCAGGCTGAACTAAAGAGGCAACGTGTAAAGTAGCACAATGAAGACACCACAGAAGGACTCCACACCAGTTTAGAAAAATAGACAATATTAAAGTCCAACATACATAAGTCAAGTTATGAGTTTCCTAAAGGTTAAATCAAAATGCAGTGTTTAGAAGACAAAAGCTCCAACCGGAGCTTTCTGGTTGCACTGGACCAAGGCACATCCAAAAGCTCAGTCTGATCGCGATTGAGCAAGGGCAGGTACAGGAGTCATGCAGATCTGCTGACAGTACCTTTTTGGTGTCAATGCTTGGTAACGATGCGTTGATCCAGAGAAAGAGATGCATTGCACTTGCACGCAATGGGTTTATTCAGGACAGGGCAACGCAGTTGATGCATCGATGTCCAGAAGTGATGAGTACTGGTTCCTGTGCGTTGGTGCTGCAACGGCCAGGCCGGGCCTGCGTTGTAAGTCGGGGTCATTGCGTCACGCAGTCGGTGAGTAGTGTCTATGGCTTTGGTGCAGTTAGCTGCAAAAGTGGCTTTTCTGCAGCAGGATACATCGGTTCCAAGTGATGCACCAGTGTTGTTGCATCAATTCTTGTGTTGCAGCACCACACTCACTTCCAAGGGCCCAGGACTGGATTCATCATGACTTGGCAGAGCAGGGCTAACAGCAGAGAGGCCCTGGTGCTGGTAGCAAGATGCAGGTGAAGTCGTTGATATCCCTGAGACTTCAGAAACAGGAGGCAAGCTCAGTCAGACCCTTGGAGAAACTTTAGAATGCAGTATGTAGAGAGTTACATCCAGTCCTCTCACTCCAAGGCAAGAAGTAGCAGGCAGCAGGCCAACACAGCAGAGCAAACAACAAAGTGGCAGTCCCTCCTGACAGCCTTGTGGTAGAATGTCCTCAGTCCAGAAGTGTTCCAAGTATACGGTGTCAGAGGCCCAGTACTTCTACCCAAATATGCTTTTGAAGTGGGGGAGACGTCAAAGAGTGGTTTTGAAGTGCACCAGTTCCCTGTTACCCTTGTTCTGTCTGCCAGGAGGTCTGTTGGGGGTTATCAGTCCTTTGTGTGGGGTCAGGCCACTACCCTTTGTGTAAGCGAGAGCCCCTCCACCGTTCCAGCACAGAAGACCAATCAGTATGCAGATGGAATGCAGGGGCAGTTGAGTGTCCTGTATTTATGGCTATCTGGATGTAATGCACAAAGGTAGTTGTCAACTAACCTTACACAGACCAGAAGTAGAATGGAGGCAGGCTAAGGCACAGGATGGTTAAAATAAGAAAATGCAAACTTTCTAGAAGTGGCATTTTCAGACCTGCAATATATAAACCACCTTTGCCAAAAGATGTGTTTTAAAATTGTAAGTCCAGAGACACCAAACTCAATTTTTCTGTATTTTCCCAATTGTAAATAACACTTAGAAAGATTTTCTAAGGCAGTGCCAATACTAGTCTATGGGAGAGATAGTCATTGTCAAAGGGAAAAATTAATTTAAAGGTTTTTTACTATGTGGACACTTAAAAGTACATGCCCAGTATTGAAATACATTGCCCCCTGCCCTTGGGGCTAACCAGGGCCTACCTTAGGGTATACTTGCCAGGTTGAAATGGCAGTTTAAACTGCGTACACATGCTCTGCAGTGGCAGGCATGAGACAGGTTTGAAAGGCTACAGTAGTAGTTGGCACAGTCAGTGCTGCAGGCCCACTAGTAGCATTTGAATTACAGGCCCTGGGCACACATAGTGCACTTTACTAGGGGCTTACTAGTAAATCAAATATGCCAATCATGGAAAACCAATCATAATCATAATTTACACAGAGAGATATACACTTTAGCATTAGTCAGTAGTGAAAAAGTGCTAAAGTCAACAAAACAAGGTCAGAAAAAGAGGTGGAGGAAGGCAAAAAGGCTGGGGATGACAATTTCCAACAACGTTCCCCTTTAAAGAACACTGCATTACAATGCACTTAACATACAAAACCCTGCTTTCTCCCTTATTACTCAGTGACTTTATGCTTTTCATTGTCCATGTACAGTGCCCTATTGCCTTTTGGCTACGTTCGCACTATAGAAATACATACACACATGCATATATAGATAGATAGATAGATAGATAGATAGATAGATAGATAGATAGATAGATAGATAGATAGATAGATAGATAGATAGATAGATATATTGATTCCAGCCCCTTTCAGCCCCTGTTCTGGCAGACCTTCTTCTGCAAACACACTCTTCAATCAAAAGCAGCGCCTGGTTGTGTTACAAGCTACATTTCAATCCATTTTGACTTGTAATCAATGAAAACAAGTGCAAACCTGTTCTCAAAGATAGCAAACAGACCAAGAAAATTCAATGCAACCTTTTCCCATACACTTAAATCCACAGTTACCATATGTGAATTTCCTGTGAATGATGTTTATTAGCACATTTACATACGTTACACCTCTTAACCTTGATTTGTACATAAGAACTAATTTGAGGACTCCAATGAGTTTTACATTATCTTTTTTTTTGTTCAATGTCATGCCCAAATGTCCAGTGGGTATTAGTTCAACTAATCACTGGATTTTCCTCTGATAGAACTAGGAGGGATGTGTTTGACTGCTCTGAACAATAGGCCTCTTTCCATAGTTAATTCTGGTGACAATTTAGAAAAATATTGAAGGTCCCCAGACAAACTGCTTCCCATAGGCCATCCTTGAATGGCCCATTGTATCACCTTCTGCAGCACAGTATCCACAACATCCTGCACTCACAGGTTTTCTTAAATGCAAGTCTAATCCTCAAACTCAACAGAATAAGTGATGGAATCCACATCCTCACATTCTGATTGAACAGTTTAATCTCCTTGTATAGACATGCATGACAATTTGACATAAATGTGCCCACTTGTCAGTAGCACCAGGAACATGTTTAGTGATACAATTATACACTAGAGTTTAGTGGTGAGCCTGGACAATCTGACTATCAATCTGTTCAAATGTACCTGTTCTGCTCAAAACAAACACTAGAGGCAGCAGACTAGTGTTAATGGTAAAGTATTTACTCCAGAGATAGTTTCTAAATTGTTGAACTACACATACACAAGCTAACATTTCCTTTTTGATAACAAAGTCGGAACTTTCAGATTCTTTGAACACGTGAGGCAATACCATGTTCTCTTTTTCACTCTTCTTTGCAATAATGGTGTCTAAACCTTTATCACTTGCAACAACAGTAATACAGACAGGTAGTTTGGTACAAAATGTTACAACAAAGGCATATTCAATGTCAGGCTTTATGCTTTGGAACACATCCTCTTGTTCCCTTTGCCAGACTAATTCTATTTTCTTCAGCCACAGTGGCAACTTTGGATAGAAACTCTGCATAGAGAACTAGTCTAAAGGACGTAACCTGATTTTTGCTAATTGGATGAGGAGACTCTTCAATGCACTTGACCAAACCTGGCCTAGGACTGACTCAGTCAGCATTAGCAACATGTCCTAAATAATCTAACTGACCCTGTCCAAAAACACATTAATCACATATCAAATGCAACCCGCCTATCTCCTTGGTTTCTAAAAAGTGCACTAATCTTACAGTTGTGCACCACTCAATCGTTCCCAGTCGCTAAAATATCATCTTGGAAGGTTAGACCACCTTCTTTGTTCCCTAAGGTTTTCTCCATAATAATTTAAAAAACTGTAGAAGTCAAGGCCAAACTTAATGACATTCTCTTGTATTGAAAAAATCCATCAGGAGTAACAAATCCAGTTAGATGGCGTGATGATGGAGCAAGGGCAAATTTGTGATACGCTGAGTGAAGATCCAATTGGCTGAATATGGTGGCATTGTTTAACTTGACTATAAGATCATCCATTCTAGATAGTGCATAAGAATAAACCCAGAACATTAGTTAAGTGTTCCAAACTCATCACAAATTATTAATTCTTTGTACTTCTACTTGATCATCACAATAGGAGAAAGCTGAGTGTAACTATCCTCTTGTTAGATAAGCCCTTTAGACTGTAGCTTTTACAATAGGAATAATAAAACCTGTCTTAAGCTTAAAGGACCTGTAAGAAGTTGGGTTGTTGATTGAGGGGGAATTAACACCCTACTCAAGTGACAACCACAATCCTTGACAGGGTGAACCACAAAAATCACTTAATTATCGTGTGCTTAGCTTCCTGGTTACTTGGCATAAGAGCAGGCAATCATAACTTGGAGGCAATGTGTAAAGTATTTGTGTAGCACACAACCAGTAATAAAGTGAAAACACAACACAAGAAACAATTAAAACCAATTTAGAAAATAGAAAAAAAGCTATTGAATAAAAGCACACCAAAATTAAATCATTCCAATAAGTAGAACCACAGTTATGGATTTTTTGTTTTTAGTGAAAAATAACACAGAAAAGGTCAAAGTGCCAACTGTGGATATCTGGTTGAGCAAGACTGGGGTAAATTCAAAATTTAAGGCAGACCACGGTGGAGCATGGGCCAGAGGAGATGGATTGGGCCTAGTTTTAGTTTACCATTGGACTTTGAAGAAATTTTGAAGAAAATTTCCTGAGAAGGTAAAGTTCGGCTCAGCAAGGCAGCTCAGCTAGAGGTGTTCGATGAGGAGGCGTCATCGCTGAGGAGCCACTGGACCGAGTCACAGTGAAGTTTTTTGAAAGTTGAAAATCTTCAGCGGGACAAAGCTGCAGGCTGTACCTGATGTGGGCTCTGCAAGGCTGAGATCCTTCACAGGGAGGTCCTCCTGAACAGGATTTTCTGCTGCGGAGAACATAGCGGGAGCTACTGCAGAGCCAGGCAGACTAATGATGCACCTTCAGTGGTTTGGCAAGCAGGTAGGTCCCAGTTCTCAGGCCACTTTTGGTGAAAAGTCCCAACTTTTAGGGTTAGACAGGAGCAGCTCCTTTAATACCACAACCAAGGGTCCCAGACTTGAGAAGCCCCTCTTCGGATGTTGGAACTCACTCCAGCAGAGGCTAGGCACAGGGTTCAAAGTCTCTGGAGCTTGTTATGTCCCTGAATCTCACATAGGAGGCTAGCCCACTAGCCTTTAGAGTAACTCTGGTAGTTGTCAGTCTCTGATCCTACGTCAGAGCTTTCCTCTATACCCAAGTTAGGGCGTGAGCAGCAGTCATCCAACGAGATGCCATCTCTTTTACAGACTAGACTGTTGCTCTAAAACACTAGCCTACGTAGCCAGTCACAAAATTGCTGGTGGGTGATACCTGCAACAGTAGAGGTCACCTTACCTTTGCTTCTTCCCTCAATCAGCATGTTCTCTCAAGACCCTCAAAAAAACAAAAAAGACACACTATAACTTCACCTCATCACATACCAATCGTCACAGTCTTTAGCGCCTCTAGCGCCCAGTCCAAAAATCATTATTGGTGCTCCCACTCCCATGACCTCCTCCTCCGATTCCCTCACTACAACCTAGCAAAAGTGCCCTTCATCTCTTCATAGCCCCCGCACATACATTTCATTTGTATTATAGCGCAGTTAATAGCTGGCTTTACTAATCCACTCAGCTATTGACATATAATACAGTTTTGATCCTTTCAGTAAGCATATACACCTTCTGTGCTACTTTATGGCATCAACCCTGACACTAGACAAAAGTCAGGTACTTTTCTAGCAGAAACATAATCACAAGACTTAATTGACTTTTTTTATCTTTGCCTAAAAGCTACAGTTGAAACGTGTCAGTTGAAGCATGTGCATTGCTTTGAAGACATAAGCTGCAACTGCAAGAGAACTGGTGGTATATATATATACATGTAAAGAGATCACTTTTATATTTGGGTGTGGTATTCCTGGGGGCTGGTCGCACACACATGTTGACAAAAGTGATCACTATATATATATATATATATATATATATATATAGACATATCTATATATCGAAATATCTAAATATAGATATATCTATATATGGTTTCCTTGGGGGCCATAGTGCCGGGGGGAAGGCAGCCCGTTTGCCAAAGAGGCCGCCCCCCCCACCAAGTGACATCCCTGGTGTCTAGTGGGGGTTTCCCGCATAGCTGTGATTGAGGGCCAGGAAACACGTTCGGAAAGGCCTCGTTTAAAAGGGGGGAGTCTCCCCTTTCAAACAAGACCTTCCCAAAAGTCAGGAAGGCCGTTTGGGGCTGGTTTTCCCATTGGAGCCGGAAGCGGCCGCTTACTGCTCCGATGGAGAAAACAGATAGTGATGTCCGTGCACCTCGCGGCGCGCTGACGTCACAAAGGGGCGGGGGAGACACAGAAGATATGCTGTGTCTCCCGGGGTATTTAAAAAAAATAATAATTTTTAACCCCCTCCCTGGTGTCGGCCAGAGGCCGATGCATGCATCGAACAGGTTAATATGAAGATTAATAATTAAAGTGTTAAACTGAATATTAATTAATTATTCTTATGTTTGAATAAATGGATTTCATTAATGCATAAAAATAAATGCACATTTAAAATGAATACTAATGTATTATAAATCATGTTTGCAAATAAACAATTTGCTTTTCATATATGAATTGTAAAGTGCACAATAGGTTTATTAATGTATTCAATGTATTCATATGTATTAAGGCTTCTGAATGTGGCTAGGCCTAAGAAGATTCATTTTGCTGCAATAATGGAAAGTCACTTGTCTATTCTGTCCCCTCTGACCTGAAATCTTCCCTAGTCTTTTAATGTGAATCTTGAATGTCTACTGTATTGTAGGCAAGAAACATGTTTTAAGAATAACAGTGTTGCTTTATTTGTCCTATGCTTCGAACAGGATAGGAAATTTGTAGTTCTCATGCAAAATTAATTAGTTTAGTTTATTGTATGCCGTGAGAAAGGATTTAAAGTAACAAATTATTAGAAAAAGTAATATTTTGGTGGAATTGTATGAAGTTATTCAGCTAACAACCCATTTTTGCTGAGAAGATTCTTAAAGTTCCAGAATTCGCTGGTGCCATCTGCAGTGATTAGATGCTGAAACTGATTAATTAGTGAGAGACTTGGAGTTTGGGTTCAGTTCTTTAGTTAGTGTTGCTGGAGTCAGTCTTTCCTTAGTCCCACACCTTTCTCAAAACTGTCCAGAACTCTGTCCACATCTGTTTTAAGTCTGCTGTCACATTCTCTTCTCCAAGTCTCATGGTGAGTTTCCTCATCACAGTCTTAACTGCCCTATTCTGTTGTGTGGTTCAGTACTAATAAGGCCAACTAAATCTGACCTTCTGATTCTGTCCTCTGTGCAGCTCATGGTCTGCACTGTCCTGATGCCACTGTCAACTGACGCTGGGAGAAAGTGACCATACTACCTGATGAACTGCTCCTGTCTGCTGTCCCATGGGGAGAGGTATAACTAAATGTGGTGTCTTCTTTTTTTTAGTTAGTGACCTACACCAGCGTATTTTTTAGTGAGTTGCCCTAGTTAGATGTTTTCCAAATAATTTCTTTACTTTCTTTTATTTTTGATTTGGCCTCCATGTGTTAGCCCGTTCCCACAGGATAGTCCTAATTTTGGTTAGTGTTATGAATGGCCCAGCTTTCAAAATCTGAAATCTGAAATTGAATGTCAAATTGTATTTTGATGATTTACTGATGTCACCATCATCTGCTTTGAATGTTAACAATCATGCCCATATTGTATTGTTGCTAATCTATAATATTTTTTCAGAGTGTCTAACCGTGATGATGTTTAGTAGGTTGAATCCTTTCAGAAGTTTTGGTCAGCTTATGGTTTTTGTTTATACCTTAGTTTTGCGTACCATTTATGTGACATTGATTTTGGGATCGTAATAAAGATTTGAAACTTTATTCGGTTTGGAGTTTGATTCAGTGTTAAATTGATTATGGGGCCTACAATTGTTTATGGTACAATGTCATTGATTTGCGATAGAATGATTTGGACTTCTAATCTCTTCGCCAAGTCCAATGATTCAGTCGACTTCAGTAAGTGAGATTGATGATGGTGTCTCAAGTGCGCACCAGTGATTCTTGAACCGGAATCGTGGAGTAAATTCTTCCCAGACTGTTATGTGCCAGCAACTTGTTGTTCACCGATCTTTGTAGTTACAGTTCTTATCATGATGTGCATTGTAAGCTGTTTGGTCTATTTTGGAGTATTTTGTGAATATTGGGACAAGGTGAATGATGCACTGGTTGAAGGTGAGAAATACCAAAAGCAAATGCAGCAAAATGAATCAGAGTCGGGGTGGAGCAACACAAACACAAACTGAAGGCAGAAATCTGTCAACAAAATGGACTCCAGCATTAGACAGGAGGCCTTCCATTGAATATGCATTTAACATTCATATCTTCAAAACTCCATTTGACTAGTCATGGAGTAGGCAGGCTGTCATGCAAACCTCAGGCGACCAAGATAACATTGGTCTTGCAGGCTTCCAGAGGCATAAACGTTACCGATGTCTTATTTGTAAGCCTTTGAGTCCTACATACAAATATGGTAATAATTCACTTTATGAGGTGATTTCAGTTTATTTTTTAAACACAGTTTCTCTTATCATTTTAGGGGATTTTAATCTTTAGTGTTATGACCCTTTGGTTTCCGAAGCACAAACATTATTACATATATGTTACACACACAGGTTCCACACAGTCCTGTGTATACTATAGGCCTTATTTTTTATTAATTTCCTTTAGTTTCTTTTTGAACTTTGAGAGAGTTAGTTTGGACTGACCATAAAATGTGTCTCTCTTCCCTCCATACTAAAACAAAAGGTCTAGTGCTTCTAACTCAGACTAAATTAGTCTGCTGTAGAATTGAACCCTGTCCATTTTGTTGTCACCTTAGATCTTTCGGAACCAATCTTTATGCTAAATTAGCCTTTAGTCAACTCTAAGTTGGTGGGGGCTGGTTTGCTGGTGTTTAGATGACTTGCTGCCTCGAAAGTTAAGCTTTCAAGGTCGTGTGACTCATGCAACCCCATGGTACTCAGCTGAGTTATCATTAACCAAAAGGATTTGTAAGTGTTTAGAGAAACAATGAAGAAATTAAACAATCCTGAAAACAAGATGCTTTACAAGTGTAAACTGCACAAATATTAACAACTAGTCAATCAGACAAGCCAAGATACTTCAATGACACGTCGCCTACATCCATCTATCCAATGAAAGAAGGGGCATATTTAAGAGCCCCTAATGCCACCGGAGGGATACTTATCAGGATTCTTCCTATAAGATATGGGCAAAGGTAACATTCCACACATTATCAGGTCCTGCCCGCTGCCAATGCTGATGTGCATTATTTTTGGCATGTCCTTGATCACATAGCTAGTATTTCACTACATAACAGAGTGCATCCATGTGAAAGTGTTCTGTATCAAGTTATCAAAAGCTTCAGTATTATACATGTGAATTCATAAGTAACAATTTTTCAGAACATTCTGGACTCTATTTCAAATTTACTAATGGTTCTGTACTAAAGTTTACCCAGAAAGAAATCCAGCCTTCGTCATGGTTAATTTGCAGCACTTGTAACACTTATTATTTCCTTCCTTTTTTTCTTTCTTCTTTCTTTCCATACTTCTCCCTTCCTTCTTTGTTTTATTGTTTGCTTTGTTTTTGCTTTCTTTTGTTCATTCCTTCATTCTTCTTTTCTTTTTTCTTTCCTTTTCATTACATTCTTTCATTCCTTCTTTTCTTTCATTCTTAAATTCCTTCTTTCTTTGTTCCATTCCATCTGTCGTCTCATCCGTTTGGCTTTTTTAGGTCTGTGTTAGCCAAGACCTTCTTTCTTAAAATATTCCCTTTCTTCCTTTCTTTCTTTCTTTCTTTCTTTCTTTCTTTCTTTCTTTCTTTCTTTCTTTCTTTCTTTTCTTTCTTTTCTTTCTTCTCTTTCTTTCTTTTCTTTCTTTCTTTCTTTCTTTCTTTCTTTCTTTCTTTCTTTCTTTCTTTTCTTTCTTTCTCTAGACAAAGGCTAACTCACTCACCTTGAATAGCAAGAAGGCAGAAGTGTTACTCTTTGGCAATTGCTCTTTGAGAACCCCTCACTTTCTCTGACAACTCATAATCAACCTTCATTTTCAATAGGCAGCTGTCATTTGTGCCACACATTGACAAGCTCACTTCTACCTGCTTTCTCTTGATGAAGATCATTCGGAAAGTTCTGTCTTTCTTGCCAAATTCCGTCAGGAAATCTTGGACCTGTGCACTTCGCTAATTCAGAACACAGCTGCATGGTTAGTGTTGGATCTAAGTAAGTTTACACAGATTTCTTCCTGCCTTGCCCAACTACATTGATTTCCAATACACAAATAGTGCATAGTCAAAGCTCTTTTCTCTTGTCATAAGGCAGAGTATAACTTAACTTCTGAACAGTATATGTCATCTCCCTTTTTAGCATATACCACCATTTATAAACATACGTTCAAGCTCACTTCATTCAGTTTCTGTGCCACTGTTTAGGCGCTGCTCCAGATTAGGTGGCCATTCCACGGTGATGTTCACTACAACGGGTTGAAGTTCCCTTCCTTTTTGCATTCGATCTGAAAGATGCCTTACTAAACTCAAAAAATGGTTAAAAACTCATTTATTCAGGACCCCATGGAGATGGCCTGTCTTAATGTTGTTCTTTTCAGTCAGCATCCAGACTCCACTCTCAAGGGTGTTAGTGCACTTTATAAATTCTTAACTAAATAAATAAATAAATATATACATAAAATAAATCAGGTATGGTAACTTCTCTCCAGGTCATTATGGAAACTGGCTCTAGTTCAGAACTTTTCACCTACAAATCACTGGTTTTAGGGGGCTTAGTCTAATTAGTACAATGGAAGGAAAACAAAAACAAAGTACCCAGAACTCGTTAGTCCAGGCCTGGAAACATTGCTCTTAATGACCTGTGGGAATTGATCACCATAAGAAGTAGTTTGAAATATTTTCATGAACAAAAAAGCAATGAGGAGATAGTTTTCAAATCAAATCTGATGATATTCAACATTGATATATTGATATAGTGATATATTAAACTGATATATAAAACATTAAAATAGTGAGATGTTAGATTTTAGAAACTAGACATTGGACTTTGGAGATATTGAGATATCAATCATTGCGATATTGAGACAGCTTTAAATCAGGTATCATATTTTAGCAATATTAGATTTAGCTCCATTGCCTCTGGCTCTGTGTTGTAGCCTCCTCCACAACCTGGGTACCGGCCAATAACTACACCACGTGTCTTTATTCCTCTGCGTGCACCTGTGAACTCCATCATTCTATATCAAGCTCTCATTACTTTCTTTTCTTGTGATTATCTCACACTGATATGGAGCCCATTAGGAGCCAGAAAGGTTCTGTCCTAAAACATGCAAGGCACTACGGGCCTCATTATGAGTTTGGAAGTCTCAGGACCACCATGTTGGCAGTGGTGGTCGTACGGCCAACAGGCTGCTGTAGAATCCTGCCAAATTATGACCATGGCGGTATTCCCAAATGAAAACAGCCAAACCACCCCCGGCACCACCAGTGTGGTCAGGCCGCCACGGATGACGGTAGCCACCTGCAGACTGGCAGAGACCATGTTTCTGTAGGACAGATAACGAGGCTGCACACCGCCAAGGTTTCCCCCGCGGTCGCACCACCACAGAAACCCAGGCAGAAACCAACTGTATAAAAGGAGACACTCACCTTCAGGAAGCCATACTCGTCTGCAGCCGTCATGGAACCTGAACTACATGTCTTCCCACTGCTCCTGCTCACCCAACGACTTTGAAACCAGAGATGACGACAGCAACCGTGTGTATACACACTTACCGGCTTCGATTTTGCACATTACGTGGAGCTCATTATATGCTGCAGGCGGACTTACCCAGGTCCTTAATACTTTACGTGCAGAAGACTTATTTTGGACAGAAGCATTTTCCCTCAAACCCTTTATTACAATTTGTGGATTGACACATTGGATTGGTTCTTCAACCTTTACTCTTCCAATACTGGTACCATCGACACCTGCTTTTCATCAATACCCATCTCTTATACTAGCTATATAGCCTTGATAAAGTCACAGATGTGACGAAACACGTGTTGGCTGTGCCGGTTTGACTGTGCTTCTGCTTTTACGAAAATCAATTCCAATAAATGACTTTCTGGAACATCAAGAAAGATACGGAACACTTTTTTTCGCAGCTGCTACATTTGAGCTTTTACGTGTACTTTCATCAATTTACACAGTCTGTGTGAGTGCTGTGTTCACTGCTGTTCTTCACACACTTACCTGTCACTGTTGTAAAATGTCAAAGTATCTATGCACATACAACATTCAAATCGTGAATGGGTGGCGAGGGTGACCCACGTAACCTCAAACTGACACGCACACTCACACACAGCCACATACACACCAGCATATACATAGTACACACAGTACGGCCATGACACACAAACATTTTAAAAACACACACAAACCCCCAGATACACAGCACCGGCACATTCACACACAACAACACACAAAACCATCAAACAACACTACTACACCACGATCACAACAGCAGCAAAGAATTGGCAAGCACCCACAATTGACACTAGCCCTTGACAACTCATACTTACAACACTACGTACCAACAGCAGGGAACAAACACACAACCACAAAGCCATACAATGCAGCATATGACATACCCTGCAAACACACATCACAACATATCTGACATACCATTCTCCACACACACTCACGCACACATTCTAACCACACAAAGGCATACAACACTGCAACTAACACATGTCAACACCACTCAATACCATCACAACAACTTGTCCCTAACATACACATGCCCATCACACAAAAGACACCCATCGCTGAGGGACAAATGCTCTGCACACAACCACACATACTGACAGGGAGGGAAACAGAACATTTAGGGATATCATAGGGTGGGAGAGGAGTAGGGAAAATGGCAAACTCAGAGAGGAAAGCTTTCTTTGGCACACAGGGAAGGTTGTGGCAAAAGGGTTTGGGTGTGGAGGGAGTGGTTGTCTGAGGTGTTGTTGTGGATGTCTTAGGTGCATGTTTGTGTGAGGTATGCTTGTGGGTGTCTGTCAAGTGGATGACTGTGGGCATTTTTGTGTCTTGGGAGGGGGGTGGGTGTGTTGGGAGATGCTGTGGTGGATGGGTGACTGTCTGTTGTGGTGGTGACTGCAGGTATGGTGGATGTGATGCATGTAGGCATGTCTATGGTTGTGGTGTTTGCAGATGTGGTGACTGGGGTGGACGTGTAAGGGTCTGCTGTCATGATGTCTGTGGGTAAGATAGGTGTAGTGGCGGGATCTATGATTGTTGGTGTGGTGTCTGCAGGTGTGTCAGGTGTTGTGTCTGTGATGCAGGGGGTGGTGGAGGTGTCATGGCAGGTTGTGGTTGTTGATGTGACTGCAGGTATATGTTGCTTGTGTGCATGCCGGTGGTATGTCTTGTGATGCTTGAGTTTGTCTGACCTACCCTTTGATGTTGAGGTGGACGCATGCTTGTCAGTGGGTATGCTTTGGCTGGGCTGCGCAAGAGGGATTTGGGAATTGGGAAGAGGAAGGTGGAAGGAGTACAGAAGACACAGGGTGACTGGCTGCCATCAGTATGGAGGCCAGAGCCTGAAAGGATCTCTGTAGGCCTGCCAGTGCACAGTGAATGCCCTCCAGGAACACATTACTCTGTTGGTCTTGAGTTGCAAGTCCCTGGATGGCATTCACAATGGTTGACTGACCCACAGAGACTGACCTCGGGAGGTCAATTGCATCCTCACTGAGGGCAGCAGGGCTGACAGGGGCTGGGACAGAGGTGCCTATGGTAAAGGAGATGCCCACCCTCTTGGGTGAGTGGGCAAGGCCAACTGGGTGGGGAGCTACAGGGAGGGTGGTGATAGAAAAGGGGGTGGTGGACAGTGATGGTGCTGGGGTGGTCCCTGATGGGTCCATCACCGCCAGGGAGTGTCCACTGGAGAAGGATTCCAAGGATGATGAAGTCGATCCTGTCTCCCCTGTGGCACTCCCCACTCCCTCCCGGCTACTGGGTCCCTTGCTGTCAGTGGTCTCAGCACTCCAGGTTCCATTGCCAGCAGCTTCCTCACTTGCCTGTGCTCCGTCTCCTTCACCTGCCAATGCTGAGGCACAAAACAGAGTGAGAGGGAGGGAGAGAGAGGGAGAGGGTTATCACATTCTTCACACACACACATTACAACATGCATACCAGTATATACATCTCCTGCTAGGAAAGTCCAAGTTAAAAACCCTTCAGAGCCTACATCATGCCAAAATATGATACTTCCAACTACCCCATTTGTCATCTGTCTCATCAACATCATAAACCAAGTATTTGAACACTACTTGACCATTCCATCAAATCACCTGTAACTCTAAGGCATCATGCTCATCGTGGCCTGGCTAAAGCAAATACTTTATCCCCATACAGCTCATCACTCCATCATCTTATCAGTCTAAAGAAATGCAGGTGACAGATAACATACATGCCTACTCAATGAAAGGAAAGTCATCTCACTTCACTTATGACACAGCACCTTGCCTTCCAATCACATGCCTAGCTGATCATTCTGTACATAACTCACACAATGGCAACATTCTCTGATGAACACACAACATGTGGCTGTCCTATAGAGTGACCATCACACTTTGACATTCCATGTCTGGAAAACGGCTATGTAAATACTTATACAAGATTTAAAAAGAAAACCTGCAGTTACTATTCAGAGACATTGTCAAATACACAATAACTCCATGTACTGCAATTGGAGGTTACCTAACATATGATACATCCACAGACAATCACAAAAAGCATAGGTACAGCAACACAACTATGGACAGCATACAATTTGCTAGGAGGGCTCATAACATTCCACCTGACATGCTGATTCAGAGCCACTGCACAACAACATGAGTACCCTTACATCACTTACAGCTGTACTGACATGTGATTCTCACTAGCTAAGTCCTGACTAAGCACTTACACAACTGAAAACCAATGTACCCATGAATGGCACATGCACCTACAGGACATCTATTTTACTGACAACATATCCCACAACACCAACAGATGTATGTGAAATGGAACTTCTGCTACACCATTAAATCAGGCTAATATCAGCAGAGCCAACATAAAACATGTCCAAACAGCCCAGATCAGCTAATGTAAGTTAAAGAAAAAATAATCTACTATATATGATCAGCCACAAAAGTGTTCATCGAGACATGATGTAGACAGCAAAAACTATATGTAGCACTCTTACAGGTATGGCATTGGCATATGGGCAAAGGGTCAAACAGCCTAGCCACTTGCCTTCTCCTCAACAAACGCATTGGGATACAAGTTATTTGTCCACATGTCAATGTAATGGCAAAAACTGCTAATGACTAATGGACAACATGAGTCCCCCATTGTGGAATGTCCATCCTTTATGAACTTCACATACCCCATTGTATGATAATGACATTACAATGGAGACACCTCCTTACACCTCTTAGGTACAGTACTATATTGGCCATACCAAATGCCTGATTTGGATGCCGGCCTCACATGAAGTCTACAACTGTTTAAGAGCACAGGATAACTACGCCCTGTAACTAATATGTCAGGCCCAATGTTGCACATAGAGCAGATCTCTGAAATAGGAGTGGTCTGACACTTAGGGCTAAATAACATACTATTTGGATGATTACACCTGGGGACAGTAGTTAGGAAGGATGACAGAGCAACCTACAGACATATATGGCTGGGTAGAGTCACACATGTGTCTCAGTCATAAGTGCATCTCCACATGTTTTTATACATTTTGCTGGACACAGGTGATCAAAATGTTTCCATGCACAATCAAAAGGCCACGTCTCTGTTTTCATATTGGCAACTGGAGTACCATGTATTCCCAGTAGTATACATACCTGTAGCACCTTCAAAAATTGTATAGCTGCAATACTGAGACAGCATACACCAAACTATCAGAGGAAAGTACATGGGTTTTGTCAGTACTTACCCCCTTGTGGCTGCTGTACTGTCCTCAAACGCCCATCCACCTCAGGGTAGGCCACCATCAAAATGTGGGCCATTAGATGGGGTCAGTGTTCAACAGGCACCCCTCCCTCGTTGGGAGGACATCCCCAGCTCAGCCTCAGCGGTCTTTCGGGCCCAGTGTCTCAGGTCCTCCCACCTCTTCCTACAGTGGATGCTCCACCGGCTGTGGACCTCTAGGTTCCACACATGCTTGCCAAATCCCCTTCTTCTGATGGACATTGACCTGCATGGATCACACAGACAAAAAGAGAAAGTCATGTCCACATACACCATACCAATAGATGTGGACAGTACACATCAGTCAGAGCAAGTTGGCACACATTGCCGTCTTCTCAGCTCACACTCCTTCACAATATACCATCTGCATGCATCAACACCTTCACAAGTTTATATTAATATATTAATGGTACACCATCAAAAACCACACCTATCACACATTGGTATGGCATTGGACTGACCTGGTCCTCTGGTGCACCACATAGTTGTTCATACGGGGTAGGACCTCCTCCACTAGCTTCCTCAGCTCTTCAGAGTGAAGCAGGAGCCCTATCACCTGCAGGATGTGGCATGATAGCCCCCAGAGGCAGTACACAGCAGCTCAGGTTGTGGAGGTCTAGTTGGCAGCAGTGTCAGAAGTCAAGTGAGCAATACTGCCGAAGATTGCGGCCACAGGTGACACGTACTTGACTGTCACCGCTGACGGACATCCCCATTGGCCCAAGACCGCCAAAGGCAGCAATGTCTTCCAATGGCAAGTTACACCGTGGTTGTGACTGCCTACCACCATGACGCCTTCCACCAGTGAACGGAGGTCACTTTCACCTGTCAAGAACAGAAGGTCAGGCGCCATCCATTTTTAGCACATTTCATGTATGGAAGTGGTTCCTAATCTGCTTCATTTACTTAGGCCCCTACTGTGCTTTACATCTGTTTGTGCTGCCTTAATGTATTCAATGTATTCATATGTATTAAGGCTTCTGAACGTGGCTAGGCCTAAGAAGATTCATTTTGCTGCAATAATGGAAAGTCACTTGTCTATTCTGTCCCCTCTAACCTGAAATCTTCCCTAGACTTTTAATGTGAATCTTGAATGTCTACTGTATTGTAGGCAAGAAACATGTTTTAAGAATAACAGTGTTGCTTTATTTGTCCTATGTTTCGAACAGGTTAGGAAATTTGTAGTTCTCATGCAAAATTAATTAGTTTAGTTTATTGTATGCCGTGAGAAAGGATTTCAAGTAACAAATTATTAGAAAAAGTAATATTTTGGTGGAATTGTATGAAGTTATTCAGCTAACAACACATTTTTGCTGAGAAGATTCTTAAAGTTCCAGAATTCGCTGGTGCCATCTGCAGTGATTAGATGCTGAAACTGATTAATTAGTGAGAGACTTGGAGTTTGGGTTCAGTTCTTTAGTTAGTGTTGCTGGAGTCAGTCTTTCCTTAGTCCCACACCTTTCTCAACACTGTCCAGAACTCTGTCCACGTCTGTTTTAAGTCTGCTGTCACATTCTCTTCTCCAAGTCCCATGATGAGTTTCCTCATCACAGTCTTAACTGCCCTATTCTGTTGTGTGGTTCAGTGCTAATAAGGCCAACTAAATCTGACCTTCTGATTCTGTCCTCTGTGCAGCTCATGGTCTGCACTGTCCTGATGCCACTGTCAACTGACGCTGGGAGAAAGTGACGATACTACCTGATGAACTGCTCCTGTCTGCTGTCCCATGGGGAGAGGTATAACTAAATGTGGTGTCTTCTTTTTTTTAGTTAGTGACCTACACCAGCGTATTTTTTAGTGGGTTGCCCTAGTTAGATGTTTTCCAAATAATTTTTTACTTTCTTTTATTTTTGATTTGGCCTGCATGTGTTAGCCCATTCCCACAGGATAGTCCTAATTTTGGTTAGTGTTATGAATGGCCCAGCTTTCAAAATCTGAAATCTGAAATTGAATGTCAAATTGTATTTTGATGATTTACTGATGTCACCATCATCTGCTTTGAATGTTAACAATCATGCCCATATTGTATTGTTGCTAATCTATAATATGTTTTCAGAGTGTCTAACCGTGATGATGTTTAGTAGGTTGAATCCTTTCAGAAGTTTTGGTAAGCTTATGGTTTTTGTTTATACCTTAGTTTTGCGTACCATTTATGTGACATTGATTTTGGGATCGTAATAAAGATTTGAAACTTTATTCGGTTTGGCGTTTGATTCAGTGTTAAATTGATTATGGGGCCTACAATTGTTTATGGTACAATGTCATTGATTTGCGATAGAATGATTTGGAATTCTAATCTCTTCGCCAAGTCCAATGATTCAGTCGACTTCAGTAAGTGAGATTGATGATGGTGTCTCAAGTGCGCACCAGTGGTTCTTGAACCGGAATCGTGGAGTAAATTCTTCCCAGACTGTTATGTGCCAGCAACTTGTTGTTCACCGATCTTTTGTAGTTACAGTTCTTATCATGATGTGCATTGTAAGCTGTTTGGGTCTATTTTGGAGTATTTTGTGAATATTGGGGCAAGGTGAATGATGCACTGGTTGAAGATGGAGAAATACCAAAAGCAAATGCAGCAAAATGAATCAGAGTCGGGGTGGAGCAACACAAACACAAACTGAAGGCAGAAATCTGTCAACAAAATGGACTCCAGCATTAGACAGGAGGCCTTGCATTGAATATGCATTTAACATTCATATCTTCAAAACTCCATTTGACCAGTCATGGAGTAGGCAGGCTGTCATGCAAACCCCAGGCGACCAAGATAACATTGGTCTTGCAGGCTTCCAGAGGCATAAACTTTACCGATGTCTTATTTGTAAACCTTTGAGTCCTACATACAAATATGGTAATAATTCACTTAATGAGGTGATTTCAGTTTATTTTTTAAACACAGTTTCCCTTATCATTTTAGGGGATTTTAATCTTTAGTGTTATGACCCTTCGGTTTCCGAAGCACAAACATTATTACATATATGTTACACACACAGGTTCCACACAGTCCTGTGTATACTATAGGCCTTATTTTTTATTAACTTCCTTTAGTTTCTTTTTGAACTTTGAGAGAGTTAGTTTGGACTGACCATAAAATGTGTCTCTCTTCCCTCCATACTAAAACAAAGGGTCTAGTGCTTCTAACTCAGACTAAATTAGTCTGCTGTAGAATTGAACCCTGTCCATTTTGTGGCCACCTTAGATCTTTCGGAACCAATCTTTATGCTAAATTAGCCTTTAGTCAACTCTAAGTTGGTGGGGGCTGGTTTGCTGGTGTTTAGATGACTTGGTGCCTCGAAAGTTAAGCTTTCAGGGTTGTGTGACTCATGCAACCCCATGGTACTCAGCTGAGTTATCATTAACCAAAAGGATTTGTAAGTGTTTAGAGAAATAATGAAGAAATTAAACAATCCTGAAAACAAGATGCTTTACAAGTGTAAACTGCACAAATATTAACAACTAGTCAATCAGACAAGCCAAGATACTTCAATGACACGTCGCTTACATCCAACTATCCAATGTAATAAGGGGCATATTTAAGAGCCCCTAACGCCACCGGAGCGATACTTATCACGATTCTTCATATAAGATATGGGCAAAGGTAACATTCCACACATTATCAGGTCCTGCCCGCTGCCAATGCTGATGTGCATTATTTTTGACATGTCCTTGATCTTGATCACATAGCTAGTATTTCACTACATAACAGATTGCATCCATGTGAAAGTGTTCTGTGTCAAGTTATCAAAAGCTTCAGTATTATACATGTGAATTCATAAGTAACAATTTTTCAGAACATTCTGGACTCTATTTCAAATTAACTAATGGTTCTGTATTAAAGTTTACCCAGAAAGAAATCCAGCCTTCGTCATGGTTAATTTGCAGCACTTGTAACACTTATTATTTCCTTCCTTTTTTTCTTTCTTCTTTCTTTCCATACTTCTCCCTTCTTTCTTTGTTTCATTGTTTGCTTTGTTTTTGCTTTCTTTTGTTCATTCCTTCATTCTTCTTTTCTTTTTTCTTTCCTTTTCATTACATTCTTTCATTCCTTCTTTTCTTTCATTCTTAAATTCCTTCTTTCTTTGTTCCATTCCATCTGTCGTCTCATTCGTTTTTTTTTTTTTAGGTCTGTGTTAGCCAAGACCTTCTTTCTTAAAATGTTTCCCTTTCTTCCTTCCTTTCTTTCTTTCTTTCCTTCTTTCTTTCTTTCTTTCTTTCTTTCTTTCTTTCTTTCTTTCTTTCTTTCTTTCTTCCTTCCTTCCTTCCCTCTTCTTTTTTCTTTTTTTGTTTGTTTGTTTGTTTGTTTGTTTCTTGCTTTCTTTCTCTAGACAAAGGCTAACTCACTCACCTTGAATAGCAAGAAGGCAGAAGTGTTAGTCTTTGGCAATTGCTCTTTGTGAACCCCTCACTTTCTCTGACAACTCATAATCAACCTTCATTTTCAATAGGCAGCTGTCATTTGTGCCACACATTGACAAGCTCACTTCTACCTGCTTTCTCTTGATGAAGATCTTTCAGAAAGTTCTGTCTTTCTTGCCAAATTCCGTCAGGAAATCTTGGACCTGTGCACTTCGCTAATTCAGAACACAGCTGCATGGTTAGTGTTGGATCTAAGTAAGTTTACACAGATTTCTTCCTGCCTTGCCCAACTACATTGATTTCCAATACACAAATAGTGCATAGTCAAAGCTCTTTTCTCTTGTCATAAGGCAGAGTATAACTTAACTTCTGAACAGTATATGTCATCTCCCTTTTTAGCATATACCACCATTTATAAACATACGTTCAAGCTCACTTCATTCAGTTTCTGTGCCACTGTTTAGGCGCTGCTCCAGATTAGGTGGCCATTCCACGGTGATGTTGACTACAACGGGTTGAAGTTCCCTTCCTTTTTGCATTCGATCTGAAAGATGCCTTACTAAACTCAAAAAATCGTTAAAAACTCACTTATTCAGGACCCCATGGAGATGGCCTGTCTTAATGTTGTTCTTTTCAGTCAGCATCCAGACTCCACTCTCAAGGGTGTTAGTGCACTTTATAAATTCTTAACTAAATAAATAAATAATTAGATGCATAAATAAATCAGGTATGGTAACACTTCTCTCCAGGTCATTATGGAAACTGGCTCTAGTTCAGAACTTTTCACCTACAAATCACTGGTTTTAGGGGGCTTAGTCTAATTAGTACAATAGAAAAAAAACAAAAACAAAGTACCCAGAACTCGTTAGTCCAGGCCTGGAAACAGTGCTTTTAAGGACCTGTGGGAGTTGATCACCCTAAGAAGTAGTTTGAAATATTTTCATGAACAAAAAAGCAATGAGGAGATGGTTTTCAAATCAAATCTGATGATATTCAACATTGATATATTGAGATACTAATATATTAAACTGATATATAAAACATTAAAATAGTGAGATGTTAGATTTTAGAAACTAGACATTGGACATTGGAGATATTGAGATATCAACCATTGCGATATTGAGACAGCTTTAAATCAGGTATCATATTTTAGCAATATTAGATTTAGCTCCATTGCCTCTGGCTCTGTGTTGTAGCGTCCTCCACAACCTGGGTACCTGCCAATAACTACACCACGTGTCTTTATTCCTCTGCGTGCACCTGTGAACTTCATCATTCTAAATCAAGCTCTCATTACTTTCTTTTCTTGTGATTATCTCACACTGATATGGAGCCCATTAGGAGCCAGAAAGGCTCTGTCCTAAAACATGCAAGGCACTACGGGCCTCATTATGAGTTTGGAAGTCTCAGGACCACCATGTTGGCAGTGGTGGTCGTACGGCCAACAGGCTGCTGTAGAATCCTGCCAAATTATGACCATGGCGGTATTCCCAAATGAAAACAGCCAAACCACCCCCGGCACCACCAGTGTGGTCAGGCCGCCACGGATAACGGTAGCCACCTGCAGACTGGCAGAGACCATGTTTCTGTAGGACAGATAACAAGGCTGCACCCCGCCAAGGTTTCCCCCGCGGTCGCACCACCACAGAAACCCAGGCAGAAACCAACTGTATAAAATGAGACACTCACCTTCAGGAAGCCATACTCGTCTGCAGCCGTCATGGAACCTGAACTACATGTTTTCCCACTGCTCCTGCTCACCCAACGACTTTGAAACCAGAGATGACGACAGCAACCGTGTGTATACACACTTACCGGCTTCGATTTTGCACATTACGTGGAGCTCATTATACGCTGCAGGCGGACTTACCAAGATCCTTAATACTTTATGCGCAGAAGACTTACTTTGGACGGAAGCATTTTCCCTCAAACCCTTTACTTCAATTTGTGGATTGACACATTGGATTGGTTGTTCAAGCTTCACTCTACCAATAAAGGTACCATCGACACCTGCCTTTTATCAATACCCATCTCTTATACTAGCTATTTAGCCTTGATTAAGTCACGGATGTGACGAAACACGTGTTGGCTGTGCCAGTTTGACTGTGCTTCTGCTTTTACGAAAATCAATTCCAATAAATGACTTTCTGGAACATCAAGCAGGATACCGAACACTTTTTTTCGCAGCTGCTACATTTAAGCTTTTACGTGTACTTTCATCAATTTACACAGTGTGTGTGAGTGCTGTGGTCACTGCTGTTCTTCACACACTTACCTGTCACTGTTGTAAAATGTCAAAGTATCTATGCACATACAACATTCAAATCGGGAATGGGTGGCGAGGGTGACCCACGTAACCTCAAACTGACACGCACACTCACAAACAGCCACATACACACCTGCATATACTTAGTACACACAGTACGGCCATGACACACAAACATTTCAAAAACACACACAAACCCCCAGATACACAGCACCGGCACATTCACACACAACAACACACAACACCATCAAACAACACTACTACACCACGATCACAACAGCAGCAAAGCATTGGCAAGCACCCACAATTGACACTAGCCCTTGACAACTCATATTTACAACACTACGTACCAACAGCAGGGAACAAACACACAACCACACAGCCATACAATGCAGCACATGACATACCCTGCAAACACACATCACAACATATCTGACATACCATTCTCCACACACACTCACGCACACATTCTAACCACACAAAGGCATATAACACTGCAACTAACACATGTCAACACCACTCAATACCATCACAACAACTTGTCCCTAACATACACATGCCCATCACACAAAATACACCCATCGCTGAGGGACAAATGCTCTGCACACAACCACACATACTGACAGGGAGCGAAACAGAACATTTAGGGATATCATAGGGTGGGAGAGGAGTAGGGAAAAGGGCAAACTCAGAGAGGAAAGCTTTCTTTGGCACACTGGGACGGTTGTAGCAAAAGGGTTTGGGTGTGGAGGGAGTGGTTGTCTGAGGTGTTGTTGTGGATGTCTTAGATGCATGTTTGTGTGAGGTATGCTTGTGGGTGTCTGTCAAGTGGATGACTGTGGGCATTTTTGTGTCTTGGGAGGGGGGTGGGTGTGCTGGGAGATGCTGTGGTGGATGGGTGACTGTCTGTTGTGGTGGTGACTGCAGGTATGGTGGATTTGATGCATGTAGGCATGTCTATGGTTGTGGTGTTAGCAGATGTGGTGACGGGGATGGATGTGTAAGGGTCTGCTGTCATGATGTCTGTGGGTAAGATAGGTGTAGTGGCGGGATCTATGATTGTTGGTGTGGTGTCTGCAGGTATGTCAGGTGTTGTGTCTGTGATGCAGGGGGTGGTGGAGGTGTCAGGGCAGGTTGTGGCTGTTGATGTGACTGCAGGTATATGTTGCTTGTGTGCATGCCGGTGGTATGCCTTATGATGCTTGAGTTTGTCTGACCTACCCTTTGATGTTGAGGTGGACGCATGCTTGTCAGTGGGTGTGCTTTGGCTGGCTGCGCAAGAGGGATTTGGGAATTGGGAAGAGGAAGGTGGAAGGAGGACAGAAGACACATGATGACTGGCTGCCATCAGTATGGAGGCCAGAGCCTGAAAGGATCTCTGTAGGCCTGCCAGTACACAGTGAATGCCTTCCAGGAACACATTACTCTGTTGGTCTTGAGTTGCAAGTCCCTGGATGGGATTCACAATGGTTGACTGACCCACAGAGACTGACCTCGGGAGGTCAATTGCATCCTCACTGAGGGAAGCAGGGCTGACAGGGGCTGGGACAGAGGTGCCTGTGGTAAAGGAGATGCCCACCCTCTTGGGCAAGGCCAATTGGTTGGGGAGCTACAGGGAGGGTGGTGGTAGAAAAGGGGGTAGTGGACAATGATGGCGCTGGGGTGGTCCCTGATGGGTCCATCACCGCCAGGAAGTGTCCACTGGAGAAGGATTCCAAGGATGATGAAGTTGATCCTGTCTCCCCTGTGGCACTCCCCACTCCCTCCCAGCTACTGGGTCCCTCGCTGTCAGTGGTCTCAGCAGTCCTGGTTCCATTGCCAGCAGCTTCCTCACTTGCCTGTGCCCCGAATCCTTCACCTGCCAATGCTGAGACACAAAACAGAGCGAGAGGGAGGGAGAGAGAGGGAGAGGGTTATCACATTCTTCACACACACACATTACAACATGCATACCAGTATATACATCTCCTGCTAGGAAAGTCCAAGTTAAAAACCCTTCAGAGCCTACATCATGCCAAAATATGATACTTCCAACTACCCCATTTGTCATCTGTCTCATCAACATCATAAGCCAAGTATTTGAACACTACTTGACCATTCCATCAAATCACCTGTAACTCTAATGCATTATGCTTATCGTGGCCTGTCTAAAGCAAATACTTTATCCCCATACAGCTCATCACTCCATCATCTTATCAGTCTAAAGAAATGCAGGTGACAGATAACATACATGCCTACTCAATGAAAGGAAAGTCATCTCACTTCACTTATGACACAGCACCTTGCCTTCCAATCACATGCCTAGCTGATCATTCTGTACATAACTCACACAATGGCAACACTCTCTGATGAACACACAACATGTGGCTGTCCTATAGAGTGACCATCACACTTTGACATTCCATGTCTGGAATACAGCTATGTAAATACTTATACAAGATTTTATAAAATGTTCTGCAGTTACTATTCAGAGACATTGTCAAATACACAATAACTCCATGTACTGCAATTGGAGGTTACCTAACATATGATACATCCACAGACAATCACAAAAAGCATAGTTACAGCAACACAACTATGGACAGCATACAATTTGCAAGGAGGGCTCATAACATTCCACCTGACATGCTTATTCAGAGCCACTGCACAACAACATGAGTACCCTTACATCACTTACAGCTGTACTGACATGTGATTCTCACTAGCTAAGTCCTGACTAAGCACTTACACAACTGAAAACCAATGTACCCATGAATGACACATGCACCTATGTGACATCTATTTTACTGACAACATATCCCACAACACCAATAGGTGTATGTGAAATGGAACTTCTGCTACACCATTAAATCAGGCTAATATCAGCAGAGCCAACATAAAACCTGTCCAAACAGCCCAGATCAGCTAATGTAAGTTTAGGAAAAAATAGTCTACTATATATGATCAGCCACAAAAGTGTTCAACGAGACATGATGTAGACAGCAAATACTATATGTAGCACTCTTATAGGTATGGCATTGGCATATGGGCAAAGGGTCAAACAGCCTAGCCACTTGCCTTCTCTACAACAAACGCATTGGGATACAAGTTATTTGTCCACATGTCAATGTAATGGCAAAAACTGCTAAGGGCTAATGGACAACATGAGTCCCCCATTGTGGAATGTCCATCCTTTATGAACTTCACATACCCCATTGTATGATAATGAGATTACAATGGAGACACATCCTTAAACCTCGTAGAGACAGTACTATATTGGCCATACCAAATGGCTGATTTGGATGCCGGCCTCACATGAAGTCTACAACTTTTTAAGAGCACAGGATAACTACGCCCTGTAACTAATATGTCAGGCCCAATGTTGCACATAGAGAAGATCTCTGAAATAGGAGTGGTCTGACACTTTAGTGCTAAATAACATACTATTTGGATGATTACACCTGGGGACAGTAGTTAGGAAGGATGACAGAGCAACCTACAGACATATATGGCTGGGTAGAGTCACACATGTGTCTCAGTCATAAGTGCATCTCCACATGTTGTTATACACTTTGCTGGACACAGGTGATCAAAATGTTTCCATGCAGAATCAAAAGGCCACGTCTCTGTTTTCATATTGGCAACTGGAGTACCATGTATTCCCAGTAGTATACATACCTGTAGCACCTACAATTTTTTTACAGCTGCAATACTGAGACAGCATACACCAAACTATCAGAGGAAAGTACATGGGTTCTGTCAGTACTTATCCCCTCGTGGCTGCTGTACTGTCCTCAAACGCCCATCCACCTCAGGGTAGGCCACCATCAAAATGTGGGCCATTAGAGGGGATCAGTGTTCAACAGGCACCCCTCCCTCGTTGGGCGGACATCCCCAGCTCAGCCTCAGCGGTCTTTCGGGCCCAGTGTCTGAGGTCCTCCCACCTCTTCCTACAGTGGATGCTGCACCGGCTGTGGACCTCTAGGTTCCACACATGCTTGCCAAATCCCCTTCTTCTGATGGGCATTGACCAGCATGGATCACACAGACAAAAAGAGAAAGTCATGTCCACATACACCATACCAATAGATGTGGACAGTACACATCAGTCAGAGCAAGTTGGCACACATTACCGTCTTCTCAGCTCACACTCCTTCACAATATACCATCTGCATGCATCAACACCTTCACAAGTTTATAATAATGGTACACCATCAAAAACCACACCTATCACACATTGGTAGGGCATTGGACTCACCTGCTCCTCTGGTGCACCACATAGTTGTTCATAAGGGGTAGGACCTCCTCCACTAGCTTCCCCAGCTCTTCAGAGTGAAGCAGGAGCCCTATCACCTGCAGGATGTGGCATGATAGCCCCCAGAGGCAGTACACAGCAGCTCAGGTTGTGGAGGTCTAGTTGGCAGCAGTGCCAGAAGTCAAGTGAGCAATACTGCCGAAGATTGCGGCCACAGATGACACGTACTTGACTGTCACCGCCGACGGACATCCCCATTGGCCCAGACCGCCAAAGGCAGCAATGTCTTCCAATGGCAAGTTACACCGTGGTTGTGACTGCCTACCACCATGACGCCTTCCACCAGTGAACGGAGGTCACTTTCACCTGTGCAGTACAGAAGGTCAAGCGCCATCCATTTTAACACATTTCATGTATGGAAGTGGTTCCTAAACTGCTTCATTTACTTAGGGTCCTACTGTGTATAAATCTGTATGCTGCCCTCATGTTTGGGTGACATTTTGTGCTGTGCTGTAAATGCTGTGTTGTTTGAGGACATGTGATGATAGCTATGTACAGCTGCTCAGAGGTTCCTATTTGTCAGGAAAATGTCGATGAAGTCCAACAATATGTGTGAATCATGTATAACAAATTAGTCTCACACACTGACAGTAACAGTTGCTTCATAGGTTCCATCCCCTTGTTGTAGTTGGCAATGTGCACCAATGTGGGTGTAATCGGATATATAGCTATATGCAGGACTGTAAATGTTAGATGTAGTAGCCGTCCTCTACAGCTGTTAAGTGTGACTAATGCAATTAGCTGTACATGATGTGTGAATTCTGCATTTATCATTCTACGTTTGCACAATTTCACATAGTTATCCCGTTATGAGGAGAGTAAGACAACCACCAGTCTACCGTCCACTAGTAGACCTACACACCAAGGAGGAAAGACATGTTATTCAGACATATTGTGAATCTTCATACCATAATGGATATTTGTAATGAATTGGAGCCAGATTTGATGCCTGCCATTCACAATTCCTGTTAAATACCTCCCATCGTTCAAGTTTTGTCAGTGCTACACTTCCTGGCCACAGGCTCCTTTTAGAATACAGTGCTCTTAGATCAGGGATGTCTCAGCCCATGTTCAGTCTGGTTTTTGAAAGATGTACTGTGTGCATTGTTGAAACACCTGGACAGCTAGATCAGGTTTCCCCACCGAGCGGATTTGGCCAATGTGAAGGCAGAATTTTAAGAGATGGGACACATTCCCCATGTGGTAGGAGCCATTGATGGCACCCATGTAGCCTTGGTCCCTCCCAATGCAAATGAACAGGTGTATAGTAACAGGAAAAACTACCACTAAATCAACGTTCAGGCCGTGTGTCTGGCAGACCAGTACATTTCCAAGTCATAGCCAAGTATCCAGGTTCAGTGCATGATTCCTTCATCATGCAAAGCAGCAATGTCCTAATGCTAATGACAAGATCCTACACAGAGAGGGCCTGGCTGGTTGGTAAGTTACCACTGAAATGTGTGTTTGTGATTTATGTCTCCTGCCATCACATCAGGACATGTCACACTTACATGTTTGTGTTGTTCTCACATTGTGTTCACAGGTGACTCTGGCTATCTAAACCGTCCTTAGCTGTTGAGAACCAGTGAGGTACCCAACGACGCATGGGGAAGTCCGCTACAATGAGGCCCACAGGAAGCCAAGGCATGTTGTTGAGCAGACTTTTAGGCTCCTGAAGGCAAGATTTAGCTGCGTGGACTTATCTGGAGGAGCCCTCCTCTACTTGCCCCACAATCTAGCCCTGAGACATCAGATACCATTGATAGCAGATGAGTGGAAGGCAGCTGAACCTGTGGGTAGAAATGCTGATGTGCCAAGTGGTGAAGAGCCAGAGGAAGATGAAGCAGAAGGCTCTAGGACAGATATCACCAATCAGTACTTCAACTGAGAGACAAGTATGTGGAGTAGACCAATGGTTTAATGTAATTGTACAACCAGATGTAGATGGCTGGCATCACACCTTTTTTCTGGCATCATCTGTGGGGGTGTAGTGAGCTCAAATACTATGAGTGAGTTGGGATGCAGACTGAACGTTTATAAAGTGTACAGGACAGAGTGTTCTGCATTTCCATGTATTGTTACAGCAGATGCAAACTTTTACTTCTAGAAATTACTTCTCTGAGGTGAGGAATATTTTGTGCAATGTCCTATCCTTTTTCCATTTCAAACACAGATTTGCCTAGATTCTGTTTGGCTCAGCAACCTTGGCTTAAGAAATACTACGTCCGAAGCAGATGGGAACTACTGACAGACATGAGAAGTGTACATGACAGAAACCTGCTAACATTAGTGTTGTTTAAGTGGGGTGTAACCTCGATTTTTATACTGTCTTAACACTCAGGTGGAAAAGGCTTTAACCATTCATTTCACCTGTGGGGTACAAGAGGATGTCAAATGGTGTATTATGTGTCTGGAGAAGTGTCTGGCACATGTGTAAAGGTTGGATCATAGCCTCTCGCTTCACAATGGGTGGAGTACTTTGTGATCTACATTGGATGTAGCTTTCATTTTGTTCTTGCTTTGCAGTCCAAGGTGCATGCCACTGAAGATTGACATAAGTGAGTGACAATCCTACAGGTATGGGACCAAGATTAGTGAAACCTTTCATTACTGGGTATCTCAGTTATCATCTTTTTATGTTCCATGGGATATGTAATTTAGAAGCTATGGTATAGGTATGTGAAGAGCCTGTACCAGGTGATACAGAGGACGTATCAGTGTGCCCCTGCTTTGTAGGTAGATTACCATGACCCTGCCTTCCGTATCCTGTGTATTTGCATTGTATGACACCATTGCATATATCCTGATGGTACTCTCAGTCATGATCTAATACTAACTATAATTTTGTGTAGAAATGGATTTCAATGTCTTTGACATCTGTCCTGTAACATTGTTAGTGTAATGAGTCTCCTACAGATGGAGTCCACGTTTGATGTCCATTACAATTAGTGTTTGCTACGGTGGGACATGACCACACCAGAGTTGGCATGCATAATTATTGTACATGGATTATAAAGGACACATCCACATGACCTGTGTTTAAGTTTGATTTATTGTGCATATTAATAGGAAATCTGCTACAATGACAGTATAATGAATGAACATAAAAGCGATGGGGGAGTCATGGTGGATGATTTAATCAGGGTAGCTGCTATACCAGTTGGTAACCAAAGTCCAGTGTCCTTGTACCATGGGAAAATGTAGTTAGATTTCAGAACAATCAACAGGGTATATCTGTGGCACACAAGGGGGACTAATCAGGAGAGGTTCACTTCCTGGCAGTGGGTTTGGTCTTGGCATCTGCTCCTGCTGGATGTCTGGGTGGAAGTCCACGTTTGCGGGGGCGTTATTCAACTACAGAAGAAGGGGTATCTGAGGCATGAACTTCCCCTGACAGGGCCTCCATTCCACTAGCAGCCTCAGATGTTAAAGTGGCTGATGTTTCATTGCTAGTGGAAGGGGCCAGATGGTGTGTGGAAAAAGTAATTAGGGTGCTATTGAAGTACCTCAACACTCCTGCAATGGTAGCCAGGTGGTCATTTTGGGCCTGCCACTGCTGCATGATTTCTTAGTGGTGGTCCCTCAGCAGCCTTTGTTTTTCCTCCAACATAATGATGACTTGGCTCATCCTGTCTTAGGAACTTTGGAAGGCTCCCAAGACTTGGGAGATAGTTTCCTGTTCAGCTGTGTCCCTTTGAGGGACCATCCTGTGTCCCACAGAATCCCTCCCACACACTCTACCCCCATGTGCCTGTGCCCGTGGCACAGTGTGCCCACTCCCAGTGGTTGCAGGTCCATCATCATTGTCAGTGGTGACAAGTTTAGACTCAGGTATCTTTACTGTGGGGCACACAATAGACGATACAGTCCTTGGGACACAGGTTTCAGGGCAAATGGTTGCCTGTGATGTAAATGCAACCAGGTTAGTAGGAGTAGATATGGGCAGGGAGAGGCTGAGACTCATTGCCTGACCAGGTGTCCAGATGGGCCAGGTTGTTTGTCAGTATCCAGAGATCCAAAGGTGTTGTCCTCAATGGTGCCTTCATCCAGAGGGGGTGACACTCTCTGGTATCCTCTCAATGGTGGCAATTGCAAGGTTACCTGTGGAGGGAGTAAGACACAGAGATCAGGTTAAAATGGGTGTTTTGTAGCATTTGCGTGAGATGCAGAGTGCCTTAACACGATTCCTTGCAAGGACATTGACAGCTGCTGCAAAGTATACCTGAGTTGTACATACAACTTTGTGACTTGAGTTCCATACTCCATGTTAAGAGTTGTTAGGCCAGGTTGGTACAGACTGAACTGCAGATGGGATCTGATATTGTATGATTATTGACATGACTGTTCACCTCTGTTACCTTGTAAATAGTCAAGCTTGCTAGATCTCACACATTAGCGCTACACAATACACAATGGTGTCCTTGTAGGAACACAGTATGTGAGAATGCAAGGGACATTGACCTGTATCTGGATGTAGTGCATGTGTATCGACTCAGTCATATGACTTTCCAAACCAGGTCAGTCTATTTCTAGCTTGAGATATTTGATCTGTGGCCATTATGAATGGTCACTCAGCTACTTCTGTGTTTTGCTCTGGTTGATATTGTGCGTGTGCCACTGCATTGCTGGTATTGCCATGTACTGTTCCACACTAGAATTATCTACATGGTGTAGCTAGTAATTGAGCTGTGCGTGTATTACGTGTGACATGTTGTGCATATTCCGGTTTTCACAATGATGGGTTAGTGCATTCTGGAAGTTGTGGTGACATGAATTAGCCAGTAGTTAACGTGCCTTTTCCAAAGGCTGTGCAGACAATTGGCCTCAGTGGAGAAGTGGCATGCCAGAGAGGGGCATTAGGTGATTTGGTGAGAGGTGTAGTGAGTAAAATAGTTAATTTTGGTGGGTTTAGGTGGTGAGGGATCATGAAGGACAAGACAATTGTATGACATAAATATTTTGGGTGCTTAACAGACTCCAGTCCCCCAGGTATGCCAGTCAGGCCCTCAGGATGCAGTATGTCCAAGACCTTCGCCTCTCATGATGTGAAATAGGTGGAGGAGGTCGAGGTCCACTGCCAGCCTTCTGTCCTGCTAGATGGTGCCTGGATGCCATGGAATACACCTTCCCCGTAGGTCGTTCCACCTCTTCCGGATGTCCTCCCTTATGTATGACTGACTGCCTACAGAATTAACCCTGTTGACTATTCTTTGCCACAACTCCATTTTCCTGGCAATAGATGTTTCCTGGACCCGTGCCCCGAACAGGTGTGGCTCTACCCTTACTATTTCATCCACCATGACCCTCAACACGTCATCAGTGAAACGTGGGTGTTTTTGTGGGTACATAGTAGTGGTTGTGTAGACAGTATGTGGGGGTGTTGGGAGGGTAAGGGTGCATTGTTGGGTAATTGGTGAGGTGTGGGTGCTGCGATGTGAGTGGGAGACAGTTATTGCGGATTGTGTGTGCTAGTGATGTGTGTATTGCGATTTTTGTGCTGATATAGCGAGCGTGCTAAGTGAAATGTATATGGGTACCTATAGTGTACAAGTACAAAATCTATTCTTTCAAGCTTTTCGGTGTATGTATATGACATTCTAGATGAAAAGGATTGTGGGTTGTGTAGGGATGTGTTATATAGTGCAGTGAGTAGGTGTGTCTGGTGTGTGGATGTGTGCCAGGTGTGGGGAATTTAAACTATCTAATGTGGTGTAGTGTTCTGACAGAAGTGAGTTGAGACCGCTACGTTTCGCACCGCCAATGGTTTTCCACCATGGAAGAACTGCTGTGGTGATTTGAGGATCGTAATTTGATGGGTGAAATTTTGTCGGGCTGTCAGTGCTGGTGGTGGAACTGCCTCTTTTCCATTCTTCAGTGTCCTGGCAGTTTCGGAAATGTGGCTGTTTTTTGGCAGACTTCACAGTGTAACTCTTAATACGTAGGTCGGATTACCGGTAACATGGCGGGCTTTTGACAGCCGCCACTGCAGCAGGCTTCCCAAAAGACCACTAAACTTGTAATGAGGCCCTATATCTCCTCCTCTGTTAAATGTAAAATTAAATGTTTTAGAAAATCAGTAGAAATATATATATATATATATATATATATATATATATATATATATATATATATACACACACATGGACAACTATATTTATTTGATCAATCTTCATGGTGTTTTGATAATACGACCCAATCTGGTTACTGGAAGTTGTAAGCTGTCATCTTAACTGTCAAGGATTGCCATAGTTGGTAAGGAGTCAGCAGCAGTCACTGAATTTTCAGAGGCAGTCCTTCTTTTTTTTTCATTTTGAGTTGAAGACAGATGAAACACAGGGCTAAAGTCATAAGAGTCTCTGGTAACCAACTTCCCGGGGTGCTGGGGAGTCACCATGTGTCCCTTGGTAGACACTACTTGGAAAGGTTCAGCATTTTAGTGTGTATCAGGTTTTCTTTTACGCATCTTTTGGTTGATCACCAAATCTTTTCTAAATAAGATGTCCTTTGTATGTCACCTCTTGTCTGCAAAAAGCTTGAATTTTCTGCTTGTTAACCAATTCCCTTGTAGACATCATGTTTTCATTTTGTCTGCTTTGGTGGTCTATTATGGTAACTTGGTTGTCATTGCTCTCCCAAACATCAAAGTCACAGGCCTTTCACCTGTGGTCGAGTGAGGTGTTGAACAATAAGCTTGTAGTGTAGGATTCAATACTGTTTTCAGATTGAGCTGCTCAAGAGGTGCATGCTGTACTGCTTTCTTTAATGTTATCATAAAATGCTCAACAAGTCCATTGACCTGCTGCCAAAAGGACACTCTTTTGATGCTTGATGTTCAGATGCTCTAAGAACTCTTTGAATTCTTTACTGTTGAAGAGAGGGCCTTTATCAGACTTCACAATGGCTCGGATGCCCCAAGTTGGGAATATGCAATCTAGTTTTTCAATAACTCATTCATGAGTCATGGATGAGAGATCTTCAACCAAAGGAAAACATGAGTATTGATTTACAATCCCCAATAGTTGATGTCCACTATCAAGTCGACCAAAGAAATCGATGGCGATTCTCCTCATGCATGTCTAAAGAGTTCTGACATGTTCAGAATACGTTGAATAAAATTGGTTGACAGGCAGTTGCATATGTGACAGGTCTTGAGTTCCTTTTCAACCCTTTCATCCAAGTATGGAAACCAAAATTGGTCTGGGAGAGCTCTCTTTGTGGCAACAATACCTCAATGATCTTCGTGAGCCACTTCAATCACTTTCTGTTCCAAACTCTCCAGAATCAGAATTCTTGACTCTCACAGTAAAGCTCATTCCTGAGTTATGGACAATTCATCTTTGATATTTTTGTATTTTTTATATTCACCATCATCACTGAGTGGTTGAATTTGTTTATCCCACAACTGATGTGTAATTATTTATTTCAACTTCAGCAGGTCACTATCATGGCTCATGTCAGTGACAATCTGGGCTAAAGATATAGCAGCTGATCTACTTGACTTGACAATGACATTATTGTAGGCCACAGCCATCGTATGTGGAGCACAGTGACCTTGTATAGGCACTCTCAAAAAGAGGTTAGCAGGATTCTGATCCTTTCCCGGACAACGCACAATTGTATAATCATACTCTTGCAAGCATTGCTTTGTTTGCCTGATGCATGACAACACATTTGCGCACAGCACTTTCACTGTCCTTTTTAGGAACTACTACAATTGGACAAAACCAATAGTGTTGGGACAGAGGAATGCTCAAAAAGGTCATGCTTAGGGAACAATTCAAGTTCTATTTCAACAGCTTCTTGTGAATATAAAGCAATTTGTCTATGTCTCTAAGCAACAGGATGGACATCCTCATTAAAATGCAGTTTTATTTTCATAGTCTTTAGCTTTACTAAACCATGAAACAACAAAGGGAATTGACTTACCATTTTGTGATGAGCATTCATTTTGTTATTCACAAAGATCAGTCCCGTATCAGCAACCATGTTGAAACTGAGGAAACATGTGCTTGACGAGGTACCTTGGAGTGCAGAGATTGTGCTTGTACCTCCATTTGCTCACGTTTTACTGTCGCTACAACTGAAACTTGACTCTTTATGGGTGTCAATGCAGTCCAAGTAGACACTTTGGTCTTCAAAGGCGTATGCGCCAGTAATGGAGATAGTTCATTGTAATTCTCTTCAGGCATTGTATTTATTGATGCACCACCGTCGATAATGAAAGGCATCGAACAACCATTTATTTTCAATATAATCTTTGGACAGAGTTTGTATGATTTGCCTTCACTTTACACATGGTCACAAACTGTTTCTCTTTTGTACAGCCTTTACATATTTGTTCAATGGCAGGGCACTTTCCTTCATGTGGAAATTAAAATCCACTTTTAAAGCACAACTTTTTTTTACATGTAGCCATCACTTTGTGTCCTTCATTCTTTTTGCTCAGGATTACTTTTCACACTCATGTCCGATTTGCTTGGGGGACCTGGGGCCTCCATGTCAGCAGCTTGTCTCTCAGCACTTTCCTCAACTCTGGCAGCCATCAGCCCTCACTCCAGACAAAGATTTTCTCTCAGCATTCATCACAAGAATGAATCGGACAAGCACCCATCAATAACTCTAAGACACATGGCTTCTTCATCATTAATATAATTGAACTTACAGTATGTGGTGAGTGCATCGAGTCTTTCCACAAATATATTGATTGTTTCACCAACTCTTTGACGTTCTTGACTGAAGACATATCATTCACAAAAACGTATGGAATTTAATTGAACTTGCGATTCAATGCATTTTTGATCTGAAGGTATGTGAATTCATCAGTTCTCAGCATTTTCTTTATGGCTTCATTCACACCATCTCCAGCAAGATTTTTGAAATATTTGATAACCTTCCTGTTATCCATCTCTTCAAATGCATCAATGAAATCTTCAAATGTCTCGATCCAAGCAGTCCATCTATTGCCATTATTTTGCTTTCTGGCAGTATCAAAAGGTGGTGGAGGTTTCAGGAAGGCGGCAGCATCGTAGCTGTTCACGTGATTGGCTGGCACTGAAGGTGGGGCTCTGTCAGATGTTGTTGCCTATCCCTAGAAATCTGCATCATCACTTAGGCCCAACAATGGTTCGGCCTCCAGGTCATCCAGGGCAGTCTTTTAAGGTATGACCTTCTTCTTATTCTCCATCTGATCTCTGTCACTTTTGGAGACCTCTGGAGTTGTTGTGAGCCGCTACCTGGCAGCTTTGATGGGTTGCCGCTTCAGGTATTGGACAGCTCAGGAAGCATAACCCCACTGATTCTTCTTGGGTCCCCCCATCTGGTGCTGAGGTCACAATGCTCCACTTATCAAGGCTCCCTCCGATACTGCGTAACAACAATATGCTTCCTTTTAACTTGTTCTGTCAGCCAGGGCTAATATTCGCAATTGTATGTGGCAAGTTATGATTGTCCTTGACTCCACTGTGTAAGTCTGGTTGTATCTGCCCTCAGTGTGCTGGAGCATCTTCATCCTTCGCAGGCATCAATGCTCATCGAGGTCAACAGCATAGGATGTGGTAGAACCATTAACACAATTTCAATGCAGACCAATAAATTACGCAGTATGATCAATATTGCCATACAAGGATAATCTAGTGTGGAATAAAGTTAAGGTGTTTTATTACAAACTTAAACTCAAAGTCATCTAGACAACTCACAAGACAACATTATAGAGATATAGAATCACCGAGGGTTGCCCAAGGCGAGAAAATAAGTTCAGGTGAACTAATATTAATAAAACTAAGCATTCAATAAAAGGAATACAAAATATTAACAAGATTATTTGAGATAAAGAAATCAAGTACTGCTCAGGCTTGGCAAGCATCAAGTCAATATAAATCAGCAGAGTTGTAATTTAGCTGGGTACGAGGAAACCCTACAATCACTTAAATCTGGGAGGAACATGTGTGGGGTGGAATACATGTGGTCAAAAGACAAAAAGAACAAAAAGGACAAAAATATTTTGGAAAATGGTAATCTCGGGCAATAAACTAGTAACTAAGGTGGGCAAGTGATAGGTAAAAAGGGATAGCATCAGCATGTCAGAAACCCGGTCAAGAGTCTTCTGCAGAGGTTAAGAAAATAATCTCTAAGTCTCACCAGAGCATATCAATGAGGCAAAGCAGAGAGTAAGATACCCCTCCAAGGGGCTTATTATGCAGGGTTCTTCTTCTGAACCCTGACGGGTACATAGTGCGCTTTATAAATTCTCTGATTGATTGATTGATTACAAGGGTTCTGGAAAATCTGAAGAACTGACCAAGGGAAATCTGACGATGTGCTCCAAGTCCAACTGGTCAACAACATATTAAGGTTCATACGACAATCTGATTCACTCTAAGTGACAGTTCACATTGCATTGATGGGGCATCGTTCAATAGAAATCCATCACACAACTCCAAGTTGAAACATCAATACTTCTTCCCAGGTCTGTCATTGGAACATCATCCATCCATGTAGCTCCACACAAGTTTTAAACAATTGTATATAATAGCAGTCCACAGTTCGGGATGATCTACATTCAAGGGCACTGTTTCACTTCTCTCTTTGTGTAAAACAACAGGGGTTTATTGCCAAAGCTAGTCCTCTCATGAAAAAAAAGTCTGAAAGAAAGTTCACGTAAATAAATTAATCAACATTCTCTGCACAGTCACAAAAAAAATGGCCTAATAGGCTTCACTTAGGCTAATGCCAGTATATTAATACAACACAATATTATATCAAATGAAACACTTTTTTTAATACGCAGACAACTAATTCATCATCAATAATTCTAAAATTAATATTCAGGTTACAGCAATTTCAAATGAAAAAAGTCTGTTAATACATTTCGATCAGCATTACGTGGAACTACATTTCTCTATTTTTGCATATATATTTAAATCATGTACAAATAAAAACTAAATATTGTTTCAGTACATTCTTTTAGTATAGAGTCTAAATTATAACATAATATCATTTTAATCCTTCAAACCTTTACTTTAGTCTTAACACCACCAGGGTTTCTAACATCAGTCTAGATGAATGCACATTTAAATTGAAAATCTCAGTGCATCTTTCATACTCAATCCATAAGTACTTTGAGTAACACAATACATAAACTGTCACATATAGATGACTTCTGTGACTTCTGTGACATAAGGGACAGAACTAAAATCTTGGCTACATCAATCATTAACACTACGTACTACATAACACTACGTACTATGTATACATTTATTTTGTGTGGCAGCATGGTACCTTTAGTAGGCTCTTGGTCACAGCTTCTTGACCAACAATGTGTAGACTTCTTAGTGAAGCTTTCTTTCATTTCAATGCTTCAAACCTGCATACGCTAACCGCCGTCTTGGCACTTTGGCAAAGGCCATATGACTCGTATGAGCAGTTTGCTTGGACCAAGGCACACTCTCCACAAGAGCACTTTCTTCTTCGGGTTACTTATTCCCTATCTCTTCGCTAGTTGTAGTGTCCTCCCCAGCCTGGATACCCGCGTAAACAGATTACCGCCAGCTTGCGTCATTCCTGAGCACTAGCTGGGTGCCATATTTATAGAATGGCGCAAGTATCGGTTAGCATCAAAAGAAAAGACGCGAGCCAGGAGGGGGTGGCAGTAGGGGAATATGGCATTAGGGTGCCAGGAATGACGCTAGGCTGGTTAACGCCAACATATATGGTGTTAACTAGCCTAGCATCATATCTTGACTCAATAGTACCCCAAAATTACTTCTGTCTTAGTAAAGACAGAAGACATGCCCACCACCCCAATGGCCCTGCCCAGGGGACCAGTGTCCCTTGGGCATGGCCATTAGACCCAGGGCCACGTACGGGGGCCCATGTAAGGTGCCCCCTAATGGCACAGATTTTTTTTTATTTAATACTTACCTTTACTTACCCAGGATGGAGTCCCCCATTCTTTTGCGTCCCTCTGGTGTTGGTGGGGGTGTTCCTGGGGCTTGGGGTGGGCGCCTGTGAGCCCTTTCCATTGTGTTTAGCCATGGAATTAGGTCCACAGGTCCCCTAATGCCTAGTCAGACCCAGGCATCAAATAATGGTGCTAAGCAGGCTTGGCACAATTATTTGGGTCCACTTACTCTGTGTGTATAATTTTTGCTCCGGAGTGTAAATAAGGCGTTAGGGGGTTAGCGTGATATTGTGAATGGGAACGCCTACCTTGCATCTAATTAGAGCAAGGTAGTTCCCAGCATCCACAATATGGCGCTAAGACCTATATTTTGACCCTAGACGGGGTCTAGCTGTTAGCTCTCTGTTGACCTCAGTTTTTGTATGGTCTACATCAAACTCATGTTTAGTGAGTGACATGTGCCTTTGGTTACAGTCCATTGGCAGTATGTTGCTCTTCTTTGTATGTTGGTACACATAAGGCCTTGTGTCATTGCTGTTTCTTATACACCTCTTGTGCTTTTGGCACTGTACAAAACCATCAAATAAATAAATAGATACAGACCAAGAAACAGATGTTTTGTTATTTAACACTGCTTAAAAAAACATTACTTTCGTCACTACATAAATTAAAACATTACAACAGATATTGTTGCTTGTTGTAAGGTTACAATAAGGACAATGGTTTAAGGAGGTCTTGCAAAGATTAGAATTAAGGTAACGTTCCAGTTTCTGGGCTGATTGCGATGAAGGTGCAAGGAAGCATGTATTGTGCAAACTCAAAGCTGTGGCTCTACTGGGCATGGCAGAAGTGTGATCACATGCAGTCTGGATGTCCTGCAATATTTTGGGTTGTGCATGTGAATTTAGAACATGTGAAAATAGCACAAGCACTAAAATGGCATGATCCGAATGCACAGTGGAAAACTGAGCATGCATAAAAACTGCTTCTAGGGTCTTGGGCCCTAGGCCCTCATGCCGCCGTATAAATGACACAGACACCTCATTATGGTAACTGGAACTCTTTTTTTAGCAGGGTCTCCAGACCAGTGACACTTGTGATGGATGGGTGTGGGATGAGTGTGGAAGCCAGCCCTCAAGGAGTGGCTGGTGGAAACACATTATTATAAAAACCCTAGACCATGACCAGCTGGTCACTACATCCCTTTCAAACTTTATTGAAAATGGACAATCAGTTCAACCTGTGGGAGAGAACAAAACAACCCACCAAAAAGACCACTGAGTCTCAACAGGTTGTTTGCAAGACAGGGCGAGGGGACAGATGCAGCAGTGAGCACCCAGCATCATGGCACACCTCTGTAGTTTAACCATACTATTCTGATAAAGTCTGGATCTCTCAATCGCCTGTCCATGAGGTTACAGTCCACCTGGGCACTGTTGGTCCTATCCCAACGGGCCTTTTTGGACTTCACTTACAAGCCCCACTTCGATGGTGCATCCTGAGCAGTTGTGGAGTCTATATACATAGTTCAATGTCGGTGCATCCGGAGCAGTGGGGAAGTACACTGCAGAGATCTCTTTGAAGGTGATCAGGCTCCATGGACGTCAAACATTCAAAGAATGAGGATGCTGTTGATGAATGGGCATCTTCCTTGTAGGTCAAGATGCTTCCAAGTGGCCGCTGGTAGAGCAGCTTCAGACCTCCCTCTGGTGCCAGGACTCCCTTCTCACAGGACTCTCCTTGAGGCCCTTTCTTCAGGGCTGCCACAGGACCATGGTGGTCATTACAACCCTGGCGGTCGGTGTTAAAGCGGCGGTAAGACAGCCAACAGGCCGTTGGTAAATAATTTGCAATTACGACCGTGGCGGAAACCGCCAACAAAGACAGCCACTTTAACACTCCGACCACCACGGCGGTACAAACAAACAGCACGGCCGTCACCGCCAACAGACAGGCGGAGGACAAAGTACCGCCCACAGTATCACAACAGGCCAATCCGGCACCTTTTCCGGGGCGGATTCACTGCGGATAAAAACACGGCAGAAACAGGATTCCGAGGGAAAACGCTCACCTCTACACACCCCACGAGGAACTAGGACACCATGGAGCCGGTACTCCAAATTCTACTTGCAATAGTCTTCCTGCTCCTCTACCAGGAGCACGAACGCCGGCAGCGCAGACCACAGTGAGTACTGCACCTACGACACAAGGGAGGGGGGAGGGGAAAAACAGGGACACACACATGCAACACCCCCACCCCCACCCTCACCCACTACAACATACACACTAAAACATATTAATACATGATAGTTACACCCCCAAAACCCCCCGGAAGAATGCAAAGACAAAAGGAAACAAGTGTAACCATTGTAACATATTAAAATCAAGCAGGCAAAAATATATATATACACCATAAACAAAATATACACCAAGCATAGTAGTCCAGGTAGTGCTCCAATTAAGTCTGTGGAACACTGGGCCCACACAGTATGGGCGAGGCCCACACAAGATCCCCGACCATGATGGAGAGAACACTGCAGGGGCATCAGAGAGCAAGAAAACAGGCACCTCAGGGGGAGGGAAAAGGGGGGAACCTCAGCCGGTTGAGTGCACGACGCCAAATCCACGAGAGGGCCACATGCCCACTGTTCAATCCTGGGGAGTGCAAAGCCACAGTCTCTCAAGTCTCTACAGTGGGTGGCTTGCCCACTGTTCAATCCTGGGAAGTGCAAAGCCACAGTCTCTCAAGTCTCTACAGTGGGTGGGTTGCCCACTCTTACATCCTGGGGAGTGCAAAGCCGCAGTCTCTCAAGTCTCTACAGTGGGTGGCTTGCCCACTTTTCAATCCTGGGGAGTGCAAAGCCACAGTCTCTCAAGTCTCTACAGTGGGTGGGTTGCCCACTGTTCCATCATGGGGAGTGCAAAGCCACAATCTGTCAAGTCTCTACAGTGGGTGGGTTGCCCACTGTTCCATCCTGGGGAGTGCAAAGCCACAGTCTCTCAAGTCTCTACAGTGGGTGGGTTGCCCACTGTTCAATCCTGGGGAGTGCAAAGCCACAGTCTCTCAAGTCTCTAAGTGGGTGGGTTGCCCACTGTTCAATCCTGGGGAGGTCAAAGCCACAGTCTCTCAAGTCTCTACAGTGGGTGGGTTGCCCACTGTTCAATCCTGGGGAGTGCAAAGCCACAGTCTCTCAAGTAGATAACTGTCTCCACTGTTTTTGGTGGAGGCATTGTACCCAGAGTACTTCATCCTGCTAAGGACTGTGGTAGTGGATGTATCTTTCCACTGGTTCTGGAGGGGGCTTTGTGCCCAGAGTGCTTCATCCTGCCCGTGACGGACTCAGTAGCGTCAGTGCCCTTGGCGCTCATGGGCCAGCGGTGCTTGAGGCGGTGGTACCCTGTTCAGCGGTGCTTGAGGTGGCAGTGCCCTGTTCAGCGGTGCTTGTGGCGGCGGTGCCCTGTTCAGCGGTGCTTGAGGCGGCAGGGCCGGTGCCCTGTTCAGCGGTGCTTGTGGCGGTGGTGCCCTGTTCATCGGTGCTTGAGGCGGCGGTGCTCTGTTCAGTAATGCTTGTGGTGGCGATGCCCTGTTCAGTGGTGCTTGAGGCGGCGGGCTCCTTTGCAGTGACTCAGCTGCTGGCGGTCCTCTCTGTCCCAGCAGGGCTTGTGCTGGCAGTCCTCTCTGTCCCAGCGGGGCTTGTGCTGGCGGTCCTCTCTGTCCCAGTTGGGCTTGTGCTGGCGATCCTCTCTAGCCCAGCGGGGCTTGTGCTGGCAGTCATCTCTGGCCCAGCGGGGCTTGTGCTGGCGGTCCTCTCTGTCCCGGCGGGACTTGTGCTGGCGGTCCTCTCTGACCCAGCGGGGATGATGGCGGTGGCCTCCTGGGCAGTGGGGATGATGGCTGTGGCCTCCTGGGCAGCGGGGATGACGGCTGTGGCCTCATGGGCAGCAGGGATGATGGCGGTCTCCTCCGCCGTGCTGCTCTTCCCAGACTTTCCTGGTTTCTTGTGGCCCTGACCCACCTTGGAAGGTGTCGCAGCTGACTCCACACTCCCACCGGGACCCCTGGGAGCAGCTTTGGTGGCTGGAGTCTTCCCCCTCTCCCGTCGGGCACTGGGCAACTTTTGATGCTTCACAGGTGGGGGACTGTCTGTGCTGTGGCTCCGTGCCACACTGGCTGCCCTGGTGGCCAGTGCACTCCATATTCTGGTGACTACAGGCACCACTGGTCCCGGAGATGTTGTGGCTGAGGTGCTAGTTCGGGACCTAGGAGACGGACAGAGTGGGGGAGGTGTGGGAAAGAGGTCAAGGTTGGACAGGAAAAGTTTTTGGGAGACACTGGAACGGGTAGCTGGAGGGGGTCTGGGAGTGGAGGAAGAGGTTGTAGTTGTAGGAGGTGTTTGTTTGCTGACTTTGGGTGAAGGTGCATGAGCTGGAGGCTGTCGTGAGGTGGATGGCTGTTGGGTGGGTGTGTGCCTGCATTTGTGTATCTTGGGAGGTGGCGTCACAGACACACTGGGAGAGGACACAGGGGAAGTGTAAATAGTAGTGGGGGTGGTGACTGCATGTGAGCGGGGTGTGGTGGTGTGTGTGCTGGTGATGGCAGTAGTGGCTGCAGATGTAGTGCATGCAGGTGTGAGTGTAGACGAGACTGGGAGGGAGGAGGGAGACGAGGAGGAGGGGGACACAGTGGAGGCAGTGGATGTTGGTGTGTCTGCATGTGTGTGATGCTTGCGTGAGTGCCTTTGGGATGTGTGGTGCTTATGTCTGCCTGAGCTTCCCTTGTGTGTTGAGGTGTGTGCATGCTGGTCTGAAGGCGTGCTTGGGATAGGCTGGGGTACAGGGGATTGGGTCTGGGTGGAGGAAGTTGGAGGGGAGAGGCTAGAGACAGGAACAATGGCTGCCATCAGTGCTGAGGCCAGAGTCTGAAAAGCTTGCTGAAGGGCCGCCTGACCAGAATGAATGCCCTCCAGGAATGCATTTGTTTGTTGCAACTGCCTTTCTACACCCTGGATGGCATTCAAAATGGTAGACTGCCCAACAGTGAGGGACCTGAGGAAGTCAATGGCCTCCTCACTGAGGGCAGCAGGGGTGACTGGGGCAGGGCATGAGGTGCCTGGGGCAAAGCTAATGCCCAACCTCCTGGGTGAGCGGGCACGGGGCAAAGGCTGAGGGGCTGCTGGGAGGGCGGTGCTGGTAGGGGGGGTGACGGCTGTACCTGTAGATGCGGGGGGCACAGATGTTGCCGCCACCACAAGGGAGCTCCCATCAGAGGACGAGTCCGTGTCGCTGGTGTCAGCTCCTGTCCCCGCTGTGGAGCTCCCCTCGCCCTCCGTCCCACTGGTGAACTCCGAGTCCGTAGTTTCGCCCTCCAGGGCCATGTGGGATGCAGCTCCCTCCTGCTCCGGTGCCACTGCTCCTCCGCCTGATGATGCTAATGCACAAAAGAACAGGGAGACCACAAAAAAGGAGGAGGGGGACAGAAGATAGACATGTTGAGTGCATGCATTACCACTACTGTTGGCGGACACTACACACACAGAAGCCCCTTGCACTACGCCGTGCTCTTGGGCTCCACTGTTCAATTCCTGGGAAATGGCCTACTAGGCTATGGACGACATCTGCACACATGGATGACACAGGGGCATGACTAGGTGAACTTGGCACTCTACAGAGGTGGGGTGGGGTGCCACATGGCCTGCCTTATGGAGGGACCTTGCCTACTAAACTCGCCCTGGCCTAGGGAAACCCACAGCCCACCTCCCCCACCCAGACACCTCCACTGCACGCTAAATCAGCAGGATGAGAGTGCACTCACCCCCTTGTGGCTTCTGTGATGCCCTCAAGCACCCATCCAACTCCGGGTACGCCACCGCCAGGATCCTGAACATCAGGGGGGTCGTGGTGCGATGGGCACCCCTCCCACGTTGGGAGGCCATCCCCAGCTGAGCCTCTGCCGTCTTCTTGCTCCAGCGGTGAATGTCCTCCCATATTTTCCGGCCGTGGGTGCTCCGTCTGTGGTAGACCCCCAGGGTCCCGACGTCCTTGGTGATGGCGCGCCAAATATCTTTTTTCTGGTGGGAACTGACCTACATGATTTGTACAGGGGGAAGAGAAACGTATTACCAACTGCACCATCACAGTCATGGGACCCCATCCCTACCCTTGGCATGTGGCACATGCACTCACCGTTGTTTCATGCACGCCACACTCTCCCCCTTCCTTCTTACATCCACCCCTCTCCAGACAGGCATAGCCCATAGGTTTGCTGTGCCACACTCAGCTCCTCCCTGGCAGGCCACCCTTCACCCAAAAGCTCAGCAGTGTCTGCTTCAAGCTCCTCTGGTGTAGGTTCTGCACAGGGAGGGAATTCCTCTTCCTCAGAAGTTGAATCCACTGTAGAGGGAGGGATAGTAGGAAGTGGTTTGCTTCTACTAGCCCTAGCTTTAGGGAGCACTTGGTCCATTGTTCCAGGATCCAAGCTTCCCTGTCCTTTTTGCTTTTTGGCCTGAGCCCTTGTCAAAGCAAAAATATGCCCTGGGATGCCCAGCATTGCTGCATGGGCCTCCAACTCCACATCTGACCAAGCTGATGTCTCCAAATCATTTCCTAGTAGACAGTCTACAGGTAAATCTGTGGCTACCACAACATTCTTTGGACCAGTAACCCCCCCCCCCCCCAGTTGAGATTAACAACAGCCATGGGGTGGCTAAGTGTGTTGTTGTGAGCATCGGTTACTTGGTACTGGTGACCAAGTAGGTGTTGTTCAGGGTGGACCAGTTTCTCTATGACCATAGTCACACTGGCTCCAGTGTCCCTGTAGGCCTGAACCTCAACACCATTTATTAGGGGTAGCTGCTTGTACTTATCCATATTAAGGGGACAAGCAACTAAGGTGGCTAAATCAATAGCCCCCTCAGAGACTAACACAGCCTCTGTGGCCTCCCTAACAAGGCCAACCCCAACTAAGTTACCAATAGTGAGCCCAGCTACTCCCTTGGATTGGCTATTAGTAGGTTTGCTCCCACCACCACTGCTATTAGTAGGGACACTAGGGGTAGCAGTAGGGGTTGTAGTGGTAGGAGGCTTGGTGCTTTTCTTTGGACAACTGGGATCTGTTGTCCAATGGCCTTTTATTTTACATAAATAGCACCATGGTTTCTTTTCCTTGTTTTGATTAGAAGAGGATTTGGGCCCACCACCCCCACCAGAGTGTTTTTGTGGGCCTGATGAAGACTCATTTTTAGATTTGTCCCCACCCTTGTCTGAAGACTTACCATCCTTCTTCTTGTTGCCATCTTTGTCACCCCCTGTATGAACTTTTCTGTTCACCCTTGTTCTGCCCCATTTGTCTGCCTTCTTTCCCAATTCTTGGGGAGAGGTCAGATCAGAGTCCACCAAGTACTGGTGCAACAAATCAGACACACAATTATTAAGAATATGCTCTCTCAGGATCAAGTTATACAGGCTGTCATAATCAGTAACTTTACTGCCATGTAACCACCCCTCCAAGGCCTTCACTGAATGGTCAATGAAATCAACCCAGTCTTGTGAAGACTCCTTTTTGGTCTCTCTGAACTTTATCCTGCATTGTTCAGTGGTTAAGCCATAACCATCCAGGAGTGCATTCTTAAGAACTGTAAAATTATTGGCATCACTTTCTTTCACAGTAAGGAGCCTATCCCTACCTTTTCCACTAAATGATAGCCATAGGATAGCAGCCCACTGCCTTTGAGGGACATCCTGTACAACACAGGCCCTCTCAAGTGCAGCAAACCACTTGTTAATGTCATCCCCCTCCTTATAAGGGGGAACTATCTTATGCAGATTCCTGGAATCATGCTCTTTTGCAGGATGACTATGGGGAATACTGCTGCTGCCACCATGGGTTTCTAAACCCAGTTTCTGTCTATCCTTCTCTACTTCTAAAGTCTGTCTATCCAAATCCAGCTGTTACTTCTTGAGCTTCAGTCTGGTTTGTTCCACTCTCAATCTATTGAGCTCCCTTTCTAACAATCTGTCATCAGGGTGGGTGGGAGGGACATGCCTTGAAACAGAAGTATGGTGAGCTTGGACAGAAGGAGACCTGTCCCTTACAGAGGGCACCCTAACAGCTTGGCTAACAGAAACATCAGTACCACTGTGGTGTGAATAAATGCTTTTGCTATGATGTGAGACAACACTGTTTGTATGGTGTGGCTCTCCATCATTACCAACTATGCTAGACTGTCTAGTAATGGGCAGGCTAGGAAGTTTCTTTCCTGAATCTTTTCCTCGAGGAGTCCCTGGATCAGATTGGGAACCATTAGCTACTTTTTCAACGGATGGGGCACTTCTTGCCTTATCTTGTTCTCTAAGCATGTTAAGTAACAATTCCAAGGAAGGATTCTTCCTTACACTCAAACCTCTCTCTATGCAGAGACTCTTTGCTCCTTTCCAGCTAAGGTGATCATATGCAAGTTTGGACAGATCAACATTTTGGCCTGTGCCAGCCATTTTTAGAGAGAGTTAAAGTGATAGAAAAAGAAAAAAAAGTTTGTCAGAGCTTTTAGAAAGACAGAGAAAAAAAACTTTAAAAACTTTTTAGAACTTTTTAGAAAGTTAGAAGTACTTTTCAGCACTTAGAAAAGAGTGAAAAGAGGAAATGCAAAACCTTTTGGCTATGTGTATATACACTGAACTTGTTTTGTATATTTTTCTCTTATGAAAAGTACAATGACAAGAGTGGTAAGTAGTCTCAAAGCACTTATCCCACCGCTGCACAACCAATGTAGGAGGCTGGACTGGCTTGTAGTGAGTACCAAGGGGTACTTGCACCTTGCACCAGGCCCAGTTATCCCTTATTAGTGTATAGGGTGTCTAGCAGCTTAGGCTGATAGATAATGGTAGCTTAGCAGAGCAGCTTAGGCTGAACTAGGAGACGTGTGAAGCTACTACAGTACCACTTAGTGTCATATGCACAATATCATAAGAAAACACAATACACAGTTATACTAAAAATAAAGGTACTTTATTTTTATGACAATATGCCAAAGTATCTTAGAGTGTACCCTCAGTGAGAGGATAGGAAATATACACAAGCTATATATACACAATAGCAAAAATATGCAGTATAGTCTTAGAAAACAGTGCAAACAATGTATAGTTACAATAGGATGCAATGGAGACACATAGGGATAGGGGCAACACAAACCATATACTCCAAAAGTGGAATGCGAACCACGAATGGACCCCAAACCTATGTGACCTTGTAGAGGGTCGCTGGGACTATTAGAAAATAGTGAGAGTTAGAAAAATAACCCTCCCCAAGACCCTGAAAAGTGAGTGCAAAGTGCACTAAAGTTCCCCTAAGGATAAAGAAGTTGTGTTAGAGGAATAATGCAGGAAAGACACAAACCAACAATGCAACAATGCTGGATTTCCAATCTGGGGTACCTGTGGAACAAGGGGACCAAGTCCAAAAGTCACAAGCAAGTCGGAGATGGGCATATGCCCAGGAAATGCCAGCTGTGGGTGCAAAGAAGCTTCTACTGGACAGAAGAAGCTGAGGTTTCTGCAGGAACGAAAAGGGCTAGAGACTTTCCCTTTCAAGGACACATCCCTCTTGCCTTGTAGAGTCGTGCAGAAGTGTTTTCCCGCCGAAAGAATGCCAACAAGCCTTGTTAGCTGCAAATCGTGCGGTTAGCGTTTTTGGATGCTGCTGTGGCCCAGGAGGGACCAGGAGGTCGCAAATTAGACCGGGAGGTAGAGGGGACATCGAGCAAGACAAGGAACCCTCTTAGCAGCAAGTAGCACCCGGAGAAGTGCCAGAAACAGGCACTATGAGGATGCGTGAAACGGTGCTCACCTGAAGTCGCACAAAGAAGTCCCACGTCGCCGGAGAACAACTTAGGAGGTCGTGCAATGCAGGTTAGAGTGCCGTGGACCCAGGCTGGACTGTGCACAAAGGATTTCCGCCGGAAGTGCACGGAGGCCGGAGTAGCTGCAAAAGTCGCAGTTCCCAGCAATGCAGTCTAGCGAGGTGAGGCAAGGACTTACCTCCAGCAAACTTGGACTAAAGAGTCACTGGACTGTGGGGGCCACTTGGACAGAGTTGCTGGATTCGAGGGACCTTGCTCGTCATGCTGAGAGGAGACCCAAGGGACCGGTAATGCAGCTTTTTGGTGCCTGCGGTTGCAGGGGGAAGATTCCGTCGACCCACGGGAGATTTCTTCGGAGCTTCTAGTGCAGAGAGGAGGCAGACTACCCCCACAGCATGCACCACCAGGAAAACAGTCGAGAAGGCGGCAGGATCAGCGTTACAGAGTTGCAGTAGTCGTCTTTGCTACTATGTTGCAGGTTTGCAGGCTTCCAGCGCGGTCAGCAGTCGATTCCTTGGCAGAAGGTGAAGAGAGAGATGCAGAGGAACTCGTATGAGCTCTTGCATTCGTTATCTAAAGTTTCCCCAGAGACAGAGACCCTAAATAGCCAGAAAAGAGGGTTTGGCTACCTAGGAGAGAGGATAGGCTAGCAACACCTGAAGGAGCCTATCAGAAGGAGTCTCTGACGTCACCTGGTGGCACTGGCCACTCAGAGCAGTCCAGTGTGCCAGCAGCACCTCTGTTTCCAAGATGGCAGAGGTCTGGAGCACACTGGAGGAGCTCTGGACACCTCCCAGGGGAGGTGCAGGTCAGGGGAGTGGTCACTCCCCTTTCCTTTGTCCAGTTTCGCGCCAGAGCAGGGCTAAGGGGTCCCCTGAACCGGTGTAGACTGGCTTATGCAGAATTGGGCACATCTGTGCCCAAGAAAGCATTTCCAGAGGCTGGGGGAGGCTACTCCTCCCCTTCCTTCACACCATTTTCCAAAGGGAGAGGGTGTAACACCCTCTCTCAGAGGAAGTCCTTTGTTCTGCCATCCTGGGCCAGGCCTGGCTGGATCCCAGGAGGGCAGCTGCCTGTCTGAGGGGTTGGCAGCAGCTGCAGTGAAACCCCAGGAAGGGCAGTTTGGCAGTACCAGGGTCTGTGCTACAGACCACTGGGGTCATGGGATTGTGCCAACTATGCCAGGATGGAATAGAGGGGGCAATTCCATGATCATAGACATGTTACATGGCCATATTCGGAGTTACCATTGTGAAGCTACATATAGGTAGTGACCTATGTGTAGTGCACGCGTGTAATGGTGTCCCCGCACTCACAAAGTCCGGGGAATTGGCCCTGAACAATGTGGGGGCACCTTGGCTAGTGCCAGGGTGCCCTCACACTAAGTAACTTTGCACCTAACCTTTACCAGGTAAAGGTTAGACATATAGGTGACTTATAAGTTACTTAAGTGCAGTGTAAAATGGCTGTGAAATAACGTGGACGTTATTTCACTCAGGCTGCAGTGGCAGGCCTGTGTAAGAATTGTCAGAGCTCCCTAGGGGTGGCAAAAGAAATGCTGCAGCCCATAGGGATCTCCTGGAACCCCAATACCCTGGATACCTCAGTACCATATACTAGGGAATTATAAGGGTGTTCCAGTAAGCCAATGTAAATTGGTAAAATTGGTCACTAGCCTGTTAGTGACAATTTGGAAAGAAATGAGAGAGCATAACCACTGAGGTTCTGATTAGCAGAGCTTCAGTGAGACAGTTAGTCACTACACAGGTAACACATTCAGGCACACTTATGAGCACTGGGGCCCTGGGTTACCAGGGTCCCAGTGACACATACAACTAAAACAACATATATACAGTGAAAAATGGGGGTAACATGCCAGGCAAGATGGTACTTTCCTACAGTCCTCTCCTGTCGAAGATCAGGTATCCAGTGATTGAACAGATAGAAAATGGCAGTCACGTCCACGGCGGTGCGTACCGTCACCGCCGGCGTACATCGTCATTGGCTCCTGGGACCCATAGGGTCCAATGTTAACTAATGCAGCATTGCACTGCGGTCTTCGACTGCGTACCGCGACGGTGTACAACGCCAGAGCAGTTACCTCACATCCAATTGTCCCACTTTGAGGTCAGGCAGCTGCCATTTCACGGGCCCACATGGCTTCATTTTTAACTGCGTCACACATACCTAGGTCTAGACTCAACACACATACAGGCCACTTTTTGGATTATGGTTGGTGTTCTGTGTAAGCTGTGGGTACGTACCTCTGAGTTGTTTGACTCTGTGCTCGCTGTTGTCCTTCATAGGCACCATCCGCTGGGACATGTGAGGAGATGGCGGCATCCTCCGGTGTACAGACCGTTGGTGGACCTGTCGACAATGGAGGAAAGACATGTGATCATCACCTACAGGCTTGACCGTGCCACAATCCAGGAGCTGTGTACCCAGCTGGAGCCAGACCTGATGTCATCTATCCGCCATCCCACAGGAATCCCCCCTCAAGTGCAGGTGCTGACAGTGCTCCATTTCCTTGCAAGTGGGTCATTTCAAACAACAGTGGCCATAGCAACAGGGATGTCCCAGCCTATGTTTTCCAACGTGTTGTCCAGAGTGTTGTCTGCCCTGTTGAAACACATGCGGAGTTACATCGTTTTCCCTCAGGTGGAGAATTTGCCAACAGTGAAAGGTGATTTCTATGCCCTGGGACATATCCCCAACATCAAGGGTGCCATTGATGGGACCCATGTGGCTTTGGTCCCCCCACCACAGGAGTGAATAGGTGTACAGAAACCGGAAGAGTTATCATTCGATGAATGTACAGATGGTATGTTTGGCAGACCAGTACATCTCCCATGTGAATGCCAAGTTCCCTGGCTCCGTGCAAAATGCCCACATCCTGCGGAATAGCAGCATCCCTTATGTGATGGGTCAAATCCAGAGGCACAGTGTGTGGCTAGTAGGTGAGCACCTGGAAGCAAGACAGTGGGAATGGTTGTCTGGGTCTGGGGTTATCCCTACAGGTTAGTGTGTGTCTAACAGTTGTCCCTCGCCATTTGCAGGTGACTGTGGTTACCCCAACCTGTCATGGCTACTGACCCCAGTGAGGAATCCCAGGACAAGGGCAGAGGAACGCTACAATGAGGCCCATGGGCGAACTAGGAGGGTGATCGAACAGACCTTCGTCCTCTTGAAGGCCAGGTTCAGGTGCTTCCATATGACAGGTGGATCCCTATTCTACTCACCAAAGAAGGTGTGCCAGATCATCGTGGCCTGCTGTATACTTCACAACTTGGCTTTGAAATGACAGGTGCCTTTTCTGCAGGAGGATTGTCCAGATGGCGGTGTTGTTGCAGCTGTGGAGCCTGTGGACAGTGAAGACGGGGAAGCAGAAGAAGAAGAAGAAGCCATGGACAACAGGGACTTAGTGATCCAGCAATATTTCCAATGAAACAGAGGTAAGAATACAAACCTGCCTACTACATGTATTTAAACACTACTACCTCTCTACTGTCTGTCGTTTTCACCCAGTGTATGGTCACTGAATTGTCACTTTCCCTCACGATTTCACAGATGTGGGTCCCAACATGTGACATCTGCTTTGATTCCTCATGGACTACAGCTGTGTGACATAGGTATGTTGACATTACAAATGAAAGAGCTTTTTGCCACAGTAATTGCTAATACACTATTCCGAAATCACAACTGACTCCAGATTGTTTTGTGCTTTAAGGGTGTTTATTTTAGTGCTCAATATTGGAGGGGGTAGCAAAATGGTGAGGGGTGATGGCGGAGGAATGTCCATGGCAGAGTCCAGTCTATTAGTCTCACAGGTGCATTGCCCAAATGGGCATAGGAAGTGGAGCTGGGACAGTTTAAGGATGGACAGGGTGACAAAGTGGGACAGAAGGATGACATTCAGGGTGGTATCATTTCTTGGCGGGGGTCTTGGCATTGTTCTCTGTCTTTGTCCTGGATCTCAGGGACCGTTTGCGAGGTGGTTCTCCCTCTGCAGGGGGTGGGGTGCTGGTCCTGTGGCAGGTGTCCTGTCCACTAGCGCCGGCGGAGGTGGTGGGCAGTTCATCGTCCAGGCTAGTGTCAGGGGCCCCTTGTAGTGCCACAGTGTCCCTCCTGGTGTTGAGTACTTCCTTCAGCACCCCTACGATGGTGCCCAGGGTGGAATTGAGGGCTCTGAGTTCCTCCCTGAAGCCCAAATACTGTTCCTCCTGCAGGCGCTGGGTCTCCTGAAACCTGGCCAGTAGCCTTGCCATCGTCTCCTGGAAGTGGTGGTAGGCTCCCATGATGTTGGAGAGGGCCTCGTGGAGAGTGGGTTCCCTTGGCCTGTCCTCCCCCTGTCGCACAGCAGCCCTCCCAGTTCCCCTGTGTTCCTGGGCCTCCGTCCCCTGGACCGTGTGCCCACTACCACTGCCCCCAGGTCCCTGTTGTTGTTGGGGTGGTGGATTAGCCTGGGTTCCCTGTAGTGGTGGACACACTGCTGGTTGGCGTGTCCTGAGGACGGAGGTATGGGCCCGCTGGGTGGGTGCTGTGCTGGTGTTTCCAGAGGGGGGAAGCTCTGTGGTGGCCTGTGCCAGTGTCAGGGGAACCGACTATCCTGAGGTCCCCGATGGGCCGGGCTGGTCATCTAGATCCAGTTGGACAGAGGTGCTGTCATCACTGTGGGCCTCTTCTGTTGGTGGTGTGGACATGTGTGGACCCTCCTGTCCGGTGACGTTGGGTAGGGGTCCTGCAGGGGTATAAAAGGATGTTTATTACATCTGTGTGTGCCATGGTGTGCAATGGGTGGGTGACTGTGTACTCCAGTGCTTGCATTCCTGTGTGGGACCTTGTGTGATGATGGTTTAGGGGGGTGTATGGGTATGTGCAGTGGCCATGCTTTAGTGATGGGTGTCCATGCTTTGTTGTTGCATGCAGGGCTTAGTGTTAGGATGTGTGGTTTGTGATGTTGGGACATTTGTGAGGAGTTAGAGTGATGGGGGTGAGGGTGAGGGTGGGGATATGTGCTGGCATGCAGGTAGGGTGGAGGATGTAATAGTTAAGATTTGACTTACCAGAGTCCATTCCTCCACCTACTCCTGCGAGGCCCTCAGGATGCAGAATCGCCAAGACCTGCTCCTCCCATGTTGTTAGTTGTGGGGGAGGAGGTGGGGGTCCGCCGCCAGTCTGCTGAACCGCAAGGTGGTGTTTTGAGACCACGGAACGTACCTTCCCCCGTAGGTCGTTCCACCTCTTCCTGATGTCCTCACGATTTCTTGGGTGCTGTCCCACTGCGTTGACCCTGTCCACTATTCTTTGCCATAGCTCCATCTTCCTTGCAATGGAGGTGTGCTGCACCTGTGATCCGAATAGCTGTGACTCTACCCGGGCGATTTCCTCCACCATGACCCTGAGCTCCTCCTCCAGGAACCTGGGGTGTCTTTGCCGTGCCCTGGGGTGGTGTAGGTGATGTGAGGGGTGATGTGTGGGGTGATAAGTGTGCTGATATGTAGTAGTGTGTAGTGTGAGGTGCGTAGAAGTTATGTGGGTGATGGTGTTGTGTGCCTGTGGATGCTAGTATTGTTGATGGTGGTGTCTCTCTCTGGCCTTCTCTCAGTAATTGTGGTCGTAGGAGTTTGTGGGTGATGTGGGTGTGCGTTTTATATTGTATTGGGTGTGTGGGAGTGGTGTGTGTATATGTATCAGGTGTGTGTATTTCGATTTGTCCAATGTGGCAGTGTTTTGTATGTGTGTGTGTGTGTATTTTGAGCGCAGCGGTGTGTACTGCCAATGGGATACCGCGGTTTAAAGACCGCCGCATGGATTCGTGGGTCGTGATGGTGTGGGAGTATTTCTGTTGGCGTGACAGTGGAGGTTTTGTTTTCGCCAGTTTATCACTGACCTTTGGTGTGGCGGACTTGTGTGGGTGTCTGAATATTGGAGGATTCCGTGCTGTGGGTCATAATAGCTGTGGCGGAATTCCGCAGCCGCAGCAGTGTGTTGGCGGTCTTCTGCACGGCTGTAAGCGGCTTTTACCGCCAATGTTGTAATGACCGCCTATATGTACTGTACAGGACCTCTTGTAGGCCACACAAAGGTTTTGCCTAGGAACTGCCAACAGGACACATCTGAGTGGCTCTTGCAGCCACAAAGGGCAGTTGTCTCAGGGTCGGTGTGCTCTGGTCGTCAGGACTCAGGTGCATGGACTTTCATCAGATAGTCTTTGGGTGACCAGCCTCTGCCTGCTACCTCAATCCTTCCCGGCGCCTGTTGTGGAGCTGCTTCTGACTCATCTCTCTTATCGGAATTCCTTTCTCACTGGAATTCCCTGGAGGCCCTTGCCCCTGGATTGCCACTTGACTGCATGGGCTGTGCGGTGCCTCTCATAGGCCACACCAAGAGGTCGCTGTGGAGCTCCCAACAGGGCCATGCCCAAGCCTTGTGCAACCCCAAGGGTGGATGGTCCAATTGTCGAGTATGCTTTCTTCGGGAGGCCTAATGTTCACAGGGGCAGAAGGTTTCTGGGTGGCCAGCCTCTCACGATGCCAGGGATGCCTTGTTGACCTCTGTTTGTTTTGCAGACATACTGCTCCCCTCTGGTGGAGTGATGCTCTTTAGGGAGTTCTGGTGATGCACCTGGTAATGATGACTAGTTTTGGCATTGGACAACCCATGCTGCAGGTGGCAACATCTTGCTCAGAGTGATGACACTTTGTCGCTCTTTTTCCTTCCTCCTGAACACCTGTAGTTGTCGGGATCTTCAGTGTGACATATCTATCACACACCTTTCTCTTCTTCCATCATCTTCTTTACAATTTGGAGCTGTGGCCTCATGCCAAATTCTTCAGCTCATCACTGCTTCTTGCGACATGGCATTGTGCAACTCTTTTCTCATTTCATCTTCTTCTTCTTGACGTGGCACTGTGACATCTTGCCACACTTTTCTCCTTGACTCTCCTGACCAGGCCTCTCCCTGTGATGTGCACTTCATAGGGATCTCCCTGGTCACGTCCTGTTCATAGGACTTGACTCTTGTCCTGTCAATAGGACGTGATCTTTCTGGTGGACCGCTCACAGGTCCTGTCCCTTCCTTCGAAACCTTATTGGTGCTCTGCTTATTGACTGGAGGGTCACCTCTTTCTTCTTGTCTTCATTCGAGGGCATAGTGATCGTGCCTCAAGACTGTGCCATCACAATGCTTGCTGCAGCTTCCATTCAGGCTTGCTTGTCAGGGCCAGTCACGTCACGTAACATGCTCACTGATGGGCCAACGGAGGACATCTGTTGCTGGGGGTGGCCTACTGGTGTGGCCTCTGTCATGTGACATTCCTTCTTATCCTGTAGGGGCACTCTCTCTCTCTCCAGGGCTCCTGTCTGTGCTGTCTGAGTTCCAGGTGTGGCCCTTTGAATACCTCTGATCTCGTTCTCCTGGTCTTTCACTTCTTTTGCAGGGTGCCTTCTTGTGGGCTGGTGCTTTGCGTGCCCATTCTTCTGGCTTGTGGTCGTCGCCGTTCACTACTGGGGGGAGGCATGCCACACTGTCTTCTTGCTTGCGGTGGCATAAGACAGGATTACGTAGTGCTCACTTTTCTCCTAATGGACTTTCTTTCTCTAAGTGTGGCCTGTGATCTCTGGCCAATGCGCTTTCAGTCTTCTCAGGGGAAACGTACCACTGATGAGCGGGCTTTGTGGGGTTGACACCCTCCTCTGCTGCTGCATTCCCTTTCTCCTTGGAACTGACTTCTTAGGTTTTGCTGCTGTGTGCTAGGTTTCCTGGGGCTCTTGGAGGGAAGTAACAGTCTTTCACCTTCAAGGGACATGCATCCGAATAGGGGCATATGCTGTATTGTAGATCTGGCTGGGTCAGTCTCTGTTTTCTCTTACTGACCATGAGCTATTCAAGCCACTGCCTTCCCACCTATCTTATGGGGAGACACAAAACTGGAGTTTCACACACTGATTCTGTGCTGGGGCAGTATCTGCATTCTCTTTCACAATGCCTCTTTTGGAACAGTGTGGGTGTCTGTGCTTTTGGGAACGGATGTGGTGGAGATGACCGTTCTCACCCTTTGCTCTAAACAGGGCCTGCTTTTCAGGGAACACAACATATCTCTTACCTCTGTCCAACATGGTGTCTCTGGCCTTGCTGCTGAAGTTCACCTGGCCCCCAGGGCCCTGCATTTGTGTGGTGTCTCCTCTCTCCATAGATGAGTCTTTCCTCATCAGGCATGACAAGCTAGGTGCAGTGCAGGAGAGCAGCCACTAGTGGTCGCTGTGACACTCTCTTCATCAGCGCTTAGCATAAACCCATTCATTGCCATTGTAGGGTCTTCGGCTCTAGGCCCTCATGCAGCCACATAAAAGACACAGACACCTCATTATGGTAACTGGAAGTGACCCAGGGCACGTGTGCCCAGCCCATTTTATTAGCAGGGTCACCTGACCAGTGAGACCTGTGATGGATGGGTGTGGAGTGAGTGTGGAAACCAGCCCTCAAGGAGTGGCTGTTGGAAACATCTTATTATAGAAGCACTAGACAGTGACCAGCTGGTCACTGCAGCGCTGCCTCATAATGAACCCTGACACTAATTGTTCTTGTTTGAACAAGATTAAAATATCAAAACTGGCTTTTGGGGCTGAACTTAAACAAGGCAATCACATGCCTTACAAACGTCAACATGTCGCCAGAATAAATGTAAGGGCATCTAAAGTAGGATGTTTAAAAAAACAACATAACAGACATCCTGCTCCAAAAGATTAAGGACATCTAAAGTGTGTATTACAGTTTTTACACCAACCAGCCCCCTGCAACAAATAAAATATTAAAGCCACATTATCCGAAGAGTGTTCAGGATATTGTAAATCCGGTTTGAGCCATGCGGATCAGCTTAGGTTAGACCACTTCCAGCCTAGTAATGTAATAACCGGAGTAGGAATGTGCCCATCCACAATGTACTATACACCAGATTTATCTTAAGTCAAAAGGTCACCATGCCTCCCTTCTTTAACAGCTACAATTATAAGTAATGGAAGACAGATTGAAAAATTATGAAACGCGTGAATTAAATAATAAACCAAAAATCATGAAGTGACATGGTGATTTAAAGTAAATAATTCGATTGGCAGGGGCAGTGTTGAAAGTGGAATGAAAAAAGTGGAGAGCCCAGAGAGAGCGGGGCCTTTGTTATTTAAGGGCGTCGCGCTGTGAATTCCATGGCGCACCACCCATAACAGTATTTTGGTGCATCTCTGAGCTTTCTGTTATTATATCCAGATATTTAATACTACTGACGAAAACCTTAAAAAAACAGAGCTTTTGGCTTTGTCAATTATTTTGTTGTAAATAAATAATATTGGAAATGTTTTCTGAGACTGAATTAAACATTGCTGTGGCCTGCGAATGGGTCTTCAGATTGTCTCCATCACGACCACTCACTGCTAGACAGATATGCCTTTTTGTCTCCACATCTCCTTAAACCATATTCTACACCAAATCTCTTTCCTCTTCGGCACCTTTTTTTCACTCTCTCCTGAATGCACTTCTTCTCATATCCTCACGTCATCACCCCAAGTACACAGAACACCCACCTTCAGGAGGACTAACATAACAAACATGAACGTTCTGTATTTTATTTCTACTTGTAGATTATAGACAGTTTACCATAAGCACTGAATTATTAGAGTGCGTCGTGAAGTCAGTGCGTTTGAACTATACTTCAAAAAGACGCGTGGCCTATCATCGGGCGGCTAATCTGCTAATGAGGGCCAATTTTTAAGAAGAAGCAAATGTTTTCAAAAATCTGTTTCTCACAAGCAAAAAGCAGAAAGGGATAGTAGGCACTGTCAATAGGCCAGAGTCTAGGTGGTCTGTGCGCACATATGTTGTGTCACGTGCAAGGTTACAACTATGCACAGGTATTGAAGTGTGGAACATCAGCCATAGATAGAGTTTTATAACCTATGTTCACTGTTCTAAAAAAAGTGAAAAATGAATTTGGTTTTCACTGTTGTTATGTCACAGCACTGAATAATCAGGTTTTGAATCTAGTGTTTAAGATAATTAATTCCAGTGGCGGGCTAGCACAACAATTCGAACTAAACAATGAAATAACACAAAGAAGTTAGACGCTGTAGAATTATCACATTCTCTGACTGATTGTAAATGCCATGTTGTACACAAAAAAACAACAGGAAGGGTTGTGGTCCTCCATTAAAATGCAATACTTATTTAAGCACTGTTCAGAGCTGCTATTCAAATACAAACACCAGAAAACTTACAAAATACAAAAGCTGTAACATGCAAAGATGGAAAGCAAGATTATAACATAATAGTATTAAGTGCATCAGGTGTCGCATATAATCATTATAAGACCAGAATGATATGCATATCTTAATGTTGAAGGATACTGAAATGTTTTCTGGTTGGCTAGGGTATGCACCTAAGCCAGGCAGAACCTACCCACTCTAGTCAGGGCAAGGGAGTTACACGTCCAAGATAACCCCTGCTCACCCCCTTGATAGCCTGGCACGAGCAGTCAGGCTTATCCCAGAGGCAATGTGTAAAGCTTTTGCCCAACACACACAACACATGTGACACAATATCCCCACCACAAAGAAAACACAACACCAGATTATATGAAAATATACTGTATTGTACACAATGCAATTATTAGACCAAACATGACATATCAGAACTATCCTGCTACCTTAGCAGTTGTCAGAACGTTACACATTAGTTACTCTGCAAACTAGCAGTAGTTACACAAAACACACAGGTTACTCAGTATTCTGCAACATAAGCAGTAGTCAGCAAACACTATTACACCAAGGCACTTGTCATAAGAATATCATAAAATGCCCATAGTAGGAACACTAGAAAACATATGGCAAGTTAGAAAAACATATTAGCAAGCATGTCCATAAAAGGAACATTTGCATATGCACACCAAAACATCATAAAACAGGTAGGCAATATATATTAATTCGCAAAGTCTTTAGAAAGAACTTTAGATTATATATATGGATCCTTTTAGTTGAGTACCTGTTCTGGTGATAAAGGCACCTCCGGTGCCTGAGAAACGAAAACAAGGGGGCCCCCGGCGCTCCCTGCGCAAAACGGGGGCCTCGTGATGCTGTAGAGGGAGCGGGGCGGCACACACCCTCTCTGATTCTTATACTGGGCCACTCGTGGGGCCTTTGACCTCTGGAGCCCCCTCCAGGCCTCAACTGGCCTTCAAAAGGAGGGGCTACAAACAGCAAGACGAAGGGCGAAGGAGGGGGGCCTCTGGGGGCCCACGATCCCTGGGGGCCCCCCCCAGGCCTCTCACTGGCCCTTTCACGGGGGACCACAACCAGGTCCAAGATTCAACCCAGTGGTTCGGGGAGCCTCTGATGAGGCGTCCGCCCCTGCCTGCGGCTCAGCAGAAAGCTCAATCGGGGCAGGGAGAGACCTCCTTCTCCCTTGCCCCTTGTGGTCGAATAAAAAGGGGACAGGTGGGGCAGGGGAGCCTTTGATAAGGCCTCCTTCCCCCCGCCTGGCTGAAGCCACACGTAACGGCCTACCCAGGCCAATTGAAGCAGCAGGCACCAAAGCAGGTGCCTGCTTGTGCCCCGGGGGCGCTCCACGGAGCGCGCTTCACCCCGGTGGCATGATAGGAGCACGTTCACTCCAATCTTTCATCAGGCAATTTTCTTCTTGCCCCGGGGGCACAAGGAACAGCATGACTCAGGCGCTGCAACGATCACTGCCCAGGTTGCGCAGTGATTTCTCAACGACACCAGCAATGCGCTTTCTAAGCGCTAGAAGCTCATTTTAGGCCGGGTCACGGCGGTGAGTGCCGGCAACAAGCACTTACAAAGTGCTAACTTCTAGGGAGAAGCAGAACAGCCACAGGGAGCGCTTTCCACGCGCTGTAAAGCACATATAAAGCACTCCTCGTGCTGTGAATAGATGCAGGGGTCAGGGGCCACAGCACCCTGCTCCTGGGGGACAGAGTCCAAAGAAAAGGCCCACAGGTGGAGGGGCCAGCACAAAGAAAAGAGGCAAGTCCTTCACAGTGACCAGCAGGTCACAGGTCAGCACAGCAGCAGCAGTCCATGGCGGTCCCTGTTGAGTCCTTCCAGCGTTTCTGTGTCCAGTTCCAGGATGTTTCAAGAGTCTCCAAATTGTGGGGAAAAATCCCCTATACTTATACTCAGTCCTTACAATGTTTTGCCATGGTACAACTGGTTCTGGGAGTGCCCCCCTCTCTCCTTTCAGCACAGGCTCCAAACATTAGTGGGGGTTAACAACCCTATTGTGTGAGGCCAGGGCACAGCCTTTACAAATGTAGGTGTGCCCTGCCTCTCCCTTCTCTCAGCCCAGGTAGAGTATTCAGTATGCAGATGCACCTCTGTGACATCTCCACCCCCCCCCACTGTATACAGGCTGTCTGAAAAGTATGCACAAAGCCCCAACTGTCACTCTGCCCAGACGTGGATTGGAGTAAAGCTGCAAAACACCAGAGTCATTTGCACAGATAAATGTGCACTTTCTTGAAGTGGCATTTCTGTGATAGTAATAAAAAATACACCCACACCAGTAAGCAGCATTTATTATCACCATCACAGCCATACCAAACACGCCTACGCTACCCCTCATAAATCAGACAATACCCCTTACACATAAGGCAGGGCATTTCTAATGCAATCCTATGAGAAGGCAGCACTCACAGCAGTGAGACACCAAGTTAAGCTATTTGTCACTACCAGGACAGGCCACGCATCCTGGAAAATGTCCTGCCTTTCTACATACATGGCACCCTGCCCATAGGGCTAGCTATGGCATAACTTAGGGGTGACTTACATGTAGTAAAAGGGGAGTTCTGGGCCTGACAAGTAAATTTAGAAGCCAGGTCCCTGTGGCAGAAAACTGCACAGAGGCCCTGCGCTAGCGGGCCTGAGACAGGTTTGAAAGTCTACTTCAGTGGGTGGCGCAAGCAGCGCTGCAGGCCCACTAGTGGTATTTAATTTACAGACCCTGGGTATAGAGATACCACTGTACAAGGGACTTATAGGTAAATTACATATATCAATTAGGTATAAGCCAATCATACCAACTTTAGATGGGAGAGCACCTGCACTTTAGCACTGGTCAGCAGTGATAAAGTGCTCAGAGTCCTAGAGCCAACAGCGAGAGGTCAGAAAAACCAGGAGGAAGGAGGCAAAAAGACTGGAGATGACCCTGCGTAAGGAAAAAATTCCAAGAGCATCATACTGGCTCCACCATCAAGAGGACACACCTGAGCAATGAATATTAGCAGACTTCTAGAACGTACACAGGGACAATCAAGGTGTGAGCCCACAGGCACGTGAGCACACATTAAGATCATACTTCACGTTATTTAAATATGGCACACATGCAAGCTAACAGATTCCTCGTCCCATGCATTGCAAGGCCAGGTAAGGAGAGCCTCTTATGGCCTTAGAGACACTTCTGCCAGCTCTTAGGTCACTAAGACCGGTGAGTGGGTTAGCTTACAACATACTGGTAGTAAGGTCGAATGCAAAGGAAAGGGCATGTGGCGGGATCGCTTGTATGCAAACAAAAAGCCAAGGCAACAACTGGCACGTGGAGGGAGCGTGTGGCCAAGGCAGAATCACATCTAACCACAAATAGAGTCGATGATGGTTATTGGGCAGTGCTCCTCGGTTTTTGAGGAGAGGTTGAGATGGCTTTTGTGGCACTCTCTATTAATGACTTTGTCCTCCTGTGGGCTGGCTGTAGGAAAATTCAACAGTATTGCAGTCCGGAAGGCATAATCCAAACTGTGATGAAAAGGCAAAATATGGCTCTATTTTCATGAATCACAGCTCCATGTTCAACACAGATCTCGATCAATTAAGGTGTTCCGCAAGGTAGGGTAGAACTGGTCAATGAAAGGGAGCCTGCTTTGAGTCATCTGGACCTCGATATGATGCAAATGCACGGGTGCTCGATCCCTGCACTGTAAGGCAGGGCTAGAGGCTCCCAAGTATCGTTCATGAGATCTATATCATTTGAGACATGGGGCCTTTAAGGTGGTGATGTTCCCAGGCTCACACCTCATCAAGTTGAAGCTAGTAGGAACAGGAAAAAGGCAAGCAGGGTTTTTTTTTTTTAATCACCTGGTTTTGGACTTTTTACTGCAGATGAATCTCACTACACGTGCCTCATCCACAGTTATCACACGGTAAATGGTAAAGACTCTGCTTCCCAGGAGAGGGAACAAAGGCCTCCCAAGACAAAAGGAGATATCACCAGTGCTTCCATCTGCTCCTGAGGAGGAAGAGGTGGGGAAGAAAACCTGCATCTGTTAATCACTTGTCACACTGTACCAGGACTGGGGAGAGCCCAGGCCCACTGAACAAATTTGGAAGCCCAACAGTGGAGGAGGGCTGTTCTTTGAAGTTTTAGTCAGAAACGCCCTTACAGTGATGTCAGCTAGGGGCAAAGCGGAGGGTCCCAGAGAAGATGTGACCATTGACTTCTGGACAACGCCATCTTGGACAGTTCCAGAGTGATGTACAGGGGTGGAGAGGTGATGTGGACCCCTAGGATTGGCCAATGGTACCTGGCTTCTAGAACCTTCCACCCCTTTTTAAAAATGTGTGCATGTGGGAAAGAAAGTGATTCCATGCTCTTTGCAGTTGGACTAAGGACACTGGGACTGTGATGACGGCAGCAGCCATATACAACTGAAAGGGGAAACTCCCTGATGCACTAAAGAACTAAGGACTCTGCCCTCATTTGGATCTAGGACCAGTGGGTCTCTCCAAGGGACAGTGAGAATGGCCCCTTACACCCTCTGAGGACAGATTGGGGCAAAAAGTTTGACTTTCACACCACAGAACAAAGATCAGGAGGCAAGCTGTGCAGGGAGCAAGTGGAAATAGCTACCTGCAAACAACACTATCATGAAGGCCAGGTGGTCTCCTAAAACTGCCTCTGATGGCTAAAGCTTGACACCAGGATAAGAATGAGCTCAGGGGCATCCAAATAGGCTCAATGGGAAACACATTTTATGTCCTTTTTCAGGTTGGTAATGTTTCCAAGCGAGGATCAAAGTATATGGGCCACCGCTGCATCTTTGCAAAGTTAGCTCAAGGGTGTGGCAGGGCCCAGGGAACAGCATGAGTAAATTATTTGTTTTTCTTCAGCAAAAGGGCGTGTGCGGGGTTCCCTCCCAGAACTTATGTGGCCTGGGATACCAACCTCTGGGTCTGTTCATATACAGGGGTCCTGGGACCCCATCTCTGGGCCCCTGCAAAGACAGGTGAAGGTGAAGCACCATCACACCCCCTCAGTGGAGAAGAACTCCTTGTGGGCTCCCACCACATAGGATCTCACGGACAGGTGTGGTGCTCTTGCATGAGCTAGAGCACCAACAGAGTGTTGTTGGCTCCAGCTCAAAGCAGGAGCTGAAGAACCTATGGAACAGCTAATAGTGGTCCAGAAAGAAACACTTGAGGTGTCCTGGATAGGGCCAGGACACCCCCTTTCAAAGAAAACAAAAGGGAAAACATCTCTTCCAAACAGCAGGAGAGCCGCTTATAAAATATTCACTGCTCCTCTAGCTGGGGTGCCCCACAATGCCCTCAGGAAATGCTTATTTACAGATGTTTCATGCGTTGTGGTGGCCCCAAAATGAGCAGGGGTGCCACCAACAGATTTTAAAACGTAATGGGGGACTGCAGAAGCTGTAGCAGCCCCACTAGAAGTTAATTCTGAAACTCAATCTATGTCTGCAGGTTCCAAGAAATTATCCTGCCAGGATTTTGCATCCTATTTAAAGCACTCCCAAAGCAGGGGCTTTTGCTTTCCAGCTGGAGATGCAGTACCCTCTGGCTTACTTCTATGGCTGAATTTTCTGTGGTCTGAAGGTGTATACAAAAGATGCATATGCATGGAGTGCAGTGCCCTTTAGAGGATGTTTCTATGGCTGCATTTCATGTGGCCTGAAGACATGTTTTGTTTAATTTCAAACTTTTGTTAACCATGTATTTTGACAATAATTGTTGAAAGATATTGAAATGTGTTTTTAACAATGATTACTGCATTTACATATGTTGATTACTGAATGCATGAAGTTTTTGCATGTGCCTTATTTGTCTTTAAATGTGATGACCCTTGACAAAGCAAGAAACGTGTTTTTATCTAAAGTGCTATCCCCCATATTTTGTTTAGCTGTTTAGTGTGTTGGAGGGTACTGTGACTATAGGGGTGATGACACTTTAGGGATCAAAAATGATTTCATAATGTGATATAAGGTATTTATATCTGCCTTATGTACATACCTGAAAATGAATGCATATTATTTAGCAGTGTGTTTGTAAAATGTACTTTTCCTTTATTTAAAGAAAAGGCACTTATGGGAAAACCATTTATTTAGTGTTATTATTGCATGCCAGCAAATGGTGATTACAAGCCCACACCATCTCCCCTGAGTAGGCCTTGGACTGCTCTGCTTCACTAACCTGAGAGAATGAAACGCGACAACAACATGCTTCATTCCCAGTAAGGAGAAATTGTGGACCTATTGCTAGTGTGGGTTTCTCATCCTGCACAACTAATAACCCAATTTCCTACAATTTAAAGGTCCATTTGCCTCACAGTTGACAGGAAACCCCACTTTTATCTGTGCTGACAAGATTTGTGATGTACACAGCTGTGTCTGGAAGCACACTCACGTTCTAAGGTGGTGAAAGTGAGCTTCCACTTACAAAGGCCATGAGTATTGACTCAGATACGCAGGCCTCAACTGTAAGTGACTATCCCAAAAATGAGTACAAAAGAAGCAAAAAGTGTGTGTTTTAACACACAGTCAGATGCAAATCCTTAAAAATTGGTGACCACTGCATATAGTCACTGGTCAATCCATTCTATCGTGCACCTCATATGCTTGGGGCAAATGTTCTGGGCTCGACATGGCCATATGGAATAGAAATATGTTGAAAGGAAGCCTTCCAGTACAAAACCAATGTGAGGCATCACACCTTTGTGCAACGGTGCCATTAGTGCATTTTAAATCAACAGGGCAGATTGATAGATCAGGGCTATGTGTGAGTCTCTAAGAGCCAGGAACCTTAAACATAGTATAAAATATACCCTGTATACAAACATAAGAATAAACATAGGAAAATCTACAAAGGAAAATCTACTCAAGACAAGGTTTACAATAAAAACATGTATGTTTATTTAAATATTTATTTTCAATACAGAAGGCACAATAGTATTGGTTAGTCAATGCGATCAAATAATCCTAAATGCAAAATATCATTGGCAGCAGAGTTATAACCCTTATTAAGTCAAAATCTAAATCAAAATATGATCAGGCACAAAGTGACTAGCGAACAAAATGTTATAATAACTGCTCAGTTTGAAGCATAAGCGATCATGAATTTATTATTAGTGCAGATCAATAAACAAACTAACATGGGTCTGTTCTCTAAGGTGACCAAGTTAAGTCTTAAGTAAAGATCTGACACTGGGATCTGCCTCTAAGGATAGTCAGGTAAAAATGTTGTCTGTCCTCCCCAGTGCTTGAAATGGAAAAATAGAAGTGCAGGTACTCTGCACCAGAGTACCTGCTTGTTTCTGAGAAGTGCCGGTACTCTGCAATTAAAAGTACTGCGTTATTCTTGAGAAGGGCCGGTACTCTCCCTCTCAGAATAAAAAAGTGTCGGTACTCAGTACCGGGCAGTCCCGGCCCATTTAAAGCACTGGTCCTCCCAAATGTAGACACTGTAAACACCTTTGGACATAGAAACCGTATCGTCATTGTGCGGTGGCAAAGAAAGTTGCATTTTTAGATCCAATAGTAAAACACAAAACACATCATATGGTATGAATAACATCTGTTCTACATTTCATGAATATGCCCTACACCAAAAAAAGCACATTAAAAAATATATGAACATGTTTATTTCACTATTTCTGTACTGAAAACGTGACAAAGAAAAACTGAAAAAAGGAAGAAGCTAGGGAAGTACTTCAGGATACCCAATACTTTATCATGCAGAAATCGCCAATCCCAAAGCATAGACTCCCTGTGGTAAGGTATTGGGAAAATCAAAAAGTTTATTAAATGCAAAAAAAGATTATTAAAATATTTTATAATAAATATCGATGTGCATTATTTTACATATTTATTTAAAATAAACAACTAAATAAAACATGCTACTGCAGTGTTAACTTTGTTTCAAATTGAATGTCATGCCGTTTTATATTGTGACCTGCTGCAACACTTTTGTGGGACTTTGACAAGGCGCCTGGTGGGACGTCAGAGAACTCAAGAGTCCAGTATCCATCATGCCAGGAGGCGCAATAGCAGAGTGCTTCTTTGAGGGCGTGTGGTCCAGCATCGACACGCTATAAAGTAGGCCTGGGCGTAGTTCACACAGTTCCACTCCACGGAAGTCCACGAAGTTGATATAGAACTCTGTGGAATTGCACAGAGGTGGAGTTCAATGAGGCACGGAGTGGCACCCTCTCCTGAATGTGCTTGATCTCAGAAGTGCTAAGCAAGGTTGGGCCTAGTTAGCCAGGCCATAGGCAGTGAGACGACCGTAGGCAGTGAAAGCTGCCATTTTAGGCCTTTTGTGCACCGGCCAGTGAGCCGGTGCACAAGAGGTCTGAAATGTCAGATTTCTTTTGCTGCCTATGGCCCTGGCCTGGATACAGGAGTGCGAAGTGCCAAAAACTCTGTTAGCTCCGCCAGCGGAGCAGAGCTCGCCACCCACCCCTACTATATAGCGCCCTCAGCAACCTGCTGCGTGGGATGCCCTGCTGCAACACCTTTGGGGGCACTTTGATAAGGCTCCTAGTGGGACCCCAGAGGGCTCAAGAATCCAGCAGCCAATGCACCAGGAGGTGCGAGAGCAGATTAGCAGAGTTCTTCATCAAGGGGGTGTGGTTCAGCATAGATGCACTATAAAGCAACCTCAGCAACTCGCTGTGTGGGATGTCCTGTTACAACACCTCTGGAAGGACTTTGATAAGGTTCCTAGTGGGACCCCCAGAGGACTCAAGAGTTCAGCAGAGAATGCACCAGGAGGCTCGATAGTAGAATGCTTCAACGAGGGGGTGTGGTCCAGCATAGATGCACGTTAAAGTGCTCTCAGCAACCCACTGCACTGGATGCACTGTTGGAACACCTTTGGTGGGATTTGATAAGGCACTTAGTGAAATCCCAAAGGACTCAAGAGTCTAGCAGCCAATGCAGAGTGCTTCATCGAAGTGGTGTAGTCCAGCAAGCACCCTCAGCAACCAGCTATGTGGGACATGCATGGGAAAATGGCGGGCCGGTCCACACCTTTCAGAGCTCAAAGAAGGCTGGCTTTGGCCACCCCTCTAACTCCTTCTGACTGTGAAAATTGAGGTACTGTTTACTGTTTATCTTCTTGGTGCCCAGCTGTAGCTGCATTGTACTCTGCACTGATCTGACAAAGGACTGTGTTGTACAGGCAGGTTTTGGATTTGTTAAGGAAATTAATTATCTCTAAATGGGGAAGAGGAAGGCTGCTAAGCATTGCATGGGTCTAGGTAAAAGGAAAACTAGAAAGCAGTTGAAGCATGCAGGCGACAACTGTGTTATGGGTAGAAATGATCATATTTTAGTAGAGTGTGAGGAGCTGCTTGCATCACCCATTACCACCCCTAGGGTTTCCCCACAGACTCCTCCTAACCCTGGAAAGGATGAGAGTAAGGCCAAAACGATTTAAATAAACTGAATAAATCAGGGTTGGAACCACTACAGATGATAGAGTGGCTTCTCCCATTGTGCAACAGGCACCTGCTTCTGTTAATTCAGTGCAGGCTAGTTATGGGCATATTGATTCAGTTTGTAGCAACCGCTATGCTCCCCTAAGTGGCACGCTGGAGGATCAGGGACATATCAACATGAAGACCCTGACTGCTGAGCTGATTACACCAAACGTGGTTTCACATCCTGAATATCCTGAGTGTGTCTCCCTCATTTTAGAACTCATTTTAGAACTGAAGGCTGAGGTGAGTGAATTAAAATGTATGGTAATTTCTCTGACCTCCACGCTAAACCAACTGATGGCTGATAAGGCAGAGAGGTTAGAAAGGATGACACAGGTGTTTGCTGAATGTACCAATTGGCATGTTCAAGCATTTTCTGATTCTTTGCCGTTAGCGCCAAAAAAGCCTTCTGCTGTTTCCACTAGGCGCTCAGTTATTTTTGCCCCTCCTCCTCCTATTGTTCTTTGGAACGATGTACAAAAAGTGGGGTTAAATCATTTTGGGCTGAACAGCCTGGATTTTAATTCTAGATGGTTGCCAGGAGGACAGCTAGCAGTAGAGTGTAGGTGCCCCTCTAGGTGTAGTAATGAGCATCCAACTACTAACATGCAAAACAATTCAAATATTGTATGGTTGATGAATGTTCCAAAGTGCACTGTTTCACAAAGAAATGAGGAGGAAAAGTCCACCAAGAATAAAGTTACTCACTGGATACGGCACGTTAGAGGCTGCTATTCAGTAATTTGTGATGACATAGCTAGGGCTCACAGGTTATCAGATCCTCAGTTACCGCATGACACAATAGAGAAGACACTATAGGAGAGACATATGGTGGATAAGTTGGTGGCCCTTGACGTTAGATCATGCCCCCCTCACAAATACTTGTATCCAGTTTAATTATCCAAAACCATTGTATAGGCCCGAGCGGGGTTTTAAATATAGTACTGCCACTGGTCTCACATGGTTAAGCAACAATGATTGACATGGGGGGGAGATGAGGTTGTTTCTGGCCCTTCTGCTTTGTGTCTATTTATCTCTTCCGTTCCCTTGGTTTTAGGCAAGTAGACTGGATGAGGTTGGGCCACATCATGGGGGTGTACAAGAATATATGGGGTGTCAAGTCCCAAGACCATCCTTAGGGTTCTCTCCTCTTTTGGTGACGTGGCCACCTCAAATTGTTTGCTGGCAAAAGACAAGTTAAAGTCTGAAGTGGTTCAGTCGAGGTCTGTCTGTCTACCTGTGAAAACACAGGGACCAATTCATAGGGTGTCGTCTCTTGTCTTGTGGAATGTAGCAGGGCTGAAGTCTAAGGTTGTTGTACCTCTCGGCATGCAATTTTTAGATGATACAATATTTGTCTCAATCAAGAGGCATGGGGCTTTGGCAGCAGTTTATAGAACAGGTTTCCTGAATGTTTGTATCTCAACATCCCCCAGTAAGTGAGGTAGGCCATTGGGTGGCTTAGGTGTATGGGTGAAAACAATGTTGAAATGTTGCCTCCAACAGTTAGGAGTGGATTTACTTGATATCCTGGCCATTTAATTGAATTTTGGCCCTGACTTGGGACTGGTTGTAGTGAATGTTTATGTGTGAGGTGTAAGGGGAGGTGCGACATCTTTTACTCTCCATTTTGGAGAGTTTTCTCAGGCAGTGCCCTCGACAGTACTATATTGTGGTGACGGGATTCTATTCTTACCTTGAGCCCCTAGACTTTGAAGATCTTGAATCCACTCTTCAAGAGGACTCTTTGTGGTCAGTTCCATCCTTGGATCTCTCGCTTTTTGGCAGGTGGATTAGCCATCCAATTAAAAGCCTTATCTATGGGATTTGGGTTGCAGGCTCTCAATGGGATGACAAAGTCCAACTTGGAGGGCTGTCATACTTATAATTGAGTTAAGTCTACCAGCAGAATAGACTACTCTCTTGTTGAATTAAGACTGTGGTCGGCTGTCCTTGATATGGAGGCTGTCGAAAGGATGGAGAGTGATCATGATCCGTTGTCCGTGCAATTCCATCTATTGTGTACCACAACTTTCTTGGATTCAGGTGCCTCAATGTCTGCTAGAGATGTATTTTTGATTAATGATAAATGCTATTTGAAGTGGCATCAGTTGGCTGCATGCCCATATTAAGCTCTTTGAACGCTGATTTTCAAGCTGTGTTTACGTAGGTTGAGGAGGGCTATACTGATAAGTGCAATTACGAGCAATTGATGAAAATACATATTAATTTCTTTAAGACTGTGGCAGGGCTTCTTTCTGTTCCTGTTAAAACAGGAGGCAATAGAATGAGTGGGAATCAATCTTGGTATTAATTAAAGTGAGTAAGTCCAAGAATGTGTCCACAATTACTACACTTAGGAAGGCATATAAAGCCTCTATCTTAAAAGCAAAGTGATTCTTGGATGACCGGAGGTGGGGAGCATTAAATGAGGCAGTCCCGGCTAAGGATTTTTTTAAATTGGGACCTTGTGACACCTAAATGTTTGTGTTATCTAGCATTGTTTTATAATTTGAGGCGATAAGCGTCAGAGGGCCTCAGGTCCTGATGATTTACTGGCGGATTTTTTCTTGTTGGATAAGGAGCTATGGTCTCTTTATATGCTTATCATAGCAAATGCATTTGCCACTAGGGCCCCAAACCCTGATACCTGGAAGGTCACGACTACAGTACCACTGTATAAAAGAGGGGATAGGTCCCTGCCAAGCAAATCCAGGCCTTTTAGTCGTTTAGACTGTCTGCAGAATTTTTTTTGTAGATGTGTTCTGTGGAAGATTCAGGAATGGATAATAGGCCAGGGCATTCTTAGCCCATTTCAGGCTGACATCCGGAAAAACATTTCAACCATAGACCAGGTCTTTCAGTTGTTATTCTTGTACTGGAAAATGGTGACAATCGCTGAGGCAACCTATACATGGCATTTGTTGAGTTAAAGTCAGCATTTGACTTAGTTCCTCATCGTGGTCCATGAAATGCTTTATCAGACATTGTGCTGCCCACAGGAGAATGCCTACGAGTGGGTTAGATGGGGAGATAAAGGTCAGCTGACAGATAAGATATCAATATGAAGGGGGATGCATAAAGGGTGTGTTCTAGCGCCCTCCCTAGTCTCACTGTTCTTTAGTGATGTTGTATCATATTTGACCCAGGAAGAGGCAGATGCTCCTCTTTTGGGAAAAAGAAAAATCATTCTATTTGCTGATGACACATTATTGAGCTGTAAAACACCTAGTTTGCAGAAATCGCTCTCACATTTTAGTGAATTTGTTCCGTTCATGGTTTGGAGATCAACACAACAAAAACAAAACTAATCTTGTTCCATTCTCGTAAGCCTCTTAAGGGTAGCATCTTTCTGGGTGGAACCCCAATTTAATTTGTTGACTTCCTCACATATCTAGGTATAACGCTAGCAGAGAGCTTGACCTGGAAGATACACATTACCAAGTCGAAAATTAATTAGAAGCAGACCACGGGTGTCTTACTGAAGAAACATGCAGTTTCCTATATGAAATCCTTACGACCAGCCCTACAGATATATGAGGCTAAATCTGTTGCTTTAGCCCTCTACGGTGCAGAGCTGTGGGGCTTTTCTAAAATTGATGAAGTAGCAGGAATAGAGAGCAATTTTGAGAGGAGCTTAGTAGCTTTACCAGCAAGTACTCTGTTGTTTCCATTGTTTAAAGATTTGAGGGTCAGGTGGTTGGAACGGAAAGCAAAGTTGCATTCCCTTCTTTTTTGTAGGTGTTTATGGACTATACCTGAACTAGCCCATTGTGTAGGAGCTCTCCAGGCTGTTAGGAAAGCAGACTCTTTTGTAAAAGCTCCCTGGGTTAGGAGTATTAAGAAAGCAATTGGAGCCAGATGTACGAAGCACTTTTCAAGTTGCAAAGGGGCCGATTCTCAGAATCGGCCTATTTACGACTTGAAAAATGCTTTTTGGGATGTACAAAGACCAAACTGCGATTCGGTAACTTGTTACCGAATTGCAGTTTGGGTTTTGCGATTCTGTATTAGGAAGGGGCGTCCCTTCCTAATACCAAATCCAAATGTTATGTATGATTGTTTTGTGACCGTGAATGCTTTAAGGAAAACAGGCTGCATTTCAACATAAAAAACTGCTTTATTTAAAAGCAGTCACAGACATGGTGGTCTGCTGTCTCCAGCCATTCCCAATGGGGTTGCAAATTGCAACCTACCTCATGAATATTCATGAGGTAGGTCACTTGCGACCCCATTGGGAATCGCAAACAGTGTAAAGTACACTGTTGTATATCCGGTTTTGCAACTCATAAATTGCGAGTCTCTAAGACTCGTAGTTTGCGAGTCACAAAACTGGATCTTTGTACATGTGGCCCTTTATTCTTTGGGGTTATCAGAACTGTGGGACTGTCCCGAATCAGCCATTTTCCCTTCAAAAGAAGGTTTAAAAAATCAGTATGGGTTGGTCACAACTGGAGACTTGGAGGTTGCTCTCCATTCAAAACTATCCTCTGATTTAATTGATTTTAAAAGTGAGAGTAGATACAAGATCTTCTGGAAATACATCTTGGCTCCTATGGACAGGAAACGTTATTTTCAGTATAGGTGACTTACATTTAAGGTTGTTTGCTTCAAACTTGTCGGATAGGGAAGCAACTGCATGTACAGCTTTTAACAACAAGGACAAGAACTTATCTCAAGTGTTGTTTGCTTGCCCAGGATACAGCTCACAGCGTAGAAAATGGTTAGCCCCAGCCTGTAGATTGCTAGGGGTACAGGGTCACTCTGTTGCCCCCGCATTCTCAGGACAGATCCGCGACCAGTGTTAGTCATTCCTGTCACAAAATTTCTTAGTGTGACATGGTTAATTAGGAGGATTAGCATGTCCTCACATGATAAGACTTGAAATGCTTGGGTAGCTGATCTAGGTACGGGTGTGTTTTAAAAACTTTTTTTAGCAGTTTTAATATTTTTATCCATTATATAGCTGTATTATTGTTATATGCCTCAAAGCAATGTTGCAGTCTACCTGTATTCTTGCACCTTTTAGATCTGTATGTTTTTATTTTTTTCAAAATTGTATTGCATGTGTATTAAACGTGTATGTTTGTGCTTTTATGGTCCTGGTTGCCGAAATTAAGAATAATGAAATTAGGAAATGAAAAGTAATTTAATTATATTTTAATAAAATGTATTGCCTCAATATGTTTTGAATTCTTAAACGTGAAAACGTTTATTAATAAACTTTAGAATCAAATAAAAAATATGTAGTATATTAAAAAAAAATATGATACTTATATATATATTTATATTTTTTACTATTTTATTTTTAATTTATTTAAGCATTATTTCCTATGGGGTTTTATTTAAAATCCCTAGCTCCATTATTTTCTATGTGACGGATTTGCAATACCAGAGTTCCGGATTTGTGTTCCAGGACTTACTCCAGTTCAGAGCTAGAATACTGTACTAATGTTTTGGGGTCCTTTCTGTGCTGTAGTAGCTACAAATGTGCAGGTTGTAAATAGAAATGGGCTCACTCTATTGTCGGTGATGTGGCAATCCTCCGTACACCCACCCATAACCCTGCTGACCCTCCCTAAACCCCTCTTTTCTCCTCCCTTAACCTCTCCCCTTCATTAAAGCTTTCACCATTTTCCAGCCAACCCCTCAGTCCCTTCCACATTCACTATTAAAATGTTTACCTACATGTGAGAAGGCTCCATCTACGCACATATATGTATCACAGAGATAGAGGGGTGAACTCTGCACCTAGATTCATGAATATCACTTTGTAAGACGTTGTGTAGAACTGGAAAACATACCACAAAATGTAGTGAATAGGCCCCAGTGTATTACCATAGATGGAGTGATCTGACTTTTTTTTGTGTGCAGAAGGGAGTTTCATGTAATTTGTCACTTTTTTAGCATCTTAAAATAGGAGCTGCCTGGGAGCTGGAAACCTATGGCTAATTTTTAAGTCCCGTTTCCTCACTTTATAATGATTTTGCTAACCACAAAGGCATAGCACCTACCCTATTTCCACCCTGAGTGCCTCATTTACAAGCGGTCTGCAATGCTGGTGGGTCCCTTTTTTTGACGCACTGGTGGCGCAGGCTGCAGGGCCATTTCTACAAGGCCACATAAAGCCACTTTGTGTAGCTTTACATGGCCTTGTAGATGTAGCCCCCTTTCATGCATTACTCTGCGTGAAAAGGATTTTCCATGGGTGTTGCTGTGGGTGTTCCCACACGACACCTATGGAATCTGACGCTTTCCCAGATATACAGGGTTTGGTGAACCCCAGGGGTGGCGTAAGGGTGATGCAACTTGGAGGAATAACATTATTACTCCATGTATTTCCTCTTTCTATGTGTGTTGCATTTTGCAGCAAACATAGAAAGAGGAAAACACCTCTTGTGATTATTTTTGTGCAGGAAGGTGTCTCTTCCTGCACAAAAACAATCATCCCCACAATGCAGGCATCCTTGCACCATGGTGCAAGGGTGCCTGCGTTGGCGCAGGGCAGCAATTTGTGCACCAGCAAAGGGGACAAGGGCAGGATTGCACCATATCTTGTAGATACAGTGCATTCCTGCCCTTTTGTTTTTATGCAGGGCAGAGCAGGACAAACGCTTGCAATGCTGCCTTGTGCCAAACTTTGTAATTGAGGCCCTGAATACCCCTCTTTCATCGTGTCACTGAGAGATGCTACCACTATGCACTGCACACAGATCAGATAAAAGTAATAACCCGATGTTCAGGTTAAGATTCTTTCTGCAAGGTAAAAAAATATTTTTGCTCAACAACATATACACAGTTGAAAAACATAACTATGTCGCATGCACTAATATTCGCAATTATGGCTTTCATTTGATTACTGTATTACTTTTTATAATTAGCATACTTTAAAAAAATGTTTCAGCTGATGACCCTATAAATCTATTTTTGTTATTTTACATCCAACATTCTTTTGCTATTGTTGAAATATCTGCATACACTTAAAATAAGAATGGCTGCTTGGTTATATTTTAGTTCAATATACTACTTACCTATTCTCAGATTTAAATTACCTAAGATGTTTCACTTTGCATGAAGACTGCAGTGGCGACTCCCCCAAATCTCAAGGGGGGGCAGGAGTTGAGGGGGGCAGGAGGACAAAGGTAAAAAAACAAATAAAAAAGAAATGAAAAAAATAAACTTACCTGTCCCGACGCTGCCGACCACCTCATGCTCCTCTTCTGATGGTGTCCCAGCGGTCCGTGGGGCAGCAGCACAGGCTCTCCACACAATCCTGGTGCGGCTCTCGTGCTAAATCTAGCATGAGAGTAGCACCAGGATTGGTCTGAATGGCTTTGTCTGCCGCTCAGACACTACATAGGATTTTCTGCAGTTTCTCCAACCCGACTATGCAACACAGCCAAGTTTGAGAAACCTAAGTGTGCATGTCAGTTTGGCCGGCGATATGAGCACTTCAATGCACTCACTGAATCCACTCTTCCTCCTCCCACCCTCTCATGGCCCTGCTTCGCCCCTCCCTACACATGCTGGCTGAGAAAGCAGCTAAAAAATAAAACAATAGTAAACTATTGTTTTATTTTTCAGCTGCTAGTTCTTAGCCAGGTGGGCACGCCCCTAGAAGTGTGGATGCCAGCTGGAAGTTTTTCCATACATGCTTTCCACTTAAATAAAGCCATTTGCTTCTCACGGTATCAGCTCTAAAAGAACACTACTGTGCGAAGTAAGTGTTGTTTAGGTTTTAGTGCCACTCAGTGTTCAGACAGCAAAAATGCAATCACATTACAGTTGAATAGGATGAGGCTGATGTGATTCTTAAGTCATAACGCTCTGGATATGCCAATATAATTCTGAAGCATTACATCAGTCATTCAAGGAGTAACAACATGCTGTTTCTTCTCACAGTTTCAGTTGTTTGTTTATTGCGAGGTACATGATCCACAAATTCTAATAATAAACAGGGACACATCACCTATAACAAGTAATAATGGTGGACAGAACCATTCAAAAAATCTGTCTAGCTGGGTTTGTAACAATCTTACCTTACCGGTACATAAATGGTGTCACGCATTTTAGGGTTGTATTTTCAGTGTAAGGCTTTTCCTCCATTAATGTTCACGAAATGCTATCCTGTAACATGAGTGTGTTTATGAAATATGATGCTGCCTGGCATGTCTCATGCTGCAAGAGAGATGAGAAGAGAAACACTAAAAATTGAATTTCCACATGTTTAAAGTGCTATGAAATATTGAATTAAGTGTTATGACACCGAAGTCTAAGAGAATATAGGTGTACATTAATACAAATTAAAAAATATATAGCTTTACCTACATGTTTTGGCTCTCACCCATGCGCCCTTCAGCCAAAGAAGCAAGAAACATATTTTAATTAGGCCCAGGTGACTTTTATAAAAACCTAGCGCGACTTGGAATGTTTGCTGATCAGATTAGTCCCTCGAATATAACATCCCTCCTCCCTAAAAGTCATTATCCAAAATACTTTTTACCTGCAGCAAATGGCAGTTTCCTTCATGACTTTTCTGTGACTCACCCCCTCTCTCATGCCATCCCATCTCCCTCCAATGAAAGGCCTCTCCTCAATCATGTGTGCAACCAGTCTGTCCCAGTCTCATTGGACTAGACGTAGTAGAAGGGCTCTCTTTCGGATTGTAGAAGCTCGTCCTTATATTATGCTCAATGTCTCAGATTGACGAGTTTCTTTTTTCTTTCTCTACCTCTGTTTTCATTATTAAAGCAAAGAGGTGTAAGTAGTTTAGAATTTGCAAAAGACTGCGACATCACCAAGTATGGATGAGTTCACTGGGCCTGGTCATTCTTTTTAAAAACAGACTCCAGGGTGCCGGTTGGAGGCCAATGGAGCAGGCTGCTTCTGGTGCCTGCACAATGTATTGCAGATCTTTGAAACGATCTTCTGTGTGGTGGGGTTATGGTTTCCTCAGGTCTGCAAGATGATAACATTCATTCTCCTTGACAGGGCCTTGGACTGCACTTAAATGTTTTTTTTTTCCACAGAATGCAAGGCTGCCATGACAACACGTGAAAATAATTACTGAAGATTTAAGATTTGGACGATATGAGTTATTTTCTTATGCTGCAGGATGGAATAGGATGCCTTAATGTCTTCATTGTAATACTTAGGTTTTTGAGAGGATCTTTAAATGTAGACTGCTGAAAGTGAGCACACATCACTGTAAATCAAACAATTGTTTTACATTGCGTGCATATATGTTGTTCATCCTATGTTTAACCATATGCCTATAACATGCAATACGTTTCTCTCAATAATTTTCAGGGTTTGTGATTATTAAATCATTTTGTAGTTAAATATTAAGACTGAAGACCATTACGTTTTTATAGGGACTAATATGGTCAGAACATTGGGACTGATTTAGAGTTCTGCTGACAGGATTTCTTCTGTCAGGACGATGGAGTTAAGTACTCCGTTGCTCTGACAGAGTTCCTGGTTTGAGAAGTGGATTATTGGTAAGGGCAGGTAAGTACTTACACTTAGCTGTGGCACTAACCTCCACTTAGGTTCAGTTATGTCTTAATCAATTAAACCTAGCTCAATCCTTGGTAGATAGGCAACGAGCGACAAGGCTCAGTTTAGGAGAGAAGTGTGTAAAGGATTTAAAAATCGCAGTGAATAAGTAGAACACAAAACATAATAAAAATCCAACACCAATTTATAAAACTAGATTATATTTTTATCTTTAAAATGACACCAAAATGAATAAAATCGAATAAGGAGAACCGGAGATATTCATTTTTAAAGAATTATTAGGCCCTCATTACAACCCTGGCGGTCGGTGTTAAAGCGGCGGTAACACCGCCAACAGGCCGGTGGAAAAAAAAAATGGGATTACGACCGTGGCGGAAACCGCCAACATATACAGCCACTTTAACACTCCGACTGCCGTGGCGGTAGAAACAAACAGCGCGGCGGACACCGCCAACAGACAGGTAGTGGATGTGATACTCCACTGGTTCTGGAGGGCGCTTTGTGCCCAGAGTGCTCCACGTGCAGTGTGGCCGGTACAATTCCCTCACCTGGGTGTGGGTGCCACGAGATTTGCGAGGTTCAGGTAGCATGATACGCCATGGAGGCAGTGACATACCCCACACTGCTGCGACTGCGCCTTCCACCTGCAGGTGCAAACAGTGATGGAAGAAATGCCTCATGGAAGCTCCGAAGGGTCCAGGAACTCTCCTCCAGCCTCAGACGACTGACCACTGGGGATGGTAGCCGTGTCAGTGGTGGTGCCTGTGTCCAAGGACGCCACGGGGCCGTTGGCGGTGCTTGTGGCGGTGTCTGTTGTGGCGGTGCATGGCTCAGCACCTGCTGAGGGACACAGTAGGACGTCTCCTGCAGCCTCAATGGCTGCCCACTGGGGAAGAGGCTGGGGACTGTCACTGAGGCTGTAGATGTGCCGGGGGCGGTGCATGTGGTGGTGCTTGCGACTGTGTCTGTGCGGCGGTGCGTGGCTCAGCACCTGCTGAGGGACACAGCAGGCTGTCTCCTGCAGCCTCAGACGGCTGCCCACTGGGGAAGAGGCTGGAGACTGTGGTGAGGCTGTAGACGTGCCAGGGGCGGGGCAGGTGGCGGTGCAGCTGCAGTGCAAGTGGCGGTTGTGGTGGCGGGACAGTTAGCGGTGTTCGCCGCCGTACAGGTTGGCGTGGTCGTGGACAGAAAGTGTGACACTGGTCCCTCAGTTGGTGCCACCATGCCCTCTCCAGACCTGCTCTTCAGCTTTTGGCCCTTCCCCAGCTTTGATGGTGCCACAGTTGTCTTGCCACTATCCCCTTTGTTTTTTGCTGAGCCCTTGGTGGCTGGTACTTTCGGCTTCTCCCTCCGGGATGTGGCCACCTTTTTCACCATGGCAGGTGGCGGAATGTCCTTGCCCTCGCTATGTGGCACACTGGCAGTCCTGATGTGTGGCGCACTCGATGACCCCGCAGTTGCTGGCACCACTGTGCTTGGGGATTTGGTGGCTGAGGTACTGTGCTGGGACCTGGAAAGCCTGGCCCTAGGGGAAGAACGTGGGGGGGAGGTGAATGGAAGAGGTGAATGGAAGAGGTCAAGGTTTGCCAGGAAAAGATTTTTAGACACACTGGGATGGGAAGATGGAGGGGGTTTGGGAGTGGAGGTAGAGGTAGTGGTTGTAGGAGGTGTACGTCTGCTGAATTTGGGTTAAGGTGCATGGGCCGGAGGCCGTTGTGAGGTGGATGGCTGTTGGGTGGGTGTATGCCTGAGTTTGTGTACTTTGGGAGTAGGGCTCACTGACACACTGGGAGAGGACACTGGGGATGTGTGAATGGTAGTGGGGGTGGTGAGTGCACGTGAGCGGTGTGTGGTGATGGGCGTGCTGGTGATGGAGGCAGTGGCTGAGGGTGGAGTGCATGCAGGTGTGAGTAGAGACAAGAAAGGGAGGGAGGAGGAGGACGTGGAGGAGTGGGACACAGTGGAGGCAGTGGATGTTGCTGTGTCTACATGGGGATGGTGCTTGTGTGAGTGCCTGTGGGATGTGTGGTGCTTATGTTTGCCTGAGCCACTCTTGTGTGTTGATGAGTGTGCATGCTGGTCTGATGGTGTGCTTGGGATAGGCTGAGGTACAGGGGTTTGGGTCTGGGTGTAGGAAGTTGGAGGGGGGAGGCTGGACACAGGGATAATGGCTGCCATCAGTGTTGAGGCCAGAACCTGAAATGCTCTCTGTTGGGCTGCCTGCCCAGAATGAATGTCCTCCAGGTATGCATTTGTTTGTTGCAAATGCCTCTCTACACCCTGGATGGCATTCACAATGGTAGATTGCCCAACAGTGAGGGATCTCAGGAGGTCAATGGCCTCCTCACTGAGGGCAGCAGGGCTGACTAGGGCAGGGCCTGAGGTGCCTGGGGCAAAGGAGATGCCCGCCCTCCTGGGTGAGCGGGCATGGAACACACGCTGAGGGGCTACTGGGAGGGAGGTGCTTGTAGGGGGGTGGGGGCTGTACCTGTTGATGTGGTGGGCACAGAGGTGCCTGCCACCGCAAGGGATCTCCCCTCAGAGGAGGAGTCGCTGTCACTGCTGTCTGCTCCTGTCCCTGCCGTGGAGCTCCTCTCGCCCTCCTTCCCACTGGTGGCTTCAGACTCCGTTGTTTCCCCCTGCAGGGCCAAGTGGGTTGCAGCTCCCTCCTGCTCTGGTGCCATTGCTCTCCCACCTGATGATGCTATTGCACACAAGAACAGGGAGACCACAAAAAGGGGGGGGGGGACAGAAGAAAGACATGTTCAGTGCATGCAACACCACTACTGTTGGCGGACACAACACACAGGGAGCAGCCCTCTGCACTACACCATTCACTGATAGTTCCTAGAAATTTCAGCTGACCATGAGGTATGAGGCCTAAGATCAATTGCTGCACACCTAGAAGTCACAGGAGCCTGACTAGGTGTTGATGGCTATTACCACGGGTGGGTTTCGGGTGCCACATGGCTTGCCTCACAAGGGACCTTGCCTACCAAGTTCGCCCTGGCCTAGGGCAATCCACTGCCCACCTCCCCCACCCAGACACCCCGTAATGCGTGCAGAGTCAGCTGAATGAGAGTGTACTCACCCCCTTGTGGCTGCTGTGATGCCCTCAAGCTCCCATCCAACTCCGGATACGCCACCACCAGGATCCGGAACATCAGGGGGGTCATGGTGCGATGGGCATCCTTCCCACATCCCCAGCTTGGCCTCCGCTGTCTTCTTGCTCCAGCGGCGCAGGTCCTCCCATCTTTTCCGGCAGTGGGTGCTCCGTCTGCAGTAGACCCCCAGGGTCCGAACGTCCTTGGCGATGGCACGCCAAATACCCTTCTTCTGGTGGGTGCTGACCTAGAGGAATGGTACAGGGGGAAAGGAAATTACTTACCCATCCGGACCGTCATACTCATTGCCCCCCAGTTCCCACCCTTGCCCTGACGCACATACACTCCCCATCCGCAAATGCAGGCCTCAGCCCCCCCCATGTATCTTCCATCCACACCACTCAAAACAGGCATTGCCCATGCAGAATACTCACAGTGTACTCACCTGTTTGTCTGGAAGACCGTACAGTTGTGTGTACTGGGGGAGGACTCCATCCATTAGTTTCTCCAACTCCTCCGAAGTGAAGGCAGGGGCCCTTTCCCCAGACACATGAGCCATTGTCACTTCCAGACACAGGTCACAGCAGCACTTGCAGTGTAGGTCCTCTCCTGTTGAAGGTCAGGTATCAAGTGAGTGAACAGACAGAAAATGGCGGTCACGTCTGTGGCGGTGCGTACCGTCACCGCCGGTGTACATCGTCATTGGCTCCTGGGACCCATGGGACCCAATGTTAACCAATGCAGAATTGCACCGCCGTCTTTGACTGCCCCCCGCAACGGTGTAGAACGCCAGTGCAGTTACCTTATATCCCCTTGTCCCATCTTACAGGTCAGACAGCTGCCATTTCAGGAAGCCACATGGGATGGATGTTGACTGCGTCACACCTATCTAGGCCGGGAATATAGACAGATACCGGCACATTGCGGATTAATAACGTTTCTGCAAATAGCACATTGTGATACCTCAGTGTTGGATGACTCTCTGCTCGCTGTTCTCCTCCATAGGGCACGTCTGCTGGGGCAGGTGATGAGATGGCGGCATCCTCCGGTGTACAGACCCCTGGTGGACCTGTCGGCAATGGAAGAGAGACACATCTTAGTCACCTACAGACTTGATCGTGCAACAATCCAGGAACTGTGTGCGCAGTTGGAGCTGGACCTGATGTCAGCTATCCGCCATCGTGTTATATAGAAAAGTACACTGTTCCAAAAGACAACAAACCTATTTACCATTTAGGAAGATAGGGGCAGAGATATATAATTAATATCAGGAGAGCCCTCAAGCACCCAATAGGGTGACAGGTTTCATCATTGGGCTGTCTCCTCGTCAGACCGGTGCTGCAATGTCTGGCGGACCACCCAGAAGTTGGGATGGTACTTAACCGAAGGCAATTCGCCAAGTGGAGGTCTGGAACAAAAACTGACTAAGAGAAAAGAGAAGGGTGTGTGAGTGAAGGAGAGTGTAAGCAAGATAAAATTAGCTCTCAGCTTAAAACATCACTTTAATTAATCAGAAAAAAGGTTCAGGTCAAGATTACAAACATTCAGATTCTTAGTGGGAATAATGTCCCGCAATGCTCTATTAAAAAGGAAGGGTAGTATGCCTAATCCTGTCTATTTATGGTCAACATGTTTCGTGTCTTTTTTTGGTCAATAAATGATCCCGTGACGCTTCGTCAGGACCCAGAAATCTACTTCTCATATTTAAAAAATTGTGAAGTGCTAGAATGTCACTTATAAGTTGAAGACAAAATTGTCAGAGTCAGTTGGTCAGTCAGTCGCCCTGCATAGAAGTGAAAGACAAGTAAAAATTTGTGCCAACGTGTGAATATGCATAAAAAATGGTGCAATCACGGTAAAACCACCCCCAAAGTGCCACATGTAAAAATAAATGGAAGGGCTTACCATCCCATATTTGAGATTGAGCTTCCTAGGACCGCGCTAGCCTCAACCAAGGAGGTATTACTAGGCATGAAAACAACATAGTGACAAACAACTGCACGTCAATATGTACAGATTAGCAGGTCATGGAGGAAGCGCCAAAAACATCAATTTGAGATAGTCACATGATCATAATCATTGGAAACTGTAGCCTAAAATAAAAAGTCTAATGCCTACGTGAGTTCAATCCCAACATAAAATGAAGGTATTCGGTCCCAGGGAAAAACTTAGGACCCTGTACATGTAAGAGAATTCACTCAGGAAGAAACGAGATGGCAATGGCTAAGTAAGAAAGGGTTAACTAAAAGGCTGTAAAAAGCATCTACAGCCACCAGTATATATTTGTATGCACTATCTGGTGTCAGTGGACCGCCCTTCCATTTATTTTTACATGTGGCACTTTGGGGGTGGTTTTACTGTGATTGCACCATTTTTTATGCTTATTTACACGTTGGCACTAATGTGTACTTGTCTTTCACCTCTATGCAGGGCGACTGACTGACCAACCGCCTCTGACAATTTTGTCTTCAACTTGTAAGTGACATTCTAGCACTTCACAATTTTTTGAATAGGCGAAGTAGTTTTCTGTGTCCTGACGAAGCGTCACAGGATCATTTATTGACCAAAAAAAGACGCGAAACATGTTGACCATAAATAGACAGGATTAGGCATACTACCCTTCCTTTTTTATAGAGTAGTGCAGGACATTATTCCCACTAAGACTCTGAGGGGCATATTTATACTCCGTTTGCGCCGGAATTGCGTCGTTTTTTTTTACGCAATTCCGACGCAAAACTAACTCCATATTTATACTTTGGCGTTAGACGCGTCTAGCGCCAAAGTCCATGGAGTTTGCGTCATTTTTTAGCGTGGACACCTACTTTGCGTTAGTTATATGCAAGGTAGGCATTCCCGTCTAAAAAAGTGACTCCGCGGCATGTGCGCCGTATTTACACTCCCGGGCAAAATTCACGCCCGGGAGATTAAGGTAAGTTCAGGTAAGTCATTTTTTTTTTTTGTGGCATAGGGGGGCCTGATTTGTGCCCCCCTACATGCCACTATGCCCAATGACCATGCCCAGGGGGACAGAAGTCCCCTGGGCATGGCCATTGGGCAAGGGGGCATGACTCCTGTCTTTGCTAAGACAGGAGTCATGTCAATGGAGGTTGGGAGTCAAAAGAAAATGGCGCAAATCGGGTTGCGGCGCAAATTTTGCCTCAGCCTGACTTGCCCCATTTTTTGGCGGCCAAGCTCCATTTTCCCCTACGCCGGCGCTGCCTGGTGTACGTCATTTTTTTAAATGCACACCAGACAGCGCCGCCGGCTGACGTCATTCAATAAATACGGCGCCCGCATGGCGCTTCAGAATGGCGTTAGCCGGCGCTAATTTTTTTTACGCAAAACTGCGTTAGCGCAGTTTTGCGTCAAAAAGTATGAATATGGCCCTGAATGTTTTTAATCTTGGCCTGAACCTTTTTTCTGATTCATTAAAGTGATGTTTTAGGCTCAGAGCTAATTTTATCTTGCTTACACTCTCCTTCACTCACATACCCTTCTCTTTTCTCTTAGTCAGTTTTCGTTCCAGACCTCCACTTGGCGAATTGTCTTCGGTTAAGTACCATCCCAACTTCTGGGTGGTCCGCCAGACATTGCAGCACCGGTCTGTCGAGGAGACATCCCAATGATGAAACCTGTCACCCTATTGGGTGCTCGAGGGCTCTCCTGATGTTAATTATATATCTTCGCCCCTATCTTCCTATATAGTAAAGAGGTTTGTTGTCTTTTGGAACTGTGTACTTTTCTATATAACAGGCAAATTTGGGAGACCGTGCACTGGACCAGTAATCTCCCTGTCCCTCGTTTGTATTTAATAGCTATCCACCATCCCACAGGAATCCCCCCTCACGTGCAGGTCCTGTCTGTACTCCATTTCCTGGCCAGTGGGTCTTTTCAAACAACAGTGGCCATGGCATCAGGGATGTCCCAGCCAATGTTCTCTAACGTGTTGTCCAGAGTGTTGTCTGCCCTGCTGAAACACATGTGCAGCTACATCGTGTTCCCTCAGGTGGAGGATTTACCCACAGTGAAAGGTGACTTTTATGCCCTGGGACATATCCCCAACATCATTGGTGCCATTGATGGTACACATGTGGCATTTGTACCCCCCCCGCAGGAATGAACAGGTGATGAGAAACTGGAAGAGCTACCATTCTGTGAATGTGCAGATGGTGTGTTTGGCAGACCAGTACATCTCTGATGTGAATGCCAAGTATCCTGGCTCAGTCCATGACGCTTACATTTTGAGGAATGGCAGCATCCCTTATGTGATGGGGCAACTCCAGAGGCACTGTGTGGCTAATAGGTGAGCCTAAAGTCTCCACACAGTTTCATTTGCTGTCTGGGTATGGGGCTGTCCCTAAGGGTTAGTGTGTGTCTAACAGTTGTCCCTCGACATTTGCAGGTGACTCTGGTTACCACAACCTGTCATGGCTACTGACCCCAGTGAGGAATGCCAGGACAAGGGCAGAGGAACGCTACAATGAGGCACATGGGCGAACTAGGAGGGTGATCGATCGCACCTTCGACCTCCTGAAGGCCAGATTCCGGTGTCTCCATCTGACAGGTGGCTCCCTATACTACTCACCGAAGAAGGTGTGCCAGATAATCGTGGCCTGCTGTATGCTGCTCAACCTGGCTTTGTGACGCCAGGTGCCTTTTCAGCAGGAGGATGGACCAGATGGTGGTCTTGTGGCAACTGTGGAGCCTGTGGACAGTGAAGAAGAGGAGGCAGAAGAAGAGGATATCGAAAACCGAAACAACATCATCATGCAATACTTCCAGTGAGACACAGGTAAGAAGATGCCACTGCTTCCCACATCTCATTCTATTGTTGGAACTAACATAAGTCTGTCATTTTCATTTAGTGTATGGACCCTGAGTTGTCACTTTGGCATTCCATTTCACAGATCTGGGTCCCACTGTGTGTCCTCTGCTATGTTTACTGCTGGCCTACAGCTGTGTTACATTGGTATGTGAACAAGTAAATTGACATTGCTATATTCCATAGTTATTGCAATTACACATTTGTGAAAACACAGACTGACTCCAGATTGTTTTGGGATTAAAGTGTATTTATTCCTGTGCTAATAAGTGGAGGGGGTTGTAAAATGGGCTGGGGGAATGGTGGATGAATGTCCATGGCAGAGTCCAGTCTATTCGTTTCACTGGTGCATTGTCCAAAGGGGCATAGGAAGTGGAGCAATGGCAGTTTAAGGATGGACAGGGTGACATTGTGGGACAGAAGAGTGACATTCAGGGGGGGTCTCATTTCCTGGCGGGGGTCTTGGCAATGTTCTCTGTCTTGATCCTGGATCTCAGGGACCGTTTGCGGGGTGGTTCTCCATCTGCAGGGAGTGGGGTGCTGGTGTCCTGTTGTTCCTGTGGCGGTGTCTCCTGTCCACTAGCGCCGGCGGAGGTGGAGGGCTGTTCATCATCCAGGCTAGTGTCAGGGGCCCCTTGTTGTGCCACTGTGTCCCTCCTGGTGTTGACAAGGTCTGCCAGCACCCCTGCAATGGTGACCAGGGTGGTGTTAATGGACTTAAGTCTTCCCTGATCCCAAGGTAGTGTTCCTTCTGCAGCCGCTGGGTCTCCTGAAACTTGGCCAGTACCGTTGCTATTGTCTCCTGGGAATGATGGTAAACTCCCATGATGTTGGAGAGTGCCTTGTGGAGAGTGGGTTCCCTGGGCCTGTCCTCCCCCTGTCGCACAGCAGTCCTCCTAGTTTCCCTGTTATCCTGTGCCTCTGTTCCCTGAACCGTGTGCCCACTGCCACTGCCCCCAGGTCCCTGATTTTCTTCGGTTGGTGGGTTTGCCTGAGTTCCCTGTTGTGGTGGACACACTGCTGATTGAAGTGTCCTGGGGACAGAAGGATGGGCCCGCTGGGTGGGTGCTGTGCTGGTGTTTCCTGAGGGGGGAGGCTCTGTGTTGGCTTGTGACAGTGTCAGGGGAACCGACTGTACCGAGGTCCCTGATGGGCCGGGCTGGTCATCTTGATCCAGGCGTGCAGAGCTGCTGTCATCACTGTGGGCCTCTTCTGTGGGGGGACTGGATATGTCTGGCACCTCCTGTCCGGTGACATTGGGTATGGGTCCTGTTGGGGTGTAAATGCATAGTTATTGTATCTGTGTGTGCCATCGTGTGCAATGGATGGTTGACCCTCTACTCCAGTGCTTGCATTATTGGCTTGGTCCTTGTGTGATTGGTGATTTTGGGGCATTAGTGAGTCTCTGTAGTGGACATGCTTGGGTGATGGGTGTCCATGCATTGGTGTTACATGCAGGGCTTGGTTTTGGGATGTGTGGGTTGTGTTGGTGGGGTATCTGTGGGTTGTTGGGGTGATGGGTGTGAGGGTAAGGGTGGGAGTGTGTGATGACATGCAGGTGGGGTGGGGGGGATAAGGAAGTAAAGATTTGCCTTACCAGAGTCCAGTCCTCCTGCCACTCCTGTGAGGCCCTCAGGATGCAGTATTGCCAAGACTTGCTCCTCCCATGTTGTTAGTTGTGGGGGAGGAGGTGGGTGTCCACCGCCAGTCCTCTGTACAACAATCTGGTGTCTGGAGACCACGGAACGCACCTTCCCTCGCAGGTCGTTACATCTCTTTCTGATGTCATCCTGTGTTCTTGGATGCTGGCCCACTGCGTTGACCCTGTCGACAATTCTGCGCCAAACCTCCATCTTCCTAGCAATGGAGGTCTGCTGCACCTGTGATCCGAATAGCTGTGGCTGAACCCGGATGATTTCCTCCACCATGACTCTGAGCTCCTCCTCAGAAAACCTGGGGTGTCATTGAGGTGCCATGATGTGGTGTGGGTGATGTGTGAGGTGGTGTCTGTTGTGATGTGTGAGGGGGTGTGTTGGTGTGTGTTGTTTGAGGTGCGTGGATGTTGTGTAAGTGATGGTGTTGTGTGCCTGTGGATGCTGGTGTTGTTTTAGGTAGTGTCTCTCTCTGGCCTGCTTTCAAATTTCTGGTAGTAAGGGTTTGTGGGTAATGTGGGTGTGTGCTTTATATTGGATTGGGTGTGTGGGTGTGGTGTGTGTATTTCGAATTGTCCAATGTGGTTGTGTTTTGAATATGTGTGTGTATTTTGATGCCGGCGGTGTGTACCGCCAATGGATTACCATGGTTGAAAGACCGCCGCGTTGATTCATGGGTCATGATAGTGTGGGCGTATTCTTGTTGGCGTGACGGTGTCGTTTTTTTTTTCACCAGTTCATCACTGACCTTTGGTGTGGCGGACTTGTGTGGATGTCTGTATTGTGGCAGATTCCGGGCTGTGGGTCGTAGTACCTGTAGCGGAATTCCGCGGCCGCACCGGTATGTTGGCGGGCTTCTGCACGGCGGTAAGTGGGATTTACCACGAGGGTTGTAATGAGGGCCTTACTGTTTTTTAGCGCCAAGAAACAAAAAATGCCAATCTGGTCGCACCTCGACCTTGGCAAAATTAAAGTTTAGGGCCGACTGCGAAGGAGCCCTCCTCGCCTACAGCAACGGGAAGGCCTCGGTCAAAAGTTTGCCTTCGGACTTTGTTGTTTTCTTGAAGATTTTCTTCAGCAGGACGAAGTCGCCAATCTGATCCAACCTCCCTGGAGCCCTCCCTTGGATACGCATTGCGGGAGCCCTCGGTGGAGATTTCTACTTTTGAACTTAGATGATTTTTCAAGATGAAAATCCTTCGACTGGGCTGAATCTGAATCTTGATCTGATGTCCCTGGAGCCCTCTTCAGTTACACTGCTCGGGAGGTCCCGGTTAACTTTCTTTGTTCGGACGTAGTCACTTTTTCTGAGATTTTCTTCAGTGGGACGAACCTGCAAGTCAGGCCGGCTCGAGTTGCTGCAGCGGGTCGGTCCCTCTATGGAGCTTTTTCCAAAAAGTTCTCCAAACTTCTGGAACTTCTTCCAGAAGGTCTTTTAAGGTCTTTTTAGGAGGCCACAGCTCACCGCAAGGTTCCAGAAGTTCTGAGTTGCTCCTTAAGTGTGCGGACTAGAAATCCCAGAATGCGCCTTGCGCAAACTCCAAATTGGCCACTGGACACTGATCAGCTGGTCAGTTTCTTCAGGATTTGATGGAGGGGACTCTAGTTAGCAATGTTTCACCTGCAGCAAACAGGGAGTCTCTCTCTGAACCAATTGAAGCCAGGCAAGGTCCTTCTTGTGGTGAAGTCCAAGTGTGCAGCTGGTGTACTCCTTCATAGTGCAGTGTCCAGGTGCAGGGCAGGGGTCCAGCAGGGCAGTGCTTCTTCTTCTGATGTTCCTCCTTGTAGGGATCTGAGGTGTGGGTGCAGCTCTGCCACATTTATCCTAGCTCCTGGGTGAAAAACAGGGGGGTTCCTGGTTCTCCAATCAGTTGCAGGGTCCTTCCCCCTGTGATGACCACTTCCTGGGAAGTGTGGCAAAAAGCAATCCCAAGAAGCAGAATTGTTAAAAAATCCATCATGGCTGAAACTGATTTTTGGAGGTTACATCTGGCTGGGCCCACCCAGTGGTGTGGCTAAAAATCTTAAACACACCCCTCTCCTGCACTCTCCTAATCTAATCAAGAGGCCACCTACTTGTCGGGGGTTGCAGGATGTGAGGGAGGTGCTGGGTTGCTCCAAATGTCCATCCCTGCCTTTGAAGACCAGTTTGGCAGCCCTCCCCCCTTCCTACTTCCCCATCTGCTGAGACAGTTCTTCTCCCCCAGGCACATCCCTTTGTGTTTAGTCCAGGCCACTTCACACTTTATAAAGGCAGCCTGGCCAGTCTGCCAGAGGGTGGCCAATCAGAGAAGGGCACTACAGAGCTGAAGTTGGCAGCTTTTCAGGTAGAGTTTAAAACTCTTTACCTGAACGAGTTATATTAAATCCAACAATTGTGAGTTGTGGGATTTATTCTAAAAATTCATTTGATACCAATCTTGGGTATCTGACACGTAGGGGGGACATTGTTAATTAAAATAAAGTCTATTTAGCCTATGGAGGCCATTACCTGCAGTAAGGGAAAAACTAATTTGGCTAGTTTACTCACCAGGGCTTATAAAACAATTTTTATAAGGTTCCTGCCTACATGGCACCCAACCATAGGGGCACACAGTGCACACCTTAAGGGTGACTTATATGTAAAAAATAAGGTTGTTTAAGACTTTGGAAGTACTTTTAATTCCAAAGTCGAATTTGCAAATCATTTTAGTTTGAAAGCAGCCAGCAAGGCAGGCCTGCCTTTAAAATGATACTGGGAACCTCAGCAGTGCACCTATTGGTGCACTACTTATGCTCGGGTCCCTAAACCTACATGCCCTACCATGTATTAGGGACTTATAGGTAGGTTAATATTGCCAATTATAATTAGCCTAATTTGCATACTTATTTTATACAAAGCACAGCCCTGGGACTGGTTAACAGCACCCAGGGCACCATCAGAGCGAGGAAAACACCAGCAAAAAGTGAAAAATGGGGGCAAAACGTTAGGGAGCCTCTGCAGTCAGCCCTGTTTTCTCACATCCTACCTTCTGAATTCATGGATGTCCACTGCCCTCGGAGATGGCTCTTGGATTGGCATGAACTAATGTCACAGTGGTTCCTTTCAATGCATTGATAGTTTGACGGACGGCTTCGTCAGCATGATTGAGCTATATGGCAAACGTTCAATATTTTATTTATTTTCAAATAACAAATCCCAAAGCGGGATTTTGTTTTTTAATTTAAAAAACAAAAAGCTATGACCCCCATACCATGGGAGATTTCGCCCATGATGTGGTGGTCATTTCCACATTTTCACTGCCCATACCACTGGGCCTATAAAAACTGGACATTTGACCGCCCACTCTAAATTGGGTGGGCAATTAAATAGCCAAATCTCCAATGGTCCTTACTCCATCAGGCTGACAGAAGTGTATGCCTGTGGTGGAGACAGAGCAGCCTCCCCTGCTGACGTACTGAAGGTCCGCCTGGCTCTAAATGAGGTGGGCGACCATCAGTATTGCAGAAATGATACTCCATTGCTTTTACGATGAAGTATCCCTTCTGCTGTACTCTAAATCAGGCCCATTGTCTATATCTGCTGTTTTGTTTATTGGGAAGAATGAACAAGGTGAAATGTATTATTAAGACTAGGTTCTCGCCCAGGAAGCTTGACAGTAACAACATATCTGCTGAATAGACAATAAATGATCAATAATGAAAAAAAGATTTACGGAGGTGAAACAGTTTGTTAGTGAGAATGCTTCAGGTTCATTTCCCCATCTCCTCTTTTGACAGACCCTTTTAGCAGTTTCCAGGGGTAAAAGGAGTCAAAATCAACACTTCTACTCAATTAATAGTATAGCCAATTTGGTCATACCATAAATCTCAGAGTCAGAGATTAAAGTTCAAAGATGTATTACAAATTTAAGACCAAACTTATATAGCTGAGTCACAAGAACAAACTATATAAATACAGAATCACCAAAGATGAAGCAAAGTGTTGAATTACATATAAAACATACATGCATAAGGCATGCAAGAATCTCAGTTGCAGCAATACTAAAGATGAGAAACAAAATCTGATGGTCAGTATGAATGTCGTGGTCCTCTGGTCTAATCATTTGAAAACTAATTTAATCTAAATATTTTAACTAAGATATAGGGGAAATCCTAACTATCTCTTAGGAAGAATAAGAAAATGAAAATAATCAGAAAGTGTCAGCATAACAGAAACCTCCGTAGAAGTTCTGATAGAGAGCTGTGCGTTGCGTGAAGGCAATCAACCAGGTTAAAAATGGAGAGGTCTATACCTCTCTATGGGCCAGATGTACAAAGCAGTTTGCACGTTGCAAACAGCAAATTTCACTGTTTGCGACGTGCAAAATGCACTTTGCAATGCACAAACCTCGTTTTGAGATTCGGTAACCTGGTTACCGAATCGCAAAATGGATTTGCGAGTCGCAATTAGGAAGGGGTGTTCCCTTCCTAATTGCGAGTCGCAGTGCAATGCAGGATTGCTTTCTGACCGCGAACGCGGTCTCAAACCAATCGCAGTTTGCACCCTTTTGTAATGGGTGGTAACCCATTCACAAAAGGGAATGGGTCCCTATGGGACCCCTTCCCCATTGAGAATGGCACTGCAAACATTTTTTCAGAGCAGACAGTGGTCCTATGGACCACTGCCTGCTCTGAAAAAATTAAATGAAAACGTTTCAGTTTTCATTTTTGTAATGCATCTCGTTTTCCTCTAAGGAAAACGGGCTGCATTACAAAAAAAAAACTGCTTTATTAAAAAGCAGTCACAGACATGGTGGTCTGCTGTCGACAGCAGGCCACCATCCCTGTGAGGGCCGCCACTCGCAAGGGGGACGCAAATTGCGACCCACCTCATTATTATTCATGAGGTGGGCCTTTGCAACCCCCTTGCGAGTCGCAGATGATGTCAGGGACACATCCAACATTCCGAATTGTGACTCGCAAATTGTGAGCCGCTCTGACTCGCAATTTGCGAGTCGCAATTCAGAATCCTCCTACATCTGGCCTTAAGTCTCAGAAGATTCTACTATAGTCAAAGGGTACAAGAGTTTGCTGCTGTTAAACTAAATGAATACGAATTTAGGCCTCGTAGAACCTTCAGGAATCCACATCATTAAGTAGTTTTCCATCTTCCGTGCACAGTTGGAATTTGCAACTCCCATCAGACTTTCATCGTATGAGACAAACATCAGGACGACCTTGGGTATCTCCCAGATCCGGGTGCACATAAAGTAGTCTTTTTCTTCTTCAGTTTGTTAGTGCTCACTGTCCCTGCCAACACGTCCTACCACACCCCACTATCTCAAATACACAACATGCCTTTCATTAACTGTAGACTTGTGCAGACACACCTACAAAAAAAGAATAATATAACGTGAGCAAAACTCCACGTTGAAGCTTAAGCATTGGAAAACAATATTTCAGGCCTTCAGTTGAGCTAACTTAGTAGACAATTCAAAGCACATTCAAGGTGCATAGTTATATGTGCATTTTCCTTCATAGATGTAACATAATTATGAATAACTGTGATTGTACTTCTTTCATTATAATACCATATCAAGATACATGACTATAAATGCATACACATGTTATATTTCAACTCAATTAAAGTCATTATTAAAACACACATATGAAATAGTACCTTTCTTCTTATTAAGGCACACCAAATAACATGGTTTTGATGCACCACTTGCCATTAGTAACATTAAAACACAGAATATATATTGTTGATTACAATTTTTGTGTCACTCCTGCAGTGCATAATTGCACAGCCAAAGTTAAGCATTCTCAATCCCCCTTCTGATGATGAATTAAGTCATCACAATCCTGCTAAATTCCTCAAATGAAACCAGCTAAAACCTTGTTGTTTTCATCATTTGCCATCTAGTTTCTTCCAGACACTTCAGTTCATCATAATATTTGCACTGATTCTCCTCCAACTCAACATCCACTCTCTTTCTCTTTTTTGCCTGTTCAACCTTCGTCCTCTGATCGACTTTGAACCCCACAATCAGAATTATTGCGCATATCACAATATTTAACTATGGCTTCAAAACAAAACCTACACCTCTGCTTTCTAGGTTTCCAAACCATATGCCTACAGCAGCAACTCCATCTCCAATAGCCTCCCAAGCACCTGTTTCTTCCAAGTCCTTCAAATCCTTAGTCAACCCAGAAACGTTCAGAATATATTTCTCCAACTCCCTACTTTTGTCTGTGATGTAAGTACAGCATTGCTGAACTTTTAGCATCCATCGGACTCCGCTCTATTTTGGGACTTTAAGGTCTAATGCAAGTCGGGTTTTCAAAACCATAAATCTTATCACTACCAATTCTGTATTCATAAGCAACAAGCAATTTTCTGTACTATTTGTCAATATATGCACTATTACCGACAGCTTCCTAATCTTCAAATCATTTAAGATCACTTACTCAGGCAGGATCACCACACCAAAAATGTCCCCTACTACCTCTCCACCACTAACACCTCTTCTAGTTCTAGGTTTTATATGCCACACAGGATCACTGAAATGTTCTATATGATAAATCTTCTGAAAAACTATACCAGAATTACACGCACCATGCCATCCTTTGGGTAATTTTAAAATAGTATACTGTCTACAAATATCATAAACTACAGGAATCTCTGGATCCTTACCAGCTAAGAAGAATTCATTCTTTCCTCTGAAATCAAAGGTATGTTCACATTCACTCTTCCCTATAAGTATTGGGTCCAAGTAACTTTGATCAATGTGAATACACAGTTATCCCTTATGTTGCCAATCTAGAGCTAACACTGGTAAATTTCCTTTCACTTGGTGTTCAATTTCCTCTCTATTCCAACTATGGTGTTTCTTAAGATCTTGATCAGTTTCAGAGTTAGACTCTAAGGGGCATATTTAAGAGCCCCTAGTGCCACCGGAGCTTCACTTCTAGTGATGCTCCGATGGCGCTATGCACTGCACTGTATTTACAAGGTGGTGTCAAGCCACTTTTTGTGGATTAATGCCACCTTGTAAATACGGCCCCTTCAAACACAGCACTTTGCATGGAAGGGGCGTGCAATGGGTGTTGCCACAGCAACACCCATTGCATTTTGACCCTGCCCCAGATTTACGTATTTTTGTAAACCTGTGGCAGCACCAAAATCTAACGCCAACCCAGGGGTGGTGCTACAGTGGCACAACAAGGAGAAATGATTTCATTTCTCCTCATTTTTCTCTCTTTCTCTGTGTGCTGCATTTGGCAGCACACTTAGAGGAAGCAAATCGCCATTGAAGATTGTTTTTGTGGCAGAAGGTGTCCCTTCCTGCACAAAAACAATCTCCTCCTCAACGCAGCCATCCTTGCACTATGGTGTAAGGGTGGTTGCATTGGCGCACGGCAGCAAATTTTGTGCCGGAGCAGGGGGAAACACAGTGGTTTCGCCATAATATTGTAAATATGGCGCATCCCTGCTTTTTTTAAATGATGGTGCGCAATGCTGCCAAATTTGGTGCAGTGATGCGCACCGTCATTTTCACTTAAAACTGACCCTAAATCTCTCCTTCTGTCCTCCACTAAATTCAAAACTGTATTCTCCACATCGGTCATTGAACAATTCAAATTATGGGCCTGATACTAACTTTGGAGGACGGTGTTAAACCGTCCCAAAAGTGGCAGATATACCACCTACCGTATTACGAGTCCATTATATCCTATGGAACTCGTAATACGGTAGGTGGTATATCCGCCACTTTTGGGACGGTTTAACACCGTCCTCCAAAGTTAGAATCAGGCCCTATGTCTTTGTACATGTGCAGTGTCTGACAGCTTGAAAGATACAAAATACTTTCCTGCTATTTCTGCACCTTTAAAATAAGGATTTTTATTCAGATGTTTGAACATAGGAGCTTCTGAAAGAACTAAATCATAATTTGAAAAACAAAATTGAAAAGTATCCTACCTATAAAATTCAGTTTCAGATTTCAGGTTCAGGTTTAAGGTTTAGTTAGATGTGCAAGGTTATTCCAATGTTCCTAACTTTTCTCTCTTTGTCATTTGCAGCAAAGCATGCGCATTCAGGTGTAGAGTACCTCTGACAGGGTATTCTCATTCTTTTTGACCTTTCAGTGAAAATCCTTTGTTCTCACTTTCACTTTGATCAAAGTTTCAGTGTCCTCAGGTATCGTCTGAGGCATACTCTCTTTTGACAGATTCAATTTTCCTCTTTCTTTTCTTCTGGGCCAGTGGTCTCCAGCTTCCACCTGCTTTCTGACAGCATTAGGTCCTTTGTCAGGGTTTGAATCTGACGTCGACTCATTTGCCACAGACTATCATGTCTCAAATTCAATTGCAGAACTCTCCAGACCCCCTCAGACTGAGCATGTGCAATTGCAGGCTCTGTTTGCTCTTCAACAGCTTGATTAACCTGCTCCTGTTGTCTCTCTGTTACCACTGATACTTCTGGAACAGGGGCTGTCACATCTATAGAACATTTAACTCGTCGAGAATGGGAAGCATAGATCTAATTAGGGGGACCTCCATATTTAACCACTGTTGGGGTTACCAAGATGGCTTGATATGGCCCACACAAATGAAGCTCCAAACATGTTCACATGTTTCTTCACCAAGACCAGTCGCCGGGACTGAGGTCAATGCACTGTTTGTGATGTGGAGGGGATGTATCTGCTCTAACCTGATGAGACGCAGAAGACACGTTGCCAGCTAGTTCTTTACAGTAGTCAAGGACCATACAATATGTAATGTTCACAAGTGCATTTACAGTAATACCTGGCAATCTCGTAGCTCTATCCATGATGATCTCATGGGAATACAGTCCTGTCTTCCAATCAGGCACACTGCAAAGGCTCATCATCACAAAAGGCAAAGCATCAGGCCAATTCAAAGATGTCAAAACATGCACTTTTGCCATTTTGGATTTCAGTGTCCCATTCACCAGTTCAACAAGACCCTAAGTCTCAGGTCTATGGTTGCAATGTATTCTCTGTTCCACTTGTAATGCTGCGCTCAAAAACGTTAGGACCTCATTATTAAAATGGGTCCCTCTATCTGATTCCCGAGAAGTTTGTAAGCCAAGCCTGGGTATAACCTCTCTCAACAACAATTTTACTACAGAAAGACTGTCATTTCTTCTAGTCAGGTAAGCTTCAAGATGCATACATCACCAGGACATATTCCAGCCTTTTACACACAGGCATCTTGATAACGTACAACTGCATCCTGTTAAACGGTTGTCTTGATCTCCCTCTGTGACTCAGTGTTACTGCAGTTCTTTTTTCCTACATTGTTTCAATGGCATACAACAGCATTAACCTGAACTTGGGACCAAACCATGTCTGCCTAAAAAACCTTACCATAGTATATCTACCAATATGAGCTGGACAATGAAAATGCCTAGCCACTGGAGGTAACAACCTATGTAGCAAAACCAGTCCATTGAAACCTAAATGTGATAATCTCTTTTTGACATAGCCTGCTCTGACCCATCTCTGCTGTTCTTCTGACACTTTTTTGTGAAGAGGTTTTCACCTCTTCCCATGTGTCTGTGATTGTTAGAAAAAGGTTGTAGTTGGTCTCACCCATTCCCTCATTTGTATACTTTCTACTAAACAAGGTATAGGCATTGTGAGCACAGTACTTTCCGACCTCATCAGCATAATCATTACCCAATGTTACCTGATCCTTTCCACTACGGTGTGCAGGGTACTTGACCACTGCAACTTGTTCAGGCAATTGTAACGCTTCAAGAAGGTTCCTTACTTGCTCGCCATTCTGGATTGAGGATCCAGAAGACATCATGAACTTCCTTTGAGATCATAATTGTCTGAAGTCATGAACAACACTAGAGTCATACTGACTATCGGTAAAAATTGTCACCTTCAGCTGGTCTGAAACAGCATGCCCTAGTAAGAGCAATCAATTTATCCACTTGTGCAGAAAACATTCCTTGAAGTCAGGGAGCTTCAACAACTCCTGAAATTGTGATGACTGCATAGGCAACTCTCAAACCTCCTCCATTGTCTCGTAAACATGAACTATCAACGTATAACACAAAATCAGATTCAGGTAGTGGCTTATCTCGTATATCCATTCTCGGTTTGGTGTGTAGTTCAGTGACATTGAGACAATCATGACCCACTTTACATTCATTAATTTCATGATCAGGCAGCAAGGTGGCAAGATTTCGAAGATTTGACAGTGGGTTTTAGTGCTTGTCAACAATAACTCCACAGAATGGGGAACATACACATTTAACGGGTGACCCATGACTATATTTTCACATCTCGATGTTGACACTAACTGCTTCAGCCTCTTTAAGGTAACCTCGCAGAGCAGAAGCTAGACTAGAAGAAAAATAGACCACAGGCCTTCTGGCGATTCCTTGTATCTGTGTAAGCACAGAGAAAGCAAAGCCCTTCCTCTCACTGCAAAAAAATGCCAAATGACGTATTGTAAGCAGACATTCCCAGTTCTGGGACAGGACAGAGACGTTCTCTTAGCTTTAGGAAGGCAATCAAACAATTGTTATCCCAAGGTACCAGATCAGACACATCCTTGTGTGTCAGCCTCTGCAAAGGCTTGGCCAATAAGGAAAAGTTGGGTATCCACTGGCGACAGTAGCCCACCATGCCCAAAAGCATCATGATTTTTCTCTGGGTAGTTGGCAGATTCATTTTCACAATTACCAAAATTCTCTCTTGTGACACTTTCTTTCCTTCTTTCCCAATGTGATGTCCAAGATACTGAACCTCTTTATGACAGTATTGCAACTTTCCTTGGTATACTTTATGTCCATATGGAGCCAGGTGGTTCAACAATGCCTGCCGTGCACAATGGCACGGCCAAAGTTATGCATTCTCATTAGTAATACAGGGATGTGATGAGACATTTTCTAATCTAGAACTTGAGATCAAAATCTTTAACTACTAGGCACAGAATTTGGAAATGACAACAGAAAATATAACCATAAAATGGATGGTTAGCCTGAGGGGGTTGAAAATAAGGCTGATGCTGCCTTCAAAAGAAAAAACCTTATCTAAAGTGTTCTGGCATAAAAGATAGAACCAATCTTAACATGAGTGAGACCCCACAATCTGGATAAAAGATTACAGATAAAAGGTAGAAATGAGAAACCAAGATGTGTGATTATTCACTTTTAAGAGTATACTAATCTTATCAAGGTGATGATGGTGGCAAAGAAGATAATTCCACTTGTATGGTCAGGTTACAAGATTTGTATTACACAGGATGTATCAAAGAGTGCAGCAAACAAATGTAAACATTTCTTGGAGTTAAAACAAGGCAACTGAGTAAACAATATTGCTTAACTCATCCATGTTTGTTTATGGTGTCGCACAATGAAAAAACATAAGGTTTGGCTTATAGAATGTATTAAGATTTCATGGGAAAGGCATGGATACTAAGAACCGTTTGCATGCATGATGTTCTTTTTTGTAAAAACATATCTTATTATTTGTAACATTTATAAATTGGAGATGGATCATTCCTTAAGTTAATTTATTAACATTTCACTGCTGGATCTACTTTGTTTGATAAAATATTTAACTGCATATTTTTGTTTTTTCTTTATTTGTTATAGCTTTATTATTTTGTGTGGACATTCTTAAATGTCATTCAAATGCCTTTTTTGGATCTTATTCCTAGGCAGCTGCTGAAGTGATATGTGCCGTTTATTTACAATGGTTCTCATCATTCATTTTAAAACAGCTTTTTTTGTCATATATTTTAATTAATAATCTATTGTCTCCTGATGCATCTTATTCTTCTTATGTGGTGCCATTCTATTTGTGCACATTTCTCTTTTCCTTTGTCTTATTTGTTTCTTGATGGGGTTTCTGAAGCAGATGTCTTAATTAGAAATCGTTAATGAGTGTTTACCTATTTTAAATAATGAATTCTGTAGAAAATAAATAACGAAGAGAAAATAATGTGCACGTTTGAAAACGTGACCTCGAAGAATGGCCACCAGTGTTCACGGAGTGTACTAATTTATGATTAATATGTATAAAATATTGAAAATGTATTAGAATGATCTAGTAATATGTCATATTAGGGGTTATGAATTATGTTTTGCCTAGTAATTGTAGGCCTCAACTTAGTGAAAGGCCTCATGCAGAAGCTGTATTTCTTAGCGTTTAATGAAAAATGCTGACAGAGTGAACTAACTGTGTAATGCTCATTGTTTTAATAAAATGCTTAAGCAGAAGCTTTCCATGAGAACTGACTAACAGGAGACAGTGGCCCTCCTTACAACCCTGGCGGTCGGTGTTAAAGTGACGGTAATAACGCCAACAGGCCGGCGGTAAAAAAAATGGGATCACGACCATGGCGGAAACCGCCAACACAGACAGCCACTTTAACACTCCGACCGCCACAGCGGTAGCAACAAACACTGCAGCGGTAACCGCCAACAGCCAGGTGGAAGACAATGTACCGCCCACACTATTACAAGGCACCAATCCGCCATCTTTTCCGGGGCAGTACCAATGCCATCAAAAGCATCGCGGAAACAGTACACAGAAGGGAAACCACTCACCTCTCGACACCCAAGGAAGAACGAGGACACCATGGAGCCCGAATTGCAGATCTAACCCATGTTGCTGTATCTATTAATACACCACGAAGTGGAAAGAAGGCAGCGACGACGATGGTGAATACTGCACCTAGCACACAGGGGAGGGGAGGAGGGAAAAGAGAGTGACACACATACACCACACGCAACACCCCCACTCCCTACCCACAACAACATACACACACACATATCCAGTAACATCACAGATACACCCCGTAAACCCCTGGAAGAACGCAAGAACCCAACAAAATGAGTTTAACTTGTGTAATATTGGAACAATCAGATAGATCAAGAGAACAGCAAATAATCAGTATACACAAATATTTACAGCAAGTACACAAGTCCGTACACTGTCCCATGAAATTTCCGTGGACCAGTGGTTCCAAAAAGCATGGGCGAAGCCCTCACATGACACCTGCCTCAAAACGGAGAAAACACTGCAGGGGCATCAGGTCGGAAAAAAAACAGGCACCTCAGGGGGAAGGGGAGGGGGGCACCTCAGCCGGATGATGGTACGACACCATTGCTCCTCGAGGGGGCTCCATGCCCACTGGCTGGTCCTGGGGAGTGCAAAGCCACAGTCTCACAAGTCTCTCAAGTGGGTGGTTTGCCCACTGCTTGGTCCTCGGGAGAGCAAAGCCACAGTCTCTCAGGTGGGTTCACTGCCCACTGCTTGGTCCTGGGGAGTGCAAAGCCACAGTCTCTCAAATTGATGCCTTTCTCCACTGGTTCTGGAGGGGGCTTTGTGCCCAGAGTGCTTCATCCTGCCAAGGACTAGGTAAGTGGATGCCTTTCTCCACTGGTTCTGGAGGGGGCTTTGTACCCAGAGTGCTTCATCCTGTCAAGGTAGTGGGAGTGGATGCCTTTCTCCACCGGTTCTGGAGGGGGCTTTGTGCCCAGAGTGCTTCATCCTGCCAAGGACTGGGTGAGTGGATGCCTTTCTCCACTGGTTTTGGAGGGGTCTTTGTGCCCAATGATGCTGCACCTGTGGTGTGCCAGTTGACTTTGTCACACCTGGGTGTCTTAGCCACGCGATGTAACTGGAACAGGTAGCATGATACTCCATGGAGGCAGAGCAACACGCCATCGTGTGGCAACTTAGGCTGCCAATTGCTGGTTCGTGTCAGTGCTTAAGGTGGTGTCTCAAGTGGCGTGTCCAGGACGTCACCTGCAGACTCTGATGGCTGCAGTCTGGGAATGGGGCTGACGTCCGACAGAGTGGCATCAGCTCTGCATGTGGCGGTGCAGATGCTGGTGCAGGTGGTGGTGTCTGCGGCGGAGATGCTGCCAGTGCTGGCCGTGGTGCAAGTGACTTTTGTGGTGGATGGAGACACCATACCGTCTCCGGAAGCCTCGGATGGCTGATCCTTGGGGAGGATGCTGCAGACTGATGTTGTGGCAGCGGCAGTTCAGGTGGCAGTGCAGGTGGCGGTGAAGGTGGCGGTCGGAGCGGCGGTGGTGACTGTGGTGCATGTGGCTGCCATCCCTGATGATATGGTGGTCACCAGCCCCTCACCAGGAGACATCGTGCCCAGAGGTGATGTGCCCTTTGGCTTGTGGCCCTTCCCCATCTTGACAGTCACTGCAGGGACCTTGGCACTGTCCACTCAGTGTTTGGGTGAGGCCTTGCTGGGTGGGTGGTGTGTCTGTCCCCTGCTGGAAGCCGGCCCCTATTTGACCTTTGCAGGTGGTGGAATAAGGTGGTCCTTCTTTTCTGTTGGTGGCACACTGGCAGCTCTGACGGGTGCCCCCTTAGACTGTACTGGAGTAGCAGGGACCACAGTGGATGCAGATTTGGTGGCTGATGTGCTAGGCTGGGATCTAGACATCCTGGCCCTAGGGGAAGAACAGGGGGGAGGTGTAGGGAAGAGGTTAATGTTAGCTAGGAAAGGTTTTTTAGACACACTGGGATGGGAAGATGGAGGGGGTGTGGGAGTGGCGGAAGAGGTAGTGGTTGTAGGAGGTGTACGTCTGCTGAGTTTGGGTGAAGGTGCATGGGTTGGAGGCTGTAGTGAGGTGGATGGCTGTTGAGTGGGTGTGTGCCTGCGTTTGTGTACTTTGGAAGGAGGGCTTACAGACACACTGGGAGAGGACACAGGGGACGTGTGAATGGTAGTGCGGTGGCGATTGCACATGAGCGGTGTGTAGTGATGGGCGTGCTGGTGATGAAGGCAGTGGCTAATGATGTAGTGCATGCAGGTGTGAGTGGAGATGAGACTGGGAGGGAGGTGGAGGATGTGGAGGAGGGGGACACAGTGGAGGAAGTGGATGTTGGTATGTGTGCATGGGTATGGTGCTTGTTTGAGTGCCTGTGGGATGTGTGGTGCTTATGTTTGCCTGAGCCACTTTTGTGTGTTGATGTGTGTGCATGTTGGTCTGATGGTGTGCTTGGGATAGGCTGAGGTAGAGGGGATTGGGTCTCGGTAGTGGGAGTTGGAGGGGGAGGCTGGACACAGGGACAATGGCTGCCATCAGTGTTGAGGCCAGAGCCTGAAATGCTCTCTGTTTGGCCACCACGCCAGAATGAATGCCCTCCAGGTATGCATTTGTTTGCTGCAAATGGCTCTCGACACCTTGGATGGCATTCAGAATGGTTGACTGCCCAATAGTGAGGGATCTCAGGAGGTCAATAGCCTCCTCACTGAGGGCAGCAGGGCTGACTGGGGCAGGGCCTGAGGTGCCTGAGGCTAAGGAGATGCCCACCCTCCTGGGTGAGCGGGCACAGGAAACACGCTGAGGGGCTGCTGGGAGGGCGGTGCTGTTGGGGGGGTTGTGGCTGTACTTGTTGTTGGGGTGGGCACAGAGGTGTCTGTCACCGCCAGGGAGCATCCATCAGAGGAGGAGTGGCTGTCGCTGTAATCCCCTCCTGTCCCCGTCGTGGAGCTCCCCTTGCCCTCCGTCTCACTGGTGCCTTCACCCTCCGTGGATTCACTCTCCAGGGCCATGTGGGATGCAGCTCCCTCCGTCGCTGGTGCCACTGCTCCTCCGCCAGATGATGCTAATGCACACAAGGACAGGGTGACAAAACAAGAAAGGGGGGAAAGACAGAAAACACACATGGTCAATACCAGCAAAACCACTACCGTTGGCGGATACAGCACACAGGGAGCAGCCCTGTGCACTAGGCCATGCACTAGTAGTTAATAGGAAATTCACCAGGCCATGGGGTACAATGCCTAACACCATTTGCTGCACACCTGGAACCCACAGGAGCCTGTCCAGTTGTAGATGTCCACTAAAAATATTGGGGTTGGAGTGCCTCAGAGCCTGACAAACAAGAGACCTACCATACCGAGTTCGCCCTGGCCTAGGGGAACCCAGAGCCCACATCCCCCACCCAGACACTTCGTAAAGTGCGCAGAGTCAGCTTAATGACACTGTACTCACACCCTTGTGGCTGCTGTGATGGCCTCAAGCACCCATCCCACTCCGGATATGCCACCGTCAGGATCCGGAACATCAGGGGGTCATGGTGTGACGGGCACCCCTTCCACGTTGGGAGGCCAGCCCCAGCTGGGCCTCCGCCGTCCTCTTGCTTCAGCGGCACAGGTCCTCCTATCTCTTGCAGCATTGGGCTCTCCGTCTGTGATAGACCCCCCAGGGTCCGCACTTCCTTGGCGATGGCATGCCAAATACCATTCTTCTGGTGGGCGCTGACCTAGAGGAAAGGTACAGGACGAAAGGAAATTACTCACCAGTCCAGCCCGTCATACTCATTGCCCACCAGTTCCCACCCATGCCTTGACGCACATAGACTCACCATCCTCAGATGCAGGCCTCAGTCCCCCCCCACATGTATCTTCCATCCACACCACTCCAAACAGGCATTGCCCACGCAACATACTCACAGTGTACTCACCTGTTTGTCTGGAGGACTGTAGAATAGCGTGTGCTGGGGGAGGACCCCATCCACAAGTTTTTCCAACTCCTCCGATGTGAAGGCAGGGGCCCTTTCCCCAGACACTAGAGCCATTGTTGCTTCCAGACTCAGGTCACAGCAGCACTTGCAGTGTAGGTCCTCTCCTGTTGAAGGTCAGGTATCAAATGAGTGAACATATAGAAAATGGCGGTCACGTCCGCGGCGGTGCGTACCGTCACCGCCGGCGTGCATCGTCATTGGCTCCTGGAACCCATAGGGCACAATGATAACCAATGCTTAATTGCACGGTGGTCTTCGACCGCTTACCGCGACGATGCACACCGCCAGAGCAGTTACCTCATTTCCCCTTGTCCCTCCTCACAAGTCAGGCAATCACCATTTCAGGGGGGCACATGGCATGGCACCTAACTGCGTCACAGCACAATTTGGCAGATATATGGACAAACTACGCCACACACAGATTTACTCACATTACTGCAAACACACTTATGCAACCTATGTGGTACATGACCCTCTGCTGACCATTTTCCTCCATAGGGCACATCCACTGGGGCAGATGATGAGATGGCGTTATCCTCCGGTGTACAGACCCCTGTGGACCTGTCGACAATGGAAGACAGACACATCATTATCACCTACAGACTTGATCGTGCCATAATCCAAGACCTGTGTGCCCAATTGAAGCCAGACCTGAAGTCAGCTATCCGCCATCCCACAAGAATCCCTCCTCTAGTGCAAGTCCTATCAGTGCTCCATTTCCTGGCAAGTTGCTCCTTTCAAACTACAGTGGCCATGGCATCTGGGATGTCTCAGCCAATGTCTTCTAACGTGTTGACCAGAATGTTGTCTGCCCTGCTGAAACATATGTGCAGCCACATCGTGTTTCCCCAGGTGGAGGATTTGCCCACAGTGAAAGCTGACTTTTATGCCCTGAGACATATCCCCAACATCATTGGTGCAATTGATGGTACACATGTGGCATTTGTCCCCCTCCCCCACAGAAATGAACAAGTGTACAGAAATAAAAAAAGCTAACATACAATGAATGTGCAGATGGTGTGTTTGGTGGACCAGTACATCTCTCATGTGAATGTCAAGTATCCTGGCTCTGTGCATGACGCCTACATTTTGAGGAATAGCCGTATCCCTTATGTGATGGGCCAACTCCAGAAGCACCGTGTGTGGCTAATAGGTGAGCCCAAGGTCCCCACACAGTATGAGTAGGTGTCTGGGTATGGGGTAGTCCCTAAGGGTTAGTGTGTGTCTAACAGTTATCCCTCGACATTTGCAGGTGACTTTGGTTACCCCAACCTCTCATGGCTACTGACCCCAGTGAGGAATGCCAGGACAAGGGCAAAGGAACGCTACAGTGAGGCACATTGGTGAACTAGGCGTATTATTAAGAGGACATTCGGCCTCCTGAAGGCCAGATTCCGGTGCCTCCATCTAACCGGTGGCTCCCTATACTACTCACCGAAGAAGGTGTGCCAGATAATCGCGGCATGCTGCATGTTGCACAACCTGGCATTGCGACGCCAGGTGCCTTTCCTGCAGGAAGATGGGCCTGATGATGGTCTTGCAGCAGCAGTGGAGCCTGTGGACGTTGAGGAAGAGGAGGCAGAGGAAGATGAGATTGACAACCGAACAAACATCTTCATGCAGTACTTCCAGTGGCACACAGGTAAGAGACTGTAACTGCTCCTCACATTTCTGAATATTGTAGGACATTGTATAAGTCAGCCTCTTCACCTCTGTCTATGGACAATGACAGTTCACTTTGGCTTTCAATTCTTCAGATCTGGGTACCTCATTCTGCCTTCTGCTATGTGTACTGCTGTCCACCAACTGTCATATATTGGTATGAGCAAATGAACATTTACATTGATATTTGTTGGTGAGGTTGTAATAATACATTTGTGAAAGATCAGACTGACTCCAGATTGGTTTGTGATTCGAGGGTGTTTATTTAGGGGCTAATGTGTAAAGGGGTATGTGGAAGGGGCTGGGGTGATGGTGGAGGAAGGTCCATAGTAGAGTCCAGTCTCTTGGTATCACAGGTGCATTGTCCAATGGGGCATAGGAAGGGGAGTAATGGCAGTTCAAGGTGGACAGGGTGACATAGTGGGACAGAAGAGTGACAATCAGGAGGGTCCTATTTCCTGGCCGGGGGTTTGGCAATGTTCTCTGTCTTCTGCCTGGATCGCAGGGACCGTTTGCGGGGTGGTTCTCCTTCTGAAGGGGGTGGGGTGCTGGTGGGCTGTTGTTCCTGTGGCGGGGCCTCCTGTCCACTAGCGCCGGCCGAAGTGGACGGCTGTTCCTCAATTTGGCTAGTGTCTGGGGCCCTTTGTTGTGCCACTGCCTCCCTCATGGTCTTGCCTATGTCAGCCAGCACCCCTGCTATGGTGACCAGGATGGTGTAGATGTTGGTGAGGTCCTCCCTAATTCCCATCTATTGTCCCTCCTGCAGCCGCTTGGTCTCCTGAAACTTGGCCAGTACTGTGCCCATGGTCTCCTGGGAATGGTGGTATGCTCCCATGATGTTTGATAGTGCCTTGTGGAGCGTCAGTTCCCTTGGCCTGTCTTCCCCTTGTCGAACAGCAGTCCTCCCAGCTTCCCTGTTGTCCTGTGCCTCCATTCCCTGAACCGTGTGCCCACTGCCACTGACCCCAGGTCCCTGATCGTCCTGTGTTAGTGGGTTTGCCTGGGATCCCCGCAGTGGTGGACACATTGCTGATTGACATGTCCTGGGGACAGTGGCATGGGCCTGCTGGGTGGGTGATGTGGTGGTGTTTCCTGAGGGGGGAGGTTCTTTGGAGGGTTGGGACTGTGGCAGGGGAACCAACTGTCCAGAGGTCCCTGATGGGCCAGGCTGGTCATCTTGATCAAGGCGTGCAGAGATGCTGTTGTCACTGTGGGCCTCTTATGCGGGGGGACTGGATATGGCTGGCACCTCCTGTCCGGTGACGTTGGGTAGGGGTCCTGTTGGGGTGTAAATGCATTGTTATTTTATCTGTGTGTGCCATCTTGTGCAATGGGTGTGTTTCCCTCTATTACTGTGCTTGCACTATCCCCTTGGCCCTAGTGTGAGTGGTGATTGTGTGCCCTGGGTGAGTCTCTCTATTGGACATGCTTTGGTGATAGGTGTCCATGCATGTCTGGGATGGGTGTCCATGCATTGTTGTTGCATGCAGGGCTTGGTTGTGGGAGTGGTGGGGTGTGATGGTGGGGTCTGTGGGAGATGGTGGAGTCATGGGAGTGAGGGTGAGGGTGGGAGTATGTGATGGCATGCAGGTAGGGTGGGGGGATATAACAGTAAAGATATGACTTACCAGAGTCTGGTCCTCCTGCTACTGTGTTAGTTGTGGGGGAGAAGGTGGGGGTCCACCGCCCGTCCTCTGTTACAGCTACCTGGTGTCAGGATACCACGGAACGCACCTTCCCCCGTGGGTCGTTCCACCTCTTCCTGATGTCATCCCTTGTTCTTGGATGCTGTCCCACTGCGTTGACCCTGTCAACAATTCTCCCCCATAGCTCCATCTTCCTTGCAATGGATGTCTGCTGCACCTGTGATCTGAATAGCTGTGGCTCTACCCAGATGATTTCCTCCACCATGACCCTGAGCTCCTCCTCAGAAAACCTGGGGTGTCTTTGAGGTGCCATGATGTGGTGTGAGTGATGTGTGAGGTGATGGTTGATGTGATGTGTGGGGTGATGTGTTGGGGTATGTGGTGTGATGTGCGTGGATGGTATATGAGTGATAGTGTTGTGTGCTGTGGATGCTGGTGTTGTCTTTGCTTTTCTATCTCTCTGCTTCTTCAAAAATGTTCAGTGTAAGGGGTTGTGGGTAATGTGGGTGTGTGTTTTATGGTGGTGTGGGTGTGGTGTGTGTAGTTTAAATTGTCCAATGTGGTGCAGTTTTGTAAGTGTGTGTGTATTTTGAGTGCGGCGGTGTGTACCGCCAATGGATTACCACGGTTGAATGACCACCGTGTTGATTCGTGGGTCGTGATACTGTGGGCGTATTCCTGTTGGCGTAATGGTGTGGGTTTTGCTATCGCCAGTTTATCACTGACCTTTGGTGTGGCGGACTTGTGTGGGTGTCTGTTTAGTAGCGATATTCTCAGTGTGGGTCATAATATTCATTGCATATTTCCGCAGCGGACACGGTATGTTGGCGGCCGTTGGCACAGCAGTCAGCAGGATTTACCGCCAGGGTTGTAATGAGTGCCAGTGTCAGTGGCCATGGCATCTGGGATGTCTCAGCCAATGTCTTCTAACGTGTTGACCAGAATGTTGTCTGCCCTGCTGAAACATATGTGCAGCCACATCGTGTTTCCCCAGGTGGAGGATTTGCCCACAGTGAAAGCTGACTTTTATGCCCTGAGACATATCCCCAACATCATTGGTGCCATTGATGGTACACATGTGGCATTTGTCCCCCCCCCCCACAGAAATGAACAAGTGTACAGAAATCAAAAAAGCTAACATTCGATGAATGTGCAGATGGTGTGTTTGGTGGACCAGTACATCTCTCATGTGAATGTCAAGTATCCTGGCTCTGTGCATGACGCCTACATTTTGAGTAATAGCCGTATCCCTTATGTGATGGGCCAACTCCAGAAGCACCGTGTGTGGCTAATAGGTGAGCCCAAGGTCCCCACACAGTATGAGTAGGTATCTGGGTATGGGGTAGTCCCTAAGGGTTAGTGTGTGTCTAACAGTTATCCCTCGACATTTGCAGGTGACTTTGGTTACCCCAACCTCTCATGGCTACTGACCCCAGTAAGGAATGCCAGGACAAGGGCAAAGGAACGCTACAGTGAGGCACATTGGTGAACTAGGCGTATTATTGAGAGGACGTTCGGCCTCCTGAAGGCCAGATTCCGGTGCCTCCATCTAACCGGTGGCTCCCTATACTACTCACCGAAGAAGGTGTGCCAGCTAATCGCGGCATGCTGCATGTTGCACAACCTGGCATTGCGACACCAGGTGCCTTTCCTGTAGGAAGATGGGCCTGATGATGGTCTTGCGGCAGCAGTGGAGCCTGTGGACGTTGAGGAAGAGGAGGCAGAGGAAGATGAGATTGACAACCGAACAAACATCATCATGCAGTACTTCCAGTGACACACAGGTAAGAGACTGTAACTGCTCCTCACATTTCTGAATATTGTAGGACATTGTATAAGGCAGCCTCTTCACCTCTGTCTATGGACACTGACAGTTCACTTTGGCTTTCAATTCTTCAGTTCTGGGTACCTCATTCTGCCTTCTTCTATGTGTACTGCTGTCCACCAACTGTCATATATTGGTATGAGCAAATTAACATTTACATTGATATTCGTTGGTGAGGTTGTAATAATACATTTGTGAAAGATCAGACTGACTCCAGATTGGTTTGTGATTCGAGGGTGTTTATTTAGGGGCTAATGTATAAAGGGGTATGTGGAAGGGGCTGGGTTGATGGTGGAGGAAGGTCCATAGTAGAGTCCAGTCTCTTGGTATCACAGGTGCATTGTCCAAAAGGGGCATAGGAAGGAGAGTAATGGCAGTTCAAGGTGGACAGGGTGACATAGTGGGACAGAAGAGTGACAATCAGGAGGGTCCTATTTCCTGGCCGGGGGTTTGGCAATGTTCTCTGTCTTCTGCCTGGATCGCAGGGACCGTTTGCGGATACCACGGAACGCACCTTCCCCCGTAGGTCATTCCACCTCTTCCTGATGTCATCCCTTGTTCTTGGATGCTGTCCCACTGCGTTGACCCTGTCAACAATTCTCCCCCATAGCTCCATCTTCCTTGCAATGGATGTCTGCTGCACCTGTGATCTGAATAGCTGTGGCTCTACCCGGATGATTTCCTCCACCATGACCCTGAGCTCCTCCTCAGAAAACCTGGGGTGTCTTTGAGGTGCCATGACATGGTGTGAGTGATGTGTGAGGTGATGTGTGAGGTGATGGTTGATGTGATGTGTGGGGTGATGTGTTGGGGTATGTGGTGTGATGTGCGTGGATGGTATATGAGTGATAGTGTTGTGTGCTGTGGATGCTGGTGTTGTCTTTGCTTTTCTATCTCTCTGCTTCTTCAAAAATGTTCAGTGTAAGGGGTTGTGGGTAATGTGGGTGGGTGTTTTATGGTGGTGTGGGTGTGTGGGTGTGGTGTGTGTAGTTTGAATTGTCCAATGTGGTGCAGTTTTGTAAGTGGGTGTGTATTTTGAGTGCGGCGGTGTGTACCGCCAATGGATTACCACGGTTGAATGACCACTGTGTTGATTCGTGGGTCGTGATACTGTGGGCGTATTCCTGTTGGCGTAATGGTGTGGGTTTTGCTATCGCCAGTTTATCACTGACCTTTGGTGTGGCGGACTTGTGTGGGTGTCTGTTTAGTAGCGATATTGTCAGTGTGGGTCATAATATTCATTGCATATTTCCGCCGCAGACATGGTATGTTGGCGGCCGTTGGCACAGCAGTCAGCAGGATTTACCGCCAGGGATGTAATGAGTGCCAGTGTCCTTAAAATGTATCAATACGTGTGTAATGTGTGCTAGAGGTTCTTTCCCAGGACGTGAACAATGAAGACACTGACTGGAGAAGAAGATGCAACAAATTCAATACTTGACGAGCCGGATTATGAGAACATCGTAGGGCAGACCAATCAACGGCGCGCGAAGTGTGAAATATTTGAATTCATAGATTTGGTATAAGAAAATTATTGGACTGAGTAATAATGTACGATTATTTGAACAATTGAAAAGTAGAGGGTAGTTTGGGTGACTTTGACATAACAACGTGACAGAGGAGACAAGACATGGATTAGATCTTACCCTGTTATGAGATGCGATGTTGATTTAAGAAGAGATTAAGAAGAGATTCAAGATTCTGTCATTGGGCTCATACTCTCTGACTGAGAGCCTGATGTTTTTGCTGATCAATTGATGACCTGTGGAAAAAGACTGATTCTGCTTGCTGACCCATACCGTGGATAGGGAGTAATGACATTGTGATTGAATTGCATTTTTGTGCCTTTTCTTTCTAGGTACCAACTGCGCTGTCTTAATAGATTTCCTTGGCTAGATGTTTTCTAAATTTGTGTACTAAATTGTTTTGCATGCTGATGCTAATCTGGATTAGTTGAGGCTATTCACATGACGACTGACAATTTGCAGGGACAAATGGTTGACAAACTATTTTGCTGAACTCCATGGATCATGCAGTACTATTGAAATTGGTGTTACTAATGATTTGTGCTGATGCTTTGGAATGCATTGTGATTCAAGCTTTGATTAGGTCATGCTTCTTGCATCTCTTTGGTTAACAAATATTATGAATTGCATTTGATTTGACTTGGTGATTAATCTACATGACTTTAGCACTGTTAATATAAAGGAAATAAAATTACTAAACTTTTACTAAAAGTGTGGTTATTCATGACTGAAAAGTCATGGTGTGTGAATTTTCTGACTCAATTGATTATTGATTTGACTAATGATTATTGATTATTGTACATTGATTATTGTCGCTGTACTCGAACCATGGTAAGAACACCTTAAACTAATCAAACGTTCATCAACATATATGCGCCCCCTTGTAAGTTTACTTATTAAGGCAGACGCGCTAACAGGGTCAATATATTTTTACAAATGTTGAGATGGCATACATCATGTTGTTTAGCAAGTTTTTGTACTTAATATTTTTTGCTGATCATTGTAGCAAATACTCCAATTGATAGTTTCCAATGTTTAGATTTGTGTCTTGGAGTAAGAAAAATCTGAGTAACTTCATCACGAGACAAAAAGTTATTTCCCATTTGACACTTTTTTAATCATTTCATTTCTCTGTTGATGAGGCAATGAAACTAAAACAGCAGTGGGAAAGAGATCATGTTTTTTCTTTAGAAGCAGTTTATTTTTTTATGTCATGCAGATTCAAGAATTGTTTTGTCTCAAAAGAAGGATGTTTGAGGCAGATGCATTTTTTAGACCTAAGTAGATGGTATAACTACCTGTATCTTAAATATAAATTGCCCAATGCATTCTGAAGTTTCTTTTTGGAATGGTGTTGAAATATATTGTAGAACAAGCCATATGAAAATGTATCAGTGGGTGACTGCAATCAAATACTATACCCATTTAGACAAAAAATCTGAATGTAGGTATATTCCAAATAAGATGCAAATTGCAAATGTTCAAGAGATGTTTCACAAAGGCTGTTATCTGACAGAGGATGTGTAATTTGGGTATTTGTGAATATTCTTTTTTCTCACCAGCCCGTCTCCAATTCCTAGAGTTGATTATATTTTTGCAAATTCATAGCTGACAAAAAGTCCTCCTGATTCTGAAGTTATAACTATCTTCATTTTGGATCGTGAGCTTATTTTATCTGATGTTTATTTCATTTATTAAGAGAAGGAAAGAAAAACTGAACATTCCATTCTATTTCAGTATGTCAGTCGACTCAAAATTAAGCTGTTGTTCATCAAACAAAACTTTCTTACCCAAGATTGTTAATAGATACCTAGTTACTGTCCCCAAAATAATTGTAAGAAAGTACAACTGGTAAGCAACATCTAATTCACCTATGCCATTCTTCATTCCTGCTTCTCCAACTCACATTTCTTGAGAAGAGTATAGCAAAATCAACATTTCTTTTGTAGTGCTGGAAACTCTACTTGGGTACAGTTAGAATTACATGTTCTTCAACTCTACAGTGACAAAGCTGATCTGATAAGATTCCTATGGACATCCACTGGGACTAATTTACTCAAAACATATAATTAAATATTTCAGCAGTCTTGTATTATTTTTGTTTAATCAAAATCCATGTAAGGTTAATGCGCTATATACCTTCTTCAAGGCTACCTACCTAAGCAAGGAATTGACTTGCAATCTTCACATACAACATGGTGCTGTGACCTGCCATTCTCTTTGGTGCACTGCTTTGGATCTACTTTAGTGTTTTTTTATATCAGTTTATTAATTTGCAAAGGGGTGATGCCTAAGATCTTAATGAACCCAATCTGGTAAGGACAAGTCATAGGCCCATATTTATACTTTTTGACGCAATCTAGCGCAAGTGCTGGTTTGCGTCAAAAAATTTACCTCCGGCTAATGCCATTGCAACGCGCCAGGCATGGGCCTTATTTATGGATTGACATTAGCCAGCGCTGCGGACTGGTTGGAGTAAAAAAACATTACTTTAACAGGGCAGCGCAGGCGTAGGGAAGAATTGGGGTTGTACGCCAAAAAATGGTGCAAGTCCGGTTAGAGTAAAAAATCATGGCTCTAACTGGACTTGAGCCATTTTTTGACGCACAACCCCCATTGAAATGATTCCTGTCTTAGAAAAGACAGGAGTCATGCCAACCTGCCCAATGGCCATGCCCAGGGGACTTCTGTTTGCTGGGCATGGCCATTGGGCATAGTGGCATATGGGGGGCCCAAGTTAGGCCCCCCTATGCTACTTTAAAAAAATAAATAATATACTTACCTCTACTTACCTGTACTTACCTGGGATGTGTGACCCCATCGATGGGTGCCCTCCAGGGGTGGGCATGGGTGGCAGGGGGTGTCCCTGGGTGCAGGGAAGGACACCTGTGGACTGCTTCCATGGTCAGAGACCATGGAAATGAGCCCACAGGTCCCTTAACACTTGCCCACCCTCAGGCGCAAAAAAAAGGCGCAAATCAGGCTGGGCGCCATTTTTAAGGCCCGCTACCTCCTGTGCGTCAATATGACGCAGGAGTATAAATAAGGCGCTCAGGCCTTTAAGTCATTTTTGGACGGGAACACCTACCTTGCATGTCATTAACGCAAGGCGGTTTCCAGCACCCAGAAAATGATGCACACTGCTGACTTTTGACGTTCGTGGGGTCGGGCGTCACAGTATAAATATGGTGTTAGGTTTGCGCTGAATTTGTGTCAAAAATGTTGACGCAAACTCGGCACAAACAGAGTATAAATATGCCCCATAGTTTTTAGAGAATCTCTGCTTAACCACTGATATTTATGACACAAGTAGCAGGCAGTCTCCAAGAAGTATGTGTTAGGTTCAGTGAGTAGCAAAAATGTTAAACTCAACACAGCACATTAATATTTCTGTACCAATTTTGAAAAATAAAAAAAAATGTCATAAGCAAAAAGTCAGCAAGATCATTAAAATTGGAAAAGGAGAGCTGGTAATGTTATGTTTTTTGCAAAAACACATGGAACAAGTAAAGTGTCATTGAAAATCAACAGTTTGTTCCTGACTGAGATGTTGCCACAATTTCAGGAACACAGCAATGAAGTGGAGGTAAGAAACATCAAGTGGCTTGACTTGGATAAAGATTTTACCTTTTAGCTCAGTCACTGAAATCAAAGTCAAAACCCATCAACAAGTAAAGTTCAAGTCAGAGTCCAGTGAGGGATTCTCAAACTCGGATATGTCATCACTGAGTTCCCTCTGAATCTGTTCATTTTTGCATCAATAGAACTGAGCTAGACAAAGGTGGATTTTGTAGTTGCTGAGGTCTCTTTGCAGGTTGTAAGATTTCCCGTCTCTCCTGGGTCAAAGGAATTTTTAGGACGTAGTCAATTTATTGGTTCTCTACATCCTACAGCAGGGCAAGGCTGGAGGCTGTAGAAAGCAAGGCTCCAAGTGGCGGATACCTTTTTATGAGCTGGAATTAACTTGATTTCAGTGCAGCAAAAAGTTGTAAGCACTACAATCCTCGTGTTCTTGACCACCTTGGATGAAACCTCCTTGAGCAAGCTTCAGCATCTTGTCCTGATCCTCCAGAGATAGAAACTTAGGGCCTCATTATGTGTTTGGCGGTCCCACGATGGGATCGCCAAACTCACGGGGAGACATTCCCCCCAAGTGTATTGCAATGTTCCCGCCAAGCTGACCGGCAGGAGCATTGTAATACCGGCGGAACAGTGTTAGGATATTGGTTTCGGGTCCTTTAAGGGAGCTGAGGCCAATATCCTAACACTCCAGCACCCTCAGAATGCACATTTTCTGCAAAGCAGACACTGCATACTCTGACCGTGCTGGGCAGTTGGGCCCCTGCACTGCCATGCCAAGGGCTGTGCAGGAGTCCTCCTGCGGCCCCGGCATTGGCTTTCCGCCAGCCTCTTCATTGCAGGGTCTCCGCCATGAAAAGGCTGGCAGAAAAAGGGGTTGTAATAAGCCAGATGGTGCTGAGCTCAGCACCACCCTGACTGCCTACAAGCCTGAATGCTGTCATGCCTTTGGGAACCATGTTCCTGGTGGGGACAGTGGTCCGCCCACCAGGATTGTGATTGTGCAGTTCGAACGCCAAAGGTGCAGCGGTCTGACTGGCAACGTGAGTGTGCAGTCCTCGGAGTGCCACACTCGTAATGAAGCCCTGAGTCCTGTTCTCTTCAAAGTGCTGGAAAAGATCCTTTTGGTCAGGCCTGCAACCCTAGGTCCTCAGGACAAGCTTTTATGTACAAAGTCTTTCTCCTGTCAGGTTTCCTGCAGGATCAGCCATCTCTGGGCAGCTGGGCTCTCTTGGAGTCAAGAGTTATTTTGCTTCTTCACTCACTGGAATAGGTAAACAGGAGGCCAACTACTTGGTTATTTGAGAGTTCCAAGCCTTGGGTGCCAGCAACAATCTAGAGTCATTGAGTCCCTTAGTCCTGTTTTCCTAGCAGGAGTCAGGAGTATTCTTTCCTCCAGGTAGGGCTTTCTTCTTTGTAGCTTCCACAGGTGCAGGAATAGCCTTAGAAAATGGTATGCAGTAGGATGAGCAAAATTGCATTTTGTAGAGCTGCAGCTAGGAGATGTGAAATTGGGCTCTTTTCTGCCCATTCCTCCCATTCTCCAGGTGAATTGCCTTATGGGTGGAATGAGCTATTTGGCCTTTCATGCTTTTTGTGCCTTGTTCAAGGTCCCATGTACCCCTGCCCCTATACATTCAACTTAGCTACATTGTTGTGCTCTGAATCCCAAAGCTTCTTAGGATCCTTTGTTTTGTTATTTTGCTACCCACACGATGTGCCCCTGGGCCCCACATATTATAGTTCCAAGTTCTTTGCAATTTCCATCCTCCTTGGGATCATTGTCCTGGGCTGCACCTATGTTACTTCTCATGTACCAATCAGCAAACATTTCTCATCACACCTCATCATAAGGAACCATCATGGCATTTCTTTCTGCATGGTTCCTCACAGTCCTCCCATTTCTGTGGTGTTAAACAGGTAATATTTTCCCAGAACCATACTGGACTCGAGAGCTAGCAAGACTATGAGGAAGCTCAAACAGCAGCCAGCAGCAATCTCACTTCTCCTCTCTATCCCTCTACCTGCCCCCAGATCTGCAATTGCCTTTCTTCGCCCCTTTCTCTTTCATTTTCCTCTTTATTTCTCTTTCCTTCCTTTGCCCCCTACGCTCATGCCCTATCCGTACCCTTTCCTTTTTCTCTTACTCAGTCCATTACCAAATTCCATTCCCATCCTAATACCCCTGAGCCATTTCTCTTATCTCTCCTAATATTTCTTTTTTTGTAGCTATCACTGTAACTGTGGTGAACTTTCCTTTCCTTTGATTTACTTTTTCTTTTCTACCTGCAGCTCCTTGGACTCCACTATGACCACCAACATCATTGAAGCTTCAACTGAGATGATTGCCACCCCCACCATAATCACCCACAATGTTGCAGCCTTGACTCAGATGTCTTCCGCTCTCAGCATCATCAGCAGTGCCACCACCAGTGCCACCGCAGTTGTCCGTATCCATCCATTTTTAGTATCAAGCAACATCACCTTAACAGAAAACTTCCTGGCTGATGTTAAGCAGGCTTCTGTTTTGTTACAACAAGCAATAGCACTGCATCAGTATGGGCAGTCACCAATTACTACCACTGTGTCACTGTTCAAGGGCTTTGAACTCCCAGAGGAACTATCTGTAGCAGCAACATGTGCTCTTATTCAGAAATAGAGGATACCTCCTCTTCTGACAGTGGCAGTCGTCAACATCTCATCAAATAGCGAACTACATCCACCATGGAGGAAGAAGAGCTATTCATGACCCACCTCCACAACTGAAGAAAATGAACCAAAGCACCATCAGCAATGACACTAGCAGCTCAAGCACCATCAACAACAGTGCCACCAGCAACAGAAACTTCACCTGTGAAAGCACCAGTATTACCAGCAAAGGTCCCACAAAAAACAGAACTACTGACAACAGTACCATCCATGATAGAGAAGGCAGCTGTGATTGCACCATTACCACCAGTGACAATTCCACTGGTGATAGTCTCATCAGTAGCTGCACTCACCAGCAGCACCACCAGGAGCAATATCAACAGCAGTAAAACCAGTAGCATTCCCACTGGTTGCAGTCCCTGCACCAGTAAAAACACCTCCAACAGCTACATTCACAGCAACAACTTCACCAACACAGGAAGGTCCTAGATCCTGGACCTGGCAGTACTTCATACTACCAGAGAGAGAGATATTGCAGTCTGCTGCAGTTAAGACCTGCAACCTCCGGGGCCACCAGTGATAGGAGGGAGGCCACAGTCCAAATACTCACTGAGTATACTTGTGCGCATTTTCCACCTCCAGAACCTCCACAATCTCTTAATACCTGCAGTAACCACCACCACAGAAGCCTCGATTATGATCAGCACCACCATTTCTAGCTCAAACAGACACACTAGTGTTGCTCCCAGCAAAGTCATCATCATGCCCTCAACCAACAGCACTCGTGCCAAATCCTAGAACTACAGAGTGACCTCTTCTTGGCCTCCAACAGACCACTGCACGCACATCTGTGCATCAGTGTCCAGCTCCTTCTCCTGAGTCCTGACCGACTGGGATTTGGAACCCTAGTACCAATAAGCTGTTTTGCAGCTGGAGGTATTGATTTGTGATTTCTGTGATCTGATCCTGTCATGTAGAGAGATTCAGTCTTCAGCCCTAACACTGTAGCAGCATTCAAGAAGGCACCACACATAGCAGCCCCTGCCTGCCACTTTGTGAGCAAGGGCATGTGCACCTATATATAGGGATGAGATAGCTGTAATGAGAGACTGATGAAGAGACAAATGCAGGTGGTGATGATGATTACAATTTGCTCTGAAAGGTACATCACAGTAATGTTTGGTTGTTAGAAGTGGGGTCTTTGGTTGGCAGTAAGGTTAGTCCCTGTCCAAGAAAGGAATCTCACGCTAGTCAGGGTAAAAGAGAATCACCCTCAGCTAACCCCTGCTTACCACCTTGGTAGCTTGGCACGAGCAGTAGGCTTAACTTCAGAGTGCTAGGTGTAAAGTATTTGTACCAACACACACAGTAACTTAATGAAAACACTACAAAATGACACAACAAAGGTTTAGAAAAATAGAGAATATTTATCTAAACAAAACAAGACCGAAACAACAGAAATCCACAATACACAAGTCACGTTAGCAATTAAAAAGTAAAGAGTCTTCATGTAGTTTTAAACCCACACTAACAACGTTAGCGTGAAAATGTACCTTGGGTGCATCAAAAATAACCCAGCACGGGCGAGTGTGCTTCAAAAAGGGCTTGCGATGCGTCGATTTCACTCACAAGCGTGACCTTGCATCATTTCTCCTTTCATCGGGGCGTGTCATTTCTTTTCTCCTCAGGAGAGCAATACGTTGATCTGGTCAGCACTCTCGGGTCCGGGCAGGCCTTGCGTTGTTTTTACAAGCCCAGCGGTACTTGCATGGGAAATCCAGCTGCATGATGATCCGAAAACCACATAGCGCTGGTTGCGATTTCACCAGCCTCCGTCAGCAATACTGCGTGTCATTTCTTCAGCTCCTTGCATCAATTCTTCAGTCGCGTTGAAGGCGAGCGTCGATTTTCAGCCGCGAAGCCGGCGGCGTGTCGATTTTCCAGCCGCTGATTGGAGTTGCGATGATGTTTTCCCCACACGGCGTTCTGTGCGGGGATTTCTTCCTCTTAGGCTGCCAGCATCTCCTTTTAGGGTCCCAGGAACTGGATGGGCACCACAGGGCAGAGTAGGAGTGTCTCCAGACACTCCAGGTGCTGGCAGAGAGAAGTCTTTTCTGTCCCCGAGACTTCAAACAACAGGAGGCAAGCTCTAAATCAAGACCTTGGAGATCTTCACAAGATGGAAGACACACAAAGTCCAGTCTTTGCCCTCTAACTCTGGCAGAAGCAGCAACTGCAGGATAGCTCCACAAAGCACAGTCACAGGAAGGGCAGCTCTTCTTCCTCAGCTCTTCAGCTCCTCTCCAGGCAGAGGTTCCTCTTGGTTTCCAGAAGTGTTCTGAAGTCTGTGGTTTTGGGTGCCCTTCTTATACCGAATTTCTCCTTTGAAGTAGGTCTACTTCAAGGCAAAGTCTCTGTTGAATGTGAAATCCTGCCTTCCCCAGGACAGGCCCCAGACACTCACCAGGGGGTTGGAGACTGCATTGTGTGAGGGCAGGCACAGCCCTTTCAGGTGTGAGGGACCACTCCTCCCCTTCCTCCTAGGACAGATGGCTCTTCAGGAATTGCAGAATACACCCCAGCTCCCTTTGTGTCACTGTCCAGTGTGAGGTGCAACCAGCCCAACTGTCAAACTGACCCAGACAGAGAATCCACAAACAGGCAGAGTCACAGAAATGGTATAAGCAAGAAAATGCTCACTTTCTAAAAGTGGCATTTTCAAACACACAATCTCAAAATCAACTTTACTAAAAGATGTATTTTTAAATTGTGAGCTCAGAGACCCCAAACTCCACATGTCCATCTGCTCCCAAAGGGAATCTACACTTTAATCAGATTTAAAGGTAGCCCCCATGTTAACCTATGAGAGGGACAGGCCTTGCAACAGTAAAAAAGGAATTTAGTAATATTTCACTGTCAGGACATATAAAACACATTACTGTATGTCCTACCTTAACCATACACTGCACCCTGCCCTTGGGGCTACCTAGGGTCTACCTTAGGGGTGCCTTACATGTACGAAAAGGGAAGTTTTAGGCCTGGCAAGTGGGCACACTTGCCAAGTCGAATTTACAGTTAAAAACTGCACACACAGACTCTACAGTGGCAGGTCTGAGACATGATTACAGAACTACCTATGTGGGTGGCACAACCAGTGCTGCAGGCCCACTAGTAGCATTTGATTTACAGGCCATGGGCACCACCAGTGCACTGTACTAGGGACTTAGTAATTAATCAAATATGCCAAACATGGATAAGCCAATTATATACACATTTTGTATAGGAGCACCTGCACTTTAGCACTGGTTAGAAGAGGTAATGTGCCCAGAGTAACAAAAACCGCAAAATTAGGGTCCAGCACACATCAACAACCTGGGAAACAGAGGTAAAAAGTTAAGGGAGACCACACCAAGGATGAAAAGTCTAACAGTTGTGTTTCTGGTTCATCTATGTTCTCAAATGCTCAGTAAAGTTGGATACTAGCACTGTTTGCTTTTTTAATACACTGTCATTATGTCACAGATAAGATTCACTAGGGAATGTAGTCAGGAGAATAGCACAGATAGAGTAAAATGCAGGTGGTCCATGAGGGGAGGGACCTGAAGGTCCACCAGTCTTCTGTTGTGTTTAGAGGATTGGCTGGGTGGCACAGGATGGTGAGGGTGTGCAAGTGGAGATAGAGAAAGTGGTGCTGCTTATCATGACAATGTGGCTCCCTAACTCTTCTTTTTTGTTCCTAAGTGTGCTAGAAGAGCTGACAATGAGCAAATTGAGTGTTCTCTCATCCCCTCTCTCACTAGCCTGCATTCAACTGCCCTTCACCTTGGTTTCTTTCTTTTTGAGATGTACTCAGTCTTTCTTTCTCTTCTTTCTCTACAATGTTCCCTTAGCCTGCTTTTTTTCGCTCTTCATATTGCTCACTCCTCCTCTCTGTCTCCCTACTTCTTTTCACCAGTCTTTCTGCAAGATGTCACCTTCTATATTGCCTTCATTTTGCTGTTTGTACTGTCTCTCTTCTTTTGTGGTATTAACTCTCTCTTTTTGTTCCTATATGGCTGTGCCTTGCCTACGAGCCTGTCCCAACAAAAAGTGCTGAAGGAGTTGGCAACAAGTAAGTTAAGGAGTTACTGTTTCCTCCTCTCACCTGCTTCCCTTAGACCGTCTTTCACACCTATGTTTTCTCTTCATAGTGATCTCTCTTGTTATTCTCTGTCTTTATTAATTTTTCCTTTCTCTGTTTTTCACCCAACTATTACGGCAGCCCCCTTCTCCTGTATATCACACCTCACTTCTTTTCACCAGTCTCTCAGCAGGCTTTCAAACTATACACACCACTCCTAACCTTTGCGTCTTGTACTACTTCTCTGCCTTTCTGGTACTAACTCTGACCCTTTTCTCCAATAGGTTTGCAGCCTGAAATCATACAACTGTCTGTCTGTCTAGGTGCTAACAGACGGATGAGGCGCACAGGAGCAAGTAACTGTTGTGCAAATTATTTTAGCAATTCTATTGTGGTCATTTAATTTCAATCAGTTAAATCAGTTGGTATTTTTAGAGCTTTTGCTGTCACCCCTAGGGGTCGCTGGGCACTTGGGTGCTGTGCCTCAGTCGAAAAGGCAGGTCTTGAACTTTTTCTGGAACTCTGTCAGGGAGGGCATTGTTCAGAGGTGGTATGGTATAGAGTTTCAGGTCTTGGCAGCGATGTAGGAGAACGAGTGGCTCAAGTGAAGGAAGTGGGGGAATGTGTGTGAGGGCAAGTGAGGCAGAACACAGTTGTCTTCTCGGGAGGTGGAAATTCAGTCAGTGGTTGATGTAAGATGGTCCTTGATTGTGTAGTGTTTTCTAGGCACCACCTTTTAGGTTATTCCAATTCAGCCCCAGAGGCGTCTGATGTAAGGCATTGTTTTATGTTCATCTCATGGGTATGTGGGGAAGGTGATATTTGGTGTCCCTATCAATACTGGGGCAATGCAGTGTTGAATGTCCCATTAATGTGTAAGGTAAGGCAATGTTGGGCCTCTCTTTCAGGGGTGTGTGGAGGACGGCCCTGCTGGTTATACCCCTGAGGGTGAATGGCTGAAGGTGTTGTTTGGTGTCACTCTCAGGGGTGTCACAGCAAGGCATTGTTGGGTGTTGCTCTTAAGTGCATCTGGGAAGGCCTTGTTTTGTCTCCATCAGGTGTGTCCATTATCAGGGAGAGGTGTCTGTCTCACGTAACATGATCAATTTCCAAGCTGACAAACACTCATGCCTGGATTTAAATTATACAAACTGGAGCCAACTATTGCTGGGCACAGCATCTTTTATTTAGTTGGAACCCAGCTAATTATGAGATGCTGCCGAATAGCAATGCATATGTGGCACTCATTAGCTACTGAAAGGGAGCAAATGCAATATTATCTGGTATCAGATGGCTGGCTCATCTTACGGATGCTGACTTTCTTACACTGTCAGCTGATAAGCAAGTTATTTTTCCAGTTACTATGCCCCCTAAATGACAAAAGGCCTACTCTGATTAGGCTGGCAGTCAACTGAGTGTTTCAACATCTAACTACACTAATGGGGACCACACCTCATTATTCCAGTACAGCAGTAGCTCCCTCAAATCCCCAGATATGTATGTAGCATGGTTGAAACAATTGACGCTTGAGGCAGGGAACTAATTTAAACTGGCTAAGAGAGAAGGTGAACATTGGACAACTTGAAAGCACACTAGAGAATCCACTAACATGCCCTCCAAATGCAGCAAGAATTGCACAGGAATGTTTCTGCCCTTTTTGTGCTGCAACATCAGCATCACATTAGAGAGTCTTGTGATATCTGTGGGCAGTGTTTTAGGAACTGGGCACTGTGTTGGTCTTGCTTGGTTGTACTCACCCAGATGAAAGTTTCTCAACTCCACTCCTATCAAGCATATCAACTGAGGAATCTTATTGAGCTCAATGTCCAGTTTGCTCTCCCTAACAGTGGCCTCCTTAAAAGTTTTCAGCGCCTTGCACAAATGCAGACTTCACCTCATTGCTGTCAAAGCTTCATTACTGTCAAAGCTGTATCATTCAGAGCCCTTGTATGTTGTTCTGACATAGAATAATCTATGATAGAAAGTCGTTGTTTTAGAAGTCACACCTTCATCTCATGGCCAAGTAAATTAAGCCTTTGCTGGCAGAAATTCAGGACTTTGCACACTGTGGTAGAATAAAGTGTGAGCATATCCCGTAGTGTAGCATCTTTCAGGAAAAGGTCAACAGTGAGACTCAAGAAATGAGCAAAGCTTGGCATGAGGGGGTTCTTTGTTTGGCTCAGAGCACCAATGACATTGCTCTGATTGTCTCTGCCTAAACCCCACATTTAAAGAATGAAGCTGTAGAGCCACTCATGGGAATGGACTACACGATGACTCACAGGTCACACTGTCCTGATTAATCTTAAGATCTGGAGACTTTTGCAGGAGTTCACAAAAGCTCTGAAGACAGAAGGTAGCATAACATCATTGATTGATGGAGTGTAAGACTGAAGAGGATGCACTGGCAACAATGCACACCCAGTCCGCATTATAGATAAATCCCTGCACATTTTTCAAATACTTGAAATCTTGATGCATATTGCTTAGTACTGAATGTAACATGCTTACCACAAGCTGGAAAAATTCTGGCCCAGTTATCATGAAAAAGGTGTTGTGAATAGGTATGTTCCATTGCGGTGATTAGACAACAATGATACACTTGAAACCTGTGGTCTTTATGAAAGAAAATGCCAACACCCTTAATTTAAGGGTAATGAGCTGCAGAATGAAATGGTGCTTCTTGGGTGTTTCAACACATTTTATGGAACGAATATTGTGAGACATAAATGTTGTGTCTTGAATGTTGTAATACTAGAAATATTGTGGCTCAAAATACAGCAGGAAAAACTGTCATTTTGTAAAACTATTGTTTAATATTTAATATTTTTGTTAAAAATATCAATGTGGGTTATATTGTTGTAATTTATATAACTTTTAATCTATTTTTTGTATTTTTGAATAAAAATGCATTGTATTTGTTTCTAAAATGTTTGTTTTTAATGGTCATTTTAGAAGATGGATGTTAATAGAATAACAGATTTGGAATAATTTAGATTTTTAATGCTTCAAGTTGGTTATTGTTAAATAAGTGCTAATTTTTCTTTTTCATTTGTAAAAATGGTGTAGTAAATTGTTTCCTATGAAATTATATCCTTTTTTGCCTATTCTTCTTGTTTTTTAATTTATGTAAGATTGTAAAATTGAATATTGTTTATGTAATATTCTTAATTTGTAACATGTTTTGTTCAAAATTTCCACTGGTTTTGTATATTATTTGTTATCATAAATTTGGGTCCTTACTTATTTAAAATAATTCCTTGTTTTTTTAGTAATTGAAGTAGTGGAATATAATTGACAATGATATATTTATTGTGTTTAAATGTACTTGTTTGTGTAATTTATTTAACTGGGTGTTTACATTTTAGTGATATAATTTTATATATTTTGTTAAAAGAAGGTTTTAATGTACATTTTCTCAATTGGTTATAGTTTTGAAAGTTTTAGTAAAATATTTTTTGTAGTGCTCTCAATTTGCTATTATTTTGTTTGGCCTTACTAAATACAGTTGTGTACTATATTCTTTTTAGTGCAATATCTGTGTTGTATATATGGTAGTTGTTCATTATGAAATATAAAAGTATAACATTTTTAATAATGTACTTAAGTTTAGAGTGGGACTAGTACATTTCCATACCTCCCTTCCCAAGCATTCACCTCTTTTCCCAATGTGAATAGTACATTTCAGCCAACCCCCACCCAAGCCCAACGCTTTCCCTAGTGTGGGTATGTGTACAGTGGGAGTAGTGACCTTGCCCCAAAAAAGTCCATCACTTTCCCCAAGGTGTTTAACTTTGGTGTGAGAAACATACATCTGAGGTCTGTAAAGTCTAAGACATTCCACAATGTGGATAGGATTGGAGTGGAAGTGAAACTGACCCTTCACCTTAAAAGTCCAAAACTTTTTCCAATGTGGTTAAGGTAATAGTTGTAGTAGTAAATCAGAACCCCTCAAAGCCGAACACTTTTCCTAACTTGGATAAGCTTTAAGTAGGAGTATTAAAATGAAATTTCCCAAAACTTTAACACTTTCTCCAGCGTGTCTACATTTTTATTGGGAATAGTAAATGTGATAGGAATAAATTGTTAGCTTGATTTGTATATTTTACATTTATACATCAAAAAGTTATACTCTTTGGTTGTATTGTGTCCGTACTTGTTAGTGGAGCTTTTGTTTACGTATTTTTATATCTTATTGTTATATACATTTTCTAAACATCTAGTTTAATAGTAAATCCAAAACTCCAGAAAGTGCAAACCTTTCCCCAATTTAGTTAAGTTTGGAGTGGGAATAGTACATTTCACTACCCCACCCCCCAAAATCCAACCTTTTCTCCAAGTTCATGACATTTGGAGTTGGAATAATAAATCTGAACCCCATAAACTCCAGCAGTTTCCCCGGTGTAGTTAAGTTTGAAGTGGAAATAGTAAGTTCACCACTCCCTAATGTGGTTAAGTTTGGAATGGAAATAATAAATCTGAATCCCACAAAGTCTATTGTTTTCGCCAATATTGTTAACTTTGTAATTGGAATACTAAATCTGAACTTCCCAAAGCACAACACTTTCCCCAGTGAGGTTACGTTTGGAGTAGGAATAGTAAATTTTAACCTTCTGAAGCCCAATTCTTTCCCCAATGTTGGTAGGTTTGGAGAAGGAGTAGTAAATCTTAAGCCCCAAGGTGTCACACTTTCTCCAATATAGCTACATTTGGAGTAGGAATAATGAATGTGAACCCACAAAAATGTAACATTTTCCTTAGTGTGGTTATGTTTGGAGTAGGTGAACCCCCTAAAGTCCAACATCTTTGCAAATGTGGTTCAGTCTGGAGCGGGAATAGTAAATCTGAGATCCTCAATGCCCAATGCATTTTGCAACATTGTTTTGACTGAAAGTAATAAATTAGATTTTTCTCAAATTTGAACACTTTCTCCAATGTGGCTCAGTTTTTATTGAGAAAAGTAAACGTGGAGTAAATAAACTGTTAGTGTGGATTTTTATTGTTTTAGTTTGCACATTAAAAATTATAAGAATTTATACCATACATTGATTTGTACTTTTTAATGTTGTTTTTCAACTTTTTTTATTTCATTTTTTATACATATTTTCTGAACATTTCTTTCAATAGATACCATTTTAATGTGCACTATTTTCAATTACAGTTTTTTAGTTTTTATCATTTTCAAGAGAAAGGTATTTTCTTAACTTTAGAATAATTGTATGTACACATATGATATCACTTTAGTGTACATGCATGGGTATTTGCAGTTATACTGATTTTTTAAATTATTGTAGCCTAATTTTTAAAAAATATGCAATTATTTTTAAACATTGTAATATATTAAAAAGTACACCAGTATTTGTATTCATGCAAAAACATTATTCATTATTTTGAACACTTTCAATAAGTTGCTTATTCTTTTATAAACATTATTAAATAAAATGCAATTTTCTAATATTGATTTCTATGGGATGAAAGTCTTTTTTCTATTTCAATTTTCCTCATTCATTTTTCCAGCATATTTGATTTTGTAGTCTGTCTTCATCATTTTGGACTAATTATAGAGTTTGCTATTTCGGTTTCCCCTTGGTGGTATGTGGCTGAGATGAGACAACTTTAAACTTAGGGCTTCATTTAGCGCTTGCCGGAGGGAATACTCCCTCACAAACGTGACAAATAGCCTGTCCTCCTTTTTTATGATCTCCATAGGATATCATGGGATCATTTAAAGGCAGATGGGATACCCATCATGGTTGTGATGGAGTATTCCTCTCTGCCAAGTCCCAAATCAGGCTCTACTTTTTTAACGGTTTGGTGTTGGGGGAGGTGTGTAGACATAGGGCCTGATTTAGAGTTTGGCGGGGAGGCGGTTACTCCATCACAAACATGACAGATATCCTGTCCACTATATTATAATCCCATTATAGCCTGTGGATCGTACTACAGCAAATGGGACATCCATCACATTTGTGAAAGAGTAACCCATCTGCCACACTGTAAATCGATATGGACCCAGAGAACCCTATCACACTGTTAAATATGGTTTGCAAAATCATTATGAAAGTGCTCGCAAATGGGTTAAATAATGTAGCCTCCAAATTAATCCACTCCAACTAAAAAATAACTTTGTCTGTAGTCATCAGCTACTCTCCAACAGGAGGACGACTGGACTCTGGTAAGTCAACTCTCTACTACTACTACCCCCCTACCTGCATGCCATCACATACCCCCACCCTCACTCCCATCACTCCACCACTTCCCACACACCCCACCACCACATCTCACCCATCCCAATGCCAAGCCCTGCATGTGCTACCAATTCATGGACACCCCTCACAGCTCTGCATGGACACTCATCACTAAAGCATGCACACCGTAGAGAACTAACAATCCCACCATACACCAACATACACAAGTAAAAGTTGCCAGGGCAAATACAACCAAAGAGGCCAAGCCACAGATGCACAATATGTCAGACACCAAAACCATAAAACACCATATACACCCCCACAGGGACCCCAGCTAATGTTAGCAGAGAGGAGGTGACAGCAATATCCAGTCCCCCAACTGAAGAGGCCCACAGTGATGACAGCAACTCTGGTCTTCAAGATCTGGATGACCAACCTGGCCCATCAGGGACCTCTGAACAGCGGGTAACCTAGGCCCTGTCACACACCACCACAGAGCCTCCCCCATTAGGAAACACCACCACAGCACCCACCCAGTGTACCCATACCTCTGTCCCCAGGACACGTCAATCAGCAGTGTGTTCACCTCTACAGGAACCCCAGGGCACATCTCGCCCCCAAGACAATCAGGGACCTGGGGTCAGTGGCAGTGGTCACACGGTTCGTGGGACAGAGGCACAGGCCAACAGGGACATTGGGAGGGCAGCTGTGCACCAGCAGGAGGACAGGAGGAGAGAAGCGACTCTCCAGGAGGCACTTGCAGAGATCCTGGGAGCACATCAACCTTCCCAGGACACGATGGGCCAGATCCTGGACAAAGAGCAGTAGAACAGGCGGCTGCAGGAGGGACAGTACCAGGGAATCAGGGAGGACTTGCAGGCCATCAACAACACCCTGATCTCCATAGCAGGGGAGCTGGCAGACATGGCCAATATAATGAGGGAGGCATTCACACAACAGTGGGCCCCTGCCAATAGTCAGACATCTGTAACAGCCTTCCACCTCCGCTGCCGCTAGTGGCCAGGAGACCCCGCCACAGGACTCACAGGCCACCAGCACCCCTCCTCCTGCAGAAGGAGAACCACCCCTCAAACATTCCCTGCGATCCAGACAGAAGCCAGAGACACTTGCCAAGACCCCGCCAGGAAATGAGACTCTCCTGATTGTCACCCTTGTGTCCCACCCAGTCACCCTGTCCACCAGGAACTGCCATTGCTCCCCTTCCTATGTCCCCTTGGACAATGCACCTGTGCTACAAATAGACTGGAACAACACCCTGGGCTTTCCTCCATCATCACCCCAGCCCATTGCACTTGCCCCTCTATATTTTAGCACTTCAATAAACACCCTTGGAAAAAATGTGGAGTATGTCATTGTAGCCGGCTATTGGATATCCCGGCTACTGGCGTCACAGAATCGTGAACAGTGTCCCGATTCTGCTGCGTGGACGACGCCCCGCCCGGATGCCATGACAACGTCTACGCCGGCAAACTCCTAGGGAACCCGCATATCCGGGTTCCCGAAAGGATAGAAAAGGAGAACGGACTTCGCGCGCGGAGCGAGGAGAAAACGCCGACGGAGGAGGAAGAAAGGGTGACGAACGAATGGAGGACAGAAGAAGAAACCTGAACAGCAAGGAAATCCTGGAGGCAAGCGACCAAGGTTGGACTGGGAGGAGACCCGAAGGACGAGAACTCCGCCACGTCCCAGGGGGGACGTGGCTAAACAAGGTACGGTCCTTTATAAAGGACAATTTCTACCAAAAGGGGAGAGTGACGGTAGGAGAAGGGAGGGGAGAGATAGTACAGAGAGACAGGAGGGGGAATTTGGAGGGAGAGGAAGAGGAAAGGGACAGTAATAAGGTGCAAGAAGAGTACGAAGGAATAGGACCTCCATAGGTGAAAGAGCCAAAACACGGAACCAAACAGCACTACACAGAAAGAATTAAAGAGCACCCAGGGGCAGAAATCTAGTTCTAAGAAGACACTAAGGGCCTCATTATGACCCTGGCGGTAGAGAACCGCCAGGGCCAACGGGGGCGGGAGCACCGCCGACAGGCCGGCGGTGCTCCCTTGGGCATTCTGACCGCGGCGCTTTGGCCGCGGTCAGAAAGGGAAAACTGGCGCTCTCCCGCCGGTTTTCCACTGCCCCTTAGAATCCTCCAAGGCGGCGCAGCTCGCTGCGCCGCCGAGGGGATTCTGACAATCCTTACCCGCCAGGAACAGGATGGCGGTAAGGATTGTCGTGGGGCCCCTGGGGGCCCCTGCAGTGCCCATGCCAAAGGCATGGGCACTGCAGGGGCCCCCGTAAGAGGGCCCCGCTAGTATTTCACTGTCTGCGTAGCAGACAGTGAAATACGCGACGGGTGCAGTAGCACCCGTCGCACCTTCCCACTCCGCCGGCTCGATTACGAGCCGGCATCCTCGTGGGAAGGGAGTATTTCCCTGGGCTGGCGGGCGGTCTTTTGGAGACCGCCCGCCAGCCCAGGGAAAAACTCATAATACCCTCCGCGGTCTTTTGACCGCGGAGCGGTATTATGGAGGGCTGAATTCTGGCGGGCGACCTCCGCCGCCCGCCAGAATCAGAATGAGGGGCTAAGAGGTGATTGTTTCCTGCACACTCTGATCTCAAGTTCGACACACTTTCCAAAGGGGCGGCTCTCTCTTTCTCTCTCTCTCTCTTTCTCTCTCTTTCTCTCTCCCTCTCTCCTGTACTATTAATACTACCCCTACCTCTATACCATCCCGACTTACCCATATCTCCATTCCTCTTATTTCCGGTGCGTCTGGGAGCCCGAGAAGAACATCTTCGCCAGTCAAGAGAAGACCTGGGAAAGAGAGAAGAGACATTCTATTATGAAGAGCACACCACTCATATATTATTGAAGAATTTCACACATCGTTAAAGAACTTTAAATAAAGTCACTAATTCTAACCCACTCAAGCATCCTAGTCCTTATTATCGCCACACCCACTGCCACAGTCATATTTTCAATTATGTATTCATTGAAACAGGTACAAACATTGCAATTCAACTGTTCAGAAAATGAGCATAGATTAATGACCTGTAGCTGGCTGCAGTTATCACACCAGGAGTGTATGTCAGGTCACCAACATCTGCAAAATGAATTGCCAGATGGTACAATGAGTGAGCATAGAAGTGGGAAATAACAGCACGCCAGTGCCACAGAAATTCAAGTAAATGTAAATGCAGAAAAGGCACATGGCGTCTCAGGGCAAGGTTGTACAACATGCAGTATGCCACTACTATCTGGCAGACCTTCTTGGGTTAGTAGCACAGGGATCCACCTGTTAGATGGAGGCATGGAACCTGGCCTTCAGGAGGCCAAAGGTCCTTTCTATTATTCTTCTCGTATGCCCATGGGGCTCATTATAAAGTTCTTCTGCCTGTCCTGGCATTCCTCACAGGGGTCAGCAGGCACGATAGTGTGGGGTAACTAGAGTCACCTGTAAATTCTGAGGGACAACAGTTAGCCACACATACGCATAAACCAACATATACTGGGTGGGAACCAGGGCTCACCTATTAAACACACCCTGTGCCTCTGTAGTTGGGCCATCACATTTGAGATGCTGCTGATCCTCAGGACAAAGGCATCATGCACGACCCAGGCCACTTAGCATTGACGTGGGAGATGTACTGGTCCGCCAAGCACACCATCTGTACATTCATAGAGTGGAAGCTCTTATGATTTCTGAACACCTGTTCATTCTTACCGGGGGACAAATGCAATATGTGTTCAATCAATAACCCCAAATATGTTGGGGATATGTCCCATTGCATAGAAGTCGGCCTTCACTGTGGCCAAATCTTCAACCTGGGGAAATACAATGTAGCTGTGCTTAATGAGGGCAGACAACACTCTTGTTAGCAGTATTGAGAACATTGGCTGTGACTTTCCTGCTGCCAAGCCCACTGTCACTTGGAAAGAACCAGTTGCCAGGAAATTGAGCACTGATAGAACCTGCACAAGAGAGGGGATCCCAGTGGGGTGACGGATAGCAGATATCAGGTCAGGCTCCAATTGGGCACACAGCTCTGTGATTGTGGCTCTGTCAAGTCTATAGGTGAAGATAATGTGCCTGTCCTCCATTGTTGCCAAGTCCACCAGGGGTCTGTACACAGGGGTATGTCTCCATCTACTATGCATCCACAGCAGTAGCAATCTATGGGGCAAAAGAGTGAGGAGCCGGTCACAAACTGAACAATGGAGATGCAACAGAACTTTACATGCAGTTAACTTGTAATGGGTAAGTGTGATTTGTGCAGTATGTCCTAATTTCACCAGTGAGGCAGCAAGTTTCCAGGGCCTGCACCCCCCTCAAATGGTATCCACCTGTCCTGTGTGGAGAGACAGGTGGAAGTGAGGTAATTCCGCTGATGTTGGGCGCCAATGCAGGAGGCAGTCTGGAACCACTGTGCAACTCCTCATTGGTTAACATTGGGCCATATGGGTTACAGTGGCCAATGGTGATCTACGCCGGTGGTGACGGTATGCACCGCCGCGGACGTGACTGCCATTTTCTATCTCATTCCTTACTTGTTACCTGATTTTCAACAGGAGAGGACCTACATTGCATGGGCTGCTGTGACCTGTGTCTGGAACCTACCATGGCCTGCGTGACTGGGGAAAGGGCCCCAGCCTTCACTTTGGCTGAGTTGGAGAGACTGATGGATGGGGTCCTACCCCAGTACGGACTGCTGTATGGGCCTCCAGACAAACAGGTGAGTACACTGTGGGCACGATGGATGTGGCATGAATGCATGGAGTGGTGTGTGTGAAGGCCTCATGCAAGGGGGTGCGTGGATGTCCTCTGGGTGACGTATTGGTTGTGTGCAGGGCCATGTGTGTGTAAATGGTGATATGAAGGGGTATGTTGGGCCATAAGTGTAACATGCGGGACTGTTTGACTAATTCCATTTTCCTGTGTGTATTGCCTCTGCAGGTCAGCGCCCATCAAAAGAACGGTATATGGCATGCCATCGCCAAGGACGTGCAGACCCTGGGTGTCTACCGCAAGCGGAGAACCCACTGTCGGAAACGGTGGGAGGACCTGAGACGCTGGGCACAGAAGACGGTGGAGGCCCAGCTGGGGATGGCCTCCCAAAGAGGAAGGGGTGCCTGTCGAACCCTGACCGCCCTGATGGCCCTCATACTGTCCATGGCCTATCCTGAGCTGGATGGGCACTTGAGGGCATCACAGCAGCTACAAGGGGATGAGTACAGTGCTCATCATTACAACTTACGCATGGTAGGGTGGTATCCGGGTGTGGGATATGTGTCAGTGAGTGCCCCTAGGCCAGTCCAGACATTACAGCGTAGGTCCCCTGGTGGCTAGGGTTCAGTAGGCATCCACTACTGGTCAGGGCTGCGTGGGTTCCAGGTGTGCTGCATTTGGTGGTGTGTTCCCCTCACCATGCCTTGGCTGCTAACTATTTCTCTGGTAGTGCTATGGCAAATTGTGTAGGGAGAGGTGTTCCCTGTGTGTGAGGGTGCTGTGTATGCCAACGGTGGTGTTGGAGCAGCCACTGACCAAGTGTATCCTTTGTCTCTCCCCCCTTTTTAGTTTTTTCATCCTGTCTTTATGTGCATTAGCATCATCTGGTGGAGGAGCAGAGGCACGGTGACGGTAGGAGTTGCATCCCACAGGACCCAGGAGGCAGAGTCCACCGACGGTGAGGGCACCAGTGGGACGGAGGGTGAGGGGAGCACCATGGCGGAGACTGGAGGGGACAGTTCTCACACAGATACCTCCTCTGATGGAAGCTCCCTGGTGATGGCGGACACCTCTGTGAACATCCCAGCTACAGGTAGAGCCGCCACCCCGTACCAGCACCGCCCTCCCAGCAGCCCCTCATCGGGCTGCCCGTGCCCGCTCAACCATGAGGGTGGGCATCTCCTTCGACCTAGGCACATCAGGCCCTGCCCCAGTCAGCCCTGCTGCCCTGGGTGAAGAGGCTATTGACCTCCTGAGATCCATCAGTAGTCAAGCATTGTACACGCCATCCAGGGGCTGGCAGCCCAGATGCAACAGACTAATGCATTCCTGGAGGGCATTCACACTGGCTTGGTGGCCTAACAGAGATTGATCCAGGCTCTGGCCTTCTCTCTGATGGCAGCCATTGTCCCTGTTTCCACCCTCCCCCTACAACTTCCTCTTCCCAGTCCCATTCTCCTCAACCCCAATCCATCCTGAGCACTCAGGCAGACGAGCATGCACACAAGACAACACACAAGAGTGGTACAGGCAAACCCAAGCACCACACTTCATCCCACAGGCACGCACACAAACACCATCCAGATGCAGACACACCAACATCGACTATTTCCACTGTCTCCCCCTCCTAGTCCTCCTCCACCTCCCTCCCAGGTCCGTCTACACTCACACCTGCATGCACTACATCATCATCCACTACCAGCATCATTACCACACCAAGCAGAACACACACCTCACTGGCAGACAGCTCCATAACAGTCATGCACACGTCCCCTGTGTCCTCTCCCACTGTGTCTGTGCCTCCCCCTCCTAAGGTACACAAACGCAAGCACTCTGACACCCAACAGCCATCCACCTCACAACAGCATCCAGCCCAGGCACCTGCACCCAAAATCAGTAGACAGACACCTCCAACAACCACTCCCTCTTCTTCCACTCCCATTCCTTCTCCCTCTTCCCACCCCAATGTCCCTAAAAAACTGTTCCTATCCACCTTTGACCTCTTTACTACCCCTCTCCCCCATCCTGCACGTATGGGCAGGGTAGGAAGAATGCAGCCAAGCACCGCAGCCACCCTGTCCACAGGCCCAGTCATCACCACACCCACTTGTGCGTGGTGGAAAAGGATCCAGGCCACATGTCCTGAAGGTGAAGGAGCCTGCATCAGGCAGCCTCAAGGGAAAGGAGCCTGCCCCAGCTGCCAGAAAGAGCAAGGAGCCTGCCCCAGCAGGCAAGAAGGGAAAGGAGCCTTCCCCAGCTGCCAGGAAGACAAAGGAGCCTGCAGGAGCTGCTAAGAAGGGAAGGGGGCCTGCCCCAGCTGCCAGGCAGAGCAAGGAGCCTGCACCAGCAGGCAGGAAGAGCAAGGGGCCTGGGGCAGGAACTGTGACGGAGCCCCCACCTCCAAACATGGTTGTGAAGCCATCTGAATTTGCAGGGGATGGGCAGGAGCCTCCCCTCACCAGCAGCACCACCTCCTCAGTGAGCAACCGTCCGAGGTTGCAGGGGATGGGCAGGATCCTCCCCCCCCACCAGCAGCACCACCACCTCCAGTAAGCAGCCATCCGAGGTTGCAGGGGCTGGGCAGGAGCCTCCCCCCACCAGTAGCACCACAACCTCCACTGAGCAGCTGTCACCGCTGGCAGACGGTGTGTAATCCTGCCTCCATGGGCTGCTGTGCTGCCTGTCCCCTGCAAATCCAGTGGGTATGACACCCACCGGAGATACTGTGACCTTGCACTCCCCAGGATCAAGAGCACAGGGCACGAGGCCCCCTCCAGAACCAGTGGGTAAAACACCCACATACCCAAGACTCACCAGGATCAAGAGCACAGGGCACAATGCCCCCTCCAGAACCAGAGGGCAAGTCACCCACTCAAGAGACTGTGGCCTTGCAATCCCCAGGACCAAGCACAGGGCATGTTGCCCCCTCCAGAGCAAGTGGGTAAGACACCCACATACCCAAGTCTCCCCAGGATCAAGAGCACAGGGCATGATGACCCCTCAGAACCAGTGGGTAAGACACCCACATACCCAAGACTCCCCAGGAGAGCACAGGGCACGAGGCCCCCTCCAGAACCAGTGGGTAAGACATCCATATACCAAAGACTCCCAAGGATCAAGAGCACAGGGCACAATGCCCCCTCCAGAACCAGTGAGTAAGACACCCACATACCCAAGACTCACCAGGATCAAGACCACAGGGCATTATGCCCCTCCAGAACCAGTGGGCAAGTCACCCACTCAAGAGACTGTGTCCTTGCGATCTCCAGGACCAGGCACAGGGCATGTTGTCCCCTCCAGAGCAAGTGGGCAAGTCACCCACTCGAGAGACTGTGGCCTTCCACTCCCCAGGACCAAGCACAGGGCATGTTGCCCCCTCCAAAACCAGTAGTCTTGTTCCATCTCCTGGCTGAGGTCCCCCCACATCCCCTGTCCCCGTGAGGTGTCTGATGCCCCTGCAGTGTTCTCTCCGTGTTGAGGCAGGTGACATGCCTGGCCTTGGACTTTGGCGGGTGGCCATGTGGCATGCAAACATTGTGGACTGGGCTGTGTCCCTTTTTCTGTACACATGTATATATCTATTATCTTGCCTAACTTATTTTTCTTGATGTGTTGCTCTTATTACATTCACTTTTTCACCATTGTTTTGTCCTTGCATTATTCATCCGAGTTATGTTATAAAAATGTTTTAGTAATACAGCTGCTTGTGTGTATGGTGTGGGGGGGTGGTGCGTGTGTGTGTCACTCTCTATTTCCTCTCTCCCTCCCTTTTGTGCTAGGCATCTGTACTCACCATCATTGTCTTCGCCAGGGCTGGTGTTCGTGGTGGACCAGAACGTAGAAGCTCATGGGGAAGACATGCAGTTTGGGCTCCATGGCAGCGTGGTTGTTCCCTGTGTCTGCAATGGTGAGTCCTTTCCCTTCTGAGCTCAGTTTCCACCAGGCTTTTGATGTCATTGGTACTGCCCTTGAAAAGGTGGCGGATTGCAGTGTTTTAATATGGTGGGCGGAACATTGACTTCCGTCTGGCTGTAGGCAGCTACCACCGTGGTGGCTGTTGTTTCTGCCATGCCGGTCAGTGTGGTACATTGGCTGTCTATCGGAGATCTTTCCGTCATGGTCATAATTTGGCGGTAGCTACCGCCAGCCCGTTGGCGGTATTACCACCACTTTAACAACAACCGCCAGGGTTGGAATGAGGGTCTTAATGTCATGTAGTTTCTTCCTATTATTTGAACCTTTAACATTGAATGAAAACGTTCTCCAACGATCTGAAAATAGGGCTTGGGGGGCAGCTGACCCCAGGGAGGTCTCCCCCTCTGTGTATTGGGGATTGGGGCAGTCCACGACTGTTCGGGCTACATTTGGGCTAGGTGGGTTATTAGAGCTTTCCCTAGTATAAAAGCAGACATTTTGTCCTGCCAGCCACCATTTTAGTGAGACATCACAGTGGCTGGCATAGTGGTGGCAATACTTGTTTTTTTCCCCTTTTGGGGCCGCTAGCTGGCTTACTGTATTTACCCTAGGTAGTTCTCAGATCGAAAATTGCTTATGTTGGTCCATGGTATTAGCCCGGTAGTTATTGCCGGGAATGCAGTGTAGTTCACAGGCTTAATTAGCGGCTTAACTGAAAGGTGTCCAGGTCAAAGAAGGTCCGCCAGGCAAAGCGCCTGTCAGGCTTGTACCTTTCTGCGGGAGTGAAATAGACACTATGTAGTTCCCCACTTCCCTAATAATCAAACAGACTCCAAAGGAAGTAATGCCTGACCCACCCGGAGAAAGGGACACACCTTGACCAGGACCAGACTAGATTCCCAATGTGCAATATCAGGTGTCTTTTCAGTTTTCTGTAAACATAATAACAACCTTTAGTGCTTAGAATACTCAATTTAACTTATTTCCAATTTTATATAACCCATTTTTGACCATGCTTAGTTTACTTTATATCCCTTCTCTTTTTTGTAGATGCTGGTACCTGTAGACTGATTTGACATGCAATACTCTATAAGGCAAATTCAAGATAATTAATTCCACAGGTAATTGACACAGGTACTGGTAGACATATAACAGTTGGCCCTACCACCTACTTAAGTTTATATGCTTTAAACACCTATATAGTCAAACATCAGTCCCTTACAATGAATCAAGATTCAACAAATGATTTTTAGGTGTAATAGACTTTCATCTCCTGAAATTATCAAATACATAGCATGTCGTTATTCTGACTGAAAAGTCACATCATATTAATAATGTCTTAGACAGGTATTACTAACAACCTTAATGAGAGTCTGTGATATATGCGTAACAAACAGTGCTGAAAAACAACCATAAATGTCTTTTCTTTCCTTTGGTAGAAACAACAACAAAAAAATTATGGTTTATTTCACCAATATTTTTTCAATAGGATTCCATTAGATAAGTATCCTGTCTTGTTTTTGTACAAATCATAAATGTTACCAATATGTATAAGTTGCTGCTTGAATAGAGTCTGTTGATTGTCTTTTTCAGGTTTGGGAGCGAGTGCGGAAGCAGGGAAACCGGTGACCTGATGGAGAGAAGAGAAACCTCTGTGTGAGGATGCCAAGTGCTCGGTAAGGACATGATGGAAGGAGGACAGCGCCTCCACACAGGTGAGTACGGGGGAAGAAAGCTGATGATGAGCAGTCGTCATGGTGCAGTGTGTAGCCTTAAAGGGAATGTGCTCCACCTTAAAGGGGCTACTGCTTTATGTGTGCAGCACCCAACAGCACCTTTTGAAAGAGTTGGGCAGACATGATCTTTTATCAGTGGGCACACTATCCGAGGTGAGGCCCACGTCGCAAGCTGTGGATGGTGTGGCGGCAGCAATCCTTGCTTGGTTGCCGCTGCGCCAGTGCCTGGGGACGCTCTTGTACTAGGCAAGTGGCCCAATGGAGAGGGCAGAACGAGGGACCGAAGAGCAGGTTTGCCTAAGGCAGGAGATGGATCAGGAGCCCAAAATAATGCGCTTTCTGGGGTCTACTCGGGCCCAGGAGGATACCAGCGACAGACCTGAATTTGGCTTGCAAGTGGCAGCGATCGGCGGGGGTGTGGGGCTCCTCCAACGCACAGTCATCAGCAATGAAAGAGAGGGGGAGAGGAGGCGTGAAAGGTGGTAGGGGAATTTCCTCACGGGTCGGCAAAAAACTGACAGGACTTTAGGAGCAGTGGGGCAAGGCATTGAAGGATGGCATGCGCAGGCTCCCAGTAGTGGTAATGAAGAAAGGGGGAAGGTGGTGGGGAGGGGATATATATACTGGTCAGAGATTGGCTAGACAGGGTGCCTGTGGGGGCACATATGAAGGCAATGAATGATAACTGTCATCAAGCCAGAGGGCAGGGATTTGAGTATGTAAGAAGTTTTGGGGGCCAACAGCAGGAGTTAAGGATACAGGGTGATGATATAGTTGTGGCCTCTCTGGTAGAGTGGAGTGATGAGGAGGAGATGGTGTATGGGAGAGTGGATACCAGTGCTGTGGGAGAGCAAGGGGATTAGGAGTGGGGCAAAGAAAAAGGGGCAAGGCAGCAGGGGAACTCAATGGCAGGGGGCAGCAGGGCTTGGTTGGAAGTAGAGTGAGGACAGCCAGCAGGGGAGGCCACAGATAGGATAGTTAGAGCATGGTGTGGGGAGGGACTGCTTTGTCCAGTACACCAGGTCTCTGTTCTATTATTCTGATAGCAGATGCAGGTGGTGCAGCAGACACACCAGAGCTTGGTCTGGCTGATCAACCTGAGATCAACCAGAGAAGAAGCCCCTACTACACAGCCCCTCAGTGACCACCGGCAGCCTCCAGCAGCAGAAGTGAGCAGCTTTATGGCGCATTTGAAGAGCGAGCAGGACCATAATGGGCATCAGGGTATGAGACTGATGAGGAATCCTTGAAGGAGCTAGAGTTGTGAGATGGTGCTACATGATGGCAGGAAAAGGAAGATCAGGAGTGCTGCAGGTGGCGGGTACTGCAGGGAGGCCTAGCAGTCCCCGGAGCACACTGAAGCAGGTGCAACTGGCGAGGTGGCAGAGTAAAAAAAATTCTAGCTTACGTATCAAGAATTTTCAATTCTATTAAGGACACGGAGGCGAGGATTAAGCTATCTCTTTCTTTACTGACTTAAAATAGCAGCCAATCAAATATAAATAAACAAAAAACTATACATCCCATGATGCCTCACATATCATCACATGGCCCAATCACCAAGCATGACCTTTGTCCATAAGTCTCTTGACCCTCGACGTCACTTCCTCTTTCTTTGGTCAAAACAGATATAGTTCAAATTGAATCAAAACTTCTTACATCAATCTCGAAAATCAGGAGTTAGGAACATCCACTCCCACCAGATAACAAGAACTTGAAGAGTCCAACTCGAAGGGAAACAGTCCCAGGAAGTAGCTATGCACAAAACTTTTCATGAAGCCGTGAGAATTCAGGAATTCTTCTGATCAGAACCTATAAATAATAAAACAGGTAGGTAATATCCAAAATGGATTGAATAAATCTCAATAAAATGTATATTTCTATAAATTACATTAAACTGGGTGGGTAAAAATAACAATAAATCATCAACTTCAACAATAATTTTTTACTCAATACCATATTGTTCCTAAGGGTGGGATAATCCTCGCCTCCGTGTCCTTAATAGAATTGAAAATTCTTGACGCGTAAGATAGAATTTATTTTCTTCTATGTCAGGACCGGAGGTTCCAATTATGCTAGTTTAAAACTGTTCCATTACCACAGTGGCTACATCCAACACAGGTTTGTGATAAAACTTACGAAAAGTATTTTCTGAAGACCAATCTGCAGCCTTCATAATGTCTTCTAAGCGGGAACCCAGAGCATATGATTTAGAGGCCATAGCTCCTCTAGCAGAAGGAGCTCCAAAAAGGGTGGTATCTATACCCGCTTCATTCATTAACCATCTCATCCATCTAACTGTAGTAGCTGAAGAAACTGGTTTAAAAGGTTTTTGCAAAGAAATTAACAATTGACCTTTAACATCCTGTCTAAACTCTTCTGTAACAACTTCATACTCCTGTGAACATTGAAGTACACATAATTTAGAATTGTCAGGATACACTGGATAAGATACTGACCTGTAATTAGTTTTAGTCCTTCTTGTCACCGTAAAGGTAACCCCATCTGGGGAATAAACCCTACCAGATAAGTCTAGAGCTCTGACACCCGATACTCTTTTACAAGAAATGAGACATAAAAGCATGGCCAATTTAGCCGAAAGCTGCTTGTGAGACAAATACCTGTAGGCAGGCCAAGAATCCAAGAATTTTAAAATAACATTAACATCCCATAACACTGAATATTTAGCTTGGGGAGGTTTAAAGAGACGTATACCCCTCAAAAGTTTACAAATTAGAGGATGTTCTCCGACGGGTTTACCTTCCAAATGGGAGTGCCCCGCTGAAATGGCTGATCTAAAATTATTGACTGTCCAGTATGCTAAACCTGAACTTGCTAATTCTGCTAGGAAGTTAACGATCAACTCAATATGTGCTTCCACTGGATTGGCACCTCTTCCATCACACCAACTATTCCATCTGCGCCAAGATGAGGCATATCTTTTATGGGGACTACCGGCCCAGGCCTGTTTAATGTAGTCCGCAGCTTGTTGCGAAATATCTGGGCTACTCCATCTTGACCTGAAATCAACCAGGCTAACAGAGTCAACTTCCCTGACGAGATCATTTGAAGTTGAAGGCTCTCCGGACTCAAGAGAAGATTCCGACGAGGAGGAATGAGAAGAGGAGAGGCACAAGCTAAGTGCAGAGCTATGGGGAACCAAGGTTTTGCTCTCCAAAAGGGTGTCACCAGAACAATCTCTGTCTTCTGTCTCCGAACCTGAGACAACACCCTGGCAATCCCCGAAACTGAGACCAATCTTGGAGAAATGCATCTGTCTTCATTGCACAAGGGTCTGGGCGCCAACTGTAAAATTTTGGTATCTGAAAGTTGAGCCGAGAGGCAAACAGATCCACTTCGCAACTGCCCCATTCCTTGACTATCTGGGAAAAAATAATTGGATCCAGTTTCCAGTCAGTGGAATCTGTCAGGTATCTGGAATTCCAGTCTGCTATAATGTTCTGGTCCCCTGGAAGATATTCCGCTGTGACCACTAGGCGTTGTGTCAGACAATAATGCCAGAACTCCTTGGCAATCTCTGCAAAAATTCTGGATTTCGTGGCTTCCATATGATGAAGCCACCATTGAATCTCCGATCTTACCTCGACAGTCAACGGAATCTGTTCCGAGTAACTCAGACCCTGTTGGAGATGTCTGATTTTGAGTCTCTGCAGAGCACGGTAATGTAAAGGGGCTGGGAAGATCGCTTGAAAAGACGAGGCTAACAAACCCACTACCCTGGCTATTTTCCTTAAAGAGACGGTCGGACTGGTCAGACCCGATCTCAATTCCCTCTTGATGTTGTGGATTTTTTGAGAGGGAAGAAGAAGCTGACACAGAATTGAGTCTATCCGAAAACCCAGGAAATCTATCACCTGAGTCGGTTTCAACAATGACTTCTGCACATTGATAAGGAAACCTAAATCTTGCAGAAGGCTGATGGTCCAGTTCAAATGAGACAGGAGGGCTTGAGGAGACTGAGCCATCGGTAAGATATCGTCCAGGTAAATGATCAATCGGACTCCCTTGGCTCTTAGCCAGGCCTCAGTAGCTTCTTGAAGCACCAAGGGGCTGATGACAGTCCAAACGGGAGAGCAAGAAACTCCAGGCACTGGCCTTTCCACTGAAATTGAAGAAATCTCCTGTGCGGAGGGAAAATTAGAATTGACAGGTAAGCATCCTTTAGGTCCAGATGAACCATCCAATCTCCTTCTAACAGAATATCTCTTAACCCCTTCTGTGCCCAGGACGTAATGGTTACGTCCTGAGGCACAGTGCTGCTGTGCCCAGGACGTAACCATTACGTCCTGTGCACAGAGCCCAGAGGGAGCACTAGCGCTCCCTCTGTGGGGTTCCCCCCCACCCCCCCCAAGTCAGGGATGGAAGGGGAAGCCCTTCCCCTCCCACCCCCGACCACCCCAACCCCCCCTGTGACGTCAGCGCGCGAGCGCGCGCTGATTAGTCACAGGGTCTCCCCCATCGCGCTGGAAGCAGAGCTTCCAGCGCGATTGAAAGAGAAATGCTTTGCATTTCTCTTTCAATCCCATGGGGGAGGCCCCGAGAGGCTTCAAAGGGAAGGAAATGTATTTCCTTCCCTTTGAAGTCTCTCACAGGGTTTCAAAAGCCGGATTGCTTGCAATCCGGCTTTTGAAACCCCACTAGACACCAGGGATTTTTTTTTTTTCAATGAAACTGTCAAAAGGGAGCGACCCCTTGGGCAAGGGTCGCTCCCAGGGGGGCATTTTTTTAGGAAGGCCTTTTCTGCCCACCCTGGGGCAGACTGGCCTATTATTAGGCCGATCTGCCCCCAGGGGGGGCAGAAACCTCTAGGCACCAGGGAGCTTTTTTTTTTTTTTTTTTGTGATGTTTTCTTTTTTTTTAGGTGGGGAGCGATCCCTTAGGCAAGGGTCGCTCCCCTACGGGGCAATATATATTTAGGCCATTTCTGCCCCCCTTGGGGGCAGATTGGCCTATTTTGATGAGGCCAATCTGCCCCCAAGGGGGGCAGAAACCATTAGACACCAGGGAGTTTTTTTTTTTGCGCGAATTTCACGCAACAGGAGCGACCCCTTGGGCAAGGGTCGCTCCCAGGGGGGGCATTTTTTTGGGAAGGCCTTTTCTGCCTCCCCTGGGGGCAGATCAGCCTATTATTAGGCCGATCTGCCCCCAGGGGGGGCAGAAACCTCTAGGCACCAGGGATCATTTCTTTTTTTTTTTTCTTTTTGTTATGTTTTCTTTTTTTTTTTAGGTGGGGAGCGACCCCTTAGGCAAGGGTCGCTCCCCTAGGGGGCAAATTATATTTAGGCCATTTCTGCCCCCCTTGGGGGCAGATTGGCCTATTTTGATGAGGCCAATCTGCCCCCAAGGGGGGCAGAGACCATTAGACACCAGTGAGTTTTTTTTTTGCGTGAATTTCACGCAAGGGGAGCGACCCCTTAGGCAAGGGTCGCTCCCTGGGGGGGGGGGGATTATTTTAGGCCATTTCTGCCCCCCTGGGGGGTAGATCAGCCTATTTTGATTCGGTAGATCTGCCCCCAAGGGGGGCAGAAACCACTAGGCACCAGGGATTTTTTTGTTTTTTTGTTTTACAGATGGGGAGCGACCCCTTGGACAAGGGTCGCTCCCCTGGAGGGGCAAAATGTATTTAGGCCATTTCTGCCCGCTTTAGGGGCAGATCGGCCGATTTTAGGTCAATCTGCCCCCAAGGGGGGCAGAAACCACTAGGCACCAGGGATCTTTTTTTTGTGCCGTCACGCAAGGGGAGCGACCTTGTAGGCAAGGGTCGCTCCCGTGGGGGGAGGGTAGGGGGGGGCAAAATTATTTCAGGCCATCTCAGCCCCCCCTTGGGGCAGATCGGCCTATTGGTATTAGGCCGATCTACCCCCAGGGGGGGCAGAAACCTCTAGGCAAAAAAAAATTATTTGTGGTTTTTTTTTTTGTTTGTTTGGTTTTTTTTAAGAGATGGGGAGCGACCCATCAGGCAAGGGTCGCTCCCCTGGGGGGCAAATTGTATTTAGACCATTTCTGCCCCCCTTGGGGGCAGGTTGGTCGATTTTAGGTCAATCTGCCCCAAGGGGGCAGAAACCACTAGGCACCGGGGATTTGTTTTTTGGCGCCAATGTCACGCAGGGGGAGCGACCCCGTAGGCAAGGGTCGCTCCGGGGGGGGTGGGGGTTCGGGGGGCAAATTTATTTTAGCCCATTTCTGCCCCCCCCTGGGGGCAGATCGGCCTATTATTAGGCCGATCTGCCCCCAGGGGGGGGCAGAAACCTGTAGGCGCCAGGGCAAACTTTTCTTTTGTGTTTTTTTTTTTGTTTGTTTGTTTTTTTAGAGATGGGGAGCGACCCATCAGACAAGGGTCACTCCCCTGGGGGGCAAACTGTATTTAGACCATTTGTGCCCCCCTTGGGGGCAGATTGGTCAATTTTAGGTCAATCTGCCCCAAGGGGGCAGAAACCACTAGGCACCGGGGATTTGTTTTTTGGCGCCAATGTCACGCAGGGAGAGCGACCCCGTAGGCAAGGGTCGCTCCTGGGCAGGGGGGGTTTGGGGGGGTGAGGGGTCAAATTTATTTTAGGGCATTTTCCCCCCCCCCGGGGCCGGCTGAGCTAGAGGCCAAAATCCACAGGTAGGCACTTTGTAAAAAACACCTCTGTTTTCTGTGAAAAAATATGTTGTGTCCACGTTGTGTTTTGGGCCATTTCCTTTCGTGGGCGCTAGGCCTACCCACACAAGTGAGGTACCATTTTTATGGAGAGACTTAGGGGAACGCTGGGTGGAAGGAAATTTGTGGCTCCTCTCAGATTCCAGAACTTTCTGTCACCGAAATGAGAGGAAAAAGTTTTTTTTGGCCAAATGTTGATGTTTGCAAAGGATTCTGGGTAACAGAACCTGGTCAGAGCCCCGCAAATCACCCCATCTTGGATTCCCCTAGGTCTCTAGTTTTCAAAAATGCGCTGGTTTGCTAGGTTTCCCCAGGTGCCAGCTGAGCTAGAGGCCCAAATCCACAGATAGGCACTGTTTTCTATGAAAAAAGGTGATGTGTCCACGTTGTTTTTTGGGCCATTTCCTGTCGCGAGCGCTAGGCCTACCCACACAAGTGAGGTATCATTTTTATCGGGAGACGTGGGGGAACGCTGGGTGGAAGGAAATTTGTGGCTCCTCTCAGATTCCAGAACTTTCTGCCACAGAAATGTGAGGAACATGTGTTTTTTTAGCCAAATTTTGAGGTTTGCAAAGGATTCTGGGTAACAGAGCCTGGTCCGAGCCACACAAGTCACCCCATCTTGGATTTCCCTAGGTCTCTAGTTTTCAGAAATGCACAGGTTTGGTAGGTTTCCCTAGGTGGCGGCTGAGCTACAGGCCAAAATCTACAGGTAGGCACTTTGCAAAAAACACCTCTGTTTTCCTTAAAAAATTTGGCTGTGTCTACGTTGCGCTTTGGGGCGTTTCCTGTCGCAGGCGCTAGGCCTACCCACACAAGTGAGGTATCATTTTTATCGGGAGACGTGGGGGAACGCTGGGTGGAAGGCAATTTGTGGCTCCTCTCAGATTCCAGAACTTTCTGCCACAGAAATGTGAGGAACATGTGTTTTTTTAGCCGAATTTTGAGGTTTGCAAAGGATTCTGGGTAACAGAGCCTGGTCCGAGCCACACAAGTCACCCCATCTTGGATTCCCCTAGGTCTCTAGTTTTCAGAAATGCACAGGTTTGGTAGGTTTCCCTAGGTGGTGGCTGAGCTACAGGCCAAAATCTACAGGTAGGCACTTTGCAAAAAACACCTCTGTTTTCCTTCAAAAATTTGGATGTGTCCACGTTGCGCTTTGGGGCGTTTCCTGTCGCGGGCGCTAGGCCTACCCACACAAGTGAGGTATCATTTTTATCGGGAGACATAGGGGAACGCTGGGTGGAAGGAAATTTGTGGCTCCTCTCAGATTCCAGAACTTTCTGCCACAGAAATGTGAGGAACATGTGTTTTTTTAGCCAAATTTTGAGGTTTGCGAAGGATTCTGGGTAACAGAACTTGGTCCGAGCCACACAAGTCACCCCATTTTGGATTCCCCTAGGTCTCTAGTTTTTAGAAATGCACAGGTTTGGTAGGTTTCCCTAGGTGGCGGCTGAGCTACAGGCCAAAATCTACAGGTAGGCACTTTGCAAAAAACACCTCTGTTTTCCTTCAAAAATTTGGATGTGTCCACGTTGCGTTTTGTGGCATTTCCTGTCGCGGGCGCTAGGCCTACCCACACAAGTGAGGTATCATTTTTATCGGGAGACATGGGGGAACGCTGAGTGGAAGGAAATTTGTGGCTCCTCTCAGATTCCAGAACTTTCTGCCACAGAAATGTGAGGAACATGTGTTTTTTAAGCCAAATTATGAGGTTTGCAAAGGATTCTGGGTAACAGAACCTGGTCCGAGCCACACAAGTCACCCCATCTTGGATTCCCCTAGGTCTCTAGTTTTCAGAAATGCACAGGTTTGGCAGGTTTCCCTAGGTGGCGGCTGAGCTACAGGCCAAAATCTACAGGTAGGCACTTTGCAAAAAACACCTGTTTTCCTTCAAAAATTTGGCTGTGTCCACGTTGCGCTTTGGGGCGTTTCCTGTCGCGGGCGCTAGGCCTACCCACACAAGTGAAGTATCATTTTTATCGGGAGATGTGGGGGAACGCTGGGTGGAAGGAAATTTGTGGCTCCTCTCAGATTCCAGAACTTTCTGCCACAGAAATGTGAGGAACATGTGTTTTTTTAGCCAAATTTTGAGATTTGCAAAGGATTCTGGGTAACAGAACCTGGTCCGAGCCACACAAGTCACCCCATCTTGGATTCCCCTAGGTCTCTAGTTTTCAGAAATGCACAGGTTTGGCAGGTTTCCCTAGGTGGCGGCTGAGCTACAGGCCAAAATCTACAGGTAGGCACTTTGCAAAAAACACCTCAGTTTTCCTTAAAAAATTTGGCTGTGTCCACGTTGCGCTTTGGGGCGTTTCCTGTCGCGTGCGCTACGCCTACCCACACAAGTGAGGTATCATTTTTATCGGGAGATGTGGGGGAACGCTGGGTGGAAGGAAATTTGTTGCTCCTGTCAGATTCCAGAACTTTCTGCCACAGAAATGTGAGGAACATGTGTTTTTTTAGCCAAATTTTGAGGTTTGCAAAGGATTCTGGGTTACAGAACCTGGTACGAGCCACACAAGTCACCCCATCTTGGATTCCCCTAGGTCTCTAGTTTTCAGAAATGCACAGGTTTGGTAGGTTTCTCTAGGTGGCGGCTGAGCTACAGGCCAAAATCTACAGGTAGGCACTTTGCAAAAAACACCTCTGTTTTCCTTCAAAAATTTGGATGTGTCCACGTTGCTCTTTGGGGCGTTTCCTGTCGCGGGCGCTAGGCCTACCCACACAAGTGAGGTATCATTTTTATCGGGAGACGTGGGGGAACGCTGGGTGGAAGGAAATTTGTGGCTCCTCTCAGATTCCAGAACTTTATGCCACAGAAATCTGAGGAACCTGTGTTTTTTTAGCCAAATTTTGAGGTTTGCAAAGGATTCTGGGTAACAGAACCTGGTCCGAGCCACACAAGTCACCCCATCTTAGATTCCCCTAGGTCTCTAGTTTTCAGAAATGCACAGGTTTGGTAGGTTTCCCTAGGTGGCGGCTGAGCTAGAGGCCAAAATCTACAGGTTGGCACTTTGCTAAAAACAGCTCTGTTTTCTGTGATGTGTCCATGTTGTGTTTTGGGGCATACCCTGTCGCGGGCGCTAGGCCTACCCACACAAGTGAGGTATCATTTTTATTGGGAGACTTGGGGGAACATAGAATAGCAAAACAAGTGTTATTGCCCCTTGTTTTTCTCTACATTTTTCCCTTCCAAATGTAAGACAGTGTGTAAAAAAGACGTCTATTTGAGAAATGCCCTGTAATTCACATGCTAGTATGGGCACCCCGGAATTCAGAGATGTGCAAATAACCACTGCTTCTCAACACCTTATCTTGTGCCCAGTTTGGAAATACAAAGGTTTTCTTGATAGCTATTTTTTACTCTTTATATTTCAGTAAATGAATTGCTGTATACCTGGCATAGAATGAAAACCCACTGCAGGGTGCAGGTCATTTATTGGCTCTGGGTACCTAGAGTTCTTGATGAACCTACAAGCCCTATATATCACCGCAACCAGAAGAGTCCAGCAGACGTAACGGTATATTGCTTTTGAAAATCTGACATTGCAGGGAAAAGTTACAGAGTAAAACGTAGAGAAAAATTGATGTTTTTTTCACCTCAATTTCAATATTTTTCTTTTTTAGTTGTTATTTTCTGTAGGAAACCCTTGTAGGATCTACACAAATTACCCCTTGCTGAATTCAGAATTTTGTCTACTTTTCAGAAATGTTGCAGTTTCTGGGATCCAGCGTTGGTTTCATGCCCATTTCTGTCACTGACTGGAAGGAGGCTGAAAGCACAAACAATCGTAAAAATGGGGTATGTCCCAGTAAAATGCCATAATTGTGTTGAAATATTGGGTTTTCTGATTCAAGTCTGCCTGTTCCTGAAAGCTGGGAAGCTGGTGATTTTATCACCGCAAACCCTTTGTTGATGCCCTTTTCAGGGAAAAAAACACAAGCCTTCTTCTGCAGCCCATTTTTCCAATTTTTTTGAAAAAAAGGAAATTTTCACTGTTTTTTGGCTAATTTCTTGGCCTCCTTCTGGGGAATCCACAAAGTCTGGGTACCTCTAGAATCCCTAGGATGTTGGAAAAAAAGGATGCAAATTTGGCGTGGGTAGCTTATGTGAACAAAAAGTTATGAGGGCCTAAGCGCGAACTGCTCCAAATAGCCAAAAAAAGGCTCGGCACAGGAGGGGGAAAAGGCCTGGCAGCGAAGGGGTTAACAATGCCCTCCATCTTGAAATGCCTGTACAGAATCCAATGATTGAAATCCTATAGGTTCAAGAATAAACGGTGTCCTCCCCCTTTCTTGTCTACTACAAAAATAGGACTGAGAAAACCGTGAGCCTTTGTCTAATAAGGTCTAAACCTCTTTGTCTATAAAATCTTGATTTGCTAGGGAAAAGCACATCTGGAGAGGTGGATTGAGTTGTCTGGGGGTACTGATGAACTCTAGGCGAAATCCCATGACCGTTTGGAGGATCCACAGATCTCCGGTGATCCTTTTCCAATTTCCCAAAAACAATGCCCCTCTGCCCCCAAGTGTGACCTGAGAAAAATTAATAATGCTCACCTGTGAAACTTGTGTCTTGTATGGCACCTTGTTGTCCTCTGCGAGAGCCTCTGCAGAAGTGAGGATAACCTCCTCTGGGGCGAGTGGGGTAGAAGGTGGAATCCTGTTCACCATACCAACCACCTCTGCCTCTGGGGTAATAGTTCTGAGGACTATTGAATGTTCCTCGGACGGGCATGCGTGCTCCGTAACGACAGGCCCTGACAAAAAGGCCCTGCCTAAATACTTTTTTGAGAGACATTTGGGCTTTGTCTAGAGATAAAAAGGTGGAACAGAACTTGGCCAAATCCTTAATAAAGGAGGACCCGAAAAGAACTCCATCGGCAGAAAGACCTGCTTCCGAAGTTGCTAAATCTGACAGTTTTGGGTCAATGCGCATCAGAATAGATTTCCTGCGCTCGGAAGAAATAGCGCAATTAGTGTTTCCTAGTTGGCAAATGGCTCTTTGGGCCCAACCGATGAGGACGTCTGTGTCTACAGGAGATCCTGATTTTTTAGCCAGATGCGCCATCTCGAGGATCTTGGTCAGAGGACCGGAAAGGTCCAAAAGTTTGTCCTGGCAATTGCGCCATGATCTATCTAAACCTTTTTTAGGGTCCTTCGCAAACTTCCTCATGAACGTAACCATAGTAGGGCCTATTTCCGGGATGTCAGAAACCTTACCCTCTAAATCTGGCCTGGGACACTCAGCTCTTAGTCAAGACTGGACTACCTTATCAAAACTTTTCCTAAGGTTAGATTGAACATACTGGCCCACCTCAGGAGGGGGGACCCAGTTGGAAGCTCTAGGGTGCATGATTTCTGTAGGATCAAAGTCCAAAACCTGACAAGGCTTTTTTAGCTCTCTTACTGGAAACCGAAAAATCCGAGTCTTCTGAATCCTCAGAAGACAAATCTTTATCAGAGGAGGAAGGGGAGAAAGAGGCTTCCTTTCTTGAGCTATAGTTATGTTCCCCACCACGCTTCTTGCGAAGTTTTTCGAAGGTGTCGGCGTGAATCTCGCTAACATCGGCTCGAGTCTCAACCAGATTTTTTGCCTTAGCCTTTCCTTTTTTACCTTTGGGTTGAGGTTGTTGTCCTTGCACCCAACCCTGGGAGCGTGCGTAATCAAAAAGTTTCCCTGAAAAGGGACCCAAGGCTCTCACCAGGGCATCATTCACTGAATGCTGGAACCTAGTATCAAGGGCTTCCACTAAATTAACTTCCAGCTGATTGCCCAATTCTTCTGTGTAATATTCTGCCTCTTGCTCATCCCACTGAGCCATGACCAAATTATCAATGGACAATATTAGCTTAATAATATATGATTAATATATAGGAACAGATAACTTTTTTATAATAAGCTTTTAATATCTTTAAATATGTTTTGAAAAGTCAGGGGGAGTGCAAAAACCCCAAATCAGGCAAAACAACAAGTGCCCAAATAAAGTGTGGAGGGAGCTGCCTGATAGCATTCTCTGCAGAAACCTTGTCAAGATTTTACAACCCATGCTATTATTTTTACAGTGGGGCGTCTGGGAGCACACGAAATCAGGGGTAGGAAAACTGCAGGCGCACGCGCGCTGAACATCGACGAGCCGATCGTTTCAGAGGAACAGGAAGGGTCGGCTCGTTTCAATGCACGCGCGCAAGCACACAGGCACAGAGAAAATGAAAAAGAGACTGCGTATAACACGCAGCTCCGCTCCTGCTCCACTATAAAATACGGGCATACAAAAGATCGGCAAAGCCGATAAAACACACGGCGCAAGGCGCGCTTAAATAATCAGTGAAAGCGCGCTGAATCGCCAAGCTTGAGAAAAAACTATACGCATTAAATATAATGATTTAAATACATATAAAAATGGAGATAAAATTTGAGTATACTTATCTGCTGCGAAGCAGCAAAGAAAGAGGAAGTGACGTCAAGGGTCAGGAGACTTATGGACACAGGTCATGCTTGGTGATTGGGCCATGTGATGATATGTGAGGCATCATGGGATGTATAGTTTTTTGTTTATTTGTATTTGATGGGCTGCTATTTTAAGTCTGTAAAGAAAGAGATAGCTTAATCGGAGCCTCCGGTCCTGACATAGAATCAGGAGTGGCCTCAAGCCTTGACGCCAGGCAAGATGACATATGGTAAACAAGCTGGCAGGATGGTGTCAGGGGTGGTGTAAGCTATGGCGCATAGAGGAGGTGAGTAGACCTGCCTAAGGAAAGGGGTATTCGTGGCAGATACAGGACTGGAGACTGATGATCAGGCTCCGCAGGTTTCTAGGAAGATTATTCAGATAAGGGACACCAGCGCACAGACAGACTCCATTGGGGGTAGGAGTTGGTTGGGGTGCACAGAGACCGAAGGACAGTAGCAAAGGTGAAACTCTTAGAGAGTAATGAAATAAAGGTAAAGAAACTCCCTTATATGGTGACAACTAAGCCACTGGGACCTCACCTTATGTTAGTGACGAAGGATAAAATTTGGAAGGTGGAGTATGTAGAAATGCTGAAATCTCCTTCACAGAAAGGTACGGGCAAAAGAAGAGTCCAAAGAAGAAAAATTTGAGCTACCCAAACGACCGCGGATACCGGTCACTATCAAAAATTGGTCCATGGCATTTCTAATATTTGCGAGTGCCTACTGCGAGAAATACCCAGAGAGGTCTATAGCACTCTTTAAATATATGGACGTCATTAGGAAGTCTCAGCTCAACTTATGGTCCAGAGGGAGTCGAGGGTGGCAAACAATCTGAAATCGTCAGGAACATTCAAGGAGGTGGTACGGGACAAATTGGAAAAAGAGATAAAGGAATGTCGCATGGCAGGCCCTTTTCACGGCTAGCTGAGGCAGGACCTGATGGCTTCTACGATTGGGGTAGTCCCAAAGAAAGAGCTAGGACAATTTTGACTCGTCCAACATTTGTCTTGAAAGGAATGGAGTTCGGTGAATGATTGCATTCCGGATAAGCTGGTCTCAGTATGTATGAGTCTGTAGACGTGGCGCTCTCTCCAGTGGAGGAGGTCAGACAGGGGGCCCTCATGGCAAAGAGCATCATCTAGTTGGCTTTCCATTTGTTGCTGGTACTCCCTGACAATTTTGGGATCCTCCGCATACAATTTGATGGCAATGAGTATACGGACAAGGCTTTGCCTATGGGCTGTGCCGTATCATGTGCACTTTTTGAATGCTTCAGCAAATTTTTACACTGGGTTTTCTCAGTGTGCTCTGGAGAGAGACTGGTCACACACTATCTGAATTATTTCTTTATCATTGGGGTGCCTCATTCACGGCAGTGCCAGATGCTCCTGAGTCATTTCCAAGGCATTACAGCTGTACTGGGGGTACCTTTGGTACCAGAAAATACAGTTGGTCCCTGCACCTCATTGTCATTTTTGGGGACTGAAATTGACTGCGTCACAATGTAGGCTTACCTACTGCAGGAAAAGAAGGTGTCAATGTCACTCTTTATAGATGGGATGTTGGCAAAAGAAAATGTCAAAGTAAAGGAAATCCAGGTTCTGTGGGAGTCACCTGAATTTTGCGTGCAGAGTAGTGAGGGCTCCTGCCTGCGCCTCATCCCTGGTGTCTAGTGGTTGCCGTAAGTATTGTGTGTCTGTCCTGTAATCTGTTTTTTGTATTTGTACAGTTTTTCCTCTTTTTTGTGCCTTTATGTGCTCTCTGCCTCTCTCCCCTGTTTTTGTGCCTTTTCCACGTCTTTTTGCCTTTTTTTGCCTATTTTTCTCTTTTTGGTTCTTTGCGTTTTCCCCATTCCCGCCGCTAAGCCCCCTGCAGCCCCGGCCCCTTGCACCCCCATTTGCCCACCGCTCCCCGCCTCCCAGCTGCTCCTCCCTCCTACTTGCCCTTCTTAATGGCGGCCACTGCGCGGTGCACAAAGTGACCCCTGACCGGATTTCAGGCCAGTTTTCACTCTACACGCCGTGCAGCTCCTCCTGTCTGCCTCCGTGCCCCTGACTCCGCCCTCGCTGCGAGTTCAAGGCCCTCCACCACCCGCAGGCACCTGCCTGCGCCTCATCCCTGGTGTCTAGTGGTTGCCGTAAGTATAGTTTGTCTGTCCTGTAATCTGTCTTTTGTTATTTGTGCTGTTTTTCCTCTTTTTTGTGCCTTTATCTGCTTTGCCCAATAGACGAATATACTGTTTTTGTGCCTTTTCCTCTTCTTTTTGCCTATTTTTCTATTTTTTCGTCTCTTTGCGCTTTCCCTGTTCCTGCTGCTGCGTCCCCAGCGGCCCGGCCCCCCTCTTGCCCCCATTTGCCCACCGCTCCCTGCCTCCCAGCTGCTCCTCCCTCTCACCTCCCCTTCTTAATGGCGGCTGCGCCAGTGGCAAGCCCGTCTGCGCCGGTCGACACCTGGACCACGCCCAGCGCCAGTCCCCCTGGCCCACGTGCTCCCCACGCCTCTAGATGCCATTACAACACCGAAGAACTCCACGCTCTCAACCCTGGCCGCCCCACCGCCTGCGTCAAGGCCTCCCCGAGGCCCACCCATGGATCCTTCTCCTGACGGATGTGCAACTTCACCTGCACCCAAGCCACCAAGCACCACAACAGCTCCACCCACAACAACCACCTCAGCTGCTTCCTCATCAACACCCGCTCTGTCCACAAGCACGCTGTCGAACTCTGGGACCTTCTCACCTCAACCTCCACAGACATTGCCTTCCTCACCAAAACCTGGACGAACCCCTCCTCGGAACCCAACATCGCCATAGCCATCCCAGAAGGCTATAAGATTACCCGCAGAGACCGCACCAACAAACCGGGTGGAGGAATCGCCATAGTCCACAGGAGCACTATCAGGATCTCAACCAACACCCATGGCACCATCGATGCCGCCGAACACTTGCACTTCCAGATTCACGTCAACGCCAACACCACCCTCAGAGGAACCGTAGTCCACAGACCCCCAGGCTCCAGTCCACAGTTCTGCTACGCCATTGCCGACACAATCAGCGCCCATGCCCTCGCCTCTACGGACTACATGCTCCTCGGCGACCTGAATTTTCACCTAGAGAACACCAACGATAGCAACTCCTCATACTTGATCGACAACCTCACCAACCTCGGTCTCAAACAACTCGTCACAACACCCACCCACTAAGCCGGCCACGCGCTCGACCCCATCTTCTCCGCAAGCAGCCACATCACCTTCACCCATACCACCGAACTCCACTGGACCTACCACCGCTGTGTCCACTTCTCCTTCCAGAAACCCACTGCTCACCGCCACCCGCAACGGATCCCTCACCGAAGCTGGAACAAGATCTCAAAGGACCAGCTGATCTCCACCCTCACCCACACCCCGCCACCCAACACCAGCGACCCCAACACCACCCCCCTCAACCTCAAACAATGGCTAGACGACTACGCCAACACCCTCGCTCCACTTAGGAAACCACCCAACACCCGCATCAGCAAGAAAGCACCCTGGTTCACCGCCGACCTTCAGGCCTCCAAGCGGGAGTGCCGGAAAGCTGAGAAGGTATGGCGCCACGAACAAACAGAGAGCAACCACGCTGCCCTCAAGACAGCCATTTGCAAGCATCATCAGCTCATCCGGACCACCAAAAGATCATTCTACAAAGAGCAAATCGACAACAGCGTGCACAACAGCAAAGAGCTCTTCAGCATCATTAAAGAACTTGCCAACCCAAGTCATCGACCCCTCCTCGCAAGACCTCTGCAACTCCCTCTCTACCTTTTTTCACCAAAAGATCACAGACATCCACAGCAGCTTGGTCTCCCCGATCCCCACAACCACTGTGGCCAACACTGACCTCAACACACCCAACCACACTAACCTCCTGAGCGCCTGGACCCACATCAAAGACGAGGACACCACCAAGACCATGAGCACCATCCACTCAGGATCACCCACCGACCCCTGCCCTCACCATGTGTTCAACAAAGCCAGCCAAATCATCACCCCCCAACTCCGTACTATCATCAACAGCTTCTTTGAGACCTCCACCTTCCCGGAGAGCTGGAAACACAGCGAAGTCAACGCCCTGCTCAAAAAACACAAAGCAGTCTCCGAAGACCTCAAGAATTACCGGCCTATCTCCCTTCTCCCCGTCCCAGTGAAGGGCATCGAGAAGATAGTCAAAAGCCAACTATCATGCTTCCTGGAGGACAACAGCTTGCTCGACATCTCCCAAACAGGCTTCCGCAAGAACCACAGCACCGAGACAGCTCTCATCGCAGTTACCGACGACATCAGGATCATGTTCGACAAAGGTGAAACCATTGCCCTCATCCTCCTTGACCTCTCGGCAGCCTTCGATACCGTCTGTCACCACACACTTCGCACACGCCTCCACGATGCCGAAATCCACCACAAGGCCCTGGACTGGATGACATCCTTCCTCTCCGGCAGAACTCAGAGAGTCTGCCTCCCTCCGTTCCTGTCGAAAGCCACCAAGACCATCTGCGGAGTCCCCCAGGGATCCTCTCTCAGCCCCACCCTTTTTAACGTCTACATGGCCCGCTCGCCAATCCCACGGCCTCAACATCGTATCCTACGCGGACAACACCCAACTGATCCTCTCACTCACAAAGGACCCCGCCACCGCCAAGACCAATCTCCACAACGGACTTCATGCCATCGTCAACTGGATGGAGATAAGCCGCCTCAAACTAAACTCGGATAAGACTAAGATCCTCATCCTCAGCTCCAACCGATCAACATGGGACGACTCCTGGTGGCCTGCTACACTAGGAGCCGCTCCAACTCCCACCACCCACGCACGCAACCATGGCTTCATACTGGACTCATCACTCACCATGACCCAGCAAGTCAATGCCATCTCATCCTCATGTTTCAACACCCTCCGCATGCTTCGCAAGACCTTCAGATGGATCTCCATCAAAACCAGAAGAACGGTCACTCACCACCTCGTCAGCAGCAGACTTGACTACGGCAATGCACTCTATGCAGGAACAACGGCCAAGCTCCAGAGGAAACTTCAGCTTATTCAGAGTGCCTCTGCATGCCTCATCCTTAACCTCCCCACCACTAACACATCTCAGTCCACCTCAGAGACCTTCACTGGCTACCAGTCAGCAAGAGGGTCATCTTCAAACTCCTGATCCACGCTCACAAGGCTCTCCACGACGCAGGCCCTGCCTACCTCAATGAGCGTCTCAGCTTCCACGTTCTCACACGCCAGCTCCGCTCCGCCAACCTCACCCTCGCCATCGTCCCCTGCATCCACCGTACCACACCCGGTGGCAGATCCTTATCCCACCTCACCGCCAAAACCTGGAACTCCCTCCCCATCAACCTACGTCTGACCCAGGACCTCCTGACCTTCAGGAAACATCTCAAGACCTGGCTATTCGAGCAGTAGCAACCTCCACCCTCCCCAGCGCTTTGAGACCCTATGGGGTGAGTAGTGCGCTTAACAAGTGATTGATTGATTGAGGGTGGGACACACCTTTTGTAGACGACTGGGATTGCCTTGTCAGGTAGATGTCTGCCAAATCAAATCAAATCAAATCATTAACATTTATAAAGCGCGCTACTCACCCGTGCGGGTCTCAAGGCGCTAGGGGAAAAAGGGGGGTTATCGCTGCTCGAACAGCCAGGTCTTTAGGAGTCTCCGGAAAGCGGAGTGGTCCTGGGTGGTCCTGAGGCTGGTGGGGAGGGAGTTCCAGGTCTTGGCCGCCAGGAAGGAGAAAGATCTCCCACCCTGGAGCGGCGGATGCGAGGGACAGCAGCGAGTTCGAGGCCAGAGGAGCGGAGGAGGCGGGTGGGGACGTAGAAGCTGACGCGTCTGTTGAGGTATTCCGGTCCCTTGTCGTGGAGGGCTTTGTGTGCGTGGGTGAGAAGTCGGAAGGTGATCCTTTTGCTGACTGGGAGCCAATGCAGGTGTCTCAGGTGTGCGGAGATGTGGCTGCTACGGGGTATGTCGAGGATGAGGCGGGCCGAGGCGTTTTGAATGCGTTGCTGGCGATTTTGGAGTTTGGCTGTGGTCCTGGCGTAGAGGGTGTTGCCGTAGTCCAGGCGGCTCGTGACGAGGGCGTGGGTCACGGTTTTTCTGGTGTCGGCGGGGATCCAGCGGAAGATCTTGCGGAGCATGCGAAGGGTGAGGAAGCAGGCGGAGGACACGTCGTTGACTTGCTTGGTCATGGTGAGAAGAGGGTCCAAGATGAAGCCGAGGTTGCGGGCGTAGTCTGTGTGGGTCGGTGCGGTGCCGAGGGCCGTGGGCCACCAGGAGTCGTCCCAGGCGGACGGGGTGTTGCCGAGGATGAGGACTTCCGTTTTTTCAGAGTTCAGCTTTAGGCGGCTGAGCCTCATCCAATCTGCGACGTCCTTCATACCCTCTTGTAGGTTGGTCTTGGCGCTGGCGGGGTCCTTGGTGAGGGAGAGTATAAGTTGGGTGTCGTCGGCGTAGGAGGTGATGATGATGTCGTGCTTGAGTACGATGTTGGCGAGGGGGCTCATGTAGACATTGAAGAGTGTCGGGCTGAGTGATGAGCCTTGGGGTACGCCGCAGATAATCTCGGTAGGTTCTGAGCGAAACGGAGGGAGGTAAACTCTTTGGGAACGGTTTGAGAGGAAGGAGGCGATCCAGTCCAGGGCCTGGCCTTGGATTCCGGTGGAGCGGAGGCGGATGATTAGGGTGCGTTGACAGACGGTGTCAAAGGCAGCCGAGAGGTCGAGCAGAATGAGGGCGACTGTTTCACCGTTGTCCATCAGGGTTCTGATGTGGTCAGTGACTGAGATGAGGGCGGTTTCAGTGCTGTGGTTGGTTCGGAATCCGGTTTGTGAGGGGTCGAGCAGGTTGTTGTCTTCCAGGAAGGTGGTCAGCTGTTTGTTGACGGTCTTCTCTATTACTTTGGCTGGGAAAGGCAGAAGAGAGATGGGGCGGAAGTTTTTCAGGTCGCTCGGGTCAGCCGTAGGTTTCTTTAGTAGGGCGTTGACTTCGGCGTGTTTCCAGCATTCGGGGAAGGTAGCAGAAGAAAAAGAAGAGTTGATGACGGTCTGGAGGTGCGGGCGATGATGTCGTCGGCTTTGTTAAAGATGAAGTGCGGGCAGGGGTCCGAAGGGGTGCCGGAGTGGATAGAGTTCATGATGGATTTGGTTTCTTCCGTGTTGATGTGGGACCAGTTGTTGAGGGTGATGGCCGTGGATGCCGGTTCGGTGGTGTTTGGTTGGGTCTGGTGTCCGAAGCTGTCGTGGAGGTCGCTAATCTTGCGATGGAAGAAAGTGGCGAGGGATTCGCACAGATCCTGTGAGGGCGTGACGGCGTTGGCGCTGGGGTTGGAGAACTCCTTGACGATGCTGAAGAGTTCTCTGCTGTTGTGTCTGTTTTTGTCCAGTCTGTCGGTGAAGAAGTTCCTTTTGGCAGCGCGGATCAGGTGGTGGTGTTCGCGGGTAGCGTTCTTGAGGGCGGTCTTGTTGTCAGCGGTGCGGTCCTTGCGCCAGGCTTTCTCAAGGGCGCGACAAGTTTTCTTTGATTCTTTGAGGGTGTCAGAAAACCAGAGAGGTTTTTTGGTGTTGGTCTGTCGATGCATGCGTTTGAGGGGAGCAAGGATGGCTGCGCAGTTGGAGATCCAGTTTGTGAGGTTGAGGGCTGCATCGTTGGGGTCGGTGGTGAGGGTGGGTTGGTTGGCGGAGAGTGCGGAGAAGAGTTGCTCTTCGGGGATCTTGTTCCACTGTCGACGAGGGATGGGTTGGGTGCGGAGGTGGCGGGTCTCGCGTCGGAATGTGAAGTGGATGCAGCTGTGGTCGGTCCAGTGTAGGGCGGAGGCGTGGCTGAAGAAGACGTGTTTGCTGGCGGAGAAGATGGGGTCAAGCGTGTGTCCGGCGATGTGGGTGGTGGTGTTCACCAGTTGTTTGAGGCCGAGGTTGGCGAGGTTGTCGAGCAGGGTGGTGGTGTTGGGGTCGTTGTTTTGTTCCAGATGGAAGTTGAGGTCACCTAGGAGGTTGTAGTCCGTCGAGGCGAGGGCGTGCGGGGAGATGAAGTCGGCGATGGCGTCGCTGAAAGGGGCGCGTGGCCCGGGAGGACGGTAGATGAGGGATCCTCTGAGGGTGGTCCTCGGATCGGTGCGAATCTGAAAATGCAGGTGTTCAGCGGCGAGAGGGGTGTCTTCGGTGGAGGTGGTGACGCTGATGGAGTCTTTGAAGACGATGGCGATACCTCCTCCTACCTGGTTGGTGCGGTCTTTTCTGGAGATCTTGTAGCCTTCGGGGATGGCAGTGGCGATGTCAGGGGCCGAGGAGGCGTTCATCCAGGTCTCCGTGATGAAGGCGACGTCCGGTGCTATGGAGTCCAGGAGGTCCCAGAGTTCAACGGCGTGTTTGTGGACGGAGCGAGCGTTGACTAGGATGCACTTGAGGTGGTTGATGGCGCGTGGGCTTGTGGTCGTGGTTGTTGCGTGGTGGAAGGTGCGTTTGCAGGAGTTGCAGGCGAAGGGCCCATGGGTGCGTTTGGGGTGAGCTTGGAAGCAAGTGTTGGAGCGTCCTGGGTTGAGGGCGTGGAGGGTGGTGGGGTCGTAGCGGGTCAGCGGGGCTTGGGAGAGCTGGGGACCAGGGGTCGTGGCGCTGGGCGCGGGACAGGCGCGGACGGGCGCAGACGGGCTTGCCTCTGGCGCGCCCGCCATATGAGGAAGGAGGGGGGGAGGGGTCAGGTGGGGGCGAATGGGAGCTGGGGGGCGGGGGCGTGCAGGAGGTCACGGCAGGAAAGCGCGAGGGAGGGGGGGATAGATAGAGTGAGAGGAGCTGGGGGAGGGGGGTTTAAGGGTGGAGGGGGGTGAGTGTTAGGTGGTTTAGGAGATAAGGGAGAAAGATAGGAGTAGGGTTGAGAAGATATGGGAGGGGGGGTTGTAGAGGTGGGTGAGGGTGAGAGGTAGAGTGAGAGGATAGTAAGATAGGTAATAGAGGGGGTGAGAGAGAGGGGGAGAGATAGAGAAATAGATAGAGAAAATGGATAGATAGGGAAATCGATAGATAGGGAAATAGATAGAGAGATAGGAAGATAGGAGGAGGTGGAGAGTGAGGGAGTTAGATAGTGGGATAGAGAGATAGAGAGATAGGTAGATAGGAGGAGTGAGGGAGGTAGATAGTGAACGGGTTAGATAGGGGAGATATAGAGGGGGGTGCGAGTGGGGGAGGGGGATAAGGCAGGAGCAGGAGGGCAGGCGCGGGGAGAAGAGGACGGAGGAGGCAGAAGAGCCGAAGGCAGAAGACAAGAAGAACAGAAGACAAGAAGAACAGAAGAACAGAAGAACAGAAGACCGGAAGGAGAGAAGAAAGGAAGATAAGAAGACCGGAAGGAGAGAAGAAAGGAAGACCGGAAGAACACAGAAGAACACAGAAGAACACAGAAGAGGATACAGAAAACGAAGAACAGAGGGCAGAAGACCACAGAAGAAGATGAGGAAGAAGAGAAGAAGAGTGAAGACGGGGGAAAGAAGAGTACAGAAGAAGATTACAGACGAGGAGCGAGGAGGAAGAACAGAAGAACAGAGAAGAAGAAAAGAAGAAAAGAAGCAGGAGCAGGAGAGAGGGTGAGTAGCGCGGGGCAGTGCGAGGGGCTGGGGGGGGGGGGTTCTTACTGTGAGGTGGGTCTCAGGAACTCAGGAACTCAGGAACCTGGAGGAGCTGCAGCGGCAGGGGGAGCGACCTACCCTTGGGTCAAGGGACCATGTGCCACACCACCATGTGAGGCTGTCAGCAGGGTGAAAGATAACCTCTAGATATGGTGTATCTTTTTGGGACCTTCCAATGGGGTGCCTTTGTGGAGATGGCAGGAGTTTGGAATGGGATGCACAGATATTCTCTGATGCTGCTAGTGAAGCTGGTTTGGCCTGTACTGGCAGGGCAGATGGTACATGGAAGAGTGGCCTCTTGGCTGGAAATGGGGAGGCAGAAGCATAGCATTTTTAAAGTTCTTCCCTTTGGTGGTAGCAGTGACCGTCTGGGGGACGGAGCTGGCACAGAAAAGAGTCCTCTTTCAGGTTGATAACATGGCAGTGGTACACATAGTCAACCGACAATCAGCCAGGGATGTACAGGTGTCTCATTTTTTTTTTGAGTTTTTGTGCTGCTTTGCTTGTGATATGACATAGCTTCTAGTGCTAGGCATGTGCCAGATCTAGACAATGTCATTGCAGATGCTTTGTCTTGTTCACAGGGGGAGAGGTTCCATGAGCCGGCCATGGATGCAGAGCCCAAAAAGGTCAAGATGCCTCCGGAACTCTGGACAGTAGGAGACAGAGAATGCTTCAACTGGTGTTGAACTCACTGGCGGTCTCCACGCGGCAAGCATACTTGCAAGCCTCTCGCGAATTCATCAATAATGGGGTGCACAAGGGGTGCAGGGTCTGGGTATGGGTGGAGGATATGGTTCAGTACATATTGATGCTGATTGAGGAGGCCAATCCAAGGTGACAATCTCAGGGAAGCTAGCAGGGATCCCATTCATGGGTAAACTACTGTGGGGTTATGCCCCTTCTGCAGGGGAGTTGGGCAAGCCTATGTTGGAAGGGTGAGCTAGGGAGGTGGAGTACAGGACCTCAGCCAGGAGATCGGTGAACTTGAATTTACTTAGTGACTTTGAGCAGCAGTTACCAACACAATGTTTTGATGCCGACGAAGCAATGCTTTTTTGCTGTGCTGACTTGGATGTTCTTTAGGGCATTTAGGGTGTCAGTACTTTTGGGGGGTAGAGGTAGTCAGGGATTGCTGTGGACAGAAACTCCGGACTTTTGGACATAGCAATATTGATCTGGATGCATAGGTCCAAGATAGATCAGAAAGAAAAGTGTTTGAGTATGCATTTCTGTCCCTATTCTTCTAGGAGCATGTGCTCAGTGAAGTTGGGGCAAGGCCCTGAGGGCCAAATGAGGTGCTCTCCCTGAGAGGGCTTTTGCACACCAGGACAGAAAGCCAGTAACAGCGTTTCAGCTTCTGGACGTGCTGTGGAAAGCCGTGAAGGCATTAGATATAGACGAATCAGGAATTGGGATGCATTCCTTTTGAATCAGTATGGCCATGGAATCAGGCAGAAGGGGTTGTAGTAGGGAGAAAGTTATGCGGGCGGGAAGATGGGTGTATAATTGTTATCTGACAATGTGTGTGGGGATATAGAAGCATGTTGAAGGGTGTTTTGTTGGTCAACTTTCTTATTTATCTTGTTCAGGTAAGGTAGCTGGCCGTGAGGGCAAAGGTCTGTCCATTTGGCTGGTGGGACACTCATTTATCAAGTGGGTGCAGAGGCAAACATGCCAAAGCGGCCAGGGCATCAACTTGGGCCTTAAGAATCTGGTTGTTAGTTACAGGAGGAATGCGCTGGCAGGAGCTTTTACCTTCATTGAATAGGATGATGGTTCGGGGACAGTGCCCTGATGTTTTGTTAGTACATGTAGGGGAGAATGATAGGCAAGGGAGAAAGGCTTGCGCATACTGAAGAACATGAAGAAAGATTTGAAAGAGATACATCAGCAGTGAGTAGGTTGTCACTTAATTTTGACTACCTTTGCCCCACGGAGGTTGTGGTGGGGGCAAGGAGACCAGGGGCCATTGAGCGAGCATGGCTCAAAATCAATAAAAAGATGCGGGGCTCTGCTAACACATTGGTATAACTTTTCTAGAATATTCTGATTTGAGGTTTGAGGACACAGAGGGGCATATTTATACTCTATTTGCGTCTAATTTGTGTCTTTTGTTCACACAAATTCGGCACAAAACTATATTTATATTTTGATGTTAGACCCGTCTAACGTCAAAATATTGGAGTTTGCACCATTTTGTAGATGCATGAACCTTCCTTGCTTCAATGCGATACAAGGTAGGTGTTCCCATCTAAAAAATGGTGCTAACCCCATAGCCCCATATTTGTTCCCCCGTGCTGAAATCTTGCACGGGTGGGAGGAGCGGCTGAATAATGGTGCAAAGCTTGCTTTGCACCATTATTTAGCCCCTGGGTCAGACCAGGTGTTAGGGGACCTGTGGACCAATTTCTATGGTTGAACACCATGGAATGGGTCCACAGGGGCCCTCCTTAAGCTCCAGGAACACACCCACCCACACCAGAGGGACACAGGAGGATGGGGACCCCATCCCAGGTAAGTAGGGTAAGTATAGGTAAGTATTTTTTTTAAAATTAAAGTGCCATCTTGGGCCCAACTTGCAGCACCCTGCATGGCACAGTGTACAATGGCCATGCCCAGGGGACACTGGTCCCCTGTGCTAGCCATTGGGATGGTGGGCATGACTCTTGTTTTTTTTTAAGATAGGAGTCATGTGGTATGGATGGTTTTGCTTCAGAAAATGACGCTAGGCTGTTTAGAGGCATGCATTTGCCTCTAAACAGCCTAACGTCATTTTTTGTGCAAAAGCCCCTTCTCCCATACCACCACTCCCACTCAGCTAATGTAAAAAAAAAATTACGCTAGCCCACCGTTTGCGCTGGGTTGCGGCATTCCATAAATTTGGTGCCCAGCTGGCGCTCTGGAATGACACAAGCCGATGCTATACTTTTTGACACAAAACTACATTGGCGGAGTGTTGCCTCAAATGTATAAATATGGGTCAGAGTTTTTTAGAGGGGATGGAGTGCATCTATCCTACATGGGTATAGAGTTATATTTGCCCCACATCAAGGAAAATCTTCACAAGTTATTAAATGTGCATTAGGCTGCATCTGAGCGCACGGTGGGGGCAGAAAAAGTCTAAAGGGGCCTTTTTCTGGGTGGCTGGGTTAAGTCAGCTTCACATGGGTTTTCTGAAGTTTTAGTGTTGTTGAATAAGCAGTCCAGGTGGGGAAGGACTAGGTAGGCAGGATCAAGCCTGGACGAGCCAGGATGTAAAACATTCAGTAGGAAAATATGTTAGCTAGAAGTTCAGAGGCAAGATAAACTGAAAAGAATTTTAAGCCATCAATCACTTGGAGATACATGGGGACAATCACAGGTTGGCAATCGAAGATCGGGAGGCAGGGAAAGGTAGGGGAAGGGTGTGAGGAGTGTTTAATAGGTTAAGTGTTTGTAGAGTGAGGCTGTTAGTTTTGTGAGGCAAAGTGCCAAGTTTATTATGTTAGGTGCACCTGCTTTCAATAAAGCAGCCTTTTTCACACAGCCTGGGGTCAGTCTTGGTGAACTCGCTTCTCCCCCAATCATAAAGCATTCCTTCCTTCAATCAAACTCCAGTCACTAACTAGCCAATATCTCTCTTCCATGCTCAGAAAAGGAAAATCAAATCTGAGCCTCCTCTCAACATGTCAACAGTGGCAGTTTCATGTCAAAATGAAGGAAAATATTGATGATACACTTTTCCTTTTTCATGGAAAACAACACACGCACACATTTTTTTGGTCTTGCTGGGGGGCCGAAGCTGCAGAATTCTTCACAGTACCATCTATTGTGCTTGTTGTTGCAGTGAGTCAGTGACACTCACATTCACTAAAACTGATCCCCCTTAATGGGATCAAAGTCTGGAATATTTTCCGGGCAGACAGTTTCACAGCCCTCAGGCCTATAAGGTCATCAGCTCATCAAAGACATAGCCTTGAAGGCCATTCTCCACCCCCTGATGACATGAGGCTAAAATTAAACCTGGGTTGGTTAGACAGAAGCCCTCTAGTGTGGAAGCTTCATGTTAATCAGGGAGTGGATAGCATGGTTTCCCCACCCTTTCCCAACTCGTGGGGTGGGTCCAACCTTGTGATGAGTTGAGAAAGAGTGGGGTAGAGGATGCAGGGAGGTAGAAAGACGAGAAATCTTGTCTGAGCAGCCTGTCATCTGCACTCTTAAATATACACTGCACAGACTCAGGTGTCCTGCTCTATAGTAAATGAAGGACACCATTAAGCTCCGGAGTTTCATTTCCAGCTAGCAGACTCTTGGTGTGGAGCTAAGGTAGGGCAAATCATTTGATCATACTTCTGGATTAATGCCTTGTGTCATGTAACTGGGGCTCATGTCAAACACTCAGATACCTTGAGGTCAAGTTCATGCTATATAAAACTGCAAAAAAAAAAAAATCTTTCAAAGCAAGAGACTTTTAGAAAGGGATGGGCATGGGCATTGCGATCATTAATAAGGACCTGGAAATTAATCACTATCTTTATTTCTGGAGAGGAACACATCTCGATTTTTTCCAAATAATTACTATACTACTATTTAAAAAACACTTGTGGCATATTTATACTCTGTTAGCAACGAATTTGAGTCATTTTATTTTTACTCTAATTCGGTGCAAAACTAACTCCATGTTTATACTTTGGTGCTAGACCCGTCTAGCGCCAAATTTATGAAGTTAAAGTCATTTTCTGGAAGTGGAGACCTACCTGGCCTTAATGAGATGCAAGGTAGGCGTTCCTGTTAAAAAAATGACTCTTTGGCCTTAATGCCATATTTAGTGGCATATTTATACTCTGCAGCATATTTATACTCTGCACCAACTTAGAGTAATTTTTTACTCTAATTTGGTGCAAAACCAACTCCATATTTATACTTTGGTGCTCGACCCGTCTGGCACCAAGGCCCTGATTTATACTTTTTTTGCGCCACATTAACGTCATTTTTTGGCACAAAAGTGGCGAAAACGTACAAAATATAGGCCCTTATTTATACTTTTTGCTGCAAAACTGCACTAACTCAGTTTTGCACCAAAAAGTATAAATAAAGCTCTCGCTTTCTCTCTGAAATAATAAATGGTACACTCAAGTCTGGATCCTACATCCTCACTGCAGCAAAAAAAGGTCACATGCTCCTTTGTTCAAGAAAAGGGACAGGGCCTTAAACAATCTAGTACTTTTCTTCCTCAAAAAGGTGACCGCAGTGTACTATGAATACTAATGTGTGAACTAGCGTACCATGGGGCAGATTTACAAGAAACTGGTGCATTGGTCACGATACACCACTTTTCTTGCGTCCCTCTACTGTCACCTAATGGCACCATGGTTGCACAGTATTTATAATATGGCGCACCATGGCAGTCATTAGCACAATAGCATCAACATTTTTGAAACTATTGTGGCACTTAGCTGCACTAGCATCAAAAACTTTGATGCTGGTGCACGCAGCAAAGCACAGGGTGGCTCATGGGTTAATATGGGTGCGTCATTTTAACGCTTTCTCTGCACAAGCGTTAAAAATGACAGAAAAAATAGCGCAGTGAAATGTTGGTAATTTCACTGCGCCAGATTACCTCCTTACATACATTATCCCTGACGCAGGTATGATGTGGCGCAATGCTTTACAAAGTGGCGCAATCCATGAATTGCGCCACTTTGTAAATATGTGGCAGGAGAAAGGCCTACTTACCGCCGCCTTTGCTTAAAAAAATGCCAATAGGGCGGTGCAAGCTGGTGCGAGGGGTTTGTAAATATTCCTCCATATTTCAAACCTGACAACTGTGGGTGCTATGATGAAGAGCATGGTATTTAACCCTGTGAGGTATCCTATTGGTGAGCAGATAGCAGGAAGACAAACTGCACAGTGTGCCAGGCACGCATGTCTCTGGTCAGTTTGAGAGCTGCTTCATAGGCGTCCGCAACAGCTGCCCTGAGAAGTACTTCTGGAAAGTGATAGTTTTTTGCATAAACCATCAGTGAACTTTGAGGCAAGACAGTTGTAGTGTAAACTCTGTACTTGGCTAAGAATAATACACTGGAACATTACAGTCTCTTAAATCAGTCGCAATAACTTTTTGTGCAGCTGGTATTCTGAACTCATATTTGAAAGTCCTTTCATATACAATAATGAAGAAAAAAGCGTTTTGATGAAATAAAATATTTGCCTAAGATCCTGCAATTAAACTGGGGAAGCAGCGATTTACCCAGGATTCTATGTACAAATCAACCAGTAAACGGGTATCTATTTGTCTTTGTGTGTGAATCAGAAAGAGGGACCTGAAAATCGACGCAAATTGATTTAACCCAGGCAGTCAGAGCTCTCTGCAAAACTTTCAGTGCCAATTGGGAACTGACAGTTATACGTGCATGCAAGCGAGGGATAGTGCGAGGGGCAGAATGTTGCTTAGTCAAAACAGTTACAAGTATTGGGTCACCCCAGGGGTGTGGCAGTGTGGTGCAGCTTTCAAGCAGTATTTGCCTAAATGTTTGGAAATCAAATAATGAGGACATTGGTGAAGCATATGTGCAACATGCACGTCAGTGATAAAAATGACAGGAGAGCCGAATCAGTCACCGTTCCTTGGTCAACAACCTTGTGCTCTCGAGCACAGTGAGAACTTCCAATAAATGCTTTGCCCCCTAAAGTGAACCCCCAACAGACCAGTTCCCAACCCTCGATCCCAGTAACCCCAGCCCTAACACTCTCTAACTTCACCAGCCACCACTGCAGGTAAATCCATCCGTCCAACACATTCACCCATTCCAAATAAGCTATCACATGCTTAACTCACAAATGTGTCTACCTAGTCAAGTATATGCAGAAGATATAACGGCTGCTGTGCAAACAACATAAATTACATAAACAAACCTGATGCAGCTCCTCCAACTGCTGTTAACTATCCTGCCTCGATCTACTGCCTCACTCCCAGCAGCCTTATTTTATTTAAACTCCTTGTGTTGTAATGTTCAATCCGCCTAACTTACTGTGCAAAAAGTACTACAGTGTAAATAACAATCCAATGACCTCACTCTTATAGTTCAACACCATCTTTCTTGCTATCGCCCCAACTGTCCAACCAACAAACTCCTAATTTACTCATTCTACTAATTCTTCCAACCTTACTAGATCTGTGTCCTGAAGTATCAATGGTGACATTCTCTGCCCAGCCACACCCAACAAATTGTCTAGTGAATATGTTGAAATTAAATTTCATTTTCTAAAGTGCATATTCTACATGCTTAAAAGAAGCCTGTGCAATAGGCAATATCAATGCCTAATCCAATTCCAAGGTGCATCCTGGATGCGCTTATGTAACGTGTGCAAAATATTCAGCCATCTTGTCATTCCAAGCCTCCTTTTTATTTACTCTCCAACCTTCTCTTCACCCCTTCCCTAAGTGTTCTGATAGGAGTTCCGCCCATCTCCCGGGCCTTGAACCCCCTCTTGGCCATGGCCCTTTGCAGAAATCAAATGCACAGCAAGGTCGACTGACCTTTTGACCCAGAAAGATATGCAGTGAACCATAAACAATTACTTTGACACCAACCCAATAATTAAGACAACCATGACCAATGTGGCCAGTGAAGGAAAACTCCACTCAGGAATGTAGTTCAAAGCTTTATTACAAATACAAGCTCAAAGTCATGTAGACTATGGTCAAAACCAAATTATATAGATTCATAATCACCAAGGGTTGCCCAAGGAAACAAAATAAATGTAGACGTACCAACATCAGTAAAACTAGGTATTCAAGAAGAATGATATAGAAAGTCAATAGAAGTATCTGAGACACAGAAATCATACGATGCTAAGAATTCACAATCATTTGGTCAATTCAAATGAATAATTTCAAGTCAAGTATCAGTGTCTGGGCACGGGTCAACCCTACAGCTAACCAAATTAGGGAAATACATGAGTGTGAGTACCAAATACATGCAAAATGTAAAACTACAAAAAGGGACACAAATAATTTTGAAAAGATTACTCGCGCTACAGGTCACAAACTAAGAAAAATAAAAGAATCGTCAGCATTGTGGAGTTTCTAACCTAAAGGGCATTTGTAAGGGGCAAGGGCAATGACAAAGAGAAAGATACCTCTCCCAGGGATTCAGGCGTCAGGGATTCTTCATCAGCAAAACATTTGGTCAACAAGCATCAGAACAGTGTCTGTCTCAAGCCAAGACAGGTTAAGGACTGTTCTGCATCTCCTCTACATTTGAGCAAAGTTTAATCAGTAAACAATATATCAATCCACATTTGGCTTCCAGGATAAGACCATATTATGAAAAAGGGACATCATCCAATTAGGATCACACTAGGCTGACTCAGGTTGCAACAGTCCAACGTTTTTCCAGGTCTGTCATGAGAAGATCTCCTCTTTTGTGTGACTCCAAATGGTTGTATCAATTTGCATGCAACTTTGGAACATATTCTTGCATTGCATTTTTTTCAGGGCCAACTGAATACAGTTCTTCTACAATTAAATAATAGTTTTTTTTACAAATAGGACTTGCTTCTCATGGGAATGAAATCTGAAAGAAAGCTTCACGTTATGATTCAGCACGTTTACATGACTGCAAAATGCAAGTTCTGTGGGCATCAGTTATCCTAACACAAGAAATTATGAAATGCGTTTGAATAAGACTTGTTAAAGAAACATACATAATATGCAAAGGTATAAATTCATCCTTAATATTTCATCAGTATAAGTTAAAGATTTCATTTATAACTGTAACAGCTTTGTTATTGAATTACATTAGGTACAGCAGAGAAGTGCATTTTTTCACTTGCACATATTTTCAAAGTCATTAATCTTTCATAAAACACAAAAGATCTAAATTTGTTTTGACATCGCCTATTAGTTAAGAGTCTAAATTACATTTTAACATCAACTTTAACCTTCTAGCATGTGAATAAATTGAAAAGGCACATATGTGGAACTGGAAAATACAAGCAAATCAAACTTTAAAATGTGTGTCAGTGCAGCTTTCCACATTTGTTTTTCGCTCTTCTATGTTTATAACTGAAACTTGTCAGAGCCTGCTGACGTCAGTGACACGAAGAGCAGAGCTAAACCTTATGCTCTATCAGGCCCTCCTTTGGTGGTGAAATGCGCCATCACAAAAAAGGCCACATTCTCATTTCAGTGAGGCAATTCAGAATCTCAATGTCTTATTTTGTTGTGTAATCCTCCATTTTCATGAGATCACAATAATACATACTTCTACTTTTCTCCATTACTATCTACTCTTTCACTTGCCTATTCTTTGTTCTTTCCTGGTATTTCAATAAGAATGTATGGCTTGTCTGAACTCAGACCACAAAATATTTTGAGTTCAAAAATAAAATAAGAAATGCAAAATGGATTTCAGTTATTTCACTGTCTCTTTCAGTCTTTTCTTTCTGTGAGCAAAGCAAATTCAAAAACAGTCTTTTCAACAAAAACATAAAATTCAAAAGTTCAAAAGTTCATCAAGAGTCTCTCTTACTTACAAGAATTCAAAAGTTCCAAGTAAAAGTTCAAAGGTCTCTAATAAACCATCTGTTTATCACTGATTAGCACTTCCAGCAAATAGTGTCTGTGTTTATCAAGTGGCAATGAGATTTCAAAATTCAGTTCCAAAGCAATCTCAATTTACAAAATGTTCAGCTGGATTCAAATTGTTAACACACAAGACAACAAACTCCTTCTCTACCAGTCATCAGGTGTGAAATAAGTCCATTCGGGAGTAGAGTATCTATGACTTGGCACTCTTTTTCTCTTTGATGTCCTTGTCACATGACCTTCTGTTTCATTGTTATTTTGCTCTGATTCCTCAGTTGCTTCAAAAATAGTAGGAGGCACGTTTTATCACTAGCTCTGTGCTTTTCTCAGGCCACTGGTCTCCAGAACCAACTCTTTTCTCTTGCACTACTGGTATTTCAACGTTATCAGCAGGAGTCACCTCTCTCTGTCTCCACTCTTATGTTCCTCCATCTGCTTTTGAAGTGTTCATATTTATACCAAACTGTGCACGATCTGCATTAGCCCCTTGTCCAGTCACCACATGTTGTCTAACCTGACCCTTTCTGTCACTGTAACCGACCCTTTAGGAACATGTATCCTTTGTCACCGTATCAGGTAGGTGATCCAGAAGAAGATATAAAGCCTCCAGGGGACCACATGTGTCCAAAGTCGTGAACAACACCAAACCCATATTGACTATCAATGAATATGGTCACTTTAAGCTGTTCAGATATACAGCATGCTCTAGTAACTGCAATTAATTTGGCTACTTTGGCAGAAAAGACTTGTTGAAGCCAAGAATTGTCTATCACACCTGAGACTGTGCAAACGGTATAACCAGCTCACTCTCAGGGCACCTTCAGAATCTCTTAAACAGGAGCCATCGACATAAAGGACATTGGCCCTCATTATGACATTGGTGGTAACTCCCGCATACCTCCATGCCGGCTGCCGCCAACATACCGCCGCCGCGGCGGTTTACCACTACCCATATTATAACACACACATAGCAATCCATCACTATACAGCCACACACACAAGTCCGCCAGCCCAAAGGTCAGTGATAAACTGGCAGTACCAAAACCCACATTGTTACGCCAACAGAACTACGCCCACAGCATTATGACCCATGAATCACCGTGGCAGACATTCAGCCGCGGTAAACCATTGGCGGTACATACAGCTGCGCTGAAAATACACATACACTAACAAAACAACACTACATTGGACAATTCAAACTACACACACCTGACACACATACACATACCACACCCACACTCCACTATAAAACACCCACCCCCACTACCCACAACCCCTTACGACTCAAAGATATTGCCAACTGAGAGACAGATCAACAGCACCCACAGAACCAGAGACACAAAACACCATCACCCATACACCATCCACGTACCTTACAGCACACACCCCAGCACATCACTCCACACACCACTCACACTACACCCATGGCACCACAAAGACACCCCAGGTTCTCAGAGGAGGAGCTAAGGGTCATGGTGGAGGAAATCATCAGGGTAGAGCCACAGCTATTCGGATCACAGGTGCAGCAGACATCCATTGCCAGGAAGATGGAGCCATGGCGGAGGATCGTGGACAGGGTCAACGCCGTGGGACAGCACCCCAGAACAAGGGATGACATCAGGAAGAGGTGGACCGACCTACGGGGGAAGGTGCATTCCGTGGTAGCAAGACACCAGATAGCAGTACAGAGGACTGGCTGTGGACCCCAACCTCCTCCCCCACAACTAACAACATGGGAGGAGCAAGTCTTGCAATACTGCATCCTGAGGGCCTGGCAGGAGAAGCAGGAGGACTGGACTCTAGTAAGTCAAATCTTTACTACTTTCACCACTCTACCTGCATGCAATCACATACCCCCACCCTCACCCATCACCCTCAACCCCATCACTCCACCAATCCCACACACCCCACCATCACAACCCACCCCTCCCACAACCAAGACCTGCATGCAACAACAATGTATTGGCCCCCATCACAGACCTGCATGGACACTGATCACCAAACTATGCACACTTAGGACAATCACCTAGCCCACCAAATTACCACTCACACAAGCCTAAGCTGCCGGGGCAGGGTTCTGCAAAGTCGGTCCTGGAGAGCTGGGTCCATGCCAGGTTTTTAGCATATCCACATTTAGAAAAAAGATGTTTCAGAAATCTACATTTTTCTAGCAGCTGCAGGAGGGACAGTACCTGGGAATCTGGGAGGACCTGAGGGACATCCACACCACCCTGGTCACCATTGCAGTGGTTCTGGCAGACATGGCCAACACCATGAGGGAGGCAGTGGCACACCAATGGGCCCCTGACACTTGCCACACCGATGAACAGCCTTCAACCTCAGCTGATGCTAGTGGACAGGAGGCCCAGCCACAGGAACAACAGGCCATCAGCACCCCTCCCCCTGCAGAAGGAGAATCACCCCACAAACGGTCCCTGCAATCCAAGAAGAAGCCAGAGAACATTGCCAAGACCCCGCCAGGAAATAAGACTCTCCTGAATGTCACCCTTGTGTCCCACTCTGTCACCCTGTCCACCTTGAACTGCCATTGCTCCACTTCCTATGCCCCCTTTGACAATGCACCTGTGATACAGATAGACTGGAACTTTACCTTGGACTCTCCTCCACCACCACCCCAGACCATTGCTATACCCCCTCCACTTATTAGCACATAAATAAACACCCTTGTAAAAAATACACGTATTGAGTCTGTCAATTGATTGAACTATGTATTTGTTTAACACATTGTAAACATTGCAATTCAACTGTACAGTAATGTATACGTAGGTATGACCTGTAGTTGGCTGCAGTCAACACACCAGGAGCCAGAGTGGGGCACAGATCTCTGAAAATAGACATGCCAAAGGATACAGTAAGTGGCCATAGTAGTGGGAAAATCAGCCTGCCAATGACAATATCCAACACAAAACTGTCAATGGAAGGTGAATTAAAAGTGTCTTACCTGTGTGTCATTGGAAGTACTGTCGTATGATTGCTGTTCTGTTGTCCTCATCCTCTGCCTCCTCTTCGTCACTGCCCACAGGGTCCACTGCTACCACACGCCCATCTCCAGCCTCAGCCTCCTGCAGAAAAGGCACCTGGTGACTTAAGGCAAGGTTGTGCAACATACAGCTTGCCACAAGGATCTGGCAGGCCTTCTTGGGTGAGTAGCACAGGGAACCACCTGTCAGATGGAGGCACCGAAACCTGGCCTTCAGGAGGTCGAATGTCCTCTCTATAATCCTTCTTGTTCGTCCATGTGCCTCATTGTAAGGTTCCTCTGCCCTTGTCCTAGGATTCCTCACAAGGGTCAGTAGCCATAAGAGGTTGGGGTAACCAGAGTCACCTGCAAATATCGAGGGATACCTGTTAACCAAACACAAACCATTAAGGCCAACCCCATACCCATACACCAGCAAATACTGGATGAGAACCATGGGCTCACCTATTAGTCACACCTGGTGCCTCTGGAGTTGAGCCATCACATATGGGATGCTGCTATTCCTCAGGATAAAGGCATCATGCACAGACCCAGGATACTTTGCCTTGACATGGAAGATGTTCTGGACCGCCAGGCACGCTATCTGAACATTCATTGAGTGAAAGCTCTTTCAATTTCTGAACACCTGTTCATTTCTTTCAGGGGGGCAAAGACAATATGTGTACCATCAATTGCCCCAATAATGTTGGGGATATATCCCATTGCATAGAAGTCAGCTTTCACTGTGGCAAAAATCCTCCACCTGGGGGAAAACAATGTGGCTGAGCATGTGTTTCATCAGGGCAGACAACACTCTGGTCAGCACTATTGAGAACATTGGCTGTGGCATTCCTGCTGCCAAGCCCACCGTCACTTGGAAAGAACCAGTTGCCAAGAAATGGAGCACAGATAGCACCTGCACAAGAGGGGGGATCCCAGTGGGGTGATGGATAGCAGATATCAGTTCAGGCTCCAATTGGGCACACAGCTCTTGAATTGTGGCCCTGTCAAGTCTGTAGGTGAGGATAATGTGCCTGTCCTCCATAGTTGCCAAGTCCACCAGGGGTCTCTACATGGAGGGATGTCTCCATCTCCTACTCATCTGCAGCAGTTGCAATCTAGTGGGCAAAACAGGGAGCAGCTGGTCAGTATTCAACATTTCCAAACTGTACACTTCATTGCATGTTGTGACTGAAACAGTATGTTGTTGGGTAGGCCCAAATAGTGCCTATGTGTACTGTGATGCAGTTAGGTGCCATGGCCTGCCCCCCCTGAAATGGCGTCTGCCTGTCCTGTGTGGATGGACAGGTGGAAATTAGGTAATGGCGCTGACGTTGTGCGCCGTTGCGTGAGGCGGTCCAGTACCGCCGTGCAACTCCTCATTGGTTGTCATTGGGCCCTATGAGTTACAGTGGCCAATGTTGATGTACGCCGGCTGTGACGGTACGCACCGCCGCGGACGTGACCACCATTTTCTATCTGTTCTCTCACTTTCTACCTGACCTTCAACAGGAGAGGACCTACACTGCAAGTGCTGCTGTGACCTGTGTCTGGAACCAACCATGGCTCGAGTCACTAGGGAAAGGGCCCCACTTTCACCGCTGCAGAGTTGGAGAGACTGGTGGATGGGGACCTACCCCAGTACCGAATGCTGTATCGGCCTCCAGACCAACAGCTGAGTACACTGTGAGCAGTATGCATTGGGCATGAATGCATGGCGTGCTGTGTGTGAAGGCCTCATGTAAGTGGGGGTTGGAAGGGTCCTGGGCAGAGTGCAGCATGTATGGTGGGCAATGTCTGTGCGTAAGTGGATGTGAGGGATATGGTGGGCCATGAGTGTAAGAGGCCAGACGGTATGACTGATACCTTTTTCTATGTTTATTTGTCTGCAGGTGAGCGCCCATCAGAAACAGGGTATATGCGTGCCATCACCAAGGAGGTGTGGACCCTGGGGGTCTACGGCAGGCAGAGCACCCACTGTCGCAAACGGTGGGAGGACCTGAGACGCTGGGCAAGTAAAACGTAGGCCTGTTCCCTGTGTGAGTGTGTTGTGTACGCCAACGGTGGAGTTGGTGCAGCCATTGACCAAGTGTATCCTTTGTCTCCTCCCACTTTTTGTTTTGTCACCCTGTCCTTGTGTGCATTAGCATCATCTAGCGAAGGAGCAGAGGCACCGGCGTCAGAGGGAGCTGCATCCCACATGTCCCAGGAGGCTGAATCCACCGACCGTGAGGGCACCAGGGGATGGAGGGCGAGGGGAGCACCATGGCGGAGACAGGAGGGGACAGTTCGGACAGTGATACCTCCTCTGATGGAAGCTCCCTGGTGGTGGCGGACACCTCTGTGGCCACCTCAACTACATGTACAGCCACCACCCCCCTTACCAGCACTGCCCTCCCAGCAGCCCCTCATCGAGTTGCATGTGCCCGCTCAACCATGTGGGTCGGCATCTCCTTCGCCCCAGGCACCTCAGGCCCTGCCCCAGTCAGCCATGCTGCCCTGAGTGAGGAGGCTATTGACCTCCTGCGATCCATCTCTGTTGGGCAGTCAACCATAGTGGATGCCATCCAGGGGCTGGCAGCCCATTTGCAACAAACAAATGCATTCCTGGAGGGGATTCACTCTGGCATGGCAGCCCATCAGAGATTAATCCAGGCTCTTGCCTCCTCCCTGATGGCAGCCATTGTCCCTGTCTCTAGCATCCCCACTCCAACTTCCTCTACCCAGTCCCATTCCCTTGAACCCCAACCTATCCCAAGCACACATTCAGACACAAGGAATGGCTCAGGCAAACACAAGAACCACACATCATCCCACAGGCACTCACACAAACACCATCCAGAATCACACACACCAACATCCACTGCCTCCACTGTGCCCCCCTCCTCCTCCTTGTCCACCACCCTCCCAGTAGCATCTCCAATCACACCTGCATGCACTATATCCTCATCCACTACCGCATCACCATCATGCCTATCACTACACACACCTCACTAGCAGTCACCACCCCCACATCCATGCACACGTCCCCTGTGTCCTCTCCACCTGTGTCTGTGCCCCCTCCTCCCAAAGTACACGAACACAAGCACTCAGACACCCAACAGCCATCCACCTCACAACAGCATCCAGCACATGCACCTGCACCCAAACACAGCAGACTGACACCTCCTACAACCACTCCCTCTTCCTCCACTCCCAGACCTTCACCCTCTTCCCACCCCATTGTCCATAAGAAGCTTTTCCTCTCCGTCATTGACCTCTTCCCTACCCATCCCCCCATCCTTCACGTCAGGCCAGGGTGGTCAGAACCCAGGCTAGCACCTCAGCCACCCAGTCCACGGCCACAGTAGTGTTGGCAGCTACTGCAGGTGGGAGAGGCTCCAGGGAACCAGACATAACCACTGACAGTGTGCCTGCACCAGCTGCCAAAGTGAAGGACAAGGAGGGACCACCAGCTGTGAAGGGCAAGGGCAAGGAGACACCACCAGCTGTGAAGGGCAAGGAGGCACCACCAGCTGTGAAGGACAAGGGAAAGGAGGCACCACCGGCTGGCAAGGTGAAGGAGAAAGAGGAACCACAAGCTGGGAAGGGCAAGGGCAAGGGGCCTGCCCCTGCAGGCAGGAAGGTCAGGAGGTCTGGTGCAGGGCCTGAATCTGATCCCCTACCACCAACCATGGCGGTTCAGCCATCCGAGGCTGCAGGGGACGGGCAGGAGCCTCCCCCCCCCACCGGCCAGCACTGCCAGCAGCCCCAGTGGGCAGCCATCTGAGGCTGCAGGGGACAGGCAGGAGCCCCCCCCCCCCCACTGCCAGCACCGCCAACAGCCCCAGTGGGCAGCCATCCGAGGCTGCAGGGGATGGGCAGGAGCGTCCCCTCACCACTGCCATCACCACCAGCAGTCCCAGTGGGCAGCCATCCTAAGCTGCAGGGGACGGGCAAAAGCCTCCCCCAACCACTGGCATCCCCGACACCAGCTCTGCAACTGCCACCACTGAGCAGCCCTCACTGCCGGCGGGCAGTGTGTAGTCCTCCCTCCATGGACTGTAGTGCGTCCTGGTCCCTTCAAATCCTGTGGGTGTGGCACCCAGGTGAGAGACTGTGACCTTGCACTCCCCATGTGATGCTTCACAGGGCACAATGCACCCTCCAGAACCAGTGGAAGGAGCCATCCATGCACCCCCTCCTTGCCAGGATGAAGCACACTGGCACACAGCCCCCTCCAGAACCAGTGGAAGAAACCATCCACTTACCCCCTCCTTGCCAGGATGAAGTACACTGGGCACAAAGCCCCCTCCAGAACCAGTGGAAGGAGCCATCCACTCACCCCTTCCTTGCCAGGATGAAGCACACTGGGCACAAAGCCCCATCTAGAACCAGTGGAAGGAGCCATCCACTTACCCAATCCTTGCCAGGATGAAGCACACTGGGCACAAAGCCCCCTCCAGAACCAGTGGAGAAGCCATCCACTAGAGAGACTGTGGCTTTGCACTCCCCAGGACCAGGCAGTGGGCAGACCACCCACTAAAGAGACTGTGGCTTTGCACTCCCCAGGACCAGGCAGTGGCAGACCACCCACTAGAGAGACTGTGGCTTAGCACTCCCCAGGACAGTGTGATGGGCATGTAACCCCCTCCAGGGCCAGTGGTGTTGTTCCATCTTCCGGCTGAGGTGCCCCCGTTCCCTGTCCCCTGAGGTGCCTGTGTATTTTTGACCTGATGCCCCTGCAGTGTTGTCTTCTTGTTGTTGCAGGAGTCAAGTGGGGTCATGGCCTATGTGTTGTGGCCCTGTGGCCCACAGACATTTTGTGGACTGGGCAGTGTCCCTCCATTTGTATATATGTATATACTGTTTTGAATATGAAGCATGACTTTCTACTATTTTATCTTATTACACTCACTTTAATCAATTCCTTTTGTCCCTGCATTATTCCTGAGGGGTACGGGGTGAAAATTTAATGTTACTGCATCTGTTTGTGTGTATGGTGTTGGGGGTGGGGGTGTTGCCTGTTGCGTGTGTGTGTCACTCTCTTTTTCCTCCCCCCTCCCTTTTGTGCTAGGCTGCAGTACTCACAGTGGTTGTCTTCGCTTGCATTGGTATTCATGGTGAAGGAGATAGACGAGCATGGGGAACACCTGCAACTCTGGCTCCATGGCGGCGTGTTTCTTCCTTGAGTCTCCAGGGGTGAGTCGTTTCCCTTCTGTGCACTGTTTCCGCCGTGTTTTTGATGTCATTGGTATCACCCCGGAAAAGGTGGTGGATAGGCCTGATGTAATACTGTGGGCGGCACATTGTCTTCCACCTGGCTGTTGGCGGTTACCGCCGTGCTGCTTGTTGCTACTGCCGTGGCAGTCGGTGTGTTAAAGTGGCTGTCTCTGTGAGCGGTGTCCGCCGTGGTCATAATTCCATTTTTTTCACCACCGGCCTGTTGGCGGTATTACCGCTGCTTTATCACCGACCGCCAGGGTTGTAATGAGGGCCATAGTCATTTACGTCTAAGGGGACATCTTGAATATCCGGTCTTGGCTTGGTGCACAGTTCAGTCACATCAAAACAGTCATGCTCAACCTCATCCTCGCAGTTGCTTTCATTTTCAACAGGATCTGGCAACATTTAAAACATTACAACACTTAAGATTCACATTTGGAGATCCAAGGGTCAAATGAGCACATGTTAAATACTGTGCTATAGTACAGGTAAGTAAAATCTCCACTAATTGAGGAATACAATCATTCAGGGGCTGGCCCATAACAATACCTTCACATTGCTCTACGCTTATGCTTCGTGCAGCCACAGCTCTTAAACAGCTGGGCAATGCAGAAGCTAGAGGATCAAGTGTGGCTTAGGAATAAGCCACAGGCTTGTTGGAAGTTCCATGTAACCGGGCCAAAACTGAGACAGCACATCCACCCCTCCCACAGCAAAACAAAGGAAAACATTTACTGTAATTAGGTATTTCCTGAGCTGGGGCTTGGTACGAGCTTCTTCTCACCTCAGTGAAAGCACGCATGCATTTGTCATCAAATGGTACCAGATCAGACCCATCCTTGTGTGTCAGTCTGTAAGGGTGTAGTCAAAAAGGAAAAATTCACAATCCATTGGTGGCAGTACCCAAACATTTCCAGGAACATTCAGACTTCCCTCTGAGTAACTGGGGGATTCATCTGCATGTTTGCTGAACTTCTCCCATGGGACACATTTCTTTCACATTTCTCTGTGGTGACCTAAGTATTGGACTTCCTTTTTACAGTACAGCAACTCTATAGGTGAAACTTTATGTCCATTTTCTCCTAAATGGTTCAAAAGAGCTAGGATATCTCTTCTGCATGCTTGTTGAGTATTTGACGCAACCAACAGGTCATCAATATACTGCACCGAGACTGAATGGTAGGGCATTTTATGGGACTCCAAATTCTTCCTAAAAATCTGATTAAAGATTGATGGCGATTCCATATAACACTGAGGAGTACAACACCATGTTAAAATATGACTGCCAAATTTAAATGTGAAAAGGAAGTGGCTGTCCTCATGCAGGGGAATAGAAAGGAAGGCTTGACACAAGTCAATGACCATAAACCATTCTGCTTTGGGTCCTTTGGGCCAGATGTATGAAAACTGGGGTCTGCGAATCGCAAAATGCGATTTTTAAGAAATCGCTATTTCCGAGTCGCAATTGGCCATGTAACAAAATTGCGATTCGGAATTAGCGATTTCTTAAAAATCGCTATTTTTGGTTTGCAAGGCCCATTTGCCGAATGGCAATTTGCATTCTCGCAATTTTGCGATTTTTTTGCGATTCGGTAAAAAATCGCAAAATGCGAGAAAGTTTGAGAATGCACACCTGGAGGAGCCTGATGACTCATCAGCAGGAAATGAGTCATCCCAGGCAGGTACAAGTGCCACACCCAAACCAGCATCCAGAGTGAGAGCAGCCCAGCCACTGTGAGGAGCACTGTGAAGGAGCAGCATCACATAAGCCACAATGGAGCCCCAAGATCCAGGATCTGAGAAGCAGGAGAGGAAGCGCAAACTGAAGTTCAGTGAGCAGGAGCTGGAGGTCTTAACAGAGGAGGTGGTGAGGAGTCATGACCGCCTGTTTGGCAAATCATCCCTCCAGGTGCCAGAGAGTGAGAAGAGGAGAATCTGGCTGGAGATCCAAAGCAAAATTTGCGCAATTGGAGTGGCCCAGCGCTCCATTGAAGAAATCAAGAAGTGCTGGTATGACCTGCGGTCCCGGGCAAAGGAGAGGGTGGCAAGGCGACTTGCAGAGGCCAGGAGCACAGGAGGTGGACCACCAACCGAGCCACCTGCCACACCACTGGAGGACCTGGTGGAATCAACTGTCCTACCGGAAGCAGTGACAGGGGTCACAGACATAGACACCTCCGCTCAACCAAGTACCAGCCAAGGTAAGTGCAAATGTTGTCGTGTGAACCAAGTATGTGCATGCATAAAAGCCCCTTAGGAATTAGCGTGAAGTAGTGTGTGAAGTAGTCAACTCCACATCTTAGTAGCAGCACAACAATGCATTATGGGAGTCGTGGTCCACAAACTAGTACAGACAGTGGCATAATAATGTAAGCAAGCATAGTGACACCCAAGTTAACACAACACACACTACACCATGTAGAGCAGTACCTATAGCTTTATTGCCATGTCTGGTCAGATAATGTAACATACAGAACTGACATGCTGCATATTGTTGTTGCAGGTGGGCCTGGCACATCAGCCACAGCAATTACAGGTGTAGGGGAGACGGACACACAGCTGCCCTCTGACACCGACACCAGTGAGTCCATCAATCTCCCAGCTGCGCGCCGCAGGGCCAGGCCATTGCCACTTCCAGACCTCAGTGGTGACTCTGATGTGCAGCAGGAGAGTCCAGGCACACCATCTGCATCCGGGATGCGCAGCCACGTACCAGAGGACAGGGGTCATTCAGCGCATTGTCGAAGTGCCCCAGTATCCCAACAGCAACTGCAGGAGGCAGCTGACGGTACATCCCTGTTTGGTGGACTTGAGGCTGCTATGTTGCAGCAACAGCGCCTGCAAAATAGAAGAATACAGAGTCTGGACAGGAACCTTAGAGTCCACAACAGGAATACAGTTGGCCTGCATCAGAGACTTGACACCCTGAATGAAAACATCAACCAGCTGCGTGAGGGACAGGTGCAGGCCTCCCAGGACACTAGGGAGCTGACCACTGCAGTGCGTGACCTGTGTGAGGAGCTGAGACATGAAAGACTGAGTAGAAGCAGACACGAGCACCGTTTTCGCACCATGTTTGCAAACTACTGCAGGTTCTCCAATCGTATGGCCAACTCCACCGCCCTCATCGCCCGTCGTGCTGTGGCTGCCCAGGTAGAGGCTGCACACACCAGCAGGGATGTGGTCCAGGCCCTTGTCCAGATCACCACTGTGGTAGAACAAGTAATGGGACAGAGGTCGGCCACTCCCAGTGAGGTTGACTTGGGGGACACGGAGGACACCTCGAGCCTCAGTAGTGTGCACGTACCTGCTCCAGACCACAGACGGCGCAGTGCCAGGCGCAGCACTGCCACAGAGGTTGACATTCAGGGTGCCAGTGATTCAACTGGGTACCCCAGTGGTGTGCGAGGGAGGAGGAAGTGAATCTTGCCGCATTGACTCTGGTGTCCCCACTATGAAGTAATAGTGTGGGACTCAGTTCATTTGTTGATTTTCGTTTTTATCAATCCCCTTTTTACTTTTTCCATCAAAATTCATAACGTGCCATAAAGGAATAAATATTTTTCTCACTATAGCTACAGTAGTCAGTGGAGTTTGATTATACATACTCACGTCTGAAATGGTTGTGTGTGATGTCAGCACGCCTTTGCCTTCCCTCTGCTGCACTGGTCCTGTCTGCTGGCTGTAGAGGTGGCATGGGATCGTCATCCTCATCTGATTCACTGTCACTGATTTCTATAGGTATGCCCCTGGTTGTAGCTATATTGTGCAAGATTGCACAAGTAGCCACTATTCTACATGTGGTTTCTGGACTGTACTGTAGTGCCCCTCCACTCTTGTGGAGGCAGCGGAAGCGACTCTTCAGGAAGCCAAATGTACGCTCCACCACGTTGCGAGTTGCCCTGTGTGCTGCATTGTATCTCCGTTCTGCCGGTGTGGTGGGATTGAGGTAGGGCGTCATCATGTAGGTGCGCACTGCATAGGCACTGTCTCCTGAAAGGGACAGAAGGTTTGTTGAGTACCTCAGCCATCTGACAAGGGTTTGTTTCCTATGCGCCATTGTAAAGAGTGACATTACCGAGTAGATATCCTTCACCAAACTCCCCAGCTAGCAGTCTTGTGTAAATGCCGCTGTGACGAAAGATGTATGAATCATGTGTGCTCCCTGGGTACCTGGCCACAAGATCATTTATGATGTAGGAAGCATTGCATATCACCTCTATATTCATGGAATGTTGGTGTTTACGGTTTCGGTACACATACTCTGTGACAGAAGGTGGACATATTGCCACATGTGTGCCATCTATGGCACCTAGGACGTGGGGGAACTGTGCTATCTGATAAAAGTCATTTTTTGTCTGCTGTATTTCCTGTGGGGTGTGGGGGAATCTGATGTACTGTTGGAGTTTGCTTATCATGGCGTTGATAAATGCATTGAAGAATCTGGAGAGGGTGCTCTGTGTGACCCCCCAGCCGCTGCTATAACCCCTTGATAGCTCCCTGAGGCGAGTAGGTGTAAGGAGCATAATACCTGCACATGGGTGAGGATACTATGGGGGTTATTCTAACTTTGGAGGAGGTGTTAATCCGTCCCAAAAGTGACGGAAAAGTGACGGATTTACCACCAGCCGTATTACGAGTCCATTATATCCTATGGAACTCGTAATACGGCTGGTGGTATATCCGTCACTTTACCGTCACTTTTGGGACGGATTAACACTCCTCCAAAGTTAGAATAACCCCCTATGTGTCCTTAGTGTTTTGTGCTGCAGTATGGGTTGTAGCTCAGCTATCAGATCAAGTATCATGGCTGAGTTCAACCTATACCTCTCATATATTTCCTCCTCTGTCAGGTCAAAAAGTGTAACGCGCACTCTGAAAATGCGCTCCTGTCTCCTCCTCCCTCTCCTCAAACCTGCCAGGATCCTCATCCTCCTCGCCATGACGTAGAGTGCAGCCATTGTAGTAGGGAGTCTGAAGCATTCTGGGCCTCTTTATATAGGTTGCACCTGGTTACCACCTGCTTTCACTTAGTGGTATTTTGCATGTGCAAAATCCCATTCTGCGAAAAATCGCTATTTGCGATTTTTTGATGCATCTCTTTGCGATTCGGATTTTGCGATTCGCATTTTGCTCCTCGCAATTTCCTACTGGAAATACCGAATCGCAAAATGCGACTCGCAAAACCCGGTTGCAACGCAAAAAATCAAAATTTTTGCAATTTCTTATTGTTGGTCTGCAAATGCCTTTCATGCATCGCAGACCATGTTTTTGCACTCGCAAACGGGCGATTTTTGCGATTCGCACCGTTTGCGAGTGCAAAAACTTTTCATACATCTGGCCCAAAATCACTGCTGGATTTGGTACAACAGGACAAGATGGAACGACAATTTTGTTCACTTTTCTCAAATACTAAACTATCCTGTATTTTCCACTGGGCTTCCACAATCCTGAAAAAGAGGAATTACAAGGGCTTCTCAAAATTTCCTTCAAAACACCTCGCTGAAACAGACTCTCAATCAAGGGGGTTATTCTTGCAACTGTCTTGAGTGTCATGTTGTATGACATTATTATCGGATACACTGCATTTGACTTTACTGTGATTTTGACCGACTCATCTCCTTTTATGAGACCATTATTTCTTCTGGAAAAATCCCAAATTTCTGGATTGACGGTTTGCTGCAATGCTTCTGGAAAATTATGCATGTTATCACTATATACAGCGTGATAAGTGAGTAATGCTCTACATTTTTACAAGGGACATCTTCCTCATTTGTTTGTATGTCTATTCCTTTAGGTGTACAGCTAACTTAACTTGCATAACAGGTCACATCTTAACAGATATACTGAACCTGAATCGCAAACCACAAACTGGTGTTTGTCTTTAAATGAAAATATTTTTACTGGAACATGTTCTGTAACACGATTTATCAATTGCTTCTTTGCTACTCCAACAACCTGAATTCTTCTTCCTGATAAGGGCAAGTCAGGAACTTCTGCTGTTCTGGCAGTGAAACGTACAGCTCCAGTGTTGACCAATAATGTTACATCCTGTCCCATAACACTTGCATTTACATAGGGACCAGGTTGATCTACATCTAAGGATGCGGCTAACATGAAATTCTCAAAATCAGAGCTATCAATGTGGAAAGTTTCTAAGAATTCATCAACACTTAAGTCAATTCAGGGAAACTGTGGACCTATGTGATTTACATTTGCATTTGCAATTTGATTTTTGTTTACTTTTGTCATCTGATTCATGTTTTACCGAGGATCAAAATCCCTTGCTGCTATGGCTTTGGGGCTTGTAGAATCTGCATTTGCTGTCCCAGAGACACTTGTACATTTGGAATTTGGGGTCTTTGGACTCTCTGAATTTGAACCTGATTGTTACCTTGAGTCTGAGCAACTCCAGGATTCTGTACCAAATTATTCATGTTATTATAGGGACATTCCCTCCACCAATTACCATATTTCAGCAAGCATGACATGGACTTGTTTTTTTCAGTGAATGAACATCAACTAAATTACCATTCTAAGCTACATGGACATCATGTCCTCTACCTCTAGATTGAACCCCATTATCAAATTGCTGTTGCAATCCTTGCATTCCATTTGTGCTCACCATCATTGGTGGATTCTGATGTATTTTACTCTCAGCTTTCAGCTGTATCACCATCAATTTCTCCCTCAACGTTTTCTGCTTCAATTCAATTTCATAATTACAGTGCGTTGCTAACTTCAGGAACTCATCATCCGGCTTGTTTTGGCAACAACTTAAGTGCTGTTGAGTCATTGTATTAATTTTGTGCTTCAATCCTTGCACAAATTGAAATACAAAATGACCCAGATTTTTCAGCTCAATGTTCTGAGTATCATTGTGCTGTTTGAAAGCTTGTAACAATCTCTCACAGTATGCATAAATTGACTCTTTTGTTTCCTGTGCTATCCTGTCAATTTTCTATCAACTAATGTATTTCGGAGAAAAGCTATTCTTCAGGAATTCAGTTACCTTGTAATACTTTTTCATCACCTGTTACTGGATCCCTCGAAGGTTTACGTTCTGGCCAATAAGCACATCTTTTGCACTCTGTCCACAATTCAACTGGAACTACAATGTCAAACAATATGCTCAAATCTTCACACAGGCATTTCGAAAGGTTCACAAATCTCTCTGTCTGCTTCTGCCATTCCACTGGTTTCTTTCTCAATCTTGAGTAATCATTTGTGAATGATATTATATCACTCCTTCTCCAAGGTACATGTATGTAACCTCCACCTGGTATATCTCTCATCAGCACCATTCTTACATTTTCTTTAGCCAGACTTGCTCCTGCTGGAGACAATTTCTGCTTTGCTTTCTTCTGATCTCTTTTCTTTGCCCATCTGCCTTCCAATTTATCTAATGCTCCCCATGTTTCAATGTATGTAATCACTTCATATTATGGATATTTTTGTTACTGAACTCTAATCAGCAACTTCTCTTTGAAGTTTTAGATTTTTCTAAATCTATTTCTATTTTTTTGGCCAATTCTGCTAACTTCTCATAAGTCAATCCTACACGTCGAGTTACATCTTTGTACATGAAGTGCAATTCATCTTCTGTGTTTGTTTCTAAATGCACGATCTCTAGTGTTCTCATAGTTAATTCATTTAATTCTAATTTCAATCTGGGCACATTCGCTCTTCTGTCTCTCTCTCTGGTACCTCTTCTGAGCTAATTTAACCATGTGTGTCATCTGTCTTGCCGTGTGGACTTGGAATCTTTAACCAATCAGTTAACTGCTGTGCTGAAAGAACTTGCAAAATTATATTATTTCTTTGGGGTACTACAATGTGCACTCATAATCTGATCTGTTGTAGGCATATAAGGAAGTAGGGATCCCCGAGTAAACTTCACTTTAAGAATTGGTCCTGCTTGACTTAACATTTGACTAGCTTCTACACATCATGTAGATGTTAAAGTTTGGACAACAGAAGCTATTCCTCACATCTCTGAATTGTTTGAATATACCGATCTCTATATATCAACTGGCAATTTCCCTGCAGATGCTGTTGGCTTTTCAGTAACGACTGAAAGATTCATTGACTTGGTATTACTTCCAGGGTTACCTGAAGCATACAATGGAAGAACTGGACCTATAGTCTCAGCAAATGTCAGTGCTTCAGGACCCATCAAATTTTTCTGACTCTGTGGAATTTGCATTCCATTTCTTTGACCTGTTAAAACAGTACTGAAAGTCTGTCCAGTTTGATTGAGGGTAACATTCAACATTCTCTGCACTAGTGTACACATACCCATAGTCTGATTCGGATTACAGTTCTCCACAGGTGTTGTCACTGTAAGTGTCTATGCCATCTGAGTCACATTAGGACTTGGAATTACCTGATTAATAACTGGTCTTGTAATGGACTGTGCTGTATTAACAGTCACAATTGATGGATAAACTACAGGCACTTGTACTAATGGACTTGCAGGTGTACTGGGAACCGTTTGAATCAGGGTCTGTGTAACTGGAGCAGCTGGCACATTTGTGGCTAAATTCTGGACTGCTTCCTCAACCGAGTGATTTGATTGGGGGAGATTCTGTTTTCTGCAGTCTATTCTCAAATGTTATCATTTCCCTCTGTCTTGCAACAAGTTCCCGAATTGAAAGAGATTCAAATTGTGCAGGTCTTGGAGGAGACTTTGATTCACACATTACTCTCCTCAAATTGCCTACAATTCTCAGATTAAATGTTCCATAACAAGGAAATGATAATGGACCCTCATTTTCAGTTACTTTACACCATTGTTTAACCCAAGGCATGCTGAAACTTCATTTGCTTCTGACTCTTCATAAGCTTGTGTTCCCTGAAGTTCAACTTTTTCACCCTCTCTAACTAGAATAAACACATCTACTCTTAGTGCTCTTCTTAAACCTTTGAGAAATGTAATTTGTCCTCAAATTCAGTTAAGCACAATGATTTGCAAGCAAATCAGGAAATAAATTCAGTCCCACAATCCTTTTTGCAAGTTGTTCTCAACCAATAGCAACAAAGTACTGTCCAGCAATACCAGCGCGGCTTCACACTAACCAACCTATACCAGCACTGCTCAGAATGACGTCACACTCACTTCTCTCAGCAGCTGCAATCGCTTCACAATTGTCTTTCACACAATCGCTCACTCAAACCTAATGTCAAATATTGCAAGCAAAAACCAACAACCTGTCTGCACACTACGTGTAGGAACTCAAATGCTACACTTCCGGATATGGATTTCACAATTATGCAACAGGTGAAACTTGACCACCACTTCTCACTCCTGGTTGACAAAGATCCTCTGTAGTCCTTTGGGATTCACCAAATACCAACTAAGAACTCACACTTACTAAAGAAAAACTACTGTCACTGTCAATGGAGCCTCATGACAAACACCTCACTGCAGACAATAAATTAACCATGTTTCTTCTACACTTGCGCACTATCCCAGGATCTTAGACCTTGACAGACCCATCAGCAGCAACAACCGCAGACATTTTTTAGGACAAAGTGCCACTATCACTTTGGGTACAACGACTCCGCAAACCACTTCACAACATCACACTTCACCACCATCTTCAAGCATCACAAGCTCAGATCTCTATTTATAGTCACGCAACATGTACAAGTGACATCTGAAGGCACAACACTGGAACTTCATCAATCTCTGGAATGGGTCATGGGATGACCTACAGGCTAGGCAGATTTTGGACTGGACAATGACAAGAGGTCACTCCTATCTCCCTAACAACCAACAAAAATATGGTACTCCCTCTTATAGGATGAAACTGGGTTCAAGATGGTTGGAGACTTTTCTGCCCCCAACAGACTGATCAGGAAGCCAGCCAACTAGCCTTTGGAGTCAACCTGGTGGTCAAGGGAACGAGATGCAGGTAAAATCCTTCTCTCTTATGCAGGAAGGCAACAAAACAGCAGAGAAGAGGTCCTTCTACAGACCAGCACAGCAATCCTTCTGAATCTTCCACAGGTCCAGAGATGTACTGAAGAGTGTGGTCTAAGGGCCCATTATTTATCCCTGGTGCCATCTTTCTGGAGCTTTCTACCCCTAGGGGTGTCTGGAAGTTCATGCCTCCCTGCCCTGACCTCAGCTTGTCTGGGGACACATTACACTAGTGTGAAATCCTTTGTCAGTGGGCTTAGGCAGAGGCCTTGTGATGTTTACCTCTCATGAAGTCAGAGATGGCCCATCCTGCCAATACATATTCCCTCTTTGTCTCACAATCTGGGAGCAATATACAAAGACCAACTTCCAGCAGCACATAGTCATGAGACCCAGGATATACACTGTAGGCACCATGGGGTCATGACTTGAAAGTGCCAAATTTTCTTGAACTGGCACTTTTAGAATTGTGACTTAAAATCTGACTTTACCATTAACCAGGTTTTTTAATTATAATTCTTGAGACTCCAAACTTGATATTCCTACCTGCTCCCAATTGAAAGTTAGCATCTATGAACTATAATAAGGTAACCCAATGTTATCTTATAGGAGAAGCAGGCCTTGCATTAGTTAAAAACTATTTTTTTCACTGCAAGTACAGTAAAAGTTACAAATACATGCCCAACTCTTTAAATACACTGCACCCTGACCCTGGGGCTGCTTAAGGCCTACTCTAGGGGTGACGTACATGTATTAAAAAGTAAGATTTATATCTGGCAACAAGTTAATTTGCCCAGGTCGAATTGAAAGTTTAAGACTGCACAAGATGCAATGGCAGGCCAGAAACATATTTAAAAGGGCTACCTAAGTGAGTGCCACACTTAGTGGTGGTGGCCTGGTAGTAGTATTTTTTACAGGCCCTGGGAACATGTGCTACCACTTTACCAGGGATTACCTGTAAAATGATGTGTGTCAATTGGGTGTAAGCCACTTTTACCATGTTTTAGGGAGTGAGCACACACATGTTTAGCTCTGGTTTGCAGTGGTTAAGTGTCCAGAGTCTGAGGGCCAGCAAAAATGAGATCAGCAAACATGGAGGTGCAAAGCAAACTTTTTGGGGAAAGACCTACTTAAGGCCGACAGGTCTGACATGTGTCCCCACATGCTGAAAGTAGGGAGAACTACCAAACCTTCTAGGAGTTTTCATCACTAAGGCAGAAGAAAATGGAGAGATGATCAGCAATGGCGTGGTCTGACCCAGGATGGTGTTTCTTTCCCTGTAGGGAGAAGGACCACCTCAGTAGCTCTGAATTCTCACCCCTCATTTGCATGAGCCATCTGAGGGACCTGTGGTCTGTCTGAACCCAGAACAGATAGGGTCTCAGCTTCTACAGTGTCCAGAAACACAACAAAGCCCTTCCTCTCAACAGCACTCCACCTCTCTTCCAAGGGATATAACCTCCTACTGATGACGTTTACAGGTTGTTCTAGGTCCTCCTCATTGAACTGAGATAACACAGCCCTTACGCCATGCTCTGAAGCATCTGTCTGTACAACTTGGAGAAGTCAGTATCCTTGAATAAGGGTGGTGTAGACATGGCCTCTTACATATTGTTGAAGGCTTTTTGACAGGCTTCCACCCAGATTGTGCTGCTTTTTTGAAGTCAGCTCATTTAAGGGGGCAAAACAATGTCACAGCCCTTAACAAATATTCAGTAATATCTGGTGAGACCTAGTAAAGCCCTTACCTCAATCTGGGTTTTGCTCCTTGCCTACACCCACCATATGGCCCAGATACACTACGGTACTGACACTGACTAGTCTTGATAGTCAGGCCCACCTGCTGTAGGGTCTAAAGCACCTCCTGGGGGTGGTGCAGGTGTTGCAGTCAGCTGGAGCTGAAGACAGCTATGTCATCTCGATAGGTGACAGAGAATACCTCTTTCCCAGGCAGCATCCTGTTCACCAATTCTAAATGGTGGCACACATATATTTAAGCCAAAAGGCATCACCCTAAAGAGGAAGTAGCCTTCTCGGATTGAGAATGCAGGCATCTCTTTTGCCCCTCAGTCAGTGCAATCTGTGAGTACCCTGATATTAGATCAAAAATACTGAGGAATTTGGAAGCAGCCAGCCTGTCTTTGAGCTCATCAACTCGGGTGATGGGGTGTGCATTATTGTTAGGACACACAGAACCGTTCTGGGGTGGTGCTCAGTGGGACAGCCTTAGGTACCACCCAAACCGGACTGGACCAGTGACTGTTGGTATAACATCAGCATCTTGCAGACTTCCTCCTTGATACTGGCCCTCACCCTGTCTGACAGACTGTACATTGTATTTTTGACAGGCATGCTGCCCCCAGTATCAATGTTGTGGGTACACAAGTGAGTGAGCCCAGGGGTGAGTGAACAGAGAAGAAATCTGCCCCAGTAACTGGCAACAGTCACTCTGCTGTACTGGGGTCAGAGTATGGAATATGTTAACACCCTCTACAGATCTAGTATGCTACTGGATAGACAGGAGTTCAGGGAAAGGCTCGATCTTCTCTACCTCCGTCATCTGTCACCAAGAGGAATGGTGACATCAGACCTCTCAAAGTGTGGTTTGAGGCGGTGTATGTGGAGCACCCTGAGTGGATTTCTAAGGGTCCTAAGATTCACCAGATAGGTGGTTGGCCCCTTCTGCTCCTTAAACTTATTTGGACCTGTTCAACAGTCTTAGAGAGCTCTGGGCTTCTTGGGGTCCATGGCCAACAAGTTCAGGCCAGGTTGAATCTCCACCAGAGTGGTTGTCTGGTCATACCAGAGTTTTATTACCTCTTGACTGGCCTCAAGATTGTCTTTCACCTTTTTCCAGAAGCTCTGCATCTGGTTATGGAGAGCCAGCATGACTACATCCTAAGGGGGTGTTTCTGGGAACTTGCTCCCACCTTTTTCATACCAGGCTGAGAGGTCCCCTAACAGGGCATCAATAGAGGAGTTCAAATCGGCTAAACCCACCCCCTTTCTGTGGCACCTCGCTGTAGGTATCCATATCCACTAGGCATGGTAAAAGGATGCAGCCGTTCTGACTCATGGGCACAGGAGGTCCCATTATCATGCACTTGAGGACCTTGCTGAATCTGTCAACAAGCCAGTTGGTTTGAAGGTGGTAGGGTGAGGAGAACTTGTAGGTTACCCAACACGCATTCCATATGGACTTCATGTATGCAGACATGTATTTAGTGCCTCTGACAGATACCACTTCTTTAGGGGACCCCACTCAGATAGAAATCCCCATTAGGTCCCTAGCCACTGCAGGTACAGTCACCGACCTCAGGGAGATAGCCTCTGGGTACAGGGTTTTATGGCTCATCAAAACCAGGAAGCACCTGTTGCCTAAAGCTATCTTAGAGTCCAATGGACCAACAATGTTGATGCCCACCCTTTCATAAGGGGTGCCAATGACAAGAAAAGCAAACTAAGGACACCTTCAGCTTTCTCCCTTGTTTGCCGCTGGTCTGGGAGGTGGGACAGGACCTACAGTAGGCTCAGTTTTGGTTTCCTGAGGTGGTTCATCAACCTGAACTGTGAGATAGTCCAAGACTAATTTCCTGCTATCTCTCCCCTTCCTCTTCTTGGTAGCTGCATGGGCCATTCCCTCAGGCTCCAGGCTTCCTTGAGTCCCCTCTGGGCACCCATTGACTTTGTGGTCATTCAAACCCATTTGGGCAAGCCTAGCATCGTCAGATGGGACCTGAGTTCTACTTCTTTGCAGACAGTATCTCCAGACATGGTAGGGCTCACAGCTACTTTTAGAGAACCTGATCCCCCTCCAAAGGCAACAAAAGCCATTTGGTAGTGACTCTCACAGTTATCTGTGACTATGACCTGGTGGAATACATTAGGAATTACCTGCTCTGAGGACACCAAATGACACATCACAGTAGTCATAGTGTCGCCTGTGTCTACTAGAGCCTCCGCCATGTGTCCATTGATGGTGATCCACTGCCTATACTTAGAACTATTGAAAGGCATATGGGCTTTTGGCACCATGTCTCTATCCCCTAGGGATACTAAGGTAACTTCTGCCCTCTCCCCCAAACTAACCTTGACCACCTCCTCTAGCACTACACTCACCAACCCAGGTGTCTGCCATCTTGGGGCATTGTGTGTCTGCCTTGGAGTTCCCATACTTGTAACACCTAGAACACTAGGGGTTGAAAGTCCATGTTTGTTAGTCATAAAACCCCTTTGTTTTAGGTTCAGACTGGAACTGGTTGCTGTTTTCTTGGGAATTTTAGTTGGGGTCTATAGAATACTCATTATTGTCAAATTTCCCTATTTCCTCTGGTTTTCCCTCCAGCAGTCAGCCTCCTTAGTTATCCCCCTACGGTCAATGAACTTACAGTTATTCCGGTGTTTGAACAACTCTGGAAAACAATTACTGAACATGTCCTCTCTCGCAAACAGATCATACAGCCTTTTGTAATCATTCACCACACTGCCCTTCACCCAACCGTCCAGTGCCTTGCAAAAGGTACACATGAAATCCAAAGGGTGTCCATCATGATGGGGAGGGGTACATCATCTTGTCCACCTTCTCTAGGGCATTCCTCCCTTTTCTTGGTACGTGCCTCCAGAGGCTGAATCCCCAATCCTTGTCAGGGCTCTATGCTCTCCAGAGCAACCTCACAGGCTTCAAACCACTTTTCATTATAATCTCCCACAACAAATTTAGGCAGCAGATCCTTTGGGATGAGGATCCTCCTGTCTTCAGAGGGCACTGCAGGTATTATTGCTGGGCTCTGCTTTCTGAGCTCTTCGATCTAGCTTTCTCAGACTTAGCTCGTAGCTCATTCTCCTTTCCTACATGGCCAGTTTCTTTTCGGTTAAGGATCTCTCTGACTTAGTTTTCTTTATTTCCATCTTGAGCTTGGCCATCTGCAGCCTAAACTTCCTTTCAGCCGTTCTGCTTGCCAGCCCTTCTTCAGACAGGCCTTGTGAAGACACTGCTATCTGCGATGGCAGGGAGTTCTAACTCAGTAAATAAGCCATTCCCTTCCTCTGAGTGTTACATCGCAGGGCTTGCATCCAGACCTTGCTCCTGTTCTGCAATATCACCCTCTTTATTCCCATCTTCAGTTGGTGGCAGCAACTGATTAGCCTCTTCCCAGCCCCTCAGAGCTTTCTGAAGCACCAATTTCTTGGTGCCTTTCCTGGTTGGAAGTCCACTTTCCCCACAGAATGGTTTGAGCTCAACCACAGTGCATCTATCCAGGGTGGCCAGCTCAAATTCCGTTACTGCAGGTATGATCACAGACAGTCAGGTAGAATGAGAGTCGACTTGGAAAAAGCAAAATAGCCAATCAAGGGGAATTAAAAATCAAATTGGTATCACATTTTTTATCTGGAGTTTGTTACAACACAAATAACGATATGACACTGCACAAACACAAGCCCTAATCTCACTGCTGAACTCAATGTAGGGAACTGAGTTACAGGTTGAGGGGGTAGTACTGTACTGAAAGAGAAACTACATTTCCTGTCAGGGTAAAGTTCAAGCAAGCCCCAAATTAACCTATGCTACTGCCCTAGAACTCGCTTACTGAGTGTGTCCTTTCTTTTTTGACTGTATTTTTGAGATTATGGCCCTCATTCCGACCTAGGCGGGCGGCGGGCGCCGCACGCCGGTCGGTAAGTGCCGAAAGACATTCCAACTTTCCCGCTGGGCCGGCGGGCGCCCTCCAAAAGAGCGCCCGCCGGCCCAGCGGGAAAGCCCCTGCAACAATGAAGCTGGCTCCGAATGGAGCCGGCGGAGTTGCAGGGGTGCGACGGGTGCAGTGGCACCCGTCACGATTTTCACTGTCTGCTAAGCAGACAGTGAAAATCTTTGTGGGGCCCTGTTAGGGGGCCCCTGCACTGCCCATGCCAGTGGCATGGACAGTGCAGGGGCCCCATAGGGCCCCACGACACCCGTTCCAGCCAGCCTGGTTCTGGCAGTGAAAACCGCCAGAAACAGGCTGGCGGGAAGGGGGTCGGAATCCCCATGGCGGCGCTGCAAGCAGCGCCGCCATGGAGGATTCCCTGGGCCAGGGGAAAACCGGCGGAAAACCGCTGGTTCCCCTTTTCTGACCGCAGCTTTACCGCCGCGGTCAGAATGGCCCTGGAAGCACCGCCAGCCTGCTGGCGGTGCTTCCATGGTCCCCGGCCCTGGCGGTTTGAAACCGCCAGGGTCGGAATGACCACCTATGTTTTGTACCTTATTTTAGGACCCATTGCCTTATGAAACTGAGGCTTATCGCCCACCTGTGAGGTGTCTGTTGAGTTAAAGGAATTTAAGAGTTCCCCAAGCCCACAGACTTTAAGAGTTCCCCAAGCCATACTTGCCTTTAAATTTGCACTATCACTGTGTTCTGTAGCAGCTCACTTGGAATGCTTAATAGAGCTGATTAGATGATAGTTAAATACATAGCACATTAAACTTTGCTGGTGGGAGCTTGAAATGGGCCGTTAAATTACCTCTGAACTGTGAAATAATATGACAGTATACCAATGAGCATGCCCTGCTCTGCCACATCTATAAAGATTGCTGAAAATCCTATAAAATTAGCCTGTTAGTAAACTGTTCACATCAATTCTACAATGATTGACAATATACAATATTTTCAATCAAAATATTTTAGAGCTTAAACTACATTTGCATAGAAATGTAGTCACTCATTAAGACTAGATGTTGTTGTGAGGTGAACAAATATGCTCTCTTGACTCAGAAATACCCACGCAGACCTTTCTTGGCAGTTCCAAAGACAGTATTTGGTAACTGTCACGACAGGGAGAAAAACACTGCGGACTGCACCTAAGCACAGCACGACCTGCCTTTATGGTTTTTCGCACATGCCTGTTTACAGGCAAGCTCTTATACACAAATCAGTACAATACTTTATTACATGTGATTAACAATTGATAACTTGCAAGTTTACAGATTAACATGGAATAACCAGGAATTCTTAGGTTAGGACATTACTTGCTCTTTATTAAATGTCCAACAGAGGTTTACGACAAGGATTCTTTGACCTATGAATGTGTATGTGCTCTTTGTAAATGTTATTTATTTGAAGTGTGTGCTGACAGCACTGTGGGTCCGAGACTCCAGGGAGTTTGGAGTTTGGTTTCTTCCCTCACCCATTGTAAATCGTGCACCTGTGTGCTTTGGGCTAATTTAATTATGTGCCCAGTATCTAATTAGTCCGCTATCTGTTTGCAGGCACGGAGAGTGTGCCGGGGACTCGTGTGCTAATGTCATAAACACCTACAGGTTGGTCAAACATGTGTTGTCTTTTAGCACATGACTCATTTATGTTTCTTACTCCGCTACATCCTTGAATGAACCTTTCATCTTGCTCATGTCAGTGTGAGGGTTAGGCCTAAAACATTTTTTGATTTTGAACAGTGATGTAGCTTCTTTTTTTCACCTTTCCTACAACGTCTCCTATGATTCAATACATTCTTTTTCTACTATTTTAACACAGGGCCTGAATTAGATTTAGGCAGAGATGTTTCTTTGTCACAACGGTGATGGATGTCCTGTTCACCAAAATATAAATCCCAAAGTAAATAATGAGATTTATATTTTGGCGGACGGGATATCTGTCACTGTTATGACGGAGTAACCCGTCTGCCAAAATCTAAATCAGGCCCACAGTTTTTAAAGTGTAAAGCTATTATTAGTTGATTCAGAAACAACAATACTTAATTAAAATAAAAAGACATGCATGTATTTCTTTGGAAAAATATTCTCTTTTCTTATTATCATATTCCATATGCATTCTAAACGTATCAAGTCATATTTTCTGTGACAAATTTTACACAAGGGGCTGTTATCTTCTTTCAAGCATCACAGAATGGCTCCATATACCGTGAGGTAGCAGCAAAAAACAATTTTGCAGTAAGTAAACGTATAAAATTGGGGTCTGAATTTACAGGGGTGAAGTAGAGGTGAAGACCATTCAGAAGCAATATCCATAATCCCTGTCCCCATGAACCACAAAAGTCACTATATTAATCTGTGCTTAACCTTCTGCTAGCTTGACACAAAACCAGCAAGCTTAATTTAGAGGAAATGTGTTAAGTATTTATGCAACACTCAGACATTAACAAACACAGCACAGCACAAGAACACTCCACCTAATCTGTAAAACAAATACTGAGCATATGCTCTGTCAGAATCAAATCATATAGGCCCTCATTACAACCCTGGCGGTTGGTGATAAAGTGTCGAAAATACTGCCAACAGGCCGGCGGTAACTACCACCAAATTATGACCATGGCGGAAAGAGCTCAGATAGACAGCCACTTTACCACACCGACCGCCAGGGCGGAAACAACAGTCACCACGGCAGTAACCGCCTACAGCCAGGCGGAAGACAATGTTCTGCCCATCATATTATGACAATCCAATCCACCACCTTTTCCGGGGCGGTACCCACGACATCAAAAGCCTGGTGGAAACAGAGCACAGAAGTCAAAGGACTCACCTTTGGAGACACAGGGAAGAACCAAGTCGCCATGGAACCCGAGCTGAAGATTCGTCCTATGATCTTCTACGTCCTGTCCCACCACGAACACTAGCGACTGCGAAGATGACCACGGTGAGTACAGACACCTAGCACACAGGGGACGGGGGGAGGAAAAAGAGAGTGACACACACACGCACAACACCCACACCCCCAACACCATACACACAATCAGATGCACAAGAAAACATATATACCCCGTACCCCTCAAGAATAATGCGAGGACAACACGAACAGATAAAAGTGAGTGTAATAATATAAATACATCAAAAATACGTACATCGAATCTAAATGTACATACATATGTACAATTCAAGGGACACTGCCCAGTCCTCAACGTGCATGGGCCACAGGGTCACATCACAAAGTCCAAGAACCCACTTGTCTCCTGCAACAACACGGAAAGAACACTGCAGGGGCAACAGTTCGAAATTAGGAAGGCTCCTCAGGGGGAAGGGGAACAAGGGGGGACCTCAGCTAGCAGATGGAACAACACCACTGGTCCTGGAGGGGCCAACATGCCCATTGCTCTTTGTCCAGGGGAGTGCAAGGCCACAGTCTCTCAAGTGAGTGACTTGCCCACTGGCTCTGGAGGGGCAACATGCCCTGTGCTTGGTCCTGGGGAGTGATAGGCCACAGTCTCTCAAGTGGGTGACTTGCCCACTGGCTCTTGAGGGGTCAACATGCCCTGTGCTTGGTCCTGGGGAGTGCAAGGCCACAGTCTATCAGGTGGGTGACATGCCCACTGGTTCTGGAGGAGGCAACATGCCCTGTGCTTGGTCCTGGGGAGTGCAAGGCCACAGTCTCTCAGGTGTGTGACTTGCCTACTGGTTCTGGAGGGGGAAACATGCCCTGTGATTCTGATCCCGGGGAGCATGGAGTGAGCGGCTGTCATATCCACTGGTTCTGGAGGGGGCATCGTGCCCTGTGATCGTCATCCTAGGGAGGATGGGGTGGCTTCCCACTGGTTCTGGAGGGGGCATTGTGCCCTGTGATCTTCATCCTGGGAGGATGGGGTGAGTGGGTGCCATACCCACTGGTTCTGTAGGGGGCATTGTGCCCTGTGATATTCATCCTGGGGAGGATGCGGTGAGTGGGTGCTATACCTACTGGTTCTGGAGGGGGCATCGTGGCCTGTGATCTTCATCCTGGGGAGGATGGGATGAGTGGATGCTATACCCGCTGGTTCTGGAGAGAAGATCGTGCCCTGTGCTTCTGATCATGGGGAGTGCAAGGTTACAGTCTCTCAGCTGGGTGTCATACCCACAGTATTTGCAGGGGTCAGGCCGCACAACAACCCAGGGAGGCAGGTCTAATGAATGTCCCCCGGCGGTGACGGTTGCTCAGTGGTAGCAGTGGTGCTGCTGCTGGTGGTGGTTATGGGGGGAAGTTCCAGCCCATCCCCTCCAGCCTCGGATGGCTGCCCACTGCTGGTGGCAGTGCTGCTGGTGCTGCTGGTGGTGGTTATGGAGGGAAGCTTCAGCCAATCCCCTGCAGCCTAGGATGGCTGCCCACTGATTGTGGCGGTGCTGCTGGTGCTGCTGGTGGTGGTTGTGTGGGGAAGCTCCAGCCCATCCCCTGCAGCCTTGAACAGCTGCCCACTGCTGGTGGTGGTGCTGCTGGTGCTGCTGGTAGTGGGGGGAAGCTCCAGCCCATCCCCTGCAGCCTTGGATAGCTGCACATCCATGATTGGTGGTGGGGGCTCAGACTGAGTCCCTGCACCAGGCCCCCTCTCCTTCCTGCCTGTTGGTGCAGGCCCCTTGCCCTTCCTGGCTGCAGCTGGGGATGGCTCCTTGCTCTTCAGAGCAGCAGCTGGTGCAGGCCTCTTGCCCTTCCTGGCAGCAGCTGAGGATGGCTCCTTGCCCTTCCTGCCAGCAGCTGGGGATGGCTCCTTGCCCTTCCTGCCAGCACTTGGGGCAGGCACTCTTTTCATGAGGCTGGCTGGTGGCCTTGATCCTTTACCACCACGAGTTGCTGTGGACACTACTGGATCCATGGACTGGGTGGCTGGGATGCTTGCCTGGATTTTAGCCACCCTGGCCAGATGTGAAGGACTGGGGGAGGGGTAGGGAAGAGGTCAATGATGGAGAGGAAAAACCTCTTAGGAACATTGGGGTAGGAAGCGGGAGAAGGTTTGGGAGTGGAGGAAAAGGGCATGGTTGGGGGAGGTGTCTGTCTGCTGTGTTTGGGTGCAGGTGCATGGGCTGGATGCTGTTGTGAGGTGGATGGCTGTTGGGTGTCTGAGTGCTTGCGTTTGTGTACTTTGGGAGGAGGGGGCACAGATACAGTGGGAGAGGACACAGGGGACGTGTGCATGGATGGGGGTGGTGACTGCCAGTGAGGTGTGTGCTTTGATAGGTGATATGGTGATGATGGTAGTGGATGAGGATGTAGTGCATGCAGGTGTGAGTGGAGACGCTACTGGGAAAGAAAAGGAGGACGAGGAGAAGGGGGACACAGTGGAGGCAGTGGATGTTGGTATGTCTGCATCTGGATGGTATTTGTGTGAGTGCCTGTGGGATGAAGTGTAGTGCTTGTGTTTGCCTGAACCACTCTTGTGTGTTGTCTTGTGTGCATGCAGGTCTGCCTGTGTGCTTGGGATATGTTGGATGTGAGGGGAGTGGGATTGGGCAGAGGAAGGTGGAGGGGGTAGGGTAGAAACAGGGACAATGGCTTCAATCAGAAAGGAGGCCAGAGCCTGGATTGATCTCTGTTCGGCCACCAAGCCAGTGTGAATGCCCTCCAGAAATGCTTTGGTTTGTTGCATTTGGGCTGCCAGCCCCTGGATGGCATTCACAATGGTTGACTGCCCAACAGAGATGGATCACAGGAGGTAAATAGCCTCCTCAATCAGGGCAGCAGGGCTCACTGGGGCAGGGCCTGAGGTGCCTGGGGCAAAAGAGATGCCCACCCTCCTGAGTGAGCAGGCACGGGCAATTCATTGAGGGGCTGCTTGGAGGGCGGTGCTGGTACAGGGGGGTGGTGGCTGTTCCAGAAGCTGGGGTGGGCACAGAGGTGCCTGCCACCACCAGGGAGCTTCCATAGGAGGAGGTATCTGTGTATGAACTGTCCCCTCCAGTCCCTGCCATGGTTCTCCCCTCCCCCTCCATCCCACTGGTGTCCTCACCGTCGGTGGACTCTGGGTCCTGTGGGGTACAGCTCCCTCCGTCGCTGGTGTCCCTGCTCCTCCGACAGATGATGCTAATGCACATAAGGACATGTTAACAAAACAAAAAGGGGGACGGAAGAGACAAAGGGAACACTTGGTCAATGGCTGCACCAATACCGCAGTTGGCGTAAAAAGCACCCTCACACACAGTGAACAGCCGTACGCACTATGCAGTGTGCTACCAGTAACAATGCTAGTCACCAGGGCATGGGGTGGGACACATTCCGACAACTGTAGCATATCTGGGACCCACACAGCCCTGCCCAGTTGTGGATGCCTACTAGCTAGTTAAGAGGAATATCACATCAGAACCCTGCGCAACATGGGACCTACTCTGCAATGTCAGGCCTGGCCCAGGGTCACCCACAGATACACATCCCCAACCCGATACCACCCTACCATGTATAAGTTCTAATGATGGGCACTGTACTCACCCCCTTGTGGCTGCTGTGATGCCCTCAAGTGCCCATCCAGCTCTGGATAGGCCACCGCCAGTATGCGGGCCATCAGGGGGGGTCAGGGTTTGACGGGCACCCCTTCCTCATTCGGAGGCCATCCCCAGCAGGGCCTCCGACGTTTTCCGTTCCCAGCATCTCAGGTCCTCCCACCGTTTCTGACACTGGGTGCTCTGCATGCCGTAGGCCCCCAGGGTCCGCACGTCCTTGGCGATGGCACGCCATATACCCTTTATTTGATGGGCGCTGACCTGCAGAGAAAATACACACAGGGAAAGGTATTACTCAGACATTCCTGACGGTTACACTCATAGCCCACCATACCCCTTCCCATCCATATTTGCACAGACATGACCTAGCACACAAGTTGCATGTCGCCGAGGGGACAACCACCAACTCCCCCACAGGAGGCGTTCACACACACCACTCCATGCATTCATGCTCCATGCATCGTTCTCACAGTGTACTCACCTGTTGGTCTGGAGGCCCATACAGCAGTCCGTACTGGGGTAGGACCACATCCACCAGTCACTCCAACTCCACCAAGGTGAAGGCAGGGGTCATTTCCCCAGTCACACGAGCCATGGTAGGTTCCAGACACAGGTCACAGCAGCACATGCAGTGTAGGTCCTCTCCTGTTGAAGGTCAGGTAGCAAGTGAGGGAACAGATAGAAAATGGCGGTGACGTCCGCTGCGGCGCATACTGTCACCTCCGCGTACATCACCATTGCCCACTGTACCCCCTAGGGGCCAATATTATCCAATGAGGCGTTGCACAGCGGTTCCCGACCGCCTCCGGCAATGGGGCACAACGTCAGCGGAATTACCTTACTCCCACCTGTCCATCCACACAGGACAGGTGGATGCCATTTCTAGGGAGAGGAGGCCCTGGATCACAACTGCGTCACAGTTCACAATTGTACAATCTGGGCAAATGCCACATATACATTTCAAAATAACATCATGCATTGTACTGTTGTGGCTGCAATGTACAGTTTATGACCGGCTCCACACTCTTTTGCCCCCTAGATTGCAACAGCTGCGGATGAATAGGAGTTGGAGGCAGCCCCCTGATAGACTTGGCAACAATGGAGAACAGGCACATTATCCTCACCTGCAGACTTGACAGAGCCACAATCACTGAGCTGTGTGCCCAACTGGAGCCTGACCTGATATCTGCTATCCGTCACTCCACTGGGATCCCCCCTCTTGTGCAAGTCCTATCTGTGCTAAATTTCCTGGCAACTGGTTCTTTCCAAGTGACAGTGGGCTTGGCAGCAGGAATCTCACAGCCAATGTTCTCAACAATGCCGACCCAAGTGTTGTCTGCCCTGATTAAACACATTTGTAGCTACAGTTTTCCCCCCAAGCGGATGATTTGGCCGAAGTGAAGGCTGACATCTATTCAATGGGACATATCCCCAACATAATTTGGGCGATTGATGGAACACAAATTGCATTTGTCCCCCCCCAGGCAAAATGAACACGTCTACAGAAATCAAAAGAGTCTTCATTCAATGAATGTTCAGATGGTGTGCCCAGCGGACCAGTGCATCTCCGATGTCAATGCGAAGTATCCTGGGTCTGTGCATGTTGCCTTTATCTTGAGGAACAGCAGCATCCCAAATGTGATACACCAACTACAGAGGCACCGGGTGTGGCTAATAGGTGAACCCTGGTTCCCAACCAGTGGATATTGGTGTATGGGTATGATGTGGGCCATAAGGGATAGTGTGTGGCTAAATGTTGTCCCTTGATAGTTGCAGGTGACTCTGGTTACCCCAATCTATCATGGCTACTGACCCCTGTGAGGAATCCCAGGATAAGGGCAGAGGAACATTACAATGAGGCACATGGGCGAACAAGGAGGAACATTGAATGTACCTTTGGCCTCTTGAAGGCCAGGTTTTGGTGCCTCCAGCTATCCCTGAGCTACTCACTTAAGAAGGTCTGCCAGATAATAGTGGCATGCTGCATGTTGCATAACCTTGCCTTGAGACACTGTGTGCCTTTTCTGGCAGTAGGAGGAGGCTGGAGATGCCCGTGTGGCAGCAGTGGACCCTGTGGACAGTGAAGATGAGGAGGCAGAGGATGAGGATAAGGACAACAGAACTGCAGTGATTCGACAATATTTCCAATGACACATAGGTGAGACAGTGGTACTTTACATTTAATTGTCATTTTATTGTTTGAGATTGTCACTGGCAGGCTGTGATTTCCCACTTCTATGCCCACTCACTGTACCATTTGGTAACTCTTTTTGCAGATGGTGGTGCCCCACTATCGCTCCTGGTGCATACACTGCATCCAAATACAGGTCTATCCTATGTGCACATTACTGTACAGTTGAATTACAATGTTTGAACCTTGTTAAACGAATGCATACTTAAATCATTTGACATACTCCATACTTGTATTTTTTCAAATTGTGTTTATTGCAGTGCTAAGAAGAAAAGGGGGAAGTGAAATAGGCTGGGGTGATGATGGAGGAAAGTCCAGGGTATAGTTCTAGTAAATGTGTAGCACAGGTGCGTTGTCCAACGGGGCATAGGAAGGGGAGCAATGTCAGTTCAAGGTGGACAAGGTGACAGAGTGGGACACAAGGGTAACAATCAGGAGAGTCTCATTTTTTGGTGGGGGTCTTGGCAATAGTCTCTGGCTTCTGCCTGAATCGCAGGGAACATTTGCGGGGTGGTTCTCCTTCTGCAGAGGGACGGGTGCTGGTGGCCTGTTGGTACTGTGGTGGGGCCCCCTGTCCACTAGTGGCAGCGGAGGTGGAAGGTAGTTCAATTGTCTGGTTAGTCGCAGGGGCCCACTGTTGTGAGGCTGCCTCCCTCATAATGTTTGCTATGTCTGCCAGCACCCCTGCAATGGAGACCGGGATGGTGTTAATTGCCTGCAAGTCCTCCCTGATCCCCTGGTACTGTCCCTCCTGCAGCTGCCTGTTCTCCTGCACGCTGGCCAGGATCTGGCCCAGCGTATCCTGGGAATGTTGGAATGCTTCCAGGATCTCAGTGAGTGCCTCCTGGAGATTCGGTTCCCTTGGCCTGTCTTCCCCCGGTGCACAGCAGTCTTCCAAGCTTCCCTGTTGTCCTGTGCCTCTGTCCCCTGAACCGTGTGCCCATTGCCACTGACCCAAAGTCCCTGATTGTCTTGGGTATGTGGGGTGCCCTGGGGTCCATGTAGTGGTGGACACACTGCTGATTGATGTGTCCTGGGGACAGAGGTGTGGGTAGGTGGGGTGGGTGCTGTGGTGGTGTTTCCAGATGGGGAAGGGTCTGTGGTGGTGTGTGACTGTTCTTGCGTAACCAACTGTACGGAGGTCCCTGATGGGCCAGGTTGGTCATCCAGATCCAGGGGAGCCAAGTCGCTGTCCTCACTGTGGGCCTCTTCTTTGGGGGGACTGGCTAATGCTGACTGACACCTCTTCTATGGTGACATTGGCTGGGGTACCTGTGGGGATGTAAATGCAGTGTTATTGTTTCTGTGTGTGACATTTTGTGCATGGGTGGGTTGCCCTCTTATGTTATATTTGCCCTGGCAGCTTTAACTTGTGTGAGTTGGTATGTGGTGGGCTAGCTGATTCTCTCCAGTGTGCATTATTTAGTGATAGGTGTCCATGCAGGTCTATGAGTGGTGTCCATGCATTGGTGGTGCATGCAGGGCTTGACATTGGGTTTGGCATTGGGATGAGTGAGATGTGATAGTGGGGTGTGTGGGTAGTGGTGAAGTGATGGGAGTGAGGGTGGGGTTATGTGATGGCATCATATAGGGGGGTGAAAGAAATAAAGAGTTGACTTACCAGAGTCCAGTCCTCCTGCTACTCCGGCCAGGCCCTCAGGATGCATGTTTGCCAAGACTTGCTTCTCCCAAGCTGTTAGTTGTGGGGGAGGAGATGGGGATCCACCACCAGTCCACTGTACAGCTAATTGGTGTTTTGCTGCAATGGAACGCACCTTCCCCTGTAGGTCATTTCACCTCTTCCTGATGTCGTCTCTTGCTCTGGGGTGCTGTCCCACGGCATTGAACCTGTCCATGAACCTCTGCAATAGCTACATCTTCCTAGCAATGGATATATGCTGCACCTGTGCTCCAAATAGCTGTGGCTCCACCCGGATGATTTCCTCCACCATGACCCTTAGCTCCTGCTCAGAGAATCTGGAGTGTCATTGTGGTGCCATGGGTGTTGTGTGAGAAGTGTGGGTGTGTAGGGTGATGTGTTGGAGTGTGTGTTGTGAGGTGCATGGGTGGTGTATAGGTGATGGTGGTATGTGGCTCTGGTTGTGTGAGTGGTCTTGCTGTCTCTCTCTGGCGGCAAATATTTGTAGTCATAAATAGTTGTGGGTAGTGTGGGTGTGTGTTTTATAGTAGTGTGGGTGTGGTGTATGTATGGGTGCCAGGCGTGTGTTTGAATTGTCCAATGTGGTGTTGTTTTATTTGAGTGTGTGTATTTTGAGCGCGGCAGTATGTATCGCCAATGGTTTACCGCCATTGAATGTCCGCCGTGGTGACTCGTGGGTCATAGTGTGATGGGTGTAGTTCTGTTGGCGTAACGGTGTGGGTTTTGATACCGTCAGTTTATCGCTGACCTTTGGTGTGGCGGACTTGTGTCTGTAGCTTAATAGTGATGGATTGGTGTGTGTGTGTCATAATATGGGGAATGGTTATCCGCTGCAGCCGCAGTATGTTGGCAGCAGTCAGCACGTCGGTAAGTGGAATTTACCACCAATGTCATAATGAGGGCCATAATCCTTTGTAATCATCTGTTTTGCTGCCCCGCACCCATCCATTCAGCACCTTATTGGATAAATCAAAACAGTCTATCCAAGTTTGTGTGGAAAGTTTGGTGCTGTCCTTGAACCTCTGGCGGTATTTCTCAGGAGTCAGCCCAAATGTGGCAAGTAAAGCGGCTTTCATGGGTGCATATACATTTTGATCTTGTCGATCTAGTGTAAGAAGTGTGTCCCTCCCCACTACTGGCACATAAAACCACAAGGTCGCCCCCCATTGCTCCTCAGAGACCCCATGAGCCGTTAGTGCAACTTCATAAGCAGCCATCCACTTATCAATGTCATCTGCCACCACATAACTTTTGGGTCTACAAACCTTTTTTCCCCCAACAGGTCCTGCATGAATGCTGCCATCATCACTGCTCAGACTCAGACTGTCTTGCCTTGATATCCAGCTCCTTGAGACTCAGTTCATGAGCCAACAAAAGTTTCTTTTCAGCCAAGGCTCTCTCAGCTGATTTGGCTTCTCTTTCTGCCCTCCTCCCCGCCTGTTGAGCCTCAATTTTTAAGCTTGCCATCTGTAATTGGACCTCTCTCTCCTACCTCCTTTCCTCTCTGGTCAGGCCATGGTCAGAGAAACTGCTCCCTGGTTTGGCAGGGGCCACAATCACAGTGGTAACATCCTTCACTAATGGCAAAAGATCCTCAGAGGTTACATCCTCTGGACCCTCCTCCTCAACATTCTCATCGGAATGGGCTTCTGCCCAGGACCTCAGTGCCATTTGGAATTCCTCCTTGCTTTATCTCCTGCTTGAGACCCAGACAGAGACATGTTGAGTGAGGATTAGTTAAAAATGTCCGGTAGAAAATGAAATTGCAGGTAAAGATAAAAAATCAAGTTGACCTTAAACTGTGAATAGGTAGTGAACACTTAGCTATTGTATGTCACTGCACAAATACAAGTCCTATCCTCACCACTGATCACCAATGTTAGAAATGGGGTCTTTGTTTGGCAGTCAGGTTACCCCCTATCAAAGCAAGGACCCTCACTCTAGTCAGGGTAAGTCACACACAATCCAAATTATCTGGTACCTTGGCACTGAGCAGTCAGGCTTAACTTAGAAGGCAATGTGTAAAGTATTTGTGCAATAAATCATAAACTAACACAGTAGAACACCACAACAATACACCACACAGTGTTTAGAAAAATATATAATATTTATCTGGTAAGATGCAGGTCAAAACGATTAAGATACAATAAGAATATGTTGAAATATCACTGTAAAAATTATATAAAGTGTTGTTAGTCTCTTAAAAGCAACAAATATCTCTTGCAAGCAAAAAGTACCTGGTTTGTGTTCAGAGTCTCCGCAAGGGACCGCAGAGGAAGAGAAGCGTGGAAAACGGGGAGGTGTGCGTCGATTTTTGGGGCCACGCGCGGCAATGCGTTGTTTGTTTTTCACACAGGGAAGGCTTTGCGTCGATTTCCGGTGCTCGATCTTGGGCCCTCTTTGGGTTGCAGGGTTTTTGTACACCCCAGGGATGATGCGTTGATATCCAGCGCTGGCGGGATGAAGTCACAGGGCCTGCGTTGATCCGGTTGGTGTTGCGTGGAAATACTACCGCACGGCAGGCGCTGCATCAATTCCTCTCAGGAAGTCGGGCTGCATCATTCGGGCTCTGCTGTGCGTCGATCCAGTGGGCTGTGTGTCGAATTTCCGGTCGCTACGTTGACACTGCGTTGATCTTCTCCTTGCGAAGTCAGGCTGTGTCGTTCCGGTTTGGCGTGCAGTGATTCTTTCACCGCGCTGCAGGTTGTGCGTCATTTCTGGTAGGCTGTGCATCGGTTTTCACCGCACAGGGATTTCTTCTTGCAGGAATTTAGGGCCACATGTAATAAACTTTTAGCACGTCGCAAACAGCGAATTTGGCTGTATGCGACGTACAAAAAGCACATTGCAATGCACTAACCCCGTTTTACGATTCGGTAACATGGTTACCGAATCGCAGAACAGGATTGCGACTCACAATTAGGAAGGGGTGTTCCCTTCCTAATTGTGACTCGCAGTGCAAAGTAGGATTGTTTTGTGACCGCGAACGCGGTCACAAAACAATCGCAGTTTGCACCCATTTCACACGGGTGCTAACCCATTCGCAAAAGGGAAGGGGTCCCCAGGGGACCCGCTCCCCGTTGTGAATTTTACTGTAAACATTTTTTCAGAGCAGGCAGTGGTCCTACGGACAACTGCCTGCTCTGTAAAAATTAAATGAAAACTTTTCATTTTTTGTTTTTGTAATGCATCTTGTTTTCCTTTAAGGAAAACAGGATGCATTACAAAAAAAAACTGCTTTATAGAGAAGCAGTCACAGACATGGTGGTCTGCTGTCTCCAGCAGGCCACCACCCCTGTGAGGGCCGCCATTCCCCAGGGGGTCGCAAATTGCGTCCTAACTCATGAATATTCACGAGGTGGGCATTTGCGACCCCCTTGCGAATTGCAAATGGTGTCAAGGACACCATCCTACATTTGGTTTTGTGACTCGCAAATTGAGAGTCGCTCAGACTCGCAATTTGCGAGTCGCAAATCTGAACCTAGGTACATGTGGCCCTAAGTCTTTGTGGTCCTGAGACTTCAGGGAACGGGAGGCAAGCTCTATACAACCCCTTGGAGAGCACGTCTCAGCAAAGCCAGGGAGCAGCAAGGCAGCACGGCAACATCAAGGCAGCAGTCCTTCTCAGAAAGCAGTCAGGTGAGTCCTTTGGGCAGCCAAGCATTTCTTCTTGGCAGGTTCTGGTTCAGGTTCTCATCTCCAGGAAGTGTCTGAGTTGGTAGGGGCAGAGGCCCTGTTTAAATACCAAAATGTGCCTTTGAAGTGGGGGAGACTTCAAAGAGTGACTTAGAAATGCAGAATGTCCTCTTTCAGTTCAATCCTGTCTGCCGGGGTCCCAGAATAGGGTGTGTCAGTCCTTTGTGTGAAGGAAGGCTACTGTCCTTTGACATGTAAGTTTCAGGCCCTCAACCCTCCTAGCCCAGGAAGACCCTTTCAGTTTGCAGATGTATGCACGTGTAGCTGAGCATCCTGTGTTTGGGGTTTGTCTGAGTGTCTGCACAAGGAAGCTGTAAACTGAACCTAGCCAGACGTGGATTGTGAGGCACAGAAGGATTTATGTGCAGAGAAATGCTCACTTTCTAAAAGTGGCATTTCTAAAATAGTAATATTAAATCCAACTTCACCAGTCAGCAGGATTTTATATTACCATTCTGGGAATACTAAATATGACCTTCCTACTCCTTTCAGAGCAACAGCTACCACTCAAACAGTATGTGAGGGTAGCTGTAAAGTTTGCCTAGGAAAGGAGCAGGCCTCACAGCAGTGCAAAATGAATTTAGGAGTTTTACACTAACAGGACATGTAAACTACACAGGTACATTTCCTGCCTTTTCTCCACAGAGCACCCTGCCCTATGGATTACCTAGGGCCTACCGTAGGGGTGACTTATATGTAGAAAAAGGGGAGTTTTAGGCTTGGCAAGTATTTTTAAATGCCAAGTTGAATAGGTCGTGAAATTGCACACACAGGCCTTGCAATGGCAAGCCTGAGACATGGTGAAGGGGCTACTTAAGTGGGTGACACAAGCAGTGCTGCAGGCCCACTAGAAGCATTTAATCTACACGCCCTGGGTACATATAGTGCACTTTACTAGGGACTTATCAGTAAATTAAATAAGCCAATTGGGTATGAGCCAATGTCATCATATTTAAAGGGCGAGAGCAGATGCACTTTAGCACTGGTTAGCAGTAGTAAAGTGTGCAGAGTCCTAAAACCAGCAAAAATAGTGTCCAAAAAGTGGAGGGAGGCAGGCAAAAAGTTAGGAGTGACCACCCTAAGGCTGTCACGTCTAACAAATGGAAATACATTTCTACAAAAATTCTGTTTTCCAGTGGAATGTAACTTAAAGAAGTTTGTATGGGACAGTAAATAATGCCGTTACATGAATGAAAAGAGATTTTCTACCATCTTTGGGAATACTTTGTACATTGTAAGTTTTGTTGTGTCTTGAATAATTCAGGAAAACTCACACGTCCTGTGACTGTGTGGTCTTTTCCAATTCTCCACCCGTTTGAAAAGCCACACGCTCAGACTTCAAGCACATCATTGCCTGTATCTTTGTTCTTACGGATACTGCACACTTTGCAGATTGTTGTCCATGGAACCAGGTTGAAGATGGCCTATCAGTGGCAAATGCACACCTGTCAACCTCTTGATTGAAAATTACTGGTCATTTTAAGGGCTTAAAAGAGCAATTTTGTTAAGATGGGTGGTGTACTAACTCTTTTTTGGAGGTTGTTCAAAGTGTACAGAGACATTTTGGTTGTTACATGGTTGAATAACAATAAAAAGAGGATAACATCATCCAAATGTGGGTGATGACTCATATGCGATGCTTCTAGCATGAGGTCAAAAGGTATGTCCCTTGTCATTTGATTGGTGACAGAAAATTGGGTACAGGTGTAGTATGTTGAAATGCTTCAAGTCCATGAACATTTTAGGAAACTCATAATGGATGTCCTCAGTGATTTTGCTTCAATTATGTCATTTAACAAGTCATCAGTGATGTCATGAATGATGTAAACTAACATGCAATGAGCTAAATACTATCTGATGTCATAAGCAGTGCATGATGGGGCCCCAAGTTATAGTTAGTTTACTAAACTATAGCTGGCATATTTCAGAGGTTTTCAGGTGTTTAAATGTGAGTCATTAACTCAACTCAACAATTAACTACGTCATATATATATATATATATATATATATATATATATATATAAAAGTTGTCCCATATTTCTTGCTGTGCATGGAAAGTTTTGCTGTGATTCATCAAGCGGGGGCTGTGAAAAAGGGGGGGGTCAAAGAACATTGCATTTCTCATGTTAATTCCCATAGGACCTTTAGACACGACTACAGCCCGAACCGCTGGACGGAATTACCCCAGATTTGGTAGAAAGCTAGCTTTCAGTGTGCAGATCACACTTTTGCTTATTTGGTGGGAATCCATTGAGTAGTTTTATAGATATTAAAGGGACAATAAATGTGTATATCTACTGCCTCAAACCCTTGGCAAATATATTGGGACAATGTGCACATTTTCGCGAATGCAGGACGGATAGAAGCGGTATAATTGGCCGGCATTTTCTGGTATCTGAGAGGGTCCTCAGGGCTGAAAATAGAAATGTAAGTGGTATAAGGGGTTATGGTGAAGGTACCCTGACACCAGAGGTGTGTTATTGTTTTAGGGTAAAATTAGGGGTTTAAATTGATTTTTATTCTCCATGTGCGATATTCACAAATATCCTCAAATATCCTAGAAAATTTCAGGATATTCGAGAATATTCAAGAATATTTGAAGGTATGCAAAAAAGGTTTTTAAAAAACATTCACTGACTCATTCATACACTAATTCATTCACTCATACATGCACTCAGACTCATGCGCCCACTCACACACCCACTCAGACACGCATGCACCTACTCAAACCTACTCATAGACTCACACAACCACTTTCATACTGACTGAGTAATGCACCCACTCACAGATCCACTGACAGAGACAGGCCCTGTGGCCAACCTCGGCTGCGTATGGCCATGTCTGCTAACATTGCATAGGTTTTGTTTCTTCCTCTTTGTGAATCGTCTCTGATGAAAGAGCCCTGGATATACCCAAATTCTGTTGTTGTGTTGTAGCCTGTTGAATGATGACAATCCCTTGAGACTAAGACAGCAGTCTTCAAGCATCCTTTAAAATCATCAATACTTTTTGCTGTAAAAATCTCTTGCATCAAGGTGAGATACAATTTTTTTGTCATGACTCAAGTAAATGAGAGACATAATACATGAAACAACCCCTCATTGAAACTGTTTATTACAGATAATTCATATCTTACTTTTGGACATACTATTACAGTGATGTTGTATCAATAAAGAAGCAAGTCACTCCGATTTAACAGAGGCGTTGAGTGGTGTATTAAAAATCCTATGTTTGACTGTATAACTGACAATAATTCATGCAAGAGAAAATTTCTAAGATGCCTTGTATACTGATCTAGCATAAATACAAAGTCATACATTTGATTTGTATTGTTATATTTTAAATAAATAAATTAAGTCATAGGAACTCCAAAATGAGTTTAGCCACTTGTTCTTTAAAATAACCATTTGACATAATGTGTAAAACAAATTTCACAAATTATTTTGCATTCATTTGAAAAGGAGGAAACGTTGGACTGAAAATCAAGGGGGTGACTGAGCAGGGCAAATAAAAGTGACAGAAGATTTTCTCATCTTGTCATAATAGCATTTCTCATAAATCTATTTGTTCTCAGGCTGATAAAATGGCGAGAATAAAGTCAATCCCCTAGAAAACATGATTTTTGGATGAGCCGTTAAATTTTCACAGCACTGGAATCATAAGTAGGCTGAAAAATATGAGACATTATTGGCCCAACTCAGGAATGTAAATTTTGATCATCACTAAACTTACAACCAAACACGCATTTTTACACCTGCCAGGAATTAACAAAAGGATCCTGATAGGCGTAAGACCATTTATGAGAGGGGAGATCTTCGCCTCACGTGTGGAAAGTGCTCTGCACAAGAAAATCTCAGGAAAGGAGTTGGTTTTCAAAGGCATATAAAAGCATGTTTGTGGGATTAACAAACTCAATGGTGGCTGCCACTGAATGCTTATGGCGAGGCCGGACTGGACGGGGCGAGGGGGAGTTAAGAATTAAAAAAACAAAAAATGTTTTTTAAACGTACCTTCTTGGGGAGACGTGTTTGTCTCCCCTCTGTCCTCTTCCCGGCTGCACATAGGCTCACAGCCTATCACAACGCTGCTGTCACCAGCATGACAGCAGCGTTGTGACTGGTCTGAGCGGCGCCTGCTTCGCCGCTCACACTGGGAGTAGGAGCCTGTCCATGTTCTCCACTCAGCTGTGCAATACAGCTTGGTAGAGAACATGCCAATTTGCGCATGTCTGTTTGGCTGGCCCAACACGATCGGCCAAACAGAGATGCGCTCTTTGTGGTGCACATACCCCTCCTCCAGCCCTCCTTCTGCCCCCTCTAGCCCCTTACTCCCAGGAAAAATAAAATGATAACATAGAGCCATTGTTTTATTTTTCCTTTTTCTACAATCCAGAGGGGTGACCCTCCTCCTCCTTAGCGGAGGAGCTGCCCCCGAACAAACTCTTCCTTTTCTCCTTTACAGCCTGGAAAGGGTGAGATTTTTACCACAGTGCAGTGCTGCCATAAATCCCTTTCCAGGGTCAGAAGTGAAAACAATTTCCCCAGACTTGATTTGAGAGTAGGGGAGGTGATTTCTCTAAGGGAAAAATGTTTTCAATTGTTTTTGAATCCTTATTGGAAGGCCCCATGCTTTTCCAGGAATCAGCATGCAAATCAGAACCTAGAGCAGGTTTCCATGTGGATCCCTGGAAATTCTGTGAAACCCAGATAGAAGTAAATTTTTATTCACATATACTTACAACTGTAGTTTTGATTACTTTGTTAACCAGGCCTTATATAACCAAAAATTTGGCCTTTTACAAGTTGTGTCCTTTCAATGGATTTGAATTATGTATTTGTATCACCACATTCCAAAGTAATATTCATATTTATCATTTCATTTCTTTTGTAGCGTCAAAGTCAAACATTAACATTTACTATGACAAAGAAATGTTTGTCATTAGAACCATCAAACAGAGACTTTCTTAAAGCTTGTGGAATGAATTTGTTTCTGCATGTTCTTATGGATTTAGGCTCAACTGTAATAAATTAATGCTTGGTTGCACATAGAGTTTGGCATGCATCTTATCATAGTGTCGATCAAATTTGATCATCCCTTGAATAAAAGCCAGGATTTTCATTGACTTTATTTGATGCAGTAGCATAATGATAAATCATAAATAAGTTTGCCTTTCCTCATTCACATCTCGTATTGCTTATACGCTTAGGTCAACAATACAACTTGTTTTAAAATTATTAAGCTTGCAATTTATACACTACAGTTTAAAAAAACTAAATTCATATTTTATGTTTCAATTGTTAACTATGGAAATTGATAGAGTGAATCTTATTAAATTTATTTTAGTGTCAATGTGTAAACGTATATTTCCGATACAGAAAGAAGTCTCAACATAAGTCACTTCCAACAGTTTTCACGAACAACATTTCATCCAGAATGGCCTTTTGAAAAGTTCTTATTTTACAAAGCAACATCAGAAGGGAAGGACTTTAGCCTTTTTCTCCATTTGATCGTTGTTTTCTTCTTAGAAAATATTTGTTTTGCACCATTATTTTCCAGGGTTGAATTATCATATTGAGTCTTTTCATTTGCCCACACATCAGAGACTGGTATCTTTAAGATGATGCAAAACATTGCTTCATAAAATGGCTCATATGGGTGTAAATATGTCTGTGTGCATTGTCGCCAATCCCATGATCTTTGTCAGTATACCACTGAAACCAAAAAATCACAATTAATACATGCATATATTAGTCTATCTATGGTCAGACAAATAGCATTTAGACAATTCCAAACATTAGTAAATTAATTAAATCTAGGAAGAAACAGTGCATGAAATTAAAGAGCAATGTGAAAGTGTTTCTTTATTACCTGCAAAACAACATTTCTCAAAAACATCTACCAGTCTGTTCAAACTTTATTACAAATGTAAGCATGCCTTAAATATCTACACAGATTTATCTAGGCAAACAACAATAATTTCTTTTTCTTTTTTTGTACTCTTAAACCTATGTATATAGATTTGTGATTCACTGCAATTTCAAGAAATGTACAAAACAATGCTCACAAAACTGAAGATACTATTTGATCTATTGTCTTCGGGGTTGATTATTGGTTGAACCTGAATTACAGATCACGTAATCAAGAGGAAAACCTGGTGAATAATGTGTGCAGGAAAAAGTGCTTGGGCTGAAGTAAACAAATGTGAGAATCATATTTGTGCCATCTGATTAGTGCAGCTAATCCCCATTCATCAGGGTCCAACTTGTAATTGAGCAGCAGTACCACCACCAGGAATTACTGGAGTAGGAATTGGGAAGACCATGTGTTGAAGCACAAACCATATTGACCATTAACTCCTGTTCAAAAAATATGAAGGAAGAGGATAGCAAGTGGTGAAACGTTTGAAATAATAGCAATGCACAAGGGAATTTCAGCTGTATTTCCCTGGTTGTAGTCTTCAGCTCCATAGGTTACAAGGACCTAATTGGATGAAGGCTGTGCAGGTATATCCCTACTGCAATCTTGGTTTATCAACAAGAGTCATTACTTTGCAGGCACTACCTTTGTTGGTTAGTTACAGTTTGCATGGCTGTTTTAAGAGTTACGAATAAATGAATGAAATGAATACAATAATGGATGTATCTCAACAGCTGCCCAAAGTAGTGTGCCCTGGGGCTTACGACTTCAGGAAACTGGGAAGGCCAGTTACAGAAATAACCAGGTCTTAATCATTTCTTGAAGAGTATATATTTGTACTCCGAACTAATATGCAAGGAGAGCTCGGGGGAGGAGGGGTGCAGTAAAAATGGTTCCCCCACATTTATTCGAGGGAACACAATCATTTGTCTATTGGCAGATTTGAAAGTATGAGATGGGCAATAAAGAATAACCTGCAAATACTTTTCCTGAAAAGGCCTCGTGATACATACTTAAAACTAACACTGCATGCGTGATTCTGTACTGGGAGCCAGTGAAATGACTGATGATGACCTGCAATAGAGCAACGGCAAAGAACACCCCCAAAATCTGGCGGTGCTGTTTATATTAATTGTAGCATGTTGAAAAGTTCTGTAGGAAGGCCAAGATGCAACCTACATTAGTTATGTGCTCTTCTGGACCGTGATTTCAATTGGACAGACCTCTCCGTAACCACACAATGAGGAAATTAGATAACCACCAATCAAAGCTTCAATTCAAACTAAGGTGGCCTACCAGAAAGGTGTCATAGGACAGCAACATAGCTGGGACCTCTGACTTGAACTATTACCTGGGTGATCGAGATGATGACGTGAAAGCACTGCGGGGTCTATGCAGGAGTGCCTGGTGTCCATAGCCAACAAACTGGACATACTTACCTCCCTATGAACTACATCACATGTAAATTTAAAAAACATGATGGCAGATTGATGACTCTCAACTGCAGAGGACAGTTTCATGGCAAAAGAAGATTCCATCTTCAGTATAGAAAATGTTTTGCATGTAAGTGACTCCGAGAACCATGAAACCAGATTCACATCGAGTTCATCCTGGACACAGCCAATGCTGGGCAATGAAAGATTATGACCAAAGGCTCCTCCTTGAGGTTTTCGGGGTAGAAACGCTCTCATGCCTAGAGGTGGTTAAGCAAGCTTACTGGCAGCCCAGCCCCCTACCTTGCACGCCCCATCATCACCCATCTATAAAACTCTAGGACAAGGGCATAGTACAGACTTTGGCCAGGAAAAAGTGTAAGCTCTACTTTTAAGGGCAATGACATATCATTACATCCGAATTTCACCATTACCTTACAGGAAGCCAGACGAAAATGTGTGCCAATCAAGCAACAACTCCTACAGGCCAAAATACAAACTGTCGTGCCCACACTGGTCCAGCTGAAAATTACACATGAACAGAAACAGCAAATATTTGAAACACTCCTGCAAGCCACCGAATTCTTGAAAACAACAGTCTCCCTGGGCTTGTCAGTAGGGGAGGCAGCACATTAAATTAACGCTGATTGATACATCAACCTACTGCTCTGCTTATGAAGACTATGAACCCACAAACAGGTTTAAATAGCTATTGACGGACATACTTAATCATATGGGGTCATGATGTAACTGATAGTTCTAGCCATTATCTGCCTGCTGAGTTTCACAACCCATGCAATATGGCTGCTCGATCATGATGTTTTATAATGACTCCTATGACACCCTTGATCTATGTTGGAGGGGAATGTATTGACTCTTCAAGCGACCCCAAAGCTATTAACCTACACCCTAGTAGCCTATACGGCTAAAGTTGTTAAATGTTGCCTGACAATTAGATAAGAAAAGAAGATTGTGGTTTACCTGGGGATGGTTCCAGGGTTTGCCCTGATGGGATTGGGACCAACAGGTCAGCAACATAAATTGTGAAAGATGGAGACTCGATTTGTAAAATACAAACCACTAAGCTCGACACATCATGCACCCCACCATAGCTACTACATGAGCCCAGCATGCCTGGTGATGCATGGATATTTGGCTTTATGCTAGACTCCCACACAATGGTAACATAGTCAAGATAGTGACATGCCTGGGGTGGAATGTTAGACGTCTCAACAACCTGCAGAAAAAGCACCAGGAATTATTAATTTACTTGCATCATGTTCTTTGCTATACCGCCTCAAGGGACTAAAAGAGAAGGAAACCCTTGCCATGGATTTTAACACTTTAAATTACAATGTCCAAGAAAATATTGCTGTCTTTTCAACATGTGACTACTTTGAGTTCAGCTATTTTTTCTTAATATAGAAATTATCAAAAGGGTGAGAAACCAGTATTTAACTTTACATCTCAACAGATTTTCTTCCTTATCCATGTACTATGTTTCTGTATGTTTATTATTTTACTCCTACTGTGGAAAAGAGAAAGAAATAACTTTCTTTCTCACCCTACACTTCTCTCAGTATATCCTTTACCTCCATTCTCTGACTCATTCCAAACCTCTTTCTTCAACAATGGTCTCCAAAATAACCCTTTCTAGACTCTTCCATCGTCGTCCCTCATTTCTAGATAGATGAGTAGAAATAGTATATTAAATATTCTTAGACTCAAGTAGTTTTCATAATATTGGTTAGGTAGATTTTATAACATTGTTTTATTTATTATATATATTAAATTATTTGTTATCTTTAAAGTTATTATAATGTTTATAGTATTTTTTGTAAATGTGTTTTTTTATAGATTTTTCAATGTTTAATATTTTATTTATTTTCTACATTACTTAATATATTTTTTCTTATTCAATTTATTATATTTTGTATGGTTTTATTGTGTATGTATGATATTGTCTATCTATCTATCTATCTATCTATCTATCTATCTATCTATCTATCTATCTATCTATCTATCTATCTGTCTATCTATCTATCTATCTACCTGTCTGTCTATCTTTCTATTTACCCATCTATCCAGATTTACATATGGATATAGTTTTGTGTGTGTGTTACCCAGTGGCAATCACCATTTCCATAGGCAATGCATTTTTGCATTGATAATACCTTTGGTGCCATTTGACAAATCTCCACAAAACATTCCAAAAAAGTGCTACTTTTTTACTAATTTGCACACAGAAAATGTTGGGGCGATCCGTCAACAGTTGCTAAGAAAAAGCAAGGTCCCAAAACAATTTTTCCCCATTCGTTTTCCATAGTAACTTTAGAAACAGCTGCAGCCTAAACCTCTGAATGGATTTATATCAAATTTGGCTGAAAACTATACTTTGGAGCAATAAGAGTGCTTTTTGAGATTTGGTGTAAATGTGTTGAGTAGATTTCTAGCAATTAATACTTAAAAACATTGTATATGTACAGGTGAGGAGCCTCCACAGATCCAGGCAAATCTCAAACTGAAACTTGAGCGGCTGCCACTACATCGCCAAGAAGTGATTTTATTGATTTTATTACACTACAGCAAGAGACAAACCTCGACCCCAACCTAGTCTCCACCTTTTCTAAAAGGTGGGTCTTGCATTGCATCATATCCTCGTATGCCTTATACAGTTGTGGCATTGCTATTCTGGTAAAAAGGGGCACACCCTCCACTGTCATGGGATCAAGCATAGACGATCAAGGGTGATAAGCAATGCTCTGGGGCAGGCTGGGACTGACTTTGTATCTTAGGATTCCCAGGAAGTGCCTTGATGAGATGCTAAGGGAACACCTTAGATTTGGGTCCATGCCCAGGATTATCATCAACTGAAACACAAGTCTTCCCTTTTAAGGAGTGTGTGACCCATTTCACCCGGGATTTCCCACTTCAATTATGCAATGGGTTAGGTAAGCACCTCAGTATCTGAATACATTGCAACATGGATATTGCTATTAAAAAAACGACATGCAGACGGTACACAAAATTGCTTAGCAGGTTACCTGGTGCCTGTCTATACCTTTATAACTGGCCAGACAGATAGGGAAATGGTACCACTCCTTAAAGTACTTTATATGATTATTGACATCGCTCTACAGCTTGCCGAATCCCTCTTACATCATATCCGCACACAATTTGTCAAACTACCCTGGCCTTGCTACAGCACAGTATTAAGTGTAAAACTCTCATACTGCCATTTCATCATGAGGGCTTCTTTGTACCAGGGCCGGAAGTCTGTTATTTTATGTGCTCAAGAGCACCTTACACACTACTGGTTGTACACAGTTCAACATCTCCCATACCTTGCAGTGGAAACAGAAACAGTCTATAGAGCTCTAATGACATCGCTAACTGGGGCCCCAACTCCACACTACTCACTTAATATGGCAGCAGTGACATGTTGTAGGACTGAGAGTGAAATCAGGAAATAACCCTGAACGGGGCTCCTCTACCCTCCCTCTCTAGCACTTTACCAGCGCCCGATGCCAGTAATGCGTGAAAGGCAAACTCTTGACTGTCTAACTTGAGTTAAGTAAATGGGTTAGCCTATATGAAAATAAACAATGTACATCATTCAACACATTCACTGGGTATACACCATGAGTGTATACCATTAGATACCTTAAAAATAATTAGGTAATAATTAAATAAGAATTATTTAATACATTTTATTTAATCATATGATTGATATTTAGCAAATAATTGATGTAATACTGATTTATTTTCGTTATATTTTATTTACAGCTGTTTTGAGATATCTAGGGTTATATGCTGGGAAGTTAATTAAGTATTAAATAACAATTAACTAATAATTGTTAATTCATTATTTAATTGATTTGTAATGATGTAATTTATGGAATACTTATTTATTTTACTTATATTTTAGTTAGTGCAGACTGCTAGGTTTGTAGCGATGTAGGGTGGGAAGTGAAATAATAATCAATAAACTATTAATTATTATTCATACATTAATTATTTAGTTGAATTTTAAATATGTAAATTGTGGAGTACTTATTAATTTTAATTTAATTTTAGTTGCAGGAAGCTAAGTTTGCAGAGGTCTAGGGTGGGAAGTTAAGTGATAATTAATTAACAATTAATTATTTATTTTAGTTTATTTAAAATATTTAAGTTATGGAATAGTATTCTTTTATATATATGTTATGTGTGGGCTGCTAGGTTGGGGTGGGAAGTTAATTAATTAATAAGTTAATAACAATGATGTATTAATTGATAATTATATTTTTTATTGAATAGTAGTTATGTAAGTTGATTAATTTGATTCCTTTTTTTTACTACATGTATTTATTTTATGTAAACTAAAACATTTTAATAAGAGTTTAGAATTCTTTCTACATTCATGGGATTACTCATATATGTAATGTATTTGAAGAGAAGTATTTCCCTACTCTTGGTTAGACTGCAGAACGAAAAGGAAAAGTAACATTATCTCCAGTTAACATTTTCCCTACTGTTGTGCTGCTTGTAGTGGGAATAGTACATTTTGCACCTTTAAAATCAAAGGATCATGATGGAATATCAGAAACAAAAAAATTGTGTGCTGAATATGGTGTTAAAAATATTGAGGACCACAATAACGAGAAGGTAAAGTCAAAAAATGATTTACTGTTCTGAAATCCACATTGTTAACTCCACTAGGCCTTTTAGATGTGTATATGTATATATAATTCAAGGTACATATATGTGGAATTATGGTTAACTTTGCTTACCTAAAGAAACTTACTTTCACAATATTGTGTACTCGATATTCTTGACACAATATTTTGCCCTACAATATTTTTTGTTTCTGATATGCTGTCTAAACACTGAAATTCAACACTTTCCCTGCCATTGAGTTATTTGGAGTGGGAATAGTAAATTTAACCCCTTCAAGTCCAACCATTTCTCTTTTGTTGTGTAGACTGGAATGGGAATGGTACATTTCACAATTTAGAAGTCCAACTTTTTCTCTACTGTTGCACTGACTGGAGTAGGTATATTACATCTAACAACTCTGAAGTCCAATATTTTGCCTATTACTGAAGTGATTTATAATCCATTTGAAGTCCAACACTTCCCCTACTTTTGTATAAACTAGAGTAGAAATAGTATATTAAATATTCTTAGACTCAAGTAGTTTTCATAATATTGGTTAGGTAGATTTTATAACATTGTTTTATTTATTATATATATTAAATTATTTGTTATCTTTAAAGTTATTATAATGTTTATAGTATTTTTTGTAAATGTGTTTTTTTATAGATTTTTCAATGTTTAATATTTTATTTATTTTCTACATTACTTAATATATTTTTTCTTATTCAATTTATTATATTTTGTATGGTTTTATTGTGTATGTATGATATTGTCTATCTATCTATCTATCTATCTATCTATCTATCTATCTATCTATCTATCTATCTGTCTATCTGTCTATCTATCTATCTACCTGTCTGTCTATCTTTCTATTTACCCATCTATCCAGATTTACATATGGATATAGTTTTGTGTGTGTGTTACCCAGTGGCAATCACCATTTCCATAGGCAATGCATTTTTGCATTGATAATACCTTTGGTGCCATTTGACAAATCTCCACAAAACATTCCAAAAAAGTGCTACTTTTTTACTAATTTGCACACAGAAAATGTTGGGGCGATCCGTCAACAGTTGCTAAGAAAAAGCAAGGTCCCAAAACAATTTTTCCCCATTCGTTTTCCATAGTAACTTTAGAAACAGCTGCAGCCTAAACCTCTGAATGGATTTATATCAAATTTGGCTGAAAACTATACTTTGGAGCAATAAGAGTGCTTTTTGAGATTTGGTGTAAATGTGTTGAGTAGATTTCTAGCAATTAATACTTAAAAACATTGTATATGTACAGGTGAGGAGCCTCCACAGATCCAGGCAAATCTCAAACTGAAACTTGAGCTGCTGCCACTACATCACCAAGAAGTGATTGCAGCCATCTTAGAACTCTGGACTCAGGCCAAGTCCTACAGTAAGTAAACAAAAAGAAATAAGAGTGCAGGGTAAAGATACTCTGATCACCTCTGTCTGGGGCTAAGATTTGTTTTTTAAAAATTACAGCAAAATTGTGGAGGATCCACTGCAAAAGTTTAAAAAGCAGGTGCAGGATTCTACGTTTGACTATTACATTAGTACCATTGTTAGAAATGGGGTATTTAGTTGGCAAGGGTATACACCCTTGTCCAAATAGGGACCACAATCCTAGTTATGGTAAATCTCACACAATCCAGATTATCCTCTGCCCACCCTCTGGTAGCTTGGCACAGAGCAGTCAGGCTTAACTTAGAAGGCAATGTGTAAAGTAATTGTGCAATAAACCATACAGTACCACAGTGAAAACACCACAAAAATACGCCACATAGGTTTAGAAAAATATAAGATATTTATCTGGTTAAATTGAGGTAAAAACTATAAAGATTCAATAAGCACAAATTAAGATGTCACTTTTGCAAGATTAAAAAGACTCTTAAATCATAAAAGTCAACAGTTGTCTCTTGTTTGCACAAAATACCTGTTTTGAGTCGAAATTACCATGCACGGAGACCACAGAGGAGGAGATGCTGGGAAAGATGAGGTGTATTTTCCTATGCAGCACAGACGATTTGTTGTTTCTTTCCACGCTGCAAGGGTCTTTGCGCCGATTTCCAGTGCACAGTCTTGGTTCCTCACTGGGATGCGGGGATCTGTGGATGTCCAGGGACAATGTGGGGAAAAATCCTTGGCATGCGGGAAGAAGTCACATGTGTTATGTCGATCCGTTAGACGATGCGTCAAATTTTCTGTTGCACAGCAGGCGCTGCGTCGATTCTTCACTCAGGAAGTCGGGCTGTGTTGTTCTGGTTTGGCTATGCGGCGATCTGGTAGGGCGTGCGTCAAATTTCCAGTCACAATGCAGGCGCTGCGTTGATCTTCGCTTGGGAAGTCGGGCTGCATCGTTCCAGTTTGGCTGTGTGGCAATTTACTCATCGCTGGGCAGTCTGCACATTGTTTCCGGCAAGCTGTGTGTCAATTTTTGGTGCACAAGTAGTTTCCTTGAAGAGATGAAGTCTTTTTAGCCCTAAGACTTCAGAAAACAGGAGCCAAGCTTAATCCAAGCCCTTGGAGAGCACTTCTCAGCAAAGTCAGAGGGCAGTGGGGCAACAGCAGGGCAGCAGTCCTTCACAGCAAAGCAGTCCAGATGAGTCCTTTGGGCAGCCAGGCAGTTCCTTTTGACAGGTTGAAGGTTCAGGTCCAGAAGTGTCTGATTTGGTGGGGTCAGGGACCCAGTTTATATACCGAAAAAAAGCCTTTGAAGTGGGGGAGACTTCTAAGAGTGGTTTTGAAGTGCACAAGGTGCCCCTTCAGTACAGGTCTGTCTGCCAGGGTCCCAGTAGGGGGTTTGACAGTCCATTGTGTGAGGGCAGGCCACCAGCCTTAGAAATGTAAGTGGTAGGCCTTCCACCCTCCCAACCCAGGAAGACCCATTCAGTATGCAGATGAGTGCAGGTGTGAGTGAGTATCCTGTGTTTGAGGTTGTCTGGGTGAAATACACAAGGGAGGTGTCAAACAGCCCAGCACAGACATGGATTGGAGACAGGCTGTAAGGCACACATGGATTTTAAGCGCAGTAAAATGCTCACTTTCTAAAACCCAAAGACCCCTCAAGCCAAATCCAAACCCCCACCTCTACCAACCATAACTCCTGAGGTGCCTGCATGCCCCCTAGATGCCCTTAAGCTGTGGAGCTCATTTGGCAGTCAGGAGTCAAGTAGGGGCACACAGAGGTGCAATTTGTGCCTTTGGCATTTTGGACATTGGACTGCTCTATGGGCTGATATTTATATATAGTTATTTATTTCCTTGCCAAACACATGCTTTTAATACATCTGGCCTGACCTGTTGTTGGCTTTGATGGTAACATACTTGTATTGACTTTTACTCCTTTGGTTTGTTTGTGTGGGACTTGTGTGTGTGTGGGTGGGGGTTGTGGTAGCTGTTGTGTCTGGCCTCATGTGTGTGTGTCACTGGCTTTTGTCATGCTCTGATGGCTATTGTTGGACCTGGCTCTTTTACAGGATCATTCCCCAAACTTTTTTTGCCTTTTCTTCCTTATATTTCTGACCCTTGTTGGCTGACGTTATGACTCTGAGCACTTTTTCACTGCTAATCAGTGCTAAAGTGCATGTGCTCTCCATTGTAAATTTGGTATAATTGGCTTGTACCTAATTTGTATATTTAATTTACCTATAAGTCCCTTGTAAAGTGGTATCCCTATACCCAGATCCTGTAAATTAAATGCTACTAGTGAGCCTGCAGCGCTGCTTGCGCCACCCACTGGAGTAGCCTTTCAAACCTGTCTCAGTCCTGCTAGCACAGGGCCTGTGTGCGCAGTACTTCTGCCAAAGGGACCTGGCATCTAAGTTTACTTGCCAGGCCCAGAACCCCCTTTTTAGGTTGAGCATTGCAGCGCGCATGCACTGCTTTTCCGATGTGTTGGTGTGTATTTGGACTTTTAACAACACCCACCTCACGCCCATCACTACCACTCGTTCGTGGGCTTGCCCTTCAAAAATCCTTTGATTACATTGGTAAATGGTTTGCCTTTCTCCCTCCTTGGGAAAGTTTTGTTACCACCTTGGCCATCACCTCTGTTACATGGCTAATTGCACTTTTGCCGATAAGTTTAACTGCAAGCGAACTTCTTTTCCTTTTGTGTATCTCGTCACGCTAATGCTCATGGCGGCCATGGCGCTGTGAATCGGCTCCCTTATGTGAAAGTGTTTAACTTTCAATTTTCAATTTATGTGGCAAGAAAAGTCGGGTTAGGAGTTTATAACACTAATAGCTCTAACTCGAGCAGATGCGAGACCCATTGCATTGCAAATGCTTGTTACTACATGTAAGTCACCCCTCAGGTAGGCTCTAGCTAGCCCTATGGGCAGGGTACCATGTATGTAGAGGGCAGGACATGTGCCTAGTAATATGGCCTGTCAAAGGAAGTGACAAACAGCCTATTTGGTTTCTCACTGTTGTGAGTGCTGACTTATCATAGGATTGCATTGGAAATGCCCTGCCTTAAGTTTAAAGGGGAATTGTCTGATTTATGAGGGGTAGCGTAGGCATGTTTGGTATGGTGTAATGGTAGTGAGAAATGTTGCTTACTGATATAGGTGGATTTTTTATTATCATTACAGAAATGCCACTTCTAGAAAGTGAGCATTTCTCTGAGCTTATGACTCGGGTGTTTTGCAGTTTGACTCCAATCCACATCTGGGCAGAGTGAAAGTTGGGCTTTGTGCATACTTTTTAGACAGCCTGTACACAGGGAGGTTGGAGGTGTCACAGAGGTGCATCTACATACTCAATAGTCTTCCTGGGCTGAGAGAGAGGAGAGGAGAGGTGGGGCACACCTGCATTTGTAAAGGCTGTGCCCTGGCCTCAAACAATAGGGTATTTTACCCCCAACTAATGTTTGGAGCCTGTGCTGGAGGAGAGAGGGGACACTCCTAGAACCAGTTGTAACTGGTTGAAACCCCTCTCCTCCTCATTGAAAATGCTTTGCAGAACTGAGTATAATTACAGGGGATTTGCCCCCACCATTTGGACATGAAGAGACGTACTTGGACTTGAACACAGGACGCTGCTGAATGAGACTCACCAGGATCCACCTTGGGCTGTTGCTGCTGTGCTGACCTGTGATATGTTAGGCCACTAGGAGAAACTGCCACCATCTGCATCCCTTGTGCTGGCCTGTTGCTGGGGCCTGCTAGCCCTGTGCTTCCCCTCCCTTCTGTCTCCAGGGGCAGGGTGCTGTGGCCCCTGACCCCTGCAACCACCAAGAGGAGTGGTGTCTCTTTATATCTATAGCACTTGGAAAGCAATTGGGCCCCCCTGCACTTCTAAGCGCTATTGCCGTCAAGGTTAATCACCGCCATGACCCAGGCTTATGTAATGCCCCCCTGTGCTTGGAAAAGTGTATTGTTGCCATGAGGAAATTCACCACCGCGACTCCGGCTTATGTAATGCCCCCCCGCGCTTGGAAGAGCGCATAGTTGCCATGAGGAAATTCATTGCTGCAACCCAGCTTTTGTTTATTTAAGCGTGCCGGAGTCGTGCTGTCCACGGGGTACCGCCATGAGAAAGGAAAGGAGTGAACGCGCTCCTTTCATGCCCCGGGACGAAGCACGCTCCAAGGAGCACCCGTGGGGCACAGGCAGGCACCCCAATCGGTGCCTCCAGAGACGGGCGGGGAAGGAAGCCTCATCAGAGGCTCCCCGCCCCACCGGTCCTTTCAATCTCTTTCGGCAGGACCGTCAGGGGGAAAGGAAGCCTTATTGGAGGCTCCACCTGCCCCGAGGAGCCCTCATCCTGATCGCTGAGACCGCAGGCGGGGTGGAAGCCTCACCAGAGGCCCCTGCACTGTCTGTCTCCGTCTTTAGTGGCCCTTGTTGTTGTTTGATGCTTGCCTTGCACCCCCCCATTGGAGGGCCAGTGAAGGCCCGTGGGGCCCCCAGAGATTGCGTGTCCCAGGAGGGGCCCGTTATAAAACTACATGAGAGGGTGAAGACTGCCCCTCTCCCCCAGGATCAACACATGGCCCCCGTTTTGCGCATAGAAGCGCCGGGAGCCCCACATTTATCTTTGTGGCACTGGAAGTGCCTTTTCATCACCAAACAGATACCTTTGAAAGGACACATAATGTAAAATTATGCTAACCTGGTTCTTTCCGTGATGTGCCACATTTGTTTGCTAAATGTTCCTTTTATGGGCATAACAGGCTTCTATGTGCTTTGTGACTTGCCATAGGTTTTTATAATGCTCTTAATATAGGCATTTATTATATTTCCATGACAAGTGCATTTCTTTTATAATGTGATACCTGACTACTGCTTATGTTGCAGAATCCTGGGTACTTACGTGTTCTAACGTGACTACTGCTTATTTTTGGAGAGTTTTAGTAACCTGTGTAATGTTCTGACAACTGCTAAGGTAGCAGGGTATTTCTGACATATAATGTTTGATCTAATTATGTTTTGTGCAATACAGTTTATTTTTACATAACTAGGTGTTGTGTTTACTTTGTGGAGTACATTTTGCGTCACATGTGTGTTGTGTAAATGCTTTACACATTGCCTCCGGATTAGGCCTGACTGCTCGTGCCAAGCTACCAAGGGGATGAGCAAGGGTTATCTTGGATATGTAACTCCCTTGCCCTGACTAGAGGGGGTAGGTTCTACCTGGATTAGGTGCATACCCTAGCCAACCAGAAACCCCATTTGTAACAGTTGTGTAGTGTGTGTAGGATATAGCTGTGCTTTGGTACATCCATGTGTGTAGAAAACGTGTGCATTGTTTGCATTGAGATGCGTAACGGTAGTGTTGTGTGTCCTTGTGTAGCTGTATGCATGCATGTGTGTGATGATGAATATGTTCAATGCTATGAGTGTTCTGTTAGCATGGTATGACGCATGTTTCGTTGTATGGCCGTGTGACTGTGTATATTGTATGTCAGGTGTTGTTACGTGTTGTAATATGCATGTGGTGTCATGTGGAGGTGAGCACTGAAAGCACTTGATGAAGTATTTGTGTAGTTACGGTTGTGGTGTTGTGTGAATCAGTGCTGTTGTGCATTGTTGTGTACAACTATGCTGGTACTGTGTATCTGCAAGTTGCTGTGTTTCTTGCACGTGTGTGTTGGCCGTGGTGTGTGTAGTATCGGTGTGCATGTGTGTTGTGTGGGTGTGCATGTGTGTGTGTAGGTGTATGTACGTATGGGCGGGTAGTTATGTGTGTGTGTGTCTCCATCGCCTGCCACCCCAAATGTGTTTGTTGTGTGTGCTTGTGTACTTTGGGTTTTCCCTACAGTGTCAGGTAGGTGTGTATACTCACAGTTGTTGTCTTTGTTGTTGTCATTGGTCCCTGAGTCCTTGTGCAAGCAGGAGCAGTGGAAGGACTTCCAGTCCGGGTTCCATGGCAGCTCCAGACTGGTATGTGTTCCTGAAGGTAAGTGTCTCCTTTAATAGAGTTGGTTTCCACCAGGGTTTTTGTGGTGGTTCGACCACGGCAGAAACCTTGGTGGTATGCAGTCTCGTAATGTGTCCAGCGGGAACATGGTCCCTGCCGACCTGAAGATGTCTACCACCAACCGAGGTAGCCTGACCGCACTGACAGTACTAGCGGTAGTTTGGCTGTCTTCTGTTGGGAAGACTGCCATGCTCATAATTTGGCGGTCTTCTCCACCGGCCTGTTGTCAGTATGACTGCCGCCGCCGACATGGCGTTCATGGAACTGCCAAACTCATAATGACCCCCAAAGTCTGCTCCCAGCCTGTGGGACCTTTGAAAATGTTCCTGCTGGCTGGGAGCAGACTTTTGATTTGTCTCCCTGCCCGCAATGATGCAGGAAGGGAAATGGATCAAAATTGTGCTCTGGCCAAGGGAGAGAAGCATACATGGAGATCCCCACATGACCCCCAAGTGTATAGTGGGTGCCCTGGGTGAACCTCAAGGTACCCTCCTTTAAGAAATACAAACTGTGGGAGATTGGGTGCCCTTTAGTTCAGTAGTGGCCCTGGGAGTGTGGGGTCCCCAGGGCCTGGTAAGGCTTTGGAAGGGAGGCCATGCAGCCAACAATCCTCGTCAATAAAAAACAGCCGTAGGGAATGGTGTTCCCAGGGCTTAATAAGGGTTGGGGAAGGAGGGGCCAAAAGGCCCCCTCCTCTTTGTTTTAAGTACTGACTGTGATGGATGGGGTCTCTAGAGCCATAATAGGCTCAGCGATGGTGGACATGAGGGCCTCCTTCCCCTTTAAAAAAAAAGGCCCTGGGGATAGGGTCTCCAGAGACAGGCCCTGTGGCTAACACCCGATGCACAGCCAAAGGCTGTGTGGAGTGTGAGGTTGACTGCCTTTAATGGAGATGGCCACAGTGCCTGGTCGCAGGCCAGGTGTTGTGGCCAACCCCCCCACTGTGCAAAGGCTGTCTGCAGCATGGGGTTCGGTACATGTGGGGGTTGGCTGCATGGCTTGGGCTCATGGCCACAGGCCAGGCCCTGCAGCTGAACACCCTGCTGTGCACGACCCAAGGTCTTGCTCAGTGTGGGGTTGGCTGCCTTGTGGCCAACCCATCACTGCAAACGGTCAGGGGTTGGATTTACATCTGTAATTAAATATTACTTTATGTTAAAAAACCCTTGGCATTCACTGAAAAAACAAAGGTTTAAGGAATGTTATAGATAGGTGAAATGTTCAGTAACAATCTAATATTTTATACACACCAGTTATAGTTATCTCAAGGTATTATAGCTCGTGCCCTAAGGTAGCTATAACTTGCACCTTCGCCATGCACTGCTAATTATCCACATACTACGTCACACATGACATCTTCTATGACATCATTGATAATATCATTGCAACATTTGCAGTGAACTTATTAATAAGAACACTGTGCAAGGTGGGGCTGCCAGTGATGCCATGAGTGATGTCATTTGAGATGTCATCAGTGATGTCATAAATTATGTCATAGAACATGTCATGAGTGATGTAATATGTGAGATGATAAGCAGTGCATAGTGGGGGCACATGTTGTAGTTAGCACTGCTAACCATCAGTGGTAAATTTCTGTGTTTTGTTTAGTTCAAAACATGAATGTTGCCACTGACACATTCACCTCACTATAACATTACTTTACCCTTTGTTTTTTTAACGTGAATTTCTACAGTATTTTTAACGTAATGTAATATTTTATTACCTCATAAAAACCCCTTTTTCATAGTTTGAACCCAGGGGATGGGGTTCCTGGAGCCTAAGAAGGCTAGGGGTTGGGCTGTGTGAAAAATTAGACCCAGGGGATGGGGTCCCCTGGGCCGTCACAGGCTCAGGGAGGGGTCCACATGCTCTCCTGCCCTTTTTCCCAAATTCAGCCTCAGGGGATGGGGTCCCTGGTGCCACCATTGGCTTGGGGAGGGAGAATACATACCCCTCCAATTAATTAAATATATCCAGTCCCTGGGAAATGTGGACCCCGGGGTCCTAAGTGGGCTCAGGGAAGGAGGTCCTACTGACACCCCCTTCCTATACATTTATGATAAAATGGTGGGCCACCATTTTTTTGCCTTGATACCACAGAATCATTGCAAACATTGCCAATTTGTTTTTAATTTTGGATCTGGGGTATCCCTACACTGCCCCCTTATATTATTATTTTTTTAAACTTCAGGACAGAGGACGAAGTCCCTGAGTCCTGTAATTACTGGCACTAACATTTTTCTCATATTGCTGGTAGCTAATCAGAGCACTCGATCTGGACTCAACTACTGACAAACTCTATAAACACAGCATTGTAAGACTGATCTCTACCAATGCTGGCATAACTTCAATATATGTACCATTCTTCAGGAAGGGCTGGTGTAGGGATCTGCGCTGCTACCAACCCATATCTTTACTGGACTCAGCTTTTAAAGTTACCAGGGCATTAGACCAAGAGAGGTTTCTGCTATGGTACTCAGAGCGTAACATAATTACAGGAGTCCAGTATGGTTTAACGAGCTCCTTATGGACACTTGACCAGTGCTTGAACTTTCATCTCTTCATATCTAAATTCACGGTCACCAAACATTGTTCACTTTACATAGCATTAATGGATGCCTCATGCACATTTGACAGTGTTAATATGTCCGAACCCTGAGACATCCTCCGTGAACTGGGCAAAGATGAAGGACTGTTGAACTTTCTGCATGCTCTGCATTAGGATCTTTTAACTTCTGTACACTTTGGGGAAAAACAGCAATGCACAAATTATTTTAGGCTAACGTGCAAGGCCCTAAAAAGCTGTGTATTATTTTTATTGTGTATCACTGGCCTCAAAGCAGCCCTTTTGGAGGTGGGTTAGTTGTTAGTAAAGGACCCATACATGAACTGCTATAGGCGGGCTATGCATTTATAATGTCCAGAACCCTAATAGTTTTAACAGGTTACTTGGTTCCTTTGTACAGTTCATGGAGCAGATAAACTTAGAAACTAATTTCACTAAAATGTTTACAATGGATTGTGGCCCAAAATATCTGATGCCCTGTTGAGATACAGTTAAAGGCAAATGATAGGGCTTTCCATTTCCCATATTTGGGTGTTATCTTTGATTCCAACAGCTCATAGGGTCCTTTTCTCTCTGCCATGAAACAGTGTTTTGAACAATCTGAAGGTTTTTTATTCAACTTGGCTTCTAACATAAGGAAAAAATCAATTACCCCTCTCATGGAAATGTACAAGCGGAAATATATTTCAATCTTGATTTTTGGGGTGAGAATTTAAGGGCATTGCAATGTAAGTACTTGACAGGTGGAAGAAGTCCATGAAAGCCAATGTATTCTTGGCCTTCCTATGAGCAGCTCCTATTTGAAATTCATGAGGAGCTGGGACTAGAATTTATAGAAGATCAAATTAAATTTGCTCCCTTGGTATTGCGGCGCTCTCTATGGTGAAACGAGCATGCAAATGCAGTTAAAGAAAGAAGAGAGGCTTGTTTCTCCAGTGACCACGGCCTCACTATTCCTTGGCTCTGTTATATAAAAAAAACACCTCCAAGAGCTTGGGCAGACCCTCTATATTCATTTGTCAAGATGGGTTAAATTCTAGTGATAAGGGCTGAATTATTCAAAGCTTTATGGGTGGTAGATGCATGGAGCAGGGGAGGGAGGGGCTTATGAAGGCAATCAACAAAGTATATTTAATGATAGAAAACTCTGTAGGTCTTGAACCCTGTCTTGGCTGTATTACCGATACTTTTTTGGGTTTGCTTTTGATGAGGCTATGGTTGGGCATGATAAGATAACAACTATGTTTTCCACTGGGTCAATATGAGACTGAGTCTATATATTGCTGTCACTGTAATTATTTTTTTCCACAGACCCCACTTCATTTCTTATTCTTCTGTAAGGTTTGTCTACCCTTTCCACATAAATATATTTTTTCAAAGGAGCCTTGGGTTCACAAAATACAGACCAGTACAACTTTAATTACTCATGCTTCCTTCTCTTGATGGGTGTGTGAGTGGTTGCCTTTTCCTTAAATCAGGGATTCATTATCATAACAGCTTACTTTTTTGATACTGTTTTTTGTGAGCAGGTTGATGTTATTAATCATTTCCAAATTAGTTGTGTTTAGGAGGCTAACTTATCTTATTGGAGATATTTTTAATGATGAATTCATATTTTATAGATGTACGGTGAGGTGGATATTTATATTTATATTGATGTTATTTTTTTATTATTTTTGAATGGTCGAATAAAGATAAAGATACAAATTAGGCATCATTAAAATACTTTGGTAATACACTAGGGGTCACCTTCCACCCCGGAGTCACCAATATGGGGAGTACTGGTGACTCTAAGAAGAATTTCCAGTTGATTAGAAGTGGTAAGCTGAGTGTCCCCTCAGACATGAGAAATTATAAATTGATTCAGTAATTCCAAATCCACTGCTCAGTCCTCGTGTCTTCTGGTATTTACCACATAGACTCTTATAGGCTGTGCCCCCATTGAAAATCAAAAGCCAATTGGAAAGAATGCCAGTTAATTAAAATGCAGGATAATTTCATTATTATGTTTTTAATGGATTTAAATTCTATAATTAAAATATAATTAATTCCCTTATTTTATTTCTGGACATTTTTGTGTTGCGGTAAACTGAAAGAAAGATGTTCAATGATGATATAATTTCTTAAATTGTTGTTTGGATGTATCAAACACCAGCTGCAAAGGAGTATGGCAATTTTGTAAATTTAATGATGCCTATAGTGATTGTACCCTGTGGAATACGTCAGCTGTGGGCAGTTTCTTATAAATCACTAGTGCACGCTATCATATTTCTCAAACAGACAATCTCAGCAATACGTTTTTTCACTCATGGTGCCTCTTGGCAGAATTATCATTTGTGAGCAAGGAAACGTTATAACTACAGCAGTAAATGCAGTGGCATCAGGGATCACAAGTGTGTGGTGATCCCAGTACCAACACACCTCTGTGTGTCTTTTACAACTCCATTGAGGTTCAGCAGGGTACAATTTGTTTTTTGGGGTTATTGTCTGTGGTTACTTTCTATGCTACTGATGATTTGACTATTGAATGATCACCCTGTCCCACCCCCGGTTCAGAATATAAGAGTAAGAATGGAATATCGACAGCATATTTGCTTATATTACAACAGGTGAACATACCATTGCTTCAAAATCCACTTGAGCATCGACTAGCGCTTGAGAGATGTGTGCAGCTTGCTGGAAGTGAACGTTGTCTAAAATAAAGAGTGAATTTTAAAATACGTTTTTGACATATTCACCATACAGTTTTAGATTTTGAACCACAAAAGCAACTGTCTAATCATATAAATATGATGAATGACTAACTATCATGACTTGCTCAGCAACGACTAAATAGCATTGTTACCTAATTGTGACACAGTGGCAGGTGAATTTAAATGACTATGCATGCCATGCTTCTCTCAAGATAGATGTGCAAGGTGGAGGGTAACCAGCACCCCCTGATAAACCAGGTATATAAGTAACATCAAAAATAATGTTCTGCATGACAAGCTCTATTACAGAATGTATTATAAAAGGTGTTGTAGTGAACCCTCATCAGAAATAAGTTCAACTAATAAGAACTTACTGTTGTGAAAGAATTACAATTTATTCTGCAGTCAGTTCCCCAAGTGGAGTAAGAGGCATAACGCCTGCCCCTACAGCCCCTGAGGTGCAAAGGAGGTCCTCCACCCTCCAAGGGGGCATGCATCTGTTCAGCTGAAGGCCAATGAATATCTCTAATATGTAAAAGATTCAGAGGTCCCTCATCATATTCTGCGGGGGATTGGCAGTCCTTTTGTGTTACACCACTGTTTTCAACAATGTACGAGATATTCTTTCAACCAAGCCTACCCAATTAAAACTATTCTGCCTCAAAATAACCTTGACAATACGTTAAATGCATAACAATGAAGAAATAAAAACAGCGATGGAAGCCTGTTTTGTGAATACATCCCTGATGCTCATTTCGTGTACTGACAGAAAAGGGAACAGGGTCATAGGGAGCGCTGCACAATAACAAAGCATTGGTCACACATGAGATAGGAGCTTACAACGAAAGCCTTGATGCTCCAAAAAACAGTATTTACCCCATTGTGCCACATTTTGGTGAGTTGACCTTGAGATTGGGTGACTGCGTCCAATGTGTAATCAATCTGTGTTGGGTTCAAGCTACGTTTTTATCACAAACTTAGTTGTACTTTTTAGCCTGATTCTAGGCACTCTGAATGCCATTGCCAGCTAAGTTATCTGAATTTTGGAGCAACTATAAATTATTCCATTCAGAGTGGACACTGTACAAAGAGTATGTATGCTTCAGTAAACGCCAATGATTCTATGTGCACTGTGACATTCCTTCCAAATGTTACTGTCTGTATGAAATTCTATGCACTTGCTGCTAGCTGACATCTTCTGTGATGTGTAACTCACAGACTTAGATCCCCAGAAGACCAACTGAGCCTTCCATCTTTCCAAGGTCGGTAATTAAAGTGTCATTAAATATAACGTATGTTATTTAAGGGATTTAGGGGGCGATTGTACTAGTAGGAAGGATTCAAGTAGTGTGTGTAAATTGCCCAGTGATGTGCTGCGACCCGCCTATCATTTTGTGATGTGACCTAATTTCACAAATAGATCAAAGCAATCCTTTTTGCTGTACATTGCGCTGCGCCATATACTCCTCTTGGGAAGATAAGATGAAGCAAATATGAAAATCAACATATCGTGTCCAATGGTATATACACATTGCCTGTACCCAGCATGCACTGCACATCATCAGCAGTAATTAACTGCACAATGCGCCTTGGTCCTCAGCATGCATTCCAAGCACACGAACCCATCCCCCATGTGCTAGATTTGGAAATGCTGGTCTTTGAAGTGTTAGCTGTAGCATGAACGCCTTAATGTGACTGAGCACAGCAGTGGGTCTCCTGATTTATCTTGACAGCACTACTGTTGCACAGCTGACTAATTAGCAGGAACATACCATCTGCTGTTCCATGAATAAGAAGGTATTGAACGTTTTTGAAATTTGCAGCTCTCTCCATCACTGTAGAACTCTAAAACAAGACAAGAAAGAATTTGATGAATTATTGATTGTAATGAGAGTGCTCATTATAAATTTCACATCATTATTATATAATTGTTTATTTCACCGCAGCCTCTCAGTGGTCGTGACTTCTGATAGGCTACTCGTTTGCAAAACAGGAACTTCATTATTTGTCTTTGTTCGAAAGAAATGGGGAACTACACTGAACGGAGCTTCGCTGTGCGCCCATATATGAAGGATGCGTCCTCTTGATGCTGCATTCGAGAGTCAAATGAACTCTCTGAAGATTACTATGGGCGGAGGGGGGGTGTATGGGTTTTGAGTGGTTAAGAGATTGTCTGCTGCACACTGTGATCAGTGCTTAATTTGTAAATAAAAACATGCCGGTGCCCAAAGCCCTCCTGTTAAACACGCGGCTGCTGCAATTAAATGTGCGAACACAGAATACTGAGGCAGCGTAATTCTGAAGCCATCTCGGGCCTTTTCCTGCCGCTTCAGCTCACTCTTGCAGCTTTTTTGTTTTTGTCTTCCTAGTCTTTCCCATGTGTGTCTTTAGCTCGCAGGTAATGGCCGAGGAAGAAAAATAAGTGCCTGTCCTCAAAAATAAGAGCCGATGCTCCGCACCAGAAACAACTAATACAAGTTAAGCACTGACTGTGATATTTGTTGATAAGAAAGGTTTACGTGGGAGGTTCAGGTAAAAGGGGGTGCCAGTTCGGTTTAGAATACGGGATCGCAATGATTAGCAAGACACAATTGTTTTTAGAGAGAACAAAATGTGATGGAAATACTTCAACTTAATACTTCTAAGTCATATATATAGAATAGGTCAGCCTAATATTTTCAGAATTGCTTAGCTTATGTGTTCGACTCCAAAGGTAGTTAAATACCTGAAAATCTGTTCAAACACGAAGAACAGGGTCTTGGCCATTCTACTAGAATATGTCAACTAAGCATGAGGAACCAGGCAACTATAAACCTGTTTCTGCTTCAATAAGATTTATAACTGAGCTGTAGTGAAAGTCTCTCCTGTCATGAGCACTGTGACAGAACCTGTTTAGGCCTCTTCTGCTTTTATCCTGTGGTTGCCTGCAAATTCTTTCATCTCGTTCTATTAGAAGGTGTTAAGTCAGGGACACACGCAGAAGTGTTAGCATCATGTCTGCCGCATATCTATGTTTACATATTTTTGTTGATCACTGCCATAACATTATGGATGCCTACAGTAAAATGTAACATTTTTTGTTGTTTTATTTATAAGAGCAGATTATCTGCATGCAATTCGAGATGATGCATTTATTATCATACTTATTTTATGTTATTGGGACTTAATAGTAACCAAACTTAAACACATAAGATGAAAAGCTCATGTATCTGACCATTAATTCGAGGGGCTGTGAAACAGAGCTATCAAGCTAGAGGTCATGCTGGCTTACCATTACGACAAGCTTTAGTCCAGCTTTAGTCAGGGGCTGCTTTAGGAGCGATGCAGAGAAGTGGACTTCAGCCCACCCTATTAATTATTCTTGGGCAATGGCTGTGACAGAGAATAGCTAAATAACTATTTTTTAATGGAAGAAGGTATGTAGTGTGACCCATCCAAGGAAACGGAAACACTGTTACCGTCCGCTGGGCCAGCGTAAAAGTCACATCAACATTGCCGCCGGCTCGTAATAGAGCCGGCGGCAATTCTGATGTGCATCGGGTGCAGTAGCACCCGTCACGCATTTCACTGCCCAAAATTCGGGCAGTGAAATGCGCAATTGGACTATGCCTGGGGGCCCCTGCACTGCCCATGCCAAGTGCAGGGGCAGTGCAGGGGCCCCCATGGGCACCCCAAGTCCCTCTTACCACCATCCTTTCCATGGTGGGGTTTACCGCCATGGCCAGGCTGGCAGTCGGGGACTCATAATCCCCAGGGCAGCGGTGCTTGCTATTGCGCCACGGTCATAATAGCTGGTGGAACACCGCCAGCCTGTTGGCGGTGTTACAGCCAGCTTACCCCGGCCACAAGGGTCGTAATGAGGCCCATATTCTTTTTACTTACCTCAGCTACAAGCTAACGTCTTGTTAGGGATCCTGGAGCTCCATTTTCATCTGACCTGAGAAGGCATATCTTTTTGGCCCATTCCCAGGTTTACAAGTCCTTGTAAATCTGGGAATGACACAAGATCTATGGGAGTTGCGTGTGAACACCCACTGAAACGCCTATGGAAGGCCTACCAAGGGTAGAGTAGCACAACACAGCAATTTGCGCTGTGTTGCACTACTTCAGATTTATGAAGCCACTCAGAGCCACATAAAGTGGCTTTGCATGGCTTCATAAATCTGTCTTAGAGATTTGCATTGCCCAAGTACCACACTGCGAGGTGCAAACCTGATGCAAACCTCTTATAAATATATCCTTCTTTCTTTAGGAGTGAAAATCAGTTATGACCATAAAAAGCTTTGTGTGTCTGCTCTTTAGTGAGCATACAAATAAATATGTGTAAATCTAGATGTTAAAAAAGTTGTTCCTAGGCAATGCATATTGCTCCAAGTTTGGACAATCACTGACTACAGGCAATTTAGCACAAGTACATTTAGGCAATTCGGCAGGGACATTGCACTACCAATGAGTGCAAAAACAGCGGGTCCACTGGCTGATCAGTTCAAAGATGTGCCAATCAGTCAGAGCAAATGGCAGCTCATTATTGCTCCCATGTTGCCCATAATCAGGTAATATGGCACCAGTGTTAAGTAAAATTGCCCAGGACAGAGAGCCTGGAAAAGTTTCAAAATTCACTGGAGGTGTACATTTATATTAACTTTATTCATAGCATTACATGCGCAATATCTATTTAGCGGCGTGCTGTTAAATGGTGTTCCAGTTTGGATTTAGCAATATATAATGTAATATATATAATAATGTGCGTTAATTAGCTTTTGACATGTATTGCGCTAACTTAAGAAACGTTGTTCAATGTGGTTGCTTGTTGCTTCTTACCTCATAACTGTTAAGGTTATCTTCTATGGTGGGAAGACACATGTAGCGCTCAGTGTATATCGAGTCTGTGCAAAAAAAGAATGTGGTGCCTATTAACATATTGTAGTTTGTACAGAAAAATACGATATTCAAAGTTGCAGATTAGGTTGAAAGTACCGACAAGAAAACATGGATGGGTTAAGATATAAAATCAACAACATTGAATGGTGATTTAATTGGTGTCAGAAAACAAAAATACTTGAATTGCACAACGACTTTTCTAATGCTGATATTGAAAGGCAGATGAGGGGGTTGGTTGTGGTGGGGGTGGTTGAGAAGGGGCTGTGCATCGTTTAAGAGTTAGAAGGACAAAGCTATTAATGAAAGAGATCGAAACATGAAAAGGTGCCTAATTCTCATTCCAACCAAACCAAGGGATAGAGGAAAATAAAAGTAATAGAAAAGCAAATTCCACTCTCAAAATGATCATTTTGAATTGAGTGTAAAACCATTATTATCATCGATGATTCAAGTACCAGGAGTATAACCTACACCAATAATGCAGAACACTTTATCAAATTAAGTATCATTCGAAACAGACCATGTAAAATTGAATACAAAAGTAGACTGAGTCTATGCACGTGAAAATGTTTGAAAAATACATTAATTTGTTCAAGTGTCTTTAAACTCTTACATATTTTCAAACCTTGAAGAGTAACTGCAATCATACTTAGCTTAGTGCAGAAATGTTCATGTAATGTACTCCAAGTTAAACAAATTTTAGTATAAAGTGGGGTGTTTATCGAGCCTTCCTACAGTTTCTACAGGACATAATAGTCAGTCCTATGCGACGCACTCGGACACTCGACAGAATAACCGGGATAGTTTAGAGGGAACAGAAATGGGAAAAGATGAGTGAACACATTCACGGTTTCTAGTTTACTATCAATATGTATGCAAGTTCAACTGCCGACCTGTTAAATCTAATGTGATTTTGTGCATAATGACATATTTTACCGACATGACACAAAGAGAACACATTAACTAAAATTATTGTTCTGTTGCATCTGTATTTAAAAAAAAAACAAAAAAACAACTTAATGGGGGCTTCACAGGCAGCTAATGCGTTTTTCATTAAGGGCATACTTTAGCTTGTTGCTAGTTAGAAAAATATCTCCTTCATCCACCATCTCTTTATTCTCCAAATAACTATTTATTCTTGAAGGGTAGGTAGGTGCCCCTGATTTTCTTTGCAGAGGTTCTGGCTAGTAGCAGTTGTTTTAGGTCTTGGGGTGCAGTAGCTGCTCCCAATGGTAATATCTAATTAGATCCAGTAGTCAGGGGCCAATTTTTTCTAATTTTATTTTTTGTGTTTTTGAATTCCTTATGGACATATGTTTTGCAATGATGATAATGAATTTTGGAGTATGTGTTCACAGAAGATAGTTTTAATAACAACAAAGGAAATCCACTATACAGAGTAGGAGTAAGGTATTTATAAGTAGCAAATATTCACTGAAGATTCACTTCAAATGTATATTTGAAAACATTGATCATTTGAAATCATTGCGGGCAATATGGCGTCGGCGTAACAGCGAGGCTCAGAAGCCCCGCCCGCCAGGAAACCAAGCACACAGCCACCGCTGTGTCCACCGCTGAGCGGTTGCAACGAGGATCGCCCCTCACCGTCTAAGGGGAACGAGGGGGGTGGGAACCCCCCTCGGCTTCCTGGTATCGCCGGGAGAGGGAGAGACGAGGTGGCTGCAGGCGCTGCAGCGCTCGGATAGAGGACGCCGAGCGCCGCGCAGTAAATTTCGAGGAATCACCTGGAGCTGGCGAACGTGCTGGTTCCCTAAGAGGCCCTGGACTTTTGGATGTGCTGGGAGGCTGGAGTAGAGGCATCAGCGCTCACGGAAAGGGGTGCATTCTGGCCATTTCTTCACCCAGAGGAGTGGAGGATGCAAGGGGGGATATTATTGTGGCTCCCAAATCGATGTCTCATGGAGCTTGCTGCAAACAGGTACTGGGAGGAGGGCAAGTGAAAAAAGCTCTCTGATAATGTGCATTGTAAATCTCTTTAATACTGATACAGACATTTAGGGATTCGTGTTTGATTATCAACTTAACATTCTAATACATATTATTTAGGTAAAGGTGCAGAGAGCAACAATAGTTGATATAGTTTATATCATCCGATACTACTCGATATTATCTGATATTGTCCTTTCCTCCCAGCTGGGAAAAGAGAGGAGGGGGGGTTAAAATGTAAAATTAAGTAAAAAAAAAAAAAGGGGGGGCATAAAAGGAGAACTGAAAGACTTGAGGGCTCTAATGCTGGTGAGCACACAAGTCAATTCATCTTGGCACCTATATACTCCCTCACGGCCTCTGAAGAAAGTGATTGAACGAACAATATTTGATGTGTTATCAGCAGCGGTGGGAGTAATAAGACTTTTTAAGCTTTTATCTCATGCATTAAAAACAAATATGGCACCCAAAGCTACTCGGAATTCTGGAGATAAGACTGATGGAGCTAAGATGGCACGCGTCGGAAGGGATAAAGGAGAGCCAGCAGGAGTAAATAAACACCTGACGTCTATAGCAGGGAAAGCAGTTGTGAAAAATACGCTGGGATCAGTGAAAGACGCTAAGATGAGCGATAGTATTACCCCCCGCTGGAAATCAAGGGGAAAGGCAAAAGTCAATCTACTATTACGACTTTCCTTTCAGGTGGGGCTCAAGACAGCCTCGTTGTACATATAACCCCCCCTCAGAAAATAATACGCTAGGGAAAGAACCTACTCTCCCAAGTACCAGCAGCACGAAGTTGTGTAGTGAAAGTAATGAATCTTTTATTAAAACTATACAATGTACCATGAACCTGTCAGAGATTAAAGATAGCAATCGGGAGACAAGAGAGAAGGAGCTCGGTCCCCTTGGGAGCAGGCAACCCCAAACACAATGATCTGATCAAGTCAAGCAACCAGAGCGCCAGAGTAAGGAAGGAACTGCAAATACATCGGGACTCGCACTGGAAAGGGAAGACTTACATAAGCCCCTAGGAAGCCCTAAAAGATGGGGTAAAACAACTGGAAAAGAACCCCAGTTCATGGATTGGGGCAAAGATAGTAGTGATAAATTTTACTCCTTGACAGAGGAGTCAGATCTCAGCAGCATTGATCGCAGCTTTGGTGAGTCTGAAGATAGCGAGACATCTGAGGCTGGCAATAAATCCTCAAGCAACAAACTTACAGTGCGGCAGGTGCGCCGACAGCGGAAACCAGTTAAAACAAGGCCTGCTCCTCTGGAGGGTTTTGAAAACTCAACATCTATGAGTGGCAGGACTTTAAAGTGGGACTATTCCGGTATTGGACTAGTAGACACTCCCACCATGAGTAATCAGGACTCAGTTAATGGTAAGATGGAGACAGACGTAGGTGCCCCTGCTGGTAATTTGTCTGCGATGGGCACTGAGGCAGGGATCTTGCAGTCAATATATAGCTCAATTAAAGAGCTGCAAACAGAGACTAGGATCGAAAGTCGGCGTGCAAGGATTGCTACAAAGAGATTGCAGGGGACGGTCCGTAAGGTTGCGAAATCGTGTACAGAAATCGAAGCTAAGCTATGCCCAATGGAAGAAAGGATAGTGGCAGTTGAGCAGGATGTTGATACTCTTAAAGAACAGAGCGCTATGAGAGACGAACAATTGACGGATGTAATGTGGAAAATGGAAGATTTTGAGAATAGACAGAGAAGGAACAATTTTCGATTTCTGGGTATACCGGAAGGGTTAGAGGGAAGTAATATACAGACTTATATGGTTAATCTTTTGCATGGGGCCTTCCCGGAACTGGGGAATTGGGATTGGGAGAATGAGCTGCAGCGAGTCCACAGGTTTCCAACAACCCGGCGGGAGGGGGGCCAACGGGTAGATTCTAAATACCCTAGAGCTATCTTAGTCTATTTTGGGAATTACCTATTACGACAGGAGATATCTGATACAGCTTGTCCTAATACCCCACGTACTGTGGATGGGGTTACTTTCTACACTCACCCCAATTTCTGTCATGCCACCGTTGAGCGGAGATGGCGGCTTCAACACATCATTAAGCCATTTTCAGACAAAGGAGGCATATTTGCTGGCCCCTGCTCGACTTAAAACAGTAATGACTGGAAAAGTAAAAGTATTCACTTCAGAAATTAAAGCAAAAGAATATTTGATGGGGGCCAAGCAATAGAGCGTAGAGACACAGGGAAGATAAGGGTGCTTGGTAGACTGGTGGGTGGGCGGGCCCGGGCCCACACACACACAACACCAATATTCAGGCCATCAGTGGTCTGATTGCTCAACAGGGTGGGGGGCCAGTCCCGGGGAGGGAGGGAAGGAACCTGGGAGGGGGATGGAGGAGACTGGTCTGGGGTGGAGGAAGGGGGAGGGGAGCAGGGAGGAGGAAAGGGATGGCGGGGGGAGATGGAAAATCAAGGGAATAAAATGGAAAGGAAAGGACCAAGGGAAGTGAGAGAAATGGGGGGGGAGAAAATAGGAGGAGTGGAACAAGGAGAGAAGAGAATTCAAGATAAGATGCAGTTAGATGTGAAGATCTGGGGGGGCAGAAAGAGAAAAGAAATGAAACACAAATATTAAATGGCTAGACTTCGAATTGCCTCAATTAATATATGTGGACTAAATGATCCTCGTAAAAGAAGGAGAGTGGCTGAGGAATTAAAAACCTTTAAGGCAGATATCTATTGCCTACAGGAGACACATGTGGAATATAAAAATTCTGAAATTTTGATTCGCTTGGCATGAAAGTGATCGCCCGGTCAGAACAAGAGGCTAGAACTAAAGGGGTGGCAATACTAGATCGGACCAATAAATTAAATTTTATCAGCCAGAAGGCGGACAGGGGCGGAAGATGGGTAATCGTAGAGTGCAGTTATGGGCATAGTAGCTTCACATTATGTTCTCTATATGGGGTAGTCACGGACGACCCAGTAGTTTTAGATACCCTCGCTATCGAGCTAACAGGATGGGCCCCTCCCTATATTCTATGTGGCGACTTTAATTTTAATGGTTCTTGGGAGGGACTACAGGATTTATTAGCGTACACAACTAAGAAGTATCAGGAGCGTAAACCTCGGGTATACAAGGCAATGGTCGCCATTCAGGAAAAAATAGGATTAGTGGATGCCTGGGTGAAATTACGTAAATCAGACCCTGGATATACTTATTATTCCACCCCCATGCGAAATTAGCACGACTCAATTATTTTTTGATCTCTCCCCTACTTTTAAAGCGGGGTAGGATTGAGTCATACCCACGGACTATATCAGATCATAACCCCCTAGTATTCGATTTAGAATTGGATGGGCTAGAACCAAAGGACAGGAGATGGACATTTGAAAAAGGACTCCTCAAGGACCCAGAATATTGTGAGCATAAGAGAAAGTGGATAGTTGAATTCTTGGGGTTCAACCAGGGGTCAGCATCAGTAGAGATATTCTGGGATACCTTGAAAGCAGGAATTAGAGGTGAAACGTTGAGCTTCAGTACTAAAAGGCAGAAAGACGTCCAAGGCAGAATAAAAGACTCCCAAATGAAGCTGAGGGCAGCAGATAGACAATTGGTCATAGCTATAGAAACTGGGGCGGATAAAAAAAAGGGCTCAGGAGGAAGTCGCTATAGTTAAAGCAGCAATTAATGAGGCTATGGCCCAAAGAATAGCGGAAAAATATTTAGCACAGCGCTCACAAAGGTATGAGTATGGAGAAAAAAACGGGCGCTTGCTAGCGATACGGGCAAGCCAGAAGACAGCATCCAGTGTCATTAGAGAGATTAAAGATTGGCAAGGACAGATAGTATCAGAAGTGGATGGAATCAGAAAGGTATTTTATAGATATTACACGGAGCTATATAATGATACATCTGTATATCCAGAGGAAGAAATGTTGGAGTTTCTATACCCCATTAAGGCCGATAAGCTATCTGAAGGTGATAATCTATACATGGGAGAGCAGATAGATATCTCGGAAATTGATACGGCAATGAGCGATCTTGCCACTGGAAAAGCTACGGGTCCTGACTCGATCCCCTTAGAATTTTATAAAACTTTCAGAGCAGTATTACTACCGGTAATGGTAGAGTTATTTATTCAGGTACAGAATGGAGGGGGAACCATCATGGGATATGGCCAATATGGTAATGTTCTTGAAGAAAGGGAAAGCCCCGTTAAATCCGGCCTCATACCGGCCGTTTACATTAATCAACAACGATGTTAAAATATATTCAAAGATCCTGGCCGCACGATTATCTCTGGTGATTAGGAAGTTAGTCTCCCCTAGGCAGCATGGGTTTGTCCCAGGAAGGGATACTATCAATCATATTCAGAGAGTCCTTGCACTCTTCGACGCTACGGAAGTAGCAGAGGAACCGATGGCAGTCGCATTATTAGACGCAGAGAAGGCATTTGACCGGGTGAACTGGAATTACTTGTGGTATGTAATGGAGTATTACGGGTTAGGGAAGAAATTTATTGTAGCAGTAAAGGCTCTATACAGATCACCGGCAGTGAAAATCCAATGAATGGGAGGAAAATCTGAGAGTATCCAGGTCAGGAGAGGTACCAGGCAGGGATGCCCATGTTCTCCCCTCCTGTTTGCTTTGTATATAGACCCCCTGCTTAGACAGTTGGAAGAAAATAGCAAGATTCCACCGATACATAGGCAGGGATGGGATACAAAAGTTCTAGCTTACGCAGATGACATAGCTATATTAACACCCACCCCTGACTTTGCACTGAGAGAGGTTGAAGAGGTGACGATGAAATTTGGAAGATTTTCTGGATACCTGCTGAATAGAGCTAAAACGCAGTTATTGGCCAATCAATATACAAACACCCAGGATACACGGAGGGTGGATCATGCAGTATATCTAGGTATAAATATCACACCAAAAGTAGAAGAAATTGTTAATTTGAATTTGGATCCCATACTTGTGAAAGCCAGAAAAGATATGTGCAGATGGAATAATCTACATCTGACTATTATGGGGAGGTGCAATATGGTGAAAATGATTCTCCTTCATAAGCTGCTGTATTTTTTTCGTGCTGTACCATTGAGCTTTACTAACCTTAGATTTAAAGAGATAGATAGAGTGGTTATGAGATTTATCTGGGCACATGGTAAGTATAAAAGAGCAAGCAAATTTATGTCTCTCCCTCGAGAAAGGGGGGGGTGGTCCTTACCGAATATAAAGTTATACCAAATGGCAGCAGCTTTTCAGTATATGCGCCCATTATGGGGTCCTAAGAAAGAAGGGATTGCGGAAGAGGATTGCCCTAACATATACGAGTTGCAGATAGGAGCAGTAGCCAATGGGTGTCTGGTAACATATCATGAGCCTGGATATTATAAGAAAACTCGATTTAAGGTTTTGGAAGCGGCCTATAAGTGTTGGCGATCATGGTATAAGAAGAAAGGACTTGGTAGATATTATTATAACACTATGATTGAGAAGAATCCATTGCTCCCCGAAATATTTAAGGATAAATGTATGGCAAGTTGGGCCTCTTTAGGTATAGTGAGGTTAGGAAATGTTTTTGATAACTTTGGGATTAAGGCGTTCGGGGATCTACAGGTGCAGTATGGCTTAGAGCGAAGGGACTTTTTTAAATACTTACAGATACAGGATTTTCTTGCAAGGAGAACAGAGTGTGTGCAGGGATGTAGAAGTAATCAATTGTTGAACGACATCCTGGCTAATCCCAATATAGCAATTAGGTCGGTTTACCCATTACTACTGGCGGAACAGCCTGATGATTTAGAGAAGAATAAGGAGAGGTGGAGGGAGAAGTTGGTGGATGGAAGTAACAACTTTATGAGGTCATTAGAGCTGGGATACACTACCCTATTATCTTCTTCCCTGCAAGCGCAACATTATAAGACCTTGTTCGACTTATATCATACTCCAGCTCATCTCGTCAAATGGGGGAGTCTGTCAGGAACAAACTGTCCAAGATGTGGGATGTATGGAACATATATTGTACACATGATGGCTACATGTGGGGAACTAATGGTTTTGAGGGAGGGTATTCAATCCGTCTTGAATGAGGTTATGGGATGTGATTTTGTTCTTACCCCCGAGATTATGGTTTTAGGGGTCGCTGGAGAAGCGGGTGGTCCACATAGAGCATTTATCTTTGTGGCTATGGCAGTGTATCGAATATGTATATCATACGCATGGTTGAATGTACGACCCCCGTCTTGGCAGCAATGGTTGGCCAGATTGCTGTCTGTATACCATTTGGAGATGGCATTATATGAACGCAAGGGGAAACATGCTAGGAGGAGAGGGAAGGCAATATGGTGGCCATTTCAGGACTGGATTCTGGCTCATAATGATTAATGTTCAAAAGTAAAACCAGACTATCCTTCTTCAACTTAATTTAAATAACTGGATATCCATCCCCATTTGGATTAGTCGGGCTGTTGTGTTTTTCATTATTTAGTCAGGTGGTACTTATCTCCTGATGTTTTTCTCTTTTGGTTCAGAATTTCATTTATCCAGTGTAAAATGATTCAAGAATGTATTTGCTGTATGATTCCTTTCCAAATAAAAAAAAAAAAAAAAAAAAGATAATTTGAAATCGTTGCAATAAATCATCCAAAACATAGCTAGCCAATATGAAAATATTTATAACTATTTATACCGTTCAAATATATACAAGAAAGGTGCTTAGTGCACACATTAATCACAAGTTATAAATACCAGTGATAAGTGGGAGTAGGGACGATTCCTCCTCTTGAGCGTAGGATTGTTTTCCCCTACCTGCAGCCTCCACAGATGTATATTTTAAATGGACCTCAGTCCCTGACTCTGCAAAAGACAGGGCTCAGCCTTGCTGCTGAGTTTGTTCATTGGGATTGGGCGCAGGCAATGGTCTATCCTGTTGCTTGGCATACAGCCGGCTGAAGTTCAGAGCGCAGGTTTCTTGCTGTTTCCAACCGACATGCATACTTTGCACCTCACAAACCCATGCTTTGATTAAACCAGGCGGAACAAAGCGCAGTCCCCTGGTGTCCACTACAGCGGAGGGCTTACCTGCCCAACCAAATCCTTGAGTTATTCTCAGGCAGTTTGAAGTATAAAACGCATAAGTGGGAAATCTGGATTGGCATGTCCGCGAAGCTGCACTTGAAGGCAGCATGGGGCAAGATGATTAAAGAATACACGGCCAATACCTGTGTGGCTTTATTTGGAATGGCCTCTAGTGATGGCATTGTGCATGAGGGGAGTGGATGATCGCAGTGGCATCCACCAGCAGGCGGCAGCGAGCATATGATCTAAGGTTGTCTCCTGCCCGGGCCTGTTCTTTCGCCATCACCACATCTGTGACTGTCAGAAACTCTGCAATGTCCCAGAGTTACATCACACAAGGTCAGATTCATTGTTTAGGCATGGGGAGAATATGTGATGCACACGTTTCTGTTTTTCATTTAATATTTCATTGTGTGATGCCTTTTCATGTCAATCTGAGCTGCTAAATCTCTAAAAGGTACATCGTTTCAAATAGACGTTTGTGAAAGTTGCAAAAACAGTCGCTCTTGTCACACTGCTAGAAGTAATTAATTGGCAATACTAGTAGAGTTCCACCTCTGCTTTCAAATTCTCTGCTTTCAAATTAGATCAATGCGTTTTTGTGTAAGCCTCACTTAAAGCTTTTTAATTGTGGAATTACAGAAGTAGTTACATTCCTAACAAGTTTGTCAAGCTCTCGATTTTAAATTACTCAAATGAAAGGAATATCAAAGTTATATTATCAACTGGAGTTTCCTGTTAGGGATGTTTTTTATTATTGTGAAATGTGTACAACATTTCAGCAGAGTAAGTATTCACTTGAAATACCTGTGACTTTTTTTTAACCCATCAAACAAGCTAGACAGTGTTGTATAACATTGCACAAGATAACAGGTTTGTTTGTGTATCAACCAAGAGTTTCTCTGTTTATGTTGGGGAAAGGTGAAAATCACATTGTAAAGCAAAGATGTAAAAAAGGTGAAGTGCTACACCTGAATAGGGGTGAGAAGCTAAACTGGCAAAGTTGTCTTTTGTATACCTACCTGTTAGAAATGGGGTATTTGGCTGGCAGTCAGGTTACCCCCTGTCCAAGAAAGGACCCTCATTATAGTCAGGATAAAAGAGGATCACCCTCAGCTAACCCCTGGTCACCTCCTTGGTAGCTTGGCACGAGCAGGCAGGCTTAACTTCGGAGTGCTAGGTGTAAAGTATTTGTACCAACCCACACAGTAACTCAATGAAAACACTACAAAATGACACAACACTGGTTTAGAAAAATAGAAAATACTTATCTAAACAAAACAAGACAAAAGCGACAAAATCCACCATACACAAGTCAAGTTGTTAATTAAAATGCAAAAAGACTCTTCATGTTCTTTTAAACACAACGCTAACGCTGTTAGCGTCAAAATGTACCTGGGTCACGTCAAAATAACCCACATGGGCGTATGTGCGTCGAAAAAGGTTAGCAGTGTGTCGATTTCTCACCCGCAAGCGAGGTCATGCGTAGTTTCTCCTTCTCCGGTCTGATCAGTGTGCGTCGTTTCTTTCCCCACAGGAGAGAGATGTGTTGATCCTCACAAAACACCTCGGGTCCGGGCAGGCTTGCGTTGTTTTTCCCTGCCCAGCGATGTTGCGTCATTGCAGCCTCCATCAGTGATGCCGAGCATCATTTCTTCAGATGCGTGCATCAATTTCACAGCCGAGCTGCAAGCACTGCATCGATTTCAGCCGCGGAGCCAGCGGCATGCCATTTCTTCAGCCTCCCTCAGGGGTTGCATCGGAAATTTCCCCGCACTGCGATCTGTACATGGATTTCCAACCTTGGTCCATCAGCTTCACCTGTCAAGACCCCAGGAACTGGATAGGGCACCACCTGGCAGGGCAGGAGTCTCATCAGAGGCTCCGGGTGCTGGCAGAGAGAAGTCTTTGCTGTCCCTGAGACTTCAACAACAGGAGGCAAGCTCAGTTTCAAGCCCTTGGAGAGTTCTTCACAAGCAGGAAGGCACACAAAGTTCAGTCTTTGTCCTCTTGCACAGGCAGAAGCAGCAACTGCAGGATAGCTCTACAAAGCACAGTCACAGGCAGGGCAGATCTTCTTCCTCAGCTCTTCAGCTCTTCTCCAGGCAGAGGTTCCTCTTGATTTTCAGAAGTGATCTAAAGTCTGTGGTTTTGGGTGCCCTTCTTATACCTAGTTTGCCCTTTGAAGTAGGCTTACTTCAAAGAAAAGTCTCTCTTGTTTGTGAAATCCTGTCTTGCCCAGGCCAGGTCCCAGACACACACCAGGGGGTTGGAGACTGCATTGTGTGAGGGCAGGCACAGCCCTTTCAGGTGTGAGTGACCACTCCTCCCCACCCTCCTAGCTCAGATGGCTCATCAGGATATGCAGGCTACACCCCAGCTCCCTTTGTGTCACTGTCTAGAAAGAGGTGCAAAAAGCCCAACTGTCAAACTGACCTAGACAGGGAATCCACAAACAGGCAGAGTCACAGAATGGTTTAAGCAAGAAAATGCTCACTTTCTAAAAGTGGCATTTTCAAACATACAATCTTAAAATCAACTTTACTAAAATATGTATTTTTAAATTGTGATCTCAGAGACCCCAAACTCCACATGTATATCCACTCACAAAGGGAATCTACACTTTAATCATATTTAAAGGCAGCCCCCATGTTAAACTATGAGAGGGATAGGCGTGCAACAGTGAAAAACGAATTTAGAAGTATTTCACTGTTAGGATGTAGAAAACACATTAGTATATGTCCTACACTAAACATACACTGCACCCTGCCCATGGCGCTACATAGGGCCTAACTTAGGGGTGTCTTACATGTAATAAAAGGGAAGGTTTAGGCCTGGCAAGTAGGTACACTTACCAAGTCGAATTGGCAGTTAAAAACTGCACACAAAGACACTGCAGTGGCAGGTCTGAGACATGATTACAGAGCTACTATTGTGGGTGGCACAACCAGTGGTGCAGGCCCACTAGTAGCACTTGATTTACAGGCCCTGGGCAACTCTAGTGCACTCTACTAAGGACTTACTAGTAAATCAAATATGCCAATCATGGATGAACCAATTGCATACACGTTTTTTATAGGAGCACTTGCAGTTTAGCACTGGTTAGCAGTGGTAAAGTGCCCAGAGTATCAAAACAGCAAAAACAGAGTCCAGGACTCATCAACAACCTGGGAAACAGAGGCAAAAAAGTTAAGGGAGACCACGCCAAGAAGGCCAAGTCTAATTCTACCATATTAAGAGTGCACATGAAAAACATCATGGTTAAAGTCCGCCTGCACTGGCAAAAGACATACTGTAATTCAGCCGGACCTTTTGATGAATCCAATCTATAGGAAAATGTTCTTTTGTCACATAATGATGGTTTAAAGGTTTAAATAAATCCTTGCTTACTCTTCTTTGAAAAAAAATATATGCCCAGAATTACATGAGGTTGAGCAGAAGGAACCTAAACCTGGTTCCCCGTTCCAAAGCAGTGAGCCCTGTTTGTAAGGCCACATCCTCTTCCCCATGGTAAACCAAATAAAAGTCTTTATATGCCCACCTACTATACAGCAAATTAAGCTGCTATATAAATTGTAATCAACGAATGTGAAAACCCGATCGAGATATAATTTAACTGCTTTGCGTCACTGCAGATGAAAACATATTGCAGTGACTTAGCATTACACTGCAATAAGCTTCCTTGCATTGCTTTGGCGCGGGTGTCTGCAGCTTTTACAAGGAATCGTGGCAGGGTCCACCGATGATTAATTTCTGCTGCAAGGCCTTCACAAGGCACTCCATACTGGAAGCTTAGGAATTCCGAGTTTGGTGGGAGCTGCCCCAGTTCACAAGGTACACTGAATGAGGAAGATTGGGTTGATTAATAATACCATCTGCTATTCCCTCCAAGAGACAACTTAGTGTTGTTATGTCTCCTTCTCTTGACTGGATTGTGGAAAGTGCATGGTAATTGGACAAAAATCAAAGCTCCAAAACAAATGCAGACTCTGCTGAAACAATTTAAGTTCATTCTTTTTACCTTGGATCCAGTAAATCCATCACAATAAAATGCCTGTCTCTGCATCTATAGCTGAACAGGCAACCTAACCCCCACACCAAAAAAGAGAAAGGAGATTATAATCAAATAACAAAAACTGAAATTTCTGCATTTGCCCGCTTCAGGGTTCTCCACAATAAAACCCTATTCTACCTGATCACTAATGACAGGGGAGGAATGTGGACTGGAGGGACACCTGAGGGGTAATATATGACAAGATGGTTGAGTGGCCTAAGAGTATGCAAAAGCGGGCCTATTGTGCGCGTTTGGTTGTGTGCAAAATAGATAGGACATACCAGATGAGCCTCCTAAAGGTGAGGTGATGGTCCAGTGGAGTCCTGAGAGGGCACGTCAGATGGGCATTTTAGGGTGTTGGTCCAAACAATAGAGGATACTCTAAAAGACTAAAAGGGCATTCTATGAGTGATGGTCAGTGAATATGTAATGGGGAAACCAAGATGGAAGTTTAAGGGATGGTGATCCATTGTAGACCAGAGAGGAGACGCAAAGGTGACAGTTCTAGCTTTGAAGTGTGCTGTTTGACCCAACTTTTCTCAAAGGTTTTGTGGGGAAGAAGCGAGCAAACCTCCCTAATGTCCTTCGGCCGTGCTCACTGTGCCCGCTCCCTAAGTCAAACTTGCCATTAACAGTTACACCCACTACTTTGAAAGTGAGTATGTCTATACACAACACAAGGTGAAGATATCAGTTATAGGATTACAAATGTGAAAACGAAGAAAATACTTTTATTTTTCAACAAATTAATTAATGTGATTGTTAAAATGTTGAGGTTTCAATCTTGTTAGTTTTTTAATAAGATCAACATCAACAAGCACCTAGATACTTGTGATTCCATTACAGGAATCAGGATTGCAGGAGAGGACCCATGCAAGTACTGTCAGTTTCCTTTAATGTGACAGTCTTAGGGAGAGTCTGGATCTAGGTAACATGCCATCATTTGCTGCTGCACCTGTGCTGTTCCTCTGTAGTATTTGTTATTCCTGTAAAGCAGGCAGAAGGCTCTTGGGGGTGTATTTATACTTTTTGATGCAAAACTGCACTAATGCAGTTTTGCATCACCATGCTACCAAGCCATTCATGAGCGCCAGCAAGGCGCCATAATTATGGAATAGCGCAAGCCTGTGCAAAGGGTGGGCTAGCATTAAAAAAATGACAATAGTTGGATGGGCGGTATGGGAGAAGGGAGCTTTGCACCAAAAAATGAGGTTAGGCTGGTTAGAGGCAAAAAAAATGCCTCTAACCAGCCCAGTGTCATTTTCTGATGCAAAACCATCCATACCACATGACTCCTGTCTTAGAAAAGACAGGAGTCATGCCCACCACCCCAATGGCCAGCACAGGGGACCAGTGTCCCCTGGGCATGGCCACTGCACCCTGTGCCATGCAGGGGACCCCAAGTTGGGCCCCCGATGGCACCTTCATTAAAAAGAAAATACTTACCTCTACTTACAGTACTTACCTGGGATGGTGATCCCCATCCTCACGTGTCCCTCTGGTGTGGGTGGGGGTGTTCCTGGGGCTTGACGAGGACACCTGTGGACACATTCCATGGTGTTTAACCATGGAAATGGGTCCACAAGTCCCCTAACAGCATTAAAATAATGGTGCAAAGCTCCTCCCACTCGTGCATCATTTTAGCATGTGGGGGATGAATATGGGGTTATGGGGTTAGCACCATTTTTTAGATGGGAACTCCTACCTTGCATCTCATTGACAATAGGTAGGTCCACACCTCTAAAAAATGGTGCAAACTCCAATATTTTGACATTAGGCGTGTCTAACATCAAAATATAAATATGGAGTTAGTTTTGCGCCAAATTTGCGTTACCAAAAAATTACGCAAATTCTGCACATATGGAGTATAAATTTGCCCCGAGGTCCCTTAACAATCCTCATTAGTAACTAATTACCAATATTTCCAAATGAACATTGAAGTGAGTCTGTAGTGAACCATTGCTACTGATAAACAATAAAAATAGATTGCCATTTTCAGAAGTGCCTCTTTGACTTAAATTTAGATGATCAAGTACATCTTTATATGTGTGAGAATTTTTGTGGTTGATGAATGCTGTGCACAGAGAAAGCAATTTCAGCCCACATCGTCTTCCTCTCCTGTTCCTTTGTCTTCATGATCAGTCTCAGAGGTATACACATGGATTCATTTTTATGTCAGAGCAGGATAATGCACATTGTGAGTTGCACATAGGTCATGGTATGAACAATACATTCTGTTAGAAAAGTAAGGGGTGACTTTCTCAGAAACCCTTCTAAAGCAGGAAATCCTGTTCCAACCTGAATTGTTTGAGCTTCAAATTTGAAGTATTGGCAGTGGAATGCTGTCCAGTTGCCAGGAATTGGAAATATAAGCTGAAGCTCCAGTTTGTCTTACAGCTTACTTGAGACAGACCTATTGTGATAAAGTGCCTCTTTGTGTGTGGCCATCTTCAATTTTTGAGGGCTAGTGCTGCTGTTTTTTTAACTCTCCACACCGAGGCACTGCTGTTCAGTCCCCAGGGCATGTGTTCTGTCCCTGAAAGCATAGTAAAATTGGCTAACTCCTAATTTTCATATTTAACTTCCCAGTATAGCCATAGTTTAGAATACAAAAAATACCCAGATGGCATGGCAAGTTAACTGTCGACATGTTGTGCCATCTACTAGACTGACAAAGGAAAAATGCTTGCGGCTTGCCTGTGCAGCCTAACTCTCTGATGTTTTAAATTTGTAGGTGAACTGTCAAAATAACTCTCCTTGATAGGAAAGAACCCTACTGTAACATATGAAATCATTCACCCTTATGTGGACATGGCAGTCCACAAGTTAGAGTGTCTAGTATTTAAAAGTGATACATGCTAAATGTAGTGTTGGAATGTACCTACAGTGACTAGATCCCAAAGGCTATTTTATCTATTGTTCAGATAAAATCTGAATACTGCTGTCTTTGGTTAAGGATAAGTTACAGTGCTAATTCAGTCACTATTTTAAAGTAGATTTGTATTAAATATTTAGGAAATGTAAAGTTAAAAAAGTTTAACATTATGCCTGTAAGCTAATTAACGCTAGCCTGCAACCAGCTAGACCTGGTCAGTACTACCCCTTAGTGGTGTTAAAACTGCTTGTTTCTAGAGCAAAAACAATGGCTTGGCCCTTTTGAGAGGAAGACCTGGGTGTAAGGTATGTGACAATTATCAGCTCAGGAAGCACAGATAGGGAGGATTCAGAAGCTTGAAAGGGATTGGGATCGAGATCTGCCCATTCATAGTTTAATGTGTAAAGATAGACCTGGGGAAGAGAAGGCTTTGTTCCCTATGGCCATCTGTTGTCAGCCTGACACCAGCCTAGAGGGAAGAGGAACTGGTCCCAGAACCAATTTGGACTAGTTGGGAGGAGTAGACTGGTCTTTTTCTAAAGACAAACCTGGCTGGCACAGCGGCAGCCTCCAACGGTAGCAAAAGATCTTATCTTGCATTAGCATAGTGCACAGAGGATTGTTTTGCAGTAAGCAAACAGAATGGGCTGAAGGGCTGCCCTGGCCCCTTTTTTCTCATTGATTATGGAGTGTCCCGGAGTTACACCCATCCACTGGCTAGTGAAACCTAGAAAAGTAGCACTGCACCCATAGCTCCTCAGAACACTCTCTGGACCGGTGGATGAGCACAAGAAGCCTGGACTTTCTGTTTGAGACCTGTGTGGAGACCAAGGGCCAGCTGTATAAAGCCCTTTTGCATTTTATAACGGTCTGAATGAGTATTTCGGACCATTAAGAAACACAAAATGGCCTTTTCTTATGTATGAAGGCCTTTAGGAAATCACAAATAAGGATTTCCTATTTGTGCTTCCTATTCTGATGTACAAAGCATTTCCTGAATGTGACTTAGGCATTTAGGAGATGCAATTACCACTGACTTGAAGTCAGTGGTAACCAGGTGCAAGTTAAAAAAAAGCTCCCCAAGGTGCTTTTATTAATTGCAATGGAGCACACACATGCCCCTTAGGCATATGTGTGCTCTACAGGTGCACCCCTATTTTTAGGTTGCACCAAGCGAGGCCTATTGCCCTTTTCCATCCCTGGTTTAGCGTTTCCCAAATAGTGATTTCTTAACAAGAAATCACTATTTAGGAAATGCAAAACCGACCGACTGACTAAAATGAAATGGTATTTCTTAATACCGATTTCCTAATAGCGATTCCTACATTGTGGGAATCGCTTTTAGATAATTGGTATCTCTGTACATAGCATTTTGCACTTCTTAAATAGTCTATGAAGTTGCTAATTAAGAAATGCAAAATTGCATTTATGTATATCTGGCCCCAGAAGGGCTGCACTAGCTCCCATGTGTACCCAGGACTAGGCCTGGGTGGAATTTCAATTACACCAGAGTATTTGGAGTAATTTCAGTAATTCCTCATTACTCTTTGATGTAGAATTACCGATAATTATGTGATTATTTCTCCTCACGCAATAAAGAATAATTTTGCAGGAAAAAATCCTACTACAAGAGCACATTTAGTGAGTGCAAGAGGCTACTCATGCTTAATGTTTGTGTACTGCTGCATTTAGTGCTGTTTCTTACTGTAAAATGCATCCTGGCATCTATTTTAGATTCAAGTGTGCATTTTGCTCTAGGACAATAGCGCTAAATGATGGTAGTAATTAGGGTAAATATTCTACATGAAGAGTACACATAGAGAGTACTAGAGGCCGCTTGCACTCACTTTTCATGTTCTTTTGAATTTAATGCTATTTGTTAGCACACAATACAACCTCACATCCATTTTGGATGAGAGGGGACATTATTATGCTAAGAAATAGCGCTAAACCCAGAATTACTCTTCTTGTCTACATTAAGAGTAATCTTGTGGAATTCTTAGGTAATTCTACATGATATGAAACACAGAATTGCATGAGTAATGCCTACCCAGGACTAAGATGTGGACTGCAGGGGTTGGTTTGCTTACCTCCTATGTGACTGCAGGAACAGAATAAGCTTTAAAGGGCCTGTATCTTGAAGTACAAAGATGCCAATTAGCAACTGGACCTGGCTGGTGAACTCTGGTGGAGTTAGTCCCTGCCCCTAAGTGCTGCACTGAGGTCCTCAAAGCATTTTAATTGCCCAAAAGGAGATGTTCTAGAAAGTCTACAAAATTGAGAGTTAACAAATCTTTGGACTTCCAAGACCACTGGAACGACAGCAGGACCTTGTGTTAAAGGTGTCCAATTTTGAGTGGGCTTCATCAGACACAGCTTCAGGCTTGCCCAGATAGAATATTTGAGCTCTAGAAATAATTTAAGTTTTAAGGTAGAAATCTTGACTGGGTGAAGGCATGAAAAGTATCCACCCAATATGAGGACTTCCACAGTTGCAAAAGTTGAATTTCTCCCAGTCAGAGCTCCCCTTGAAAAAAAACGCTGCTGCAGTGAGACCTCAAACAAAGACTGCCTACAAGAGAACTTCACCAGATACAGCTTGCAGTCATGCTTCATTGGAAGGTTTTCAACTTCCATTTCAGAGACTAATTCTGAAGGTAAAGTCTTTATCTGCGGTTACCAACTTGGTGTAGGTGACCATCACTCCAGCACGGTCAGTCTGAAATTGCATCTAGGTTTCAGTTAAGTTCAAACAGTGACTTCTGATTGACTTTTTCTTGGTGGCATTCTCCTTAAATTCTCTGGCTCCTCTTAACTGCTGAGCCTCCCCACCCCCCCCCAGCATTGAGCCCTTTTTTGGCTATTTGGGGTAGTTCGCACTTAGGCCTTCATAACTTTTTGTCCACATAAGCTATCCATGCCAAATTTGCGTCCTTATTTTCCAACATCCTAGGGATTCTAAAGGTACCCAGAGTTTGTGGGTTCCCCTGGAGGAGACCAAGAAATTAGCCAAATTACAGCTAAAATTTCATTTTTTTGTTTAAAATGGGCAAAAAAGGGCTGCCGAAGAAGGCTTGTGTTTTTTTCCCCTGAAAATGGCACCAACAAACGGATTGCGGTGTTAAAATCACCATCTTCCCAGCTTTCAGGAACAGGCAGACTTGAATCAGAAAACCACATTTTTCAGCACAATTTTGGCATTTTACTGGGACATACTTCATTTTTACAATTTTTGGTGCTTTCAGCCTCCTTCCAGTTAGTGACAGGAATGGGTATGAAACCAATACTAGACCCCAGAAAGCTAAGGATTTCGGGAAAGTTGACAAAATTCTGAATTCAGCAAGGGGTTATTTGTGTAGATCCTACAAGGTTTTCCTACAGAAAATAACAGCTGAAATAAATAAATATTAAAATTGAGCTGAACAAAACAGCCATTTGTCTCCACGTTTTACTCTGTAACTTTTTCCTGCAATGTCAGATTTTTTAAAGCAATATATGGTTATGTGTGCTGGACTCTTCTGGTTGCAGGGATATAGAGGGCTAGGTACCCAGAGCCAATAAATGAGCTGCACCTTGCAATGGGTTTTTATTCTATACCAGGTATAAAGCAATTCATTTGCTGAAATATAAAGAGTGAAAAACAGGTATCAAAAAAACCTTTGTATTTCCAAAATGGGCATAAGATAAGGTGTTGAGAAGCAGTGGTTATTTGCACACCTCTGAATTCCGGGGTGCCCATACTACCATGTGAATTACAGGCCATTTCTCAAATAGACATCTTTTTTACACACTGTCTTACATTTGGAAGGAAAAAATGTAGAGAAAGACAAGGGGCAATAACACTTGTTGTGCTATTCTGTGTTCCCCCAAGTCTCCCGATAAAAATGGTACCTCACTTGCTTGGGTAGGTCTAATGCTTGCAACAGGAAACACAAAAATGATGTCACTTTGATATGTGAAAGGACTTCGTTGGATATTGACAAACTTCTTTCAAAATAAGATGTACAGCCTTTGATTGTTTTTATTAATTAAAAATTAAAACATCACATTTGTACATTGAAATCTGACGTGTTTTTTGTAAAGTGCCTAGCTGTAGATTTTGGCCTCTAGCTCAGCCGGCACCTAGGGAAACCTACCAAACCTGCACATTTTTTGGAAAACTAGACACCTAGGGGAATCCAGGATGGGCGGACTTGTGGGGCTCTCACCAAGTTCTGTTACCCAGAATCCTTTGCAAACCTCAAGATATGACCAAAAAAACACTTTTTCCTCACATTTCGGTGACAGAAAGTTCTGGAATCTGAGAGGAGCCACAAATTGTCTTCCACCCAACGTTCCCCCAAGTCTCCTGATAAAAATGGTGCCTCACTTTTGTGGGTAGGCCTAGCGCCTGCGACAGGAAATGCCACAAAACACAATGTGGACACATCACATTTTCCCAAAGAAAACAGAGCTGTTTTTTGCAAAGTGCCTAGCTGTGGATTTTGGCCTCTAGCTCAGCCAGAACCTAGGGAAACATACTAAACCTGTGCATTTTTGAAAACTAGACACCATGGGGAATCCAGGATAGGCTGACTTGTGGGGCTCTCACCAGGTTCTGTTACCCAGAATCCTTTGCAAACCTCAAAATGTGGCCAATAAAATACTTTTCCCACACATTTCGGTGACAGAAAGTTCTGGAATCTGAGAGGAGCCACAAATCTCCTTCCACACAGCGGTTCCCCCAAGTCTCCTGATAAAAATGGTACCTCACTTGTGTGGGTAGGCCTAGGGCCTGCAATAGGAATAGATCACACAAGGGTCAATGCTGGTCCTTACATAAGGCAACTATTGACCCTGGGGTGATCCATTCCTGATGCAGGCACTAGGTATAGGAACTCAAGTGGGGTAGTGTTTTTATCAGGACAGGTGAGAAATTACTGGGTGGTAAGACTTTTGTGGATCCCAGCATATTCCTGTAGTTTGTGTGACAGAAATGCAAGAGTTTGTATTCAACATTTCAGCTTTTCAGGGTATTCTGGGTAAGAAAACTTTGGGGAATCCACACAAGTCGAAACCTCTGTGGACTCCCCCGGATGTCTAGTTTCCAGAAATGTTTGGGTTTAGTATGTTTCCCTGTATGGCTGCCGAACCCAGGACCAAAAACACAGGTGCATGCCTTACAAAACCAGTTTGTTTTGTTCTAAATAATTTTGATGTCTCCACAATACGATTTGGGCGGTGGAATTTGGGGCTGAACTAAATCGGGGAACTCCCAAGAGAGCACTCTCTCTCTGTGCCCAATGGGACTCTTTCAACTGAAAAATCACTCCCAGAGTCTGCACCATTGTCCTATCCCTCAGATGCTGTCTCATATCTGCTGTGTCAGTCTCTGATGCTATGTCAGAGCTGTCCTCTATAACCCGAGTGACAGCGTCAGCAGCAGTCATCCATCAAGATGCCACATCTGCTATTGGCTAAACTGTTGCTCTAAAACACTGGCCTACGTAGACAGTCACAAAATTTCTGGTGTGTGTGTGATACGTGCAACAGTAGAGGCCACCTTACCTGCACTTCTTCCCTCAATCATCACGTTCTTTCAAGACACTCAAAAAACACCTTGTGACATACCATTCACCACAGTCTTTAGCACATCCTGCGCCCAGTCCAACAATCATTCTTGGTGCTCCCACTACCATGTCCTCCTCCTCAGATCCCTTCACTACCACCCAGCAAAAGTGCCCTTCATCTCTCCATAGCCGCCCCCCACCCGCACATACATTTCATTTGTTTTATAGCGCAGGTAATGGCTGACTTTACTAATGTACTCAGCTATTTACATAAAAATACAGATTTGTTCTTTGCAGTAGGCATATACACCTTCTGCGATTCTTTATGGCACTAAAACTGCCACTAAACAAAAGTCTGATCCTTTTGTAGCAGAAACATAATCACAAGACTTACTTGAATTTTTTATTGCTGCCTAAAAGCTACAGTTGAAATGCGTCAGTTGAAGTATGTGCATTGCTTTGAAGACGCAAGCTGCAACTGCTAGACAACTGGTGGCAAATATATATATATATATATATATAGATATATATATATATATATACATATATATATATATGATATCAAAAGTGATATATATGTATGTATATATATATATATATATATATATACACATATATATATATATATATATATATATATATATATATACACATGTATATTGATAGATTTATCTAGCTACATAGATAACTCTATATATAGATCTATATATCTATAGATCTATCTATAGATATATCCATGCAGATAGATATATCTATTTACATAGATATATATATATATAGATCTATAGATATATAGATCTTTTTTTTTAGTAGTTCTATGGTTTCCTTGGGGGCCAAAATGCCCCCCAGGGAAACCCTACAACTACTAAAAAAAAGTATTGCCCGCTGTCAATTTCATTCTTTTCTTTTTTCTTTTTTTTAATTTAGCCCCTGGAGGGGGCGCGATCGTGCGCGATCGCAGCCCCCCAGGGGACACCTACCTCCATATAAAAAATATGCCCTTGGGGGGTTCGGCCCGTTTTTCGAGGGGGGCGACCCCCCCAAGTGAAATCCCTGGTGTCTAGCGGGGTTTCCTGGTCCTCGATCGCAGCACAGGAAACACAATCAGGAAGGCCTTGTGTGAAAGGGGAGAGTCTCCCCTTTCATACGAGGCCTTCCTGAACGTCGAGAGGACCGTTTGGGGCCGTTTTCCCAATCGGCCGCTTCCTGTTCCGATGAGGAAAACAACACTGTGACATCAGCGTGCCTCACAGCATGCTGATGTCACATAGGGGTGGGTGGGGAGTTGGGGAAGACACAAAACATCTTCCGTGTCTCCCAGGGGTTTTAAAAAAAAATCCTCATGTGCAATGCACTTGAGGACTTTTTAACCCCCACCCTGGTGTCGGTCACTGGTCGTGAGTCGCACCAGGGAGGTAGTGTGGGCGTCGGCCTGTGGCCGACGCCTGCACCTAATGGGTTAATGGATTTTGTTTCATTTTGGTGAAATTTTGCTCACCAAATTTTTCGCTGTTTTTAGAAATTAGCTGTTGAATTTTTTATTCCATTGTGTTTTGAATTGTTAACTGTTTTTGTACTGTCAACTGCTTTACACATTTTCCAAGCGGAACTGTCTGCTTTGTGGCATAGCCCCCAAGCGGCTGAGCTCAGGTTTAAACTATTGAAACTGTGTCTTGCCTGACAGGTTTGTGGCAATATTCATTGTGGGGGACTCAGATCTACCCCAAATAATAACCCACTTCCATACACCTGTGTAGCCTCTGATGATCTGGTACTTCCGAACAAATAGCTAATTATGTTTTTTCCAATAACAAATTTGCATTTGACACAATAATTTTCACTACACGTTTTTAAAATCAAAAAAACTCATTGTAGCTCGAAAAAGAACATTATTCTGACACCCAAAAAATTATTCATGGAGTTTTTAAAATTTCGTGACAGACCTTGGCTGGGAAAATGACTGTTAAGTGGGAGATTAAGACGGTATCATCTAGAGGATGAACTGTACAATTTGTAACCTGTATCCCCAGGGCAAATTTGTGTTATGCCAGTCTAATCTTTGCACTTTCTGAAATTTCACATTATGCTTGTTATGTGAAATTCCTGAAATCACGCCTTTATGCCACATTGCAAAATGTTCAGTATTTTCAGATAAAAATCCAATCAGGGGAGCAGAGGAGCAATATGAACGAGCAGAACATGAGTGACTGTTGTTTGTGACACTTGTGTTTTTTGTGCTTGTTTAGTGTTAAATGCCAGATTGGAATAACATAAACCTTATTTTGCCATAAGGCCATAAAAGTTACAGATTAAACAAACATAAAATATTTTTATTTATTATTATTATGAACATACAGCCTATTAAGATTGGTGGATATTTTCAGAAGAAATTCTATACAATAATTCTCTAACATCACGTAGTGCTGAATCGAAAAGCTAGAGAAGCCCATAGTCAAAATCCTGTCTGGTTCACCATGTCCTATGATAGAATCTATACATATTCTTCAGTCCAAAATTAACAATGATAAGATAAGAGAAGTAAGCAATTCCAATTCTGAAAGTTCGCATTATCTCACTGCCAATAACTACTGAAAGGCGTAAACACATAGCTCTTAAAGATTCAGTTGCTATAGTCATTCGAACGGAAAATTATTTACTGCATACTAAGGCTAAGGTGTAGTCATATTAAAATAAAAAAGCCCAAACTGAATATGTGTTGGTCAGCGAGCTTGTTGTAATAAAAGAAAGCAAAAAGAGATACCCATAGATGCCCTAGATTGTTGCTCTTTGTTCAGTTGGTTCATCAACACAAGACAACATCTCTATCATTTGTCCTAATCAATACTAATTTAGTAAAATCATCAAATCATATACACAACATTGAAAACCTATCAATCTAAAAAAATTGAAATATGCCAATATAATTAGATAAACTCCTCTTTGGATAACAGTAATAAAAGCAGCAAGGTCTATAAAGAGCTTGAGGGAACATGACAAGTAGTGCTTTAGTTGGAAGGAAAGAGTCATCCTCCACCGGGCATTTAACCCTCTAGGGCTATTCTGTTTGCTCTAAGTCTTCAAGCCCAGAGAAGGAACCTGTGCCCATATTTAAGAAAAGGTGGCACATTAGAGCTGATGCGCCACTTTTTGTGTGCCCCTCTACGACACCTAACGACACAATGGTAGTGCCGTATTTATGATACAGTGCACCATGGTGGTCTTTAGCACAATGGCGGCAAAAGTGTTCATGCTAGAGTGGCGCTTTGCTACACTATCATCAAAAATGTTGACGCTAGTGCAGCTAAGTGCAAGGAGGCCCATGGGTTTCTAAGGTAGTATCATTTTAATTTTTTAATACTTCTCTGAGCAGGCATGAAAAATGACACCAAAAAAGGTGCAGTGAAATCTATTGAATTCCGCTCTGCCATTTTTTGGGGGGCTCCTAGCGCCGCAACCCCCCCTTGACTACATTATGCTTGGCGCAGGCATATTGTGGCGCACAAATTTACAAAATGGCGTAATGTATGCATTGTGCCACTTTGGAAATATGTCACGAGGAATAAGTACATTTAGCTTCCTTAGTGTGAAAAAAATTATGTCATAGCAGCATTATGGTGTCACTAGGGGCTCATAAAAATGCCCCCTAGAAATGGCAAACAAATTCTTCTCGTTCGTGTCACATCTTAGGAACCTATATGTTGCCCAGTAGTGTACTATATCCATATTTTTGCACACTGGTTTAATTCACCTTCTTCGCTGCAGGGCATAGCCTGGGCAGAAAGAAAAGAAAAAGCTTTGCCAACCCAGGAGTCATCAAACAGAGGGAAACAAGATACTTTCATGTACTTTTTATGACATTTTGTGTAATTACACAAAAGGAAATTACTCAAATTTTACACAACCCTAGAAGCCAGGAATGCTGGGCTCAAATCTCAGCTTCCACACGTGGCTAAATTGAGCCTCATTTTCCTTGAGCAACCAATTTGACAACCACAAATTAATTTAGTTCAACATGCACTCCTATAATTTTTCTGACATTTCGTGTAATTACACAAAAGAAAATTACTCACATTGTACACATTGCTAGTAACAAGGAATGCAAAGCTCAAATTCAACCTTTCTCACGTGAATAAATTTTGCCGCATTTTACTTGAGCAACCAATTTGACAGCCCCACAAAGTAATTTATTTCAGGATGTACTCTATCCAAAACAACAAGCCTACATGTTTTAATTGGCAACAATGTTGCTTCCGATATGAATAGAACATTGACTGTGTATACAGTGGACATTACAAACTGATATATTTCTTGTCTGACTTAATGCATGTCAGTATACAGGGGTCTTCTTGAGGGAATCTAAGTTTATGTTTACAAACTGTTACTTTAATATATGACACTAAATATACTTATATAATCTTATGTATAACATTAAAACTCAAATGTTGAAGACAGGGCCTGTTATTCATTTTACAGCATTTTCACATGACATTGGTTGCGTAATATATATGCTAAATCCACAGATGGCTCATCTCATGATATCACCTTCTGGGCCAAGGAGAACCACATATTGGGCTTTGATCCAGGCCATTCCATGATTTTGCTGGCTTGCCCACCCTCAATTTAGCATCTGATATTTCTTAAACCCTCAACTAATAACACAATTAATTATTTTGTCTTGATCCTGGAAAATAGTTTATTTAAAAAGGTGACGCTGTGCCTCATTAAACTACATGTTTTTGTAGGCCTTTTTAATGTACTAGGGCATCCAATATTAAGTTAAACACACTGGTGTAAGATATAGTGAAATGCACTGGAGCACATAGGTAAATGCTAAAATAGAAACTGTTTTTAAATCAAAAGGCAAATGTGTTTTAACAAGTGACACAATTTCTACAAAATACATATGTTTATGTTAATGATGCAGTAAAGGAAAAAACATGCTTTCCCTCAAATATGTTTTGTCACAATAGAAGACAGTAGGTACAGTAACAACAAACTGTGAATACCTGGAAAGAAATACAAAAGGCAGGGGTAAGTTCTGTAAGCATACCTACCAATGTGAAAGTAACAAGACATTATACAAGACACTGTAAACACCTTGGCAAATCAGGGTACTATGTCCTAAAGACTCAGGCCACATAAGGCCCTGAATTAGCTTATTTTTATAATCTAAGGGCCTGACTCCCAAAGGGCCTCCAGATGTGTAGGGGGGGTTGGTCCCTGTACTCGTGGGGCAATCTGCACACTCAGGGTGAAATATCTGCAATGAGAATTAGATTTCTCCCTTCTCCCCTGCGGAGACTCTCCCACGACTGCGGGGCCTCCACCATGAGAGATTCTGGTCCTAATAGTATATGACTCTCTGTTGTGCCATTTATGAGTACTGGACTAGGATCCATATTGTAGGCGATTCTATCATTGACATATAGGATCTCATTACAATTGTCCTGTTCATTCAAATAATTTACTGTGGACAAAGCATTTTCCTACCAGATATTTCACCCAATCCAGTGAAATTTCCAGAAGGAAAACTTGAGGAAATCAGGAATTACCAGGGGAATAGAGCTCAAAATTACTGACTCCCACGACTGTGGGGCCTCCACCACGAGAGATTCCGGTCCTAATATTATATGACTCTCTGTTGTGCCATTTATCAGTACTGGACTAGGATCCATATTGTAGGCGATTCTATCATTGACATATAGGATCTCATTACAATTGTCCTGTTAATTCAAATAATTTACTGTGGACATAGCATTTTCCTACCAGATATTTCACCCAATCCAGTGAAATTTCCAGAAGGAAAACTTGAGGAAATCAGGAATTACCAGATGAATAGAGCTCAAAATTACTGATTCCTTAGGTAAACCCCCATTTTTCAGGGGAACTAGATAGTCTCAATTTTAATCCACCAGTACCCTAGGTGTTGGTCACTCCTGGGGTGGGAGGCGAAGTAAACATAGGATAGAAGAAGGGACTCGAAAAAAGGGCTTAGTAGTAAAATATGTGATGTTTATACTGTATAATGTGTTGCTAAATTGTGTCATAGTCTTATGTACCATTTTCTTTGGACTAAACCAATCACCCCAGCAATATTTTACTTGGAAGCATTTATATATATATATTTACCATAATACTGCCAGCGGGACACGGGTGCTACAGCAATTCCACACTTGAATAATCCGCTATTACTTCCAAGCACCATTGATGACACATAGCCCCCATAGGACTGGAGAAGACAAGCAAAATATTTTGATTTGTTGGGACTAAGTAGAAACATGTTTTACTAACATGACATGAGCAACTTATTAAATAGATGACATACATTGCCATCATCAATTACTCTCTGGAGAGTGTAGAGTACAATATAACAGTTAGTGCAACATAACGTAAAACAACTGAATTCAATTCCTCCATGTGGAATTGAATGGAAGCTCAAATGTGAACAGTGAAAATTGTATTTGTTTTAATAAAAGCTAATATAAGTCTTCAATTTGATGAAAAATAATGATCACTTCTCCCCAAAATGCGTATTTCACTTCTTTAGCTGTGTGTGGGTACAGAGTAAATCTCGATATATAAACATAAATATGAAGCCTGAAATTCCTTTGGTTACACCTCTAGACATGACAAATAGCATGGCAAAACCAAATAGGATGATCTGCGGAGTGTAATATGCTACATTATCATCACTGCTGTGGTATGGGTTGGGAGGGGCTGTGAAAGTCATCATACCCTGAACTTACAAAGACTTCACCTCTTGTTAGTCATGATCCCTCCACACACTCAACAAAAATGGAGGAGGAAAGGCAAAAGGGCTGGGGGAAGACCACCCTAAGGCTGACAGGTCTAACAGGGCCTAATAAGAATAGTGCCATTATTACTTGTGGTGACCTACCAGCCATCCCAAATAATAATCCAATTTCTCTTAGGGGCAACTCATTCATTACATATTCAAAGGGAAAGAAAACACTGGAACATGGCTAGAACATATGATTAAGCAGGTAACTATGGATATGAAACCCAAAATATATGGATAAAAGATTAAAGTAGAACAGGAACTTACCCAGCCCCAAATGGCTACTTTCTTTTCATCAATGAAGCCCATGCTTATGAAATGCCTAAAGAAGGATTAACAGCGTTATTAATTTGTGCAGAACAATAAGAATGTATCTGTTGGTTGTTAAACATTCTAAAAGTCTTTAACTTTGGATGTTTCTGAGTTTAAAAACTTGTTACATACAACATTATCAAATATTCTAAAGGTGTAGTATCTGCATAGATAGAAAATAGCTACAGTATCTCAATGTATTAGGTGCTGCCCTGATAAAATGGTAACATACAATGACCCTTAAGTACAAGTTTGGTTTAATTCAAATTGATTAGGTTGGCACAAAGCATTCAACCTATATACTATATTTCTCCCACTAATACACTTGACTTTCAGGTGAAAAAAAAACAAATGTTACTGTTGACTGTATGTTACCAAACCCTGAACATCCTACATCAAGGCATTGTTTTGTCTCTTCACTCAGAAAGCATACTTTATGATTAGCATCTGCACAATGTTATGAAAAGAATGTTCTTCAAAGAGCTAGCAATGACACTAAAGGCTTCAACTCATTTAGAAGCGGGTGGTATTATGACCTCTGCCAAACAACTGCAGATGTTTGACGTCCCACTTATGCTTTTCTTTGTCTCATCAGAGAATATGGGAAGACAGAATCCAAATAATGGAGCCATTGCCTGCTTCAACATTGAGAACACCCTATTGGCAGACCTGGTGCTGGTGGAAATAGGTTATTTTTTGCCCTGGTATAACCTACATTATGTCAAATCTAACATGTAGGCTTCATATGCTCAAAATGTCTTCATTAGGTATTTCCCTACAAAGGTAGGCATACCACGTATGCTGGAAGAACTTTGGGGAAAAATGCCTGCAACAACTGCAGATTTGTTCCCACCTGGCTGTATTCGCTGCAACAGAGGTAAAATGGCCAGACTTAAATGAGAATCGTTATCTATAACACATATTAAAACTAGGGTCTCTGGTTGGCAGTCAGTTTGCACCCTGTCCAAGCAGGGACCCTCACTCTAGTCAGGGCACTAGCGATACACACTTTCGATAACCCCTGCTCACTCCCTTGGTAGGTTGGCACAAGCAGTCAGGCTTATCTCAAAGGCAATGTGTAAAGTATTTGTACCAACACACACAATAATACAGTGAAAACACTACAATTTAGAAAAATAGGCAATATTTATCTAAATCAAAGAAGACTGAAACAACAAAAATCCAACATACACAAGTAAAGTTATGAATTTTCAAATGAACAGATTCTTACTCCTTAGAAAACAATGGAAATGTTGTAGTTACACAAAGAACCTGGTTTGCGTAAAAAATAAAGCCGCACAGGCGCGTGTGCTTTGAAAAAGTCATTGATGTGTCGATTCCTTACTCGCAATTGAGGCCGTGAGCCTTTCCTCTTCGGTCGAGTAGGCAATGTGTCGTTTTTCTCTCCCGCAGGAGAGCGATGCGTCGATTTCTGGACAGGGCACCTTGGATCCGCGCAGGCTTGCATTGATTTTTTATGCCCAGTGATGATGCATGAGAAATCCGGCCACACAGTGTTGGAAAACTACACTGTGTGGGGTTTGCTTTGTTATAAGCAACTGTAAGTGGGTGTTGCATAGTTTTTTCAGCCACGATGCAGGTGATGCATCGATTTCCGAGCTGTGATGCAGATGGTGCATCGATTTCAGCCGCAAAGCGGGTGGCGCATCGTTTTTTAGCTGCGTTGCAGGGGCTGCGTCAAAAGCTTCCCTGCACGGTGTCCTGTGCATGGATTTGTCCTTGTTCTGCCAACTTCAATCCTCAAGGGCCCAGGAACTGGATAGGGCAACACTTAACAGGGCAGGAGTCTAAGCAGAGGGTCCAGGTACTGGCAGAGAAAGTCTTTGATGGCCCTGAGACTTCAAAGCAGGAGGCAAGCTCAGTCCAAGCCCTTGGAGATTCTTCACAAGCAGGAATATACCATAAAGTCAAATCTTTGTCCTCTTTCAGGCAAAAGCAACAATTGCAGGCCAAACCAGCAAAGCACAGTCACAGGCAAAGGGGCAGTACTCCTCCGCCAGCTGTTTAGCTCTTCTCCTTGCCAGAGGTTCCCCTTGGTTCCAGACGTAAACTGAAAATGTGGAGTTTTTGGTCCACTACTTATACCCCTTTCTGTCTTTGAAGTTGGCACACTTCAAAGGAAAGTCTCTGTTGTTCTCAAGGTCCTGCCCTGCCCAGGCCTGGCTCCAGACTCACACCAGGGGCGGGGAGATCTCATTGTGTGCAGGCAGGTACAACCCATTCAGTTGTAAGTGACCACTCCTAACTCCCCTCTAGCCCAGATGGCTCATCAGGATACGCAGGCTACACCCCAGCTCCCTATGTGTCACCGTCTAGAGAGGATTCACAAACAGTCCAACTGTCAGTCTGACCCAGACAAAGAATACACATGCAGGCAGAGTCACAGATTGTTTCAAGCAAGAAAAAACCCACTTTCTAAAAGTGCCATTTTCAAACTGACAATTAAAAAACCAACTTTAGCAAAATATGTATTTTTAAATTGTGAGTTCAGAGACACCAAACTCCATATTTCTATCTGCTCCCAAAGGGAAACTGCACTTCAAAGATATTTAAAGGCAGCCCTCATGTTAACCTATCAGAGGGATAGGCCTTGCACCAGTGAAAAACTGATTTGGCAGTATTTCACTGTTGGGACATGTAAAACACATCAGTACGTGTCCCACCTTTCGCATACACTGCATCCTGCCCATGGGGCTACCTAGGGCCTAATTTAGGGGTGCCTTACATGTATAAAAAGGGAAGGTTTAGGCATCGCAAGTGGGTACATTTGCCAGGTCGAATTGACAGGTTAAAACTGAACACACGGACACTGCAATGGCAGGTCTGAGCCATGTTTACAGGGCTACTCATGTGGGTGGCACAACCAGTGCTGCAGGCCCACTAGTAGCATTTGATTTACAGACCCTGGGCACCTCTAGTACATTTTACTAAGGACTTACTCGTAAATCAGTTATGCCAATCGTGGAAAAAACAATCACCTATACAATTTATACTGACACCATATTCACTTTAGCACTGGTTAGCAGTAGTAAAGTGCCCAGAGTCCTAAAGCCAACAAAAACTCGTCAGAAGAAAATAGGAAGAAGGAGAGAAACAGTCTTGGGATGACCCTGCAAAAAGGGCCAGATCAAACAACTCATCAGTTCATCTTTCTAAAATATCATACAACAGACTGCATGCATGCAAAATTAAAATTACAATTAAGTTTCCAGAAGCATAGCACAGAACACAAACCATCATACTGAATAACTGATTAGTAAATCTATTGTCAAATCTACATTTTAAGACAAAGAAAGTAGATTTTAAAATGTTCCACTCACTTTACTGCCGAGATTTGATCCTCCACCTCTACTGTTCCAAGTTTTCGATAGAGTTTATGCATGATCTCATCCCCTTGATAGCCACTTCCCCTCCCATCAAAGCTAGCCACAATTATGTTTTCTGTGCTTGAAAGATATGTCGCCCAATTGATTCGGAAAACTTGATCCACTTTTTGACTGCAAGGGCCAGCATACCTAAAATAGATTTTAAAAATGTTCATAGTTTTATTGATATTGTCTCTTAATTAACACTTTGTACAATTACATGGGCTCTACATGGTTATCCTGGACATACAAGACTAATTCTCGGATCATAATATTTTTCCTAATGTATAATTCTTGTGCCTCAGTGAATGAGACAGTACATGGGAAGGTAACGCAGTCGACTGGAAAATGATGGGTAGAAAAACTTAAACAAGGCTCATTCTAGAAAGCTGCTCCTCGAATATGTTGGTGGCATGTGAATACATATTGCACTGCATATGTGAACAAGACATCATTTACAGTTAGAGCTGAATCTGGCGTATTACGTTGCTTCTAGTATGTGATAGTGACACATAGGTATATGAGCACATGGGCACATATTTGTGAGGCTGTGCATACTCATATGAGGTGGTACATGCCAATGTCATGCGTCATGAAGACATAGAATGGATTATATGATGACTGTAACTGAGCAAAGAACCCATGAGAATCAGTCCAGGTGTGCGAAGCTGATCTTGGCATATGATGGCAGCAATATAAATATAAGCTGCACTTGGGCATATAATGCAGCACATGTGTACGTGGGGTATTGCATGAAATACGAGTAGCTACCAAACTATGTAAATCTGTGCATTGGCATAAAATGAATGAACATTATCACATAGTAATTAAACCAAGAAATATACACAGTGACTGTCCCAGATTAGTGGTAAGAAAGTATACAGAGTAACTGAAATTTATATAAACATAGGATTTGGAAATACATTGAATATATTCCTAAAAGTGGCATGCTAATGATTGATTGAGAACAAAATTAAGGAAAGGATGATATTTTGAAAAAATAATGCTGCAATGAAAATACTAGTTGATATTGGAGGAGGACATTATAGTAGTTTCAGAAAATAACAAGCTGATAGTTAAAGACTCATTAAGTTAATTTCCAAAAAATGAAAAACAATACATACAATAATACATATGGGCTAAAATTGGCAACTTGGTATTATGGAATATTAGTTTATTCATAAAAATAAATAAAAAGCTACACCTACACCTGGTGTGCTTTTTGGGCTGATACTAAAACATCTTTATGGATGCCTTCTGGTTCCATTCTACCCTTGCTTTTCATGATTCATACTGATCGTGTTTTAAGTCCATAGTATTACCGTATTTCTAATTATGCTGTATGAGGTCTGAGCCTATAAGGTTGGTGTATGGATGGCCAATGTTTCATACTTAACCTGTCTAAGCCTGCATGGCTTTGAAATCTGTGTTACAGTGTGTGAGAAACTGGGGCTGATTGCAGAGGCCCCCTAACTTTTTGCCCCCATTTTCCACTTTATGCTGGTGTTTTCCTGACTCTGATGGTGCCCTGGGTACTGCTAACCAGTCCCAGGGCCTGTGCTCTGTGTAAAATGGATATGCAAATTAGGCTAATTATAATTGGCTAAGTTAACCTACCTATAAGTCCCTAGTATATGGTAGGGCATGTAGGTTTAGGGACCACAGCATAGGTGGTGCACACCTAGGTGCATTGCTGAGGTGCCCAGTGTCATTTTAAAAGCAAGCCTGCCTTGCTGGCTGCTTTTAAATTAAAGTTATATGCAAATTCGACTTTGGAATTAAAGGTACTTCCAAAGTCTTAAACTACCTTATTTTTACATATAAGTCACCCCTAAGGTGTGCCCTATGTGCCCCTAGGGCTGGGTGCCATGTAACTATAAGCAGGGACTTTATAAAAATAGATTTATTAGCCCTGGTGAGGTAAAAACAGCCAAATTCGTTTTTCCCTCATTGAAGTAAATGACCTTCATAGGCTAGAATGGGCAGACTTTATTTAAAATTTTAAAGTCTCCTTAAGTGTTACATACCAAGAATTTGGTATCAAATTGATTGTTATAATAAATCCCACAACTTCCAGTTGTTGGATTTAATATAACTAGTGCAGGTAAAAAGTTTAGACTTTACCTAAAAAGTTGCCAATTTCAGCTCTGCATTGTTTTTGCTGCTGTGCTCTGATTGGCCAGCCTGCAGCAGCTTCTGCCAGGCTACTTTAATGAGGTGTGAAGTGGCCTGACTTCACACAAAGGAATGTGCTTGGGGGAGAGAATCTCCCCTCAGCAGATGGTGAGGCAGGAAGGGGGAGGGCTGCCAAACTGGTCTTCAAAGGCAGAGAAGGACATCTGGAGCACCCAGCAACACCCCCACATCCTGCAACCCCAGACAGCTAGGTGCCCCCTTGATTAGATTAGGAGAGGGCAGGAGAGGGGTGTGTTTATGATTTTTAGCCACACCAGTGGGTGGGCTCAGCCAGATCTCTCCTCCAAAAATCAGATTCATCCATTTTGGATTTTTAGAGACTGTTGCCTTCTGGGATGGATTTTTGCCACACTTCCCAGGAAGTGGTCATCACAGGGGGACAACCCTGTCCCTGATTGGAGGACCAGGGCCCCCCTGCTTTTCACCCAGGAGCAAGGATAAAACTGGCAGACCTGCACCCACGCCTCAGATCCCCACCAAATTTCAAGAAGAAAGAACTACAAGAAGAAGAAGGACTGCCCTGCAGGACCCCTGGCCTGCACCTGGACCCTGCACTCAGAAAGACTGCACCAGCTGCACACTTGGGCTTCACCACAAGAAGGACTTTGCCTGACTTCCACTGGTTCAAGGAGGGACTCCCTGTTTGCTACAGGTGAAAAATTGCTAACCAGAGTCCCCTGCACCAACTCCTGAAAAAGTGACCAGCTGACCACTGTCCAGTGGCCAAAAAGGAGTTTGCGCCAGGTGCACTCTGGGAGTTGAAGTCCGCACTTCCCAAGGACCATCACAGAACTTCTGGACCCTTGGGGTGAGCTGTGGACCCCAAAAGAACCTTAAAAGAACATCTGGGTGAAGCCCCAGAAGTTTGGAAAAGATTGGAGAAATTTTGGAAAAAAGCTCCATAAAGTGACCGACCCGACGCGGAAATTCTAGCCGGCTTGCCTCAACCGCGACCCGGCCTGACTTCGTGGTTCGTCCCGGTAAAGAAAAACATCCGAAAAAGAGACTAAGTCCGAACGTAAAAAGTTGACCGGGACCTTCCAGCCATCGTATCCGAGAAGGGCTCCACGGACGTCGGATCAAGATCCAGGTTTACCCCGGTCGAAGGATTTTCATCTCGAAAAAACGACTAAGTCCGAAGGTAGAAATCACCACCGAGGAAACCGACTTCGCGTATCCGGACAAGGGCTCCAGGAGGTCGGATCCAACTGGCAGGTTCGTCCCGGTGAAGAAAAACTTCAAAATAAAGACTAAGTCAGAAGGTAACTTTTTAACCGAGGCCTCCCGCGACCTGTAGCCGAGCAGGGCTCCATCGCGGTCGGCCTGAAAGTTTGACTTTGTCCCGGTCCTGGTGCAACCAGATGACCCGATTGGCGCTTTTTGTTTCTATGCGCTAGAAAATAATAATACTTTAAAAATTCATATCTCCGGTTCCCCTGAACCGATTTTAATCGTTTTTGTGTCATTTTAAAGATAAAAATATAAGCTATTTTTATAAATTGGTTTTGGATTTTTAAACTGTTTCCTGTGTTTTATTTAATTACTGTTGTGTGATATTTGAATGCTTTACACTTTGTCTCCTAAGTTAAGCCTTGACGCTCGATGCCAAGCTACCAAGGGTAGAGCTGGGATTGATTTACTGAGACCTAACTGTACTTTTGTGGAGGTTTGTGGCTTGTTGCTAGGTGTAGGTACCTACCTGCCCTACCAATAACCCATTTTCCAACACAGTGCCTTTTCAAATCCTATTCCTTCCAAGTAGATTCTCAGTTGTGGTATGCTATACATAATTTGGAAGTAGTTGGGGATGGACGTAAACAGTCTAAAAAGATAAACCCTGTGTCCCATCTTCTATAAAGTGGGACATTGGACTTGTCAGGAATGTTGTTTAAATCCAGCTACTCAGGTCCACATTCTGAATTTTTACCTTTTCAGAATAATAATTCCAATCAGATGCAGGATGTGTAAATACCTAGCAGTCAAAATTTTAATGTGTCCCAAGCTTCAATAATGCAAGTCCCCCAACCTCCGATGCCACAGGAAAATGCTGTTGGGTCACGTCAGAATATGAATCAGAGTTTGAAAATGAGTATGAAACCGATGCAGGATAACAATCCACTTCAACAATTTCCACTGTTCAATTTGAAGGAAATGGCTTGATCAGTCAGCCTGACAGTGCCTACAGGGTGAGGAAGAATGCATACTTGGCACAGATTTAGAGGTAGACCAGAGTGGACCATTTATTAGACAGCGAAGTGGCTGGCCATCTGTGTCATTCTTGGTCGATGCTGGTGCTACCCGTTCTACTTTGAGAACAGTAGAAGTCCCAAACCTAACCTTCTTGGGAAAAACAATCCAAGATGGAGGTGTGGCAAATAAACAAATGAATGCTCAAGAAACTGCCCCAGTTACAGTGAATATAGGGTCTTTTGAGGATAAACACAAGTTTTTCATATGTGATTACAGTCCAGGGAATCTCCTGGGAAGAGATTTACTTTCAAAGTTGAATTGTGTTATCTTTTCCACACCAGCAGGAATAGAAGAGAAACCCATGACGAGGACGTTGACTTTAAGCTATTGAAAAATGAGCTCGGTTGTATAATGCTGACATTGCTAACACTTGACAATATGCCCCAGACTTGAGAGAAACTGTCAAACATGAGGTAAGGGATTTTACGGGGAAGGATATTGGACTGATTAAAGGCGCAGAACCTGTCTGGATTTCTGTTAAGCCTAATGTTGAGTTCCCAAGAACCTCACAATATAATTTGACACCTAAATCAATTTCTGGGATAACAATTGTATTTGAATCCATGATACATCAGGGAATTCTGAAAGAGATAATGGGAAGTTGTAGTAACTCTCCCATCATGGGTCAGAAAGAAACCAAGTGGCAAATACAGATTGTTCAGGACCTGAGTAAAGTAAATAATTAAATAACGTTGTTGCTCCTTGTTGCCCAGCGGTGCCAAATCCACTGTAATAGTATTCCAGATTCCATGTGAGGCTGAATGGTTCGTTTTCATTGATTTGTGTCAGGCCTTTTTTTCAATATCATTGCATGAGCATCAGTTCCTTTTTGCATTCCGGCTCGGAAACACGGTCTAAACATGGTGTGATTCCGCACAAGGGTATACTAAATCACCATCTGTTTTAATGAGATTTTAAAGAAAAGAAAAATTTGGAATCTTTAGTCGTGCCTTGCAGCTCTCATCAGGTTGTACCAGCCACAACACTTCCACATCAAGAAAAATGCCATGACTTCAATCCAGGTGGTTGGGTCTTGGTGAAGAAACATGTCAGAAAGACGTGTTTAAAACCTTGTTGGCATGGGCTTTACAAGGTGTTCATAGTGGCAACTGTTCTAGAGTGACAAGAGCAAGACCAATAGGCTGTCCGGGACCAAACAGAGTCTGAAACAGCACTTGATCATGCTGAAGGGGGTCTTGAACAAGTCACTTTTAAAACTGAAACAGAGACAATCGAACCTTGCCCTGTGGTAAATGAGTCGGACTCAGAGTCAGACCCCCGAAAAAAGAACTAGTGCTGGAAGAAAGTGAATGGAAGCAGGAGACCATTGGCCCAGAAGGGAAGAAAGGGGGAAAGTGAGTCTTTCTAAAGAACGTATGCAATCAACGATTGCTGAAAAAACTGAAGGTTCCAATCTGAGTAAAAGTGACAACGAAGGTGTGACATTACAGAGATGAAAGAGAACAAGAGGGCCTAATCATAGGTATTGTTCACTAGAGTGGACTTACTTTGGAAATTACACAATCACAGATAAATAGTTCAGGGAATGTTGAAATGAACATGGTGGTTCGGCTGAACCTCCAAGAACTAAACATTGTTGAGTAGTATTTAGAATGTTAGCTGCCATTAATTAACTTGATTTGTGTAAATAGGAGAAACATTTGTATTGATTGGGATAGAGAATCTGGAAGCATTCCTACGCCCTAGTAGAAGAAAAAAGAAAGAGGGTTATCATTTAGGAGAACATGGAGTAAATTTACATGTTGTTGCTTAATGAACTTTGAACTCTGTTGCTGTTCACATTCGTGACACCAACAAAGGTATTTTTTGCTGCTGCAGTACTTATTTTGATAACAGATCTGAATCTAAAGACATAATTGGGCCAGATAGGAAAAATAAGAGTAGATACATAATGAGTGCCTTACTGATTATTTCTCTTGTAGTATTAATAATGTTGCTAACAGGAGCATTTCCTCTACACAATATGAAAAGTAGAAGTTGTTTCCTAATGTTCCCCCATAACATCTTAACCCTAAGGATAATAATGTTTATGTGTTAGATGATAAAGCATTAACCTAAATGAGTCTAGAAGAGATTATTCAGATAACGTATATTTTAGGCTGCTGAGCGAGTATGTAAATACAATGAATGCTAGACACTGCTATGTCTGTACGCAGTTACCTGCGTCTGTGTCTGGAGGTATCATACATCATCACAAAATTTTAACATATGGTATTTCTTGTTCTTTGCTACTGAATATATTTTACAATGAGGGAAGTTTTCAATCTTATTTTTGAATTAAGACTTAGTGCTCCCATGTGTTACTTTGTGCACCTAAATAAGAACCTGTATTTTAAAGGTGCAGAGATAGCAGGAAAATATTTGGTTATTATTAAAACCTTTGGACACCACATATGCAGATAGACACAATTTGACCTGTTAAATGACTGAAACTGAAAATACATTTTTGAATTTGGTGGGAGACCGAAGGAGCGAACTAGAAACTAAATCCAAAAGAGATGAAGATCTTTCAACACAACACATATGGATGAAGGAAGAAATAGAACATCAAGTGCAAGGCAATTTACCAGCTTTAAATTTAGACGGGCAGCATAAACGGAAATTGTGCATTTCAACTTATCAGAGCTAAATAGATCCGATGTTCATGGGGAACAAAAACTGTGAGCATCTTTTTAATGTCAGAGGAGAGAGTGAATTCTTTTTGGATGGAAAGAATTCTATGATTCCTGGAGTGTATTTTATTTGTGGACAGTATTCATATTTCAGGTTGTCAAAAGGATGGCATGGTATGTGTTAGTTAGCAATAGTATTTCCAAAGATCTATCATGTGGAGTGTCTTGAAAAGCCTGTGTGGAAGATAGAACACAAAACTATATGAAGAGCTAGTGATGTAGAAATAGTGGGAAATATCTTTGATGCAATGATTCCATCAGGGGGGTTGATTTTGAATGAACTAAAGATTATAAAGCTGTCTACAATAGTGGAAAAACTGGCTACTAGCACAGCAACTTCTTTGTTGTTAGTAAACACAAAGGGACAGATATAAAAGGCCCTAGCACCACCGGAGTGTCACTTTTTGTGAGGCTCCAGTGGCACTGTTCACTGCAACGTATTTACAAGTTGGCCTAGTGCCACCTTGTAAATTCATCCCTTTCACACGCAGCACTTTGTGTGACAAGGGCGTGCAATGGATGTTGTTGTGGGCGTTCCACAACAACACCCTTTGCATTTTGATGCTGCCCCAGATTTACAAGATTTCATAAATCTGAGGCAGCGCCAAAATCTAACGCCACCCAAGGGATAGGGTTAACATGGCGCAAAGAGGAAAAACACTTTAATTTCTCCTCGCTTTTTGCTCTTTCTATGTGTGCTGGATTCTGCTGCACACATAGAAAGAGCAAATCATCATATAGGATTGTTTTTGGGCTGGAAGGTGTCCCTTCAAGCACAGAAACAATCTCCCCCTCACTTCAGCCATCCTTGCACTGTGGCGCAAGAGTAGCTGCGTTGGGCTAGGCAGCACCTTTAGCGCAGGTGAAGTGGGAAACACAGGGGTGTTGTTTATTTCTAAACTGGCTCAGCTCAGCGCTGCTAATTTTGGTGCAGCACTGCACTGCACCAGCTTACTGTAAATCTGGCCCTGAGATGGATGCAATAAAACCAATGGTTTTACAAAATTGGCTTGCACTAGATTTGCTGCTTGCAAAAAGAGGGCGGAGTCTCTCTGATCCTGAATGTTCAACAATGTTGTACCTTTATTCTGGATAAAAGTAAAGATTTGGTGAAGTATATCCAGAACATTTCAGGGTTGACAAAGGATTTGAAGGAGTTGGAAGCAACTGGTTCATGGGAAGCAGTTGGAGACGGATTTTCTGCTAAAAGCAGATGGTTTGGGAATATGGGTAGTGGAATTGTAGGTTTTGTGTTGAGACCATTGTTGATTATTTCAATAGTGGGAATAGTTTGTTGGTTGGAACCAACATTTTTCAGAGAAGGAAGATTCGGAGAGATCATAAGAGAAAGAGAGCAGACGTTGAACTGGAAGATAGGCAGTGTACATATTATGATGATATGAAGTGTTTGGAGGAGTCAAGGCAAAAACTGTTTAAAACAACCAGGTTTTAGAGACTCTGTTTCAGGGATGAAAGGTAATTATGATGGCTCTAAAAGTCATTAGGGTGGTTGAGAGAGTGTAACCTGGCTGTGTCATTATTGGCTATATGTACTAACACATTTTCCCTTGGACATAGAATGGGTAAAACCCTTTGCTACATCTGGCCCTATGTCATTAGCATGACATTTAAGAGAAACTCGACAGTGCTTCAAAATTACTGATCAGGCTCTGCCCCTCCTCCTGCCTCTAGCAAGACACATATTCAGACATTTGGGGAGAAAATAATAGTCAAATATAACAATGGATGCCTCCCCTCCTCAAGAAAATGAAAATAGCAACTTTTGATTTGTGACTATGTTTCTGAACTGGTAACGGTATTTGCCTATGAGATCATCCTTGGAAAAATCAAGATGTAAGTGTGCTTTAGTTAGTGGGAAGCTTGTGGGAAGCTTCAAATTCCCTCTGTCTTTAGCTTAGAGAGAACCTTACTTAAATACCTCTCTAATTCCTATAAGGCTTAATGCTACCATACCTCTCCTGATGGAACCTTCTCCCGAAGTTCTGTTATGCGGACTACTCCCTAAACCTATAGAATATTAGCATAGTTGGAATTTAGATTACAAGATTAGGGAGGAAAACTTGGAATTGGATTCTATGCATCAATTGTTTCTCATTATTTTCTGCATTATCACTTTTGAATTAGTGATCACATGTTAGATAAATTTTATATTGTACATTTATACTATTATTTTGTGACTCATATATGTAAGTTTCACTTTGAGTCTAAATAAAGCCATTTGAACTAAAGGTTTATCTCTGGAATTGAATGTGTGACTATTTAATTACACTGAAATAATTTGAATAATTTGATGCATTGTCTCCTCACCCTTAAGAAGAAAACATAATCAGATTTAGAAATAGGGCCCAGTGCTGGATCAAGTATATCTAGCTATTACACAGCCACACTGTTTACTTCGGAGTTCTAAATTACTAACTTCACTACACTCCTTCTGTGTCCACTAAAAACTAATACTACAAGATTATGCTGTTACCTGTTAAGTACATGTGGCTCGCTTTCAGCAACAGAAGGGTCACATTAGTTAAAATCATGGCGCGAAAAAGTTAACTGTGAATAATGTACATTCCAATGGTGAGAAAAACTTGTGATAGGACGGAATCTATAGAAATATCACCTGGCTTAAACATAATGCCCTAAGCTTAGTTTACAAAAACACCGCCTTATTAGGTGCAATTTTATAATATTACCTCCAGTGGTGCATTTAAAAAAAGAACAACACCTCACACACACGGTGGACAGGGTTTGGGAACCCAAGCAAATGATACATCTCCCATCATTTTGTTTTTATTACTGCACTCAACTAAACTCAAATTTCCTCTTGTAAAACATTTTAGAAGCCTATTATGTAGCACAAAAAACATTTCCGTCGCTTTTCCGAAAGCATACATACTTATTTTTTTTAAATCATTTTTTTTCCAAAGACCTCGGACTAGATATTGCTAGAAACCGCTTCCCCACCTCGACTGTGGCATTTATTGTCAACGTGCATGTCATTTGGAGTTGATTTTACTTACACATCAATCAGCAGAGGGTACTTCTTTGATCTGTCAAAGTGAGGAGGGAGAATCATCTGGTACCACAGATCTAAAATAAAAAATAACAACTGTAACCGAAGTCTATGCACTGAATTTCTCTTACTGAGTCTTGAACGGCCTTCATAAAAATCCACGCCCTGTAGGCTTTCACAGGATGCGTTTTTCAAATACTACCGTTCACGTTCTAAATTCAGGCGGTGCAACGAGACCTTCAGCTGAAAGAAAAGGTACTGCCTCCAGCCCCGAGAAGCCCGGTGCTGCGCCTTTCTGCTACGTTACAGTTTCACCAGTTACAACACGTCTGCTCGGGGAAGCCCGCATCTAGGCGGGCAGCACTTCAGCAGGTGAGAAAACTGTAAATTCTTCACGGTGTGTGCCAAGTGATGGAGGAAGAGGGAGCAACAGTGAGATCCAAACTAGTCTTCTGGCAAGTTACTCGCTGTGTCAGGCATCTTGATCTGATTGTTTGAAGGGATGCATCACAGTGTGATCTTAGGCACGTTCATCAGTTTTGGTAGCTCTCAGTTTTCCAAAACTTTAAGGTCTACAGCACATGCAGCATCATGCTGACTGGAGCAGAGAGGGAAAAAAGGGGGAAGTAAGTAAGTGACCAGAAGGAATAGTATTAGGGGAAAGGGGCTCAGTGAGCAGAACACGACAAAGGCAAAAATGGAAAACTAGAAAAAAACGAGCACAAGACTTCAGCAAGGCATGCCTTTTTTTCTTTGTGTGACGCTGGTATCCCTCATAGAATCGTTCTGAAGGGAATAGGGTGTTGTTGCAGGGGTAGATGGTGAACGTGAGCAAAGAAAAGCTGCTGCAGGCGAAGGTGAAGGGGGACGACAATCCTTGCTGCAGAATGGGACACAGTGGGCAGAATGATAGCTAGAACATGAAGTGGGCATGGAGACGAGTAGAGCAAGCTCCCGCGTTTTCTGCCCCTTGCACTAGGGTTCACACATAAGATAACAACATTTCTGCAGCGCATTAGGATTTCATGAGCTCTTTGACCCTTTGGCTACCACCATTACAGGATGGGGAACGTCATTTGCATCGTGTCTGAAGACTTCTCAGCTGCAATGAATGATTGCATCACTGCATACGCATACGAATGGATACTAGAGCATAGGTTAGAGTGTCCCTTCATTTGCATATTCATTGATCTGTTGCCCCATGGAATGGCCATGTGTGAAGCAAAAGCAAAACTCCATGATACATGACTCCGCTGTTATCAAGTTATGGCTGATGAATGCGAGCGGATACATATCTGAATAATACTTACAGCAACAAATAGTTCAGGGGGCTGCACTTTATCCTCTGACTCAGTACAGAGAAAAATTGATCGAGACAGCTAAAGCACACTTTAGTCAGACCTAGGATGAGAGAGGGGAGAGGTAGACAGAGGGCAGCGACAAGAAGAGGGGAGATGCTGACAGAGAGAGGCAAAAGAGCAGTAAGACAGAAAAAAGTGAATTCGTCTCCTGCAGCTGTTTCTACGACGAAAGCTAGAAAGTAATATAAAACTGCTTTTAGAAGGACAGAGGGAGTGAATCAAGAAATAAGATGAAGAGACAATATGGCACACGTTTTAAAAGACAGCGGAAATCAATGTGGAGCCCATCAGTGAATCAAATGATTGGACATATGTAATTAGAACACAATCATAAGACCTATTTCAAAACCATTCTGCAGTAAGTGGCAACAATTGGCAGTTTAATGTAGTAAAACTTTGGAATTTACATGATTAATGAGAGAATCCAAAATAATTATACTGTTCAATAATATAACGTGATACATCAAAGACATGCTTATGCCTCTCTACTTTTTATAGTAGTTTTTTGCAAAGTTCAGAATCACAGTCCGATTACAAGCGCTCAAAATGGCAAACATATCTGCATCTAATTTAGTGCTTTTATCCCCGGGAACAGGTGCATCCACGGGGCACTAATTGTAAAGAATATCCTGGTACATGAGATCCTGTGGGTCCAGTGGAACATCAAAATCCCCGCAGGAGTGCCTTATATATATATCTATATATATATATATATATATATATATATATATATATATACCTTTTGGCCGGAGAATCCCCAGGATTCCTCAGGTGTCACTGGCAGATGTAGGCACCACCATATAGCCTTGCGGTACCACTATGTGGAGCAGACAATTAAAAATGATTGTTCTTGCACCACTATGACGATATCGGCAACCACCATGAAAAGCGGTGCCCCTCCCCCACACCTATATATTCAAATAAGGACCTTAATATGTTCTATTTTATTGTATAATTAAATTGCACTCTAAAGTGTGTTTACTCGGTAGATGTGTCTTTTATCTTAAATGTAGTGATTTCTTAATACTGTCAATGTTATTACTAATTTAAGTATTTCTGTGTGACTTAGGGGCATATTCACAAGCCCCTTGCGCAACCTTAGCGCTGCAATAGCATAATTTTTTATTGCTAAGGCAGCGCTAAGGTGCCTTTTCTGCCATGCCACACTTACAAAGTTTTTGCGACCCCTTGTGCCACGTTATGCCTGCGTCAGGCATAATGTATGCAAGGGGGGTGTTCCAGAGCAGGGATGCCCAAAAAAAATGGCACAGTGAAATTTACAACATTTCACTGCACCATTTTTTCCGTCATTTTTAACACCTGCTCAGAGCAGTCATTAAAATTAAAATTACACACCCATCATATTCAATAGGCCTACCGGCGCTTTAATACACTAGCTTCAAAATTGTTGACGCTAGTGTAGCAAAGCGCCACAATAGCGTCAAAAATGTTGACGCTATTGTGTTAATGACAGCTATGGTGCGCTGTATGGGAAATACGGTACAACCATGGTCTAGTTAGGGGCCAGTAAGGGGGGCGCAAGAAAAGTGGTGCATCACCTATGATGCGTCACTTTCTGGTAAAAATGCACATTAGGCACAGAAGTATAGCCTTCTAATAAGAGGTCAATAAATATGTTTTGAAGAAGAGCATTCTCAGATACGTTTTGCTTTGTATTACGGCTGTGGCTATGACCAAATATACAAATAACACATATTTTTGAAATGAATATATGTGTATTTCACACCCACTCAGCTTACCTAGTCCAGCCACCTTAATTGTTTTGTTTTCAGTTGAAGGCATCTGGATATCACTTAACTTCATTTCCAATGGTTTGTTGTCTTCCAGAACCTGGATTTCTACATAGAAACATTAATATTATTACAGGGAATGAGAGCAAAATGATTTCAAGCAAAGCACACAGTGTGAATTCTTCTAGCTCAGATTTTTCCTATATTTCTCATGAGTGTGTCTCTTGATAAATCCCACTTAGGAATGTTAGAAAACAATGCGCCTACAAATATTGGGAGGTCAGTGTATACATATGTATATATTTTATCATTTTTTGCTAATTCTCACAAATAACATATATGAATAAAGTAAACAGTGCATTCATTTTGTGCGCAAATATTGGCGACTGAGACCCATTTTGTCAACACTAAGACTGTTGTATTTAAGCACTATTCCATCAAGTGGTACTCTTTCTTATCATAGTCCAAACAATCCCTGAAAGAGTCTCAAAGGTAACAGGCAACTACATACATCTTCCCTAAATACATTTCCCAGTTTCACCTGCAGGAGACTTTCACTCCCACTGTTCAGTTTGTTGATACAAAGTAGTAACAGGAAGGAACACTTTGACAGAAACGGTGAAGTGTAGAACTAGTTGCAATGAAGATTACATTTAGGTAATCGGGCATTAGAACTGCATCCTTCTCCCTCATCACCGTCCGAAACACTCGAGGACATTGCCAGTAAGACAGCTAGCCCATTCGAAAATAAACCAGGAGCACACTGACAAAGTACAATTTATAACACCTGCGTTGAACTCCTTCCTTCAAGGAATATGTGATAGTGATGGATGCAATAGACCTCTACAGCCACATTTTATAACTTTAATTGACACCACTGCTGCTCTGCTCTGATGAGCACCATCCACAGGTAGAGCACCTTTGGTTCACAGCAGTAGATCGGTGGCACTAGGGGATAGCCTGTAGAAAGGTCCATTAGAATCTAATTCTTCAGTAACAAATACTGGAGCAAATATCCGCTCTCTGTCATAAAACTACAAAGAGCGCTTAACGAATTTCAAGTGACTTCAGTCATACCTATCATGGAGACTCTAGATTTGCAATAAAACTTGGAACCACAATATGTTGTTTTTTTCTGAAAATATGTTCAATCTGTTGGAAAACATTCAAACCTAGGCTGGAGCATGAAGGCATGAAACACAAGCTCCCTAATGTGATACTGCAAATGTGATTATTGTCTCTGCATCTTGTTTTGATGTCCACAGATGCCTACTATTTCAGCCACTCCTGTATCCATTATGGATCCACCTTTGATCCCTCTCCAAATCACACTTGCAACATAAAGATGGATCAGAGTTAGTCAGGCCTGCTGGTCTGTACATGGTAAAACAGTGAATATAAGCAGGAAAAGCAATTAGTGTTCCCTCCTGCCCCGTGCTGGAAGAAAACCAGCTGCACACAAGGGCTAATATGTTTTTGCTTTTGAGAATCAAACCCATGCTTTGGAGGTTTGGTTCTAAAAAGTAAAAATTAACTGAAACGTAATAAATTATCTGTTTGTCATCAACCTTCACTCAGTCTGTCAAGTCAAATTCTTCCAATGATGTTGCCTAGAGGTAGGAGCTAAATTGTTAATTGTTCTACAAGGCAGTACAATCTCACATGTTTATAGCTGAACTGCAGGCAAAATCAAAATCTTAGCTGGTAGTAGAGGTGTTGGAAAGACTGCACAGAAGAATGAACAAACAGATGATGGAATGAAAACCTTTGGCATAACTGGGAAACCAGAGCCTTAATACCTGCCAACCGTGGCCAAAGTTTGAGACATGAAGGAATACCTTTAAAACATTTGAGCAAGGAAGTCACTGACATGGCCAAAACACCTCAAAGGAAATCAAGATTCGGAAGATGATCAACAAAAGCCACTTGAGGCTAACAATTGAATGGGACAGCAGAGCAAAGCCTCACAGGTCCGTGATCAACCCACTGACAAACGCGTAAAGGTGAAGAAACAAGTGCATCTTTCCCCTTCTTGGTGTCAATAGAATCATTGACTATTCATCAGAACATTGACACCTATTGAATGAGATGAAATACAAAGGGAAGCCCCTATTGCATGGGACTGACATATTATCTATTCCCCAATGGGGAAGGTGCAAAAACACAGGACTAGTACACAGATCGTAGATGCAAAACCAATCTTGACAGAGCCATCCAAATGTGTGATCCAAGCAACATCCACAGAAGAAGCCTGAAAACAGATGATTCAGGAGATCAACAGAACAGTTTGGGTTTATGCTTAGAACAAAAGGGTATGTGCTTCTGCTCATTTGCTGATCTCCGAAGCCAGGTTTACTGGTAAGAGCAAGAGTAACCTCCTGCTTCTTTAAGCAGGCATCAACACCTGAATGTTTGCTTATATGATGGGTGTTTGATTCTGTGTGTGGCTGGAAACCCTCAACATGTTTAGAGAACCATTTCTACTGTCAGGAGAGTAATGGAAGTCTGTTCAACACTGTTGTGATGAAATGATACTTTCCAAAGTTGCCCCAAGTCAGCAAAGTAGAAATACTCTGTCATTAATTACTGCTGGGTACGAAGTGTGTTCAGGCTCAGTCCTTGTTCACATCCTCCGGAAGACACAACAGATTGACTTTGATCAATTGTCCTTGAATAATGGTATATTCTGATTGCAATTAGTAGATGGTGAAACACATCTCCGAGCATTTAAAGTACAACTGAAATCATTGCTCCGTTATTGTTATTGCTTCATGGACCCACTGATATCTCTAGGCTAAGGCTTAGGCTTTTGATTTCTTTACAGGAGACTTTTGATGTAGAACTGGAGGTTTGTGGTCCATTTCCAGATATTGCAAACATTCATGCCACCTTTGGGTAGAAGATACTCTCTGAACATTTTCTGTTGTTTTTTAAAACATATTCATCAGACCAGAATCCAGGTAGGGAAATACCACGATCCCTCTAGTATGTGGCTGGCTGAGCAGCATGGTCAGGCTCATTAAAAATACCATTGAATCCAAAACTACAAAATTGTGGAGACTTACTGGTTTCAATAGAGTGGAACCAGTGTTGTGCTAAGACATGTGCAAGATGCAAAGTGCTTTGAATTGGATCCACTGTTCAACTGGCAAGAGAAGGTCTTTCAAAGCCCGCCTAGCATATTGCCTTCTTGGGAGATGAATAAGAAGTTGAGCAGCCACATTCTGAACTTTTTTGAAGACTTTTTAGTATAAACCCAAGACTTCTGAGGTAGAGGGCATTACCATAAGCCAGACGAGAGATGACCAAGGCCTGGACACTAAGGGGGTCATCCCAACCCTGGCGGCCATCGACCGCCAGGGTGGAGGACCACGGAAGCACCACCAACAGGCTGGCGGTGCTTCCCTGCCCATTCTGACCGCGGCGGTAAAGCCGCGGTCAGAAAAGGGGATCCGGCAGTTTCCCGCCGGATTTCCCCTGTCTGGGCTGAATCTCCATGGCGGCGCTGCAAGCAGCGCCGCCTTGGAGATTCCGACCCCCTTCCCGCCACCCTGTTTCTGGCGGTTTTTACCGCCAGGAACAGGATGGCGGGAACGGGTGTCATGGGGCCCCTGGGGGCCCCTGCACTGCCCATGCCACTGGCATGGGCAGTGCAGGGGCCCCCTAACAGGGCCCCAGCATGATTTTCACTGTCTGCTTAGCAGACAGTGAAAATCGCGACGGGTGCAACTGCACCCGTCGCACCCCTGCAACACCGCCGGCTCCATTCGGAGCCGGCTTCTATGTTGCAGGGCCTTTCCCACTGGGCCGGCGGGCGCTCCTTTGGCGGGCGCCCGCCGGCCCAGCGGGAAAGCCAGAATGGCCTCCGCGGTCTTTTGACCGCGGAGCGGCCAAATGGCGGTGACCGCATGGCGGGCGTCAGCGTCAGAATGACCGCCTAAGTATTCTTGCTAGAAAAGGTAGTAGATTCAAAACATTTCTTAGAAGTCTTAGAACGCCAAAACAAGTGGCAGATAGTTTGTTAACTGGGTGCTCCATAGTCGGGCTGGAACCCAGCCAGACACCCTGACTCTTTACACCCTCTTTAGAAGGAGGAAGGCCTGCCAAACAGTTCAAGAGAAGGGCAGATGTCATCCTGCTGACATTATTGCCCGATACTAGTACCTCAGTCATCCTCATTGAGCTTAAGCTTACCTTTAGCCATCAAGCTGGTAACTTCTTGTAGACAGGGGGAAATGTTGAAGGAGTCAGAGCTGGAATCAGGAGCGATAGCGATCACCTACTGGGAGTCATCTGCATATGAGACCAGAGACAACCCAAAAAATGGTGCAATTTCAGCCAGGGGGAGCAGAAAAGAGTGGGGCTCAAAGAGGAGCCCTGTGGCACCCCACAGCTCAAAGGAAGGGTATTAGACTACCCGGACTGATGAAGCAATTGAAAGATCCTATTCTTAAAAAAAAAAGAGAGCCATTTTAAGGCTAGGCCCTCAATACCCACTTCAGAAATCACTTCAATCAGTGTGCAGGGATCGACCTTATCAAAGTCCCGCACTCAGATCTAATAAAATAATTGCAGCCATGCCTCGTGGTCCAAGATGGTTTTTAGTTTCTCAAAAACTGACAACAGGGAGAAGTGATAAAGGCCTGGGACAGAGTGAGTCAAGTCCTGTTTTTTTTACAAAGGTTTTCTGTTGGTAAATGGCAGTTGCATCACCTAATCCAATCTGGCCTCAAAAAGCTTTCTCTGCTCTAAACCTCCATGGCATCTGCCTGCCCTTGGTTATCCTGATGCTGAGACTGTGAAATATTTAACATCAAAAGTGATACCTGATGGAAAAACATGATTGCTGTTTCATTGTTGGAGAGTCTTTTTTTTATTCTTGGCTCCAAATGCAGAAAAGATTCCCAGTTGTAAGCTTAGGTCCACAACTGTGCAATAGCTTCTCAGTCTCCTATGGTTACAGCTAGACCTGACAGCCTTAGGGTGGTCTTCCCAGCAACCTTTTGCCTACCTCCTTCACTTCTCTGACCTCGGTTTTGCTGGACTAGAAATCTATGCACTTTATCACTGCTAACCAGTGCTAAAGTGCTTGTGCTCTCTCCTTAAAACATGGTTATATTGGTTTATCTCCAACTGGCACATATAATGTACTTATAAGTCGAAGTAAAGTGCACTACTTGTAAATTAAATGCTGCTTCTGGGCCTAGAGCACTGTTTGTGCTACCCATTTAAGTAGCCTTTTTATCATGTCTGAGGCTGGCAATTGCAGAGCCAATTTGTGCAGGCAGTTCTACACTACCTTGACCATCCATTTTGCCAGGCCCAAAACATCCCTTTTTTTTACATATGTCACCCCTAAGGTACATCCTAGGTAGCTCATATGGCACGGTGCTGTGTAATTAAAAGGGTACATTGTATCCAAAAGGCAGGGCATTTATTTTTAAGATTTACTTGTCCTGATAGTGAAAAAGTCCCAAAGTTGTTTTTCACTACGGCAAGGCCTGTCTCTCCCATAGGATAACATTGGGATTACCGTATTACATCTTATAAGTATAATTCACAATCTGGAAGAGATAAGTTTTTCGGGTCTGGTGTCTTTGGAATAACAATTTAAAATCACAACTTATGGTGGAGTCGGATTTTAAATTGTAATTCTGAAAATGCAGCATTTAGAAAATTGGCATTTTCTTACTTTAGCCCTTTGGTGCCTATGCCCTGTCTCTGATTACTTGCCTGGAGCAGCTGGGCTTTGTGTATTCCCCCTAGAGGAAGGAGATAGCAACAGCCTCACTTACACATGAATAGGCTGTGTCCTGTTCCCACACAAAGGGCTGCATAACCCCCTGTAATGAGTCTGGTATAAAGGGCAGGACCTCCGTGCGCTTCAAGTGCCTTTCCTTGAAGTCTTCCCCATTTATAAGTCCTAACAGTACTGCTCCTCTGACACTAGCAAAGCAGTACTCTTCTGGCCCTGTGACTATTCTGCCGGAAAAAGGACTGCTGTGCTGCTGAAGGACTGTAACTCAGCTGGACTGCTGCTTTTCTGGACTACTGCTTTGATTAACTCCTGCCTTGATGTGTTGCCCTGCTGCCTGATGTGCCCCTGCCTGGGTGAGAAAACTGGACCTGCATTACCTGAAAACAGAGTGACTCCAAGGGCAAGCTGACTGGCCTCATGATCTGAATTCTGTGAAGTAAAAGACTTCCAACCAGCCGCCTCTGCACCTGGACTCTGCCACCTGTGAGTCTGCCCTACCGAGTGGTGCCACCCCAGGACTGGACCCTTGGAAGTGGTTCTAATGTGCTTGCTCCAGCAGAATCAATGGATCTGCTGTCAAACCAACGCATCACTGCCACTGCATTGATCGGACCTGCTCATTGCTCCTGTTGCATGGATTGGAACTGATGCATCACCACTGTTGCAGGAACAGACCCAGCACATCGTCTCCGGACCTACCACATTACGGAACTGATGCATCCCTGCCACTGTGTGGAGGAAATTGATGCAACTCCTCTACTGCGTAGGAAAATCAACACATCTCCTCCGCTGCGGGTATTGACACCGGCGCATCGCTTCTGCTGCACCCCGTATCGTTGACATTGACATTGACATTGTCAGCCCAAACTTTTGACTTTGCCCCAGTCCAGTGCAAACAGATATCCCCAATTTGGACTTGTTTATTTTATTATATAACATTCTATTTTTCTAACTAATGTGGTGTGGAATCCCTTTGTGTGATGTTTTCACTGTTCTACTGCTTGAAGTTTTGTAAACATACTTTACACATTGCCTCATAAGTTCAGCCTGACTGCTCTGTGCCAAGCTACCAGATTGTGAGCACTGGTTAATTTAGGGTGTGTTTGTGACTTACCCTAACTAATTTTTAACATTTATGTTAATAACTGGAAAATGCAGGGTCCTGTCCACATTTAAGCTCATGCGAGCACTTCCCATGCAACTGCCATGAGCCGGGATCCTGAAGATTTTCTGAAGCAAAAAGATCAGATTTTTCTGTCATTGTTGCATCATCAAACCAAGATTTTCACTTTGTTTGCGCAGCACCTGAGCACGTTTTGGATCCTAATTATAGATCTTGCTATTTTCATGGTCGCTCTCAGCAGTAGAATTATGCCACTACTTTTTCTTCTATTGAATGGAACATGCACCTTTGGTAGGGAAAGTCGGAATCCTTGAATAACTTCCTAGAATATTATGATTGGCAAGACTTATTCAAAGGAATTATATAATTTTGAAGTACATTATAGCCAATTCTGTCCTGTAACTAGGGACTAGCTAGGGAATGTAGTAGTGGTGTGGAGGTCAAATGTCTTATGTTGAATGCAGTGTACAACACTAACCTAAATGACTAAAGTATATGGCTCTAGATAACAACAATGTGTTGTGGTTGGGCTGCAGTTTTGAATCCACAGTAGCAACATGTTGCATGAAAAAGTGAAATGCACACAGAACCTACTTTTCTACATTTGGTAAGTTATCCCTAAATATTTCCTGTAAGACCACAGGGTGCTAAATGCATAAAAGCAGATGTCAAAAATAGAGGGCCTGATATATTTGTTGATGGAGAGAAAACCCTCCCCGCCAGCATAGTGGTCCGCCCACCCAATTTAGATATTGGCAGACCTTAGCTATGACAGTGACTACTCTGTCACCGCTGTAGCCAAACGTCTCTGATGGCCCAAATGAGTAAAGGCCAGCAGTTACCATTATTAAAGTGTAGACTACACACAGGAAACTGCTTAGGTGCTTTTATATCCCCCTAGCTTAGCTGGATCCCATTATCTCCAGATAAAATGTATTTACGCACTCCCTCCAGTTCCTTTAACGGTGAGGTTGAGTCCGCCCAGGTGGTACTGTCCTACCTGGGTTGGGCTAGGTTGTCAAATGATGAAGCATGACACTATATAGTGTGTGAGACCACCTAGTCCGTAGAGGTAATCCCCCCCCATACTCCTGTTACAGCACCCACACCACGCAGTCTCTGAACCCAACGAGGTCCATGAGCCCACGGATAGTCCCAGTGTAGACAGCTCTACATTATTGGTGAACCCCATACTTTCTTGTGGTAACTAGTCTTGCAGAGACGGAGCTAGTATGGGACATTTCCCACTAAATATATATTTCTAATCTCCCTCACAACCCTCTGGTAGTGTGATTATACCAAATGAGTAAAGGCCATGACAGAACAGGCTAAATGAGTGACCACCCAATTAGGATGGGGACGCATGTCGCCAGTTTTTGTTATCTGTCACCGCCAGGCACACTAAGGGTGAGGAACAATTAAAAATAAATAATGCCCCCCCTTGCCATGGGAGATGACTCGCATGACAAGGGGATCATTATTTGTTTTATTTTTTTTAAACAAAATCCTGTTTAGTGTTTTTAGTTTTGAAAATACAAAAAAGAAAACTGTTTTGTACAAGGTTCCATCATCTTGACAGATTCCTGCACCAAACAGTGAAATGCATTAACAGGAAATGCAGTGACCGCAGTTCCTGCCAATGCTTTATAAATGACCACCAGGTTGGCGGTCATGTATAAATCTGGTGGTTGGAACCTCCACAAGAGTGACTGAGGAATTTGCTGGTGGAACAATGGCCCTACAACCAGTGTATAGGTTTTGCCCTTAGTTCTTTACTTGAGAGAGGGGTGTCCTTACCAACTTCTTAAACATAATCTGGATAGGTCACAGCACATTTCTAGGAGAATATCTGCTCAACCCTGTTAGTTGTAGCACATAAAACAGACAATTCTAGAGACAAATGTGGATTAGGCTCAAGCAGTAACACCAATTCTAAAGTGATAAAACCGCACTATAAAATTACTAAACCACTTTAGAAAACTAGAGAACAATATATTGATCAAAAAGTCACAAACACAATTAAACCCAGGTAAGCAATCCAGGGATATTATTTTTAAAATTTCTAGGCACAAATGGACTAGACAATGTAAGGCACTAATCAAAGGTAACATATTGTGGCTGGCCAGGATGTAGGTGCAATTTCAAACTGACAGCAATGGAGTAGGGACCAGAAGAAACAAGTGAGTCACAATGATCAAAGCTTTTACTGTCCCTTATCAGACACACATGTCCTCACCTAACCGAAGGGTGATTTTTGAGGATGCCAGCGACAGGGTAGGTTCTCCTCCAGGCTGTCTGATGACCCCAATCAGACGTTCCAGAAGCAGCTCAATGGCGTTGTATGGGTCTCGTTCACCTTTACTTGCAGGTCATAGAGAGATAATCTTGACTGTGATACTCTTTTTCAATTATTTTAACACCCTTTACCTAATATATATATATATATATATATATATATATATATATATATATATATATATATATATGCAGGGATGTTATAGTTAGAAAATAGAATAAAAAAAACTTAGAAATTCATTGAAAAAACTAAAGGTTACATGGACATTATAGTTAGATTCTGAATTTGCTCATACAAAACCGTAGAAATTCAGCAGCTATAGTTACCTAAGCTAGCTATAACTGGCGCTCCCGTAATGCAGGGCTTATGACCTCACATATTACATCACTGATGACATGGCCAATGACATCACTCATGACATCTCATATGACATCACTGATGAAATCATCCACACAAACAGTCATACACCCACTCATTTGCTAATACAAAGTCTTGCATGCCCACACACACACATCTACTCACATACTTCTTCAGAGATACATAAAAGTAGTGATATACAGACACCCATTCAGTCAAACAGCCACTGACACAACCACTCACCTAAACACTACTAACTAACCTTTGTTTTTTTCAGAGAATTTCTAAGGTTTTGTAAATCTATTTCCTGACTTTAATGTCCTTGTAAACTTTGTTTTTTTCAGTGACTTTCTATGGTTTGTTTAATGTATGGTAATTTTAATTACTATATATTAAACCACACACTGCAGCTCCTGGCCTTCGGCCCGTATAAGCACCCAACCATGCACGCCCTTCAGCCATGCACAGGGGAGGTTGCCGGCAACACCTGGGCTACGGCCAAAACTCCCAACCACCTAAACCAACGCTGTGCACAGCCATTTCACCGTGCACGGCAGGAGTTAGTCGCAGCTTCTCTGGGTGTGAGAATAGGTGTGAGTGGGTGTATCTGGGGATGAGAGTGGCTGTCAGATTGTCTGGGTGTGAGAATGCGTACATCAGTGTTTCAGTAGGTGCTTTAGTCTGTGCGCGGGTCTGTTAGTGGCTACATGAGGGAGTCAGGGGGAGCATTTGATTGAAAGAGAGACAGAAGGAGAGAAAGAAAGTGAGAGAGAAAGAGAGAGAGAGTTTTTTAGGCTTTAATATCTCAAATACTTAGAATGATATACAGTATTTTTGTTAGATGTAACAAAAAATGTATTCAATATATTTTAAAAAGTACAATTCTTTTCATTTAAAAAAAAAAGGAAATTAGTCTAGCTGGACTCGAACCCCCGTAGCTCGGTGTGAAGGTCTGCGATGTTCACACTAAGCTATGAGAGCTTTTTTTTTTAGTTAGCCCTTTCTGGGCTTTAGGGACCATGTGGGGAGCCCTTAAGCGCCCTCACGCAGTCCCCACTTTTAAATTTTTATTATTTAAAATAAGAAAGACCATTACGGACTATGTGAGACTGCGAGGGAGCGCTCAAGAGCTTCCCCCGCTGGCCCTACATTATTTTTTTTTTCTTTTAAACAATGCCCCTATGGGCTACCTAGAATGTGGGGGAAGCCGTAAGGCTTCCCTTGCAGTGCCAATGCTTCAGCAAGTGTGGAGCTGCTTTGACAGCAGCTCCCTGCTTGCTGAAGTGTTTGATCTCTATCCTCTGCACGCATGCAGAGGACAGAAATGGAACTTCGGATTTTGACAGCAGGACCTGCTTTAAGGTTCCCGCTGTCAAACCCCAAAGTGTTTGCTGTGGCATGGCTGCAGCGCTGTAGCCAAGCCACAGCAAACAGTTATGTCCAGGGTGGGCACCCCAGAACATAGCAGGAGCTGGCCCTGGGGGTGGCGGTCCCCAGGGCCATCAGAGGCTCCTAGAGGAGGCCCCCCTCCAATGAGATCTTAGCTCCCAGGGGTGGTGGCCCCTGGGGCACAGGCCCACTCCCTGATATTACAATAAAGCCCGGGGAGGTGGCGGTCCCCATGGCAGCGGGGGGCCACAGTGCCCCCCTTCATTAATGGCAAGATCGCCCTGGGGAGGTGCTGGTTACCGGGGCTGCAGGAAGGGGCCAGGAGGCCCCCTCTCACATATTACACTAAAGCCTTAGGGAGGTGGTGGTCCCCAGGGCAGCGCATCTACCCACAATGAGCCTGGGGGAGGTGATGGCCTTGGGTCAGCGGGAGGGGGCCAGGAGGCCCCCCTGCTTTTTTTATTAAAAAAAGCCCCCGGGATTGGCCTTCCCAGGGTGAAGAGACTAACAAAGCACGGGAGACTGCGCTTTGTTTTTTAAAATTTTACAAGCGGATTCACGTCTCCACCACGTCTCCACTTGTAAAATATAAAAATATGCATTTTAGCCCTGGGGAAGTCCCTTTGTGACCCTCAGCACCAGATCTAAGGGGACAGGGTGTTCGTACCCTGGCCCCTTTTGTTTTTTTTGCCTTTTTTTGGGACTCGGCTGAAGTCGAGTCCTGAGATGGCTGTCAACACTTCAACAACTTCTGTTGTTGAAGTGTTATCAGCCAATCAGATCTCAGCACAAGATCGTTAGAGGTCTCGAATCATTAGCGTCTCTAGATATACAAATTTGTTTTCCCCTTAATTTCTCAAAAACTACTGAATGGAATTACACCAAAGCAAAAAAGCACTCTTTCTGGACCAAACCCTACCTTCCTGCCAAATTCGGTGTAATTCCATCCAGTAGTTTTTGTGCTATCACTGTTCAAAATCTCTATGGAAAAATGAATGGGGGAAAACGTGTTTTGGGACGCCTCTTTTTTCTCGACCCTCTGGATGGATCACCCCGAAACTTTCCAGGCAGCAGTTAACAGAACTGGCAAATTTATTTGAAATGTTTCATGAAGATTCATCAACCGGTGGCAAAGATATAGGCAAGTAAAAAAACACTTTTTGTATAGAAACGTGATCCTACCTATAAGTGGAGACCACCACTAGGTAATATATATATGTTCACTTTTCTTGAACCTGGGATTCATAGGTGACCTTCTAGGTTCTACGCCTGTTTTAAATTTTGGCATGAGTTCTCAGCACGAATAAAGAATAATCTACTGATAACACAAAACTAATTTTAATCCCACATATTCACAGTCTAAGACCCTATCTTTCATCCCTCTCCCAAGCTATGTGTAGGGCACTACTCAACAGTTTTCCGTAGGAAGTCCTGGGCAAGAAAAAGATCTCTAGCAAAGAGTCACCTTTTGGTGCCTGCTGGACATTGCAGCTCCCGCCCAGTGACGAGCATGGCTGAATGATGCAGCATATCCCTTTAGTGGGTGAGGGCTTCTGCATCCAATAAGGGATGCTTCTACTGTGTGACTTTTCAATCCACTTAAAATACCAATAAAGTATTAATTTCCTAATGGAAAAGCACACCTGTTTGTGTGATTATTTCAGGAACTGGGGGCGTATGCTGGACCGTCCAAATTCCCCATAGCCCTTTATTTGTTTTCCGTAGAAAAAGATTTTACATTCTGATAGTTTATTTTCTAGAGCTCCAAGTTGCCCAGAGGGATAAAGCAAGTAGGTCAAATGTATCATTCTCAAGCTCCTGCTGGAGCTATTAGTTTTGGAGGCAAAAGCTAAGAGAAGGACAAATTGGAATCCATAGGAGCTGGGGTTGCTTTGCTGCTGGGCTGAATTTGCATCCTCACCCCAGCCAAGATTTTGCCTTCTAACTTGACTAAAATTCAAGGATAATTGCACTTTCTTGACATTTTCCATATATACTGAAAAACTGACCTTGAGTTACGGTAAAAGAGTGAGTTTCAAGTTTGAACTATAGAGGTGAAATGACAATGGAGAGGAACGGATTGGACAAATTTAACAGAAATACACTTCATTCTGGTAATATGTCTGCATCAGAAATTGGGCTTTTTCATCATAGTGAGAAATATGAATTTGTAAAATATTTCATTCAGCACATATGCTAATAAGGTAGCTTCTGAAAATATGTATCCCTTGTCATCAGTGAATTCAACATAATAATCAGTTTACAACCAGGTGCATGTGTTAGTTTCATATGCAGTATGTGAAAGCAAAAAAAACACAATTATAAAGAAACCCACAAACAAGCAAATACAACCAAGAAGAATAAAAATCTAAGAACAGTCAACAAAACGTTTTTTAATTTTTAGTGACTTGTAGAATATGGGTTGCATTTACTTTCAAATTTAGGATTACAGTTAAGGATTGGGTTAGGAACAGGGTTAAGGCTGTGGTTAGGGTAGGGGCTCTCTTAAAAGTTTGAGTTAGGTGTAGAACTGGGTTGGAGGTAGATTATTGGTTAATGGGAGAGTTGGGACTAAAATAGGGATTAAGATACATGTTGGGGTTCAAGTTGGTGTTGTCAGAAATGTTCTTCACACCTGGTTTGCCTTATGGTTTTTAGACAAATAGGGGCATATTTAGGAAAAATGGCACACAACTGCGCTAACGCAGTTGTGCATCATTTTTCTTAACGCCGGCTAATGCCATTTCTTAAAGCCATCAATGCGCTATATTTATGGGATGACGCACAATGGCGCTAAGGAATGGCTAGTGTAAAAAAAAGACTCCAGCCCGGGGTCGGGGGATATGAGGTTAGGGGAATGACACTAGTGGGTCAGAAATGACATTAGGCTGGTTAGTGAGAAAGATTTTGCTGCTAGTCAGCCTAGTGTCATTTACTGAAGGGCAGGCAGCCAAAAAATGACTCCTGTCTAAGTTTAGTCAGGAGTCATGCCCATCACCCCAATGCCCACCACAGGGGACCAGTGTCCCCTGGGCAAGCCCAAAATACCCAGTGCCAGACAGAGGCCCACATCTGAGGGTCCCCCAATGGCACTTTAAACAAATATAAAAGAAAATCACCTAAACTTACCTGGGATGGGGTCTCCCCTCCTGTAGTTTCCCTGTGGTGTGTGGGTGGTGGTGGTGTTGCTGCGGTTTGGGGTGGGCATCTTTGTGCCCATTCCATGGTGTTTCACTATGGAAATGGCCCTACCTGCACTCTAACACCTGGTCTGACCCAGGTGTTAAATAATGGTGCTAATTGGGCTTAGCATCATTATTTCGGTCCGCCTCTCACCAGCGCGTCGTTTCTGCTCCGGGAGGTAAATATGGCCCTGGGGGGCTAGCGTCATGTTTAGGACAGGAACGCCTACCTTGCATCTCATTGACACACAATGGGTTCACGCGTCCTGAAAAATAGTTGGCACTAAGGTGACGCTAACCATCCATAAATATGGGCCATCTTTCTTCTTATTTGCTTTATTGCTTTTCACAGATTCCTTTTTCTATGGTCTGAAATGTATTTTGCAAAATACTACTGAACACCGAACAAGACCTGCATATCTGAAACAACGTGTGATTAGAACTCCTAAACAGGGAACACTTTATGCCCAATAGATACAGCCCCAGCTTTTAACTACGAGACCCGAGCTTGACTGTATCACATTTCATGAACTATTCACTTTGCTTTTATGATTACATGCTTCATTACAGCGAAGATATAAAATCATGAGTACACATGCACATTTTTGTTCCCTGATCTAGAAATATTCTGGCTAACAGTCATTTATTTCCACCATCATTTGCAAATATCGAGAATATCATACCGCACAGCCGTGTCAAAATCACTCATGCAGATATGAAAGCAACCATGAGTCCAAAAACATTTAAATTTTCTCACTCACTCTGACCACATCCTTTCCACAATCCATGTCCAAATCCATCTCCTATGTGACTTTCAGCGTCAACTGGTTATTGGTTCTGTTTTCCTCAATTCATAGATGATTACTAGCCAACTGCAATATTGAACTATTACACATAATTTCCAGAATTAGTAATGTTGTCTTGTTTCCAACACCTTTACCTATACAGGTGAAAAAGGAATACATACTTACAAAGAGTAGCTGGTGGAAATACACATGAACTGAAAATATAAGTTTTACCTTTGAAGTAGAATGTTTTACCCACTTTGATACATTTCCTTAATCTAGTTATGTTTCATCAAAATACAGGAGTAGCAGGCACATACCATTGTTATCACTGCTCCTGTGGAGAGTATATATGGGCACTCCAGGTCCTGTAAAGGAAATCAAAGTTGATGCATTGTTTGAAAACACTCTTGTTGCACTTGATACTTTCAGTAAACATGACCAAAATTCTTAAAGCATGGTGGAATATATAGAGATTCACTGAGAGTTTAACTCTAAATTGAGAGGGAAAACCTGACAATGGAAAATACATTTCCACTTTGTTGTGGTGCTTTGCATGAGAGGGAGGGAGCTCTACAAAGATATTGCACTCGCACACAAACATGCTGCCAACCGCCATGCACCATAGGGCCAAGGGGTCTGAATCATGTGTAGCAGAGCTTTTGTGCTGATGGGTAGTCTTCCAGTACAAAATATTATGGGCCTTGTTACGAGTTCGGCGAATGGTTTAGACCATGGGTACTCGCAAACATTTTCCCAGGGGCCAAAATGTTTGGTCTGTGATGTGCCTGGGGGCCGCATTGATGCCAGGGCAGTGGCGGTCTGGTGGGGTGGCTGGGGGGATTGGTGGCAAAGTAGGTGTAGGAGAAGCAAATTATATACATCTAGTGGCTGAAATAAACAATGGGAAACTAGAAAACCTGGAACTAATCCCGGTTTACCCACTTTACCAAATTGTGTGATCCTAGGGAATTGTTTAGTCTCACTTTCCCTCCTTTTTTTGCATTATCACATTTAGGATGACCTCCAAATACATGATGCATGGTGTGTGCTGCACAAAACCTGCTTCTATGCTTGATTTATTAAAGTGTAATGTTGTTCATGTATGATAGGAACCCAGGCCACCCATAAAGCGCACATACCAAGTGACTTGTCTCTTTAATTTACTATTGGTGGTGTTCTCAGGGATAGGGAAATAATTAATGTTTCCAAATTTATGTTTGAAACATATCACTTTAAATGGATATATCTCAATGCACTGATAAAATAAATTGTACTAAGGCGAAAAGCTTCTGCATGTTAACTAAATACACTTTTTTAATTTTGAAGAAGCTGTCTTAGTTTTACACTTGTCTTGCAAGATGTCTTTAAAAATGAAAGCGTTTCTAAAGTTAAGTGCAGGAGTCCTTAGTTACTTCCTTTAACACCAATTGAGCATGAAATAAATGATTGTGTGTGTATTTCATATTTTTATTGTTAGTGCAGAGGAGCAAACAGCTGCCCAGTGCTCCTGTTGCTCGAAGGGCCGCATGTAAAGGTCAGAGGGCCGCATGAGGCCCACGGGCCGTACTTTGAGTATCCATGGTTTAGACCGTCTGCCAAACTTCTGACGGGGAGGTTGGCGCCATAGTGGCTACCTCCCTTCCGGGCCTTCTCCACCAGCCTTTCCTTGGAGGTGCGACCGCCATGAAAAGGCTAGCTGAGAATGTGGTTGCAATCCCCAGGGGAGCGCTGCCCTGGTGGATTTGGACCTCTGAGATCCCGGCGGTGCTGACGTTCCCACCGTGGCACCACCGCCATGGTCACAATAAGGCACTCGGACAACCACATTGGCGGTGGTCCGACCGCTATCCGCAAACTTTGAAACTTTTTCCACTTTGGATCTGTGCACAATAAAGCACAAATGAAAAGTAGGAAAGATTTGAAAAAGTAAAGCTTGTATGCCTTCCTTAAAGAGGCATTATTATTTTGTGCGGAATCCTGACTAATAACGCGAATTGGTTTGTGTTAAAAAACCCTTGACTACTGTATATAAACGCTCATGTACCACCTATTGGATGCTTCTTTGATGCAGCTTAAAAGCTCTGCTTTGCCCTATTTCCAAGCACGTTCCAATAAATTCTAAATAATGCTTTGTGACAGTTTGTGTCACTTTTGTGACACAGTCCTTGTGCAACCCTGTTAGTAAATCTGCCTTCTAGTCTGTTAACATTAATAACATTGCTGCCTGACAGAGTCCAGTGCATCACTGTTCAGCAGTGTGCATTAGCCTGAAAGCTACATAAAGGATTCCGCTGATAAGGGTACTGTATTATGTTGCATTTAGAAAATGGGACCATTCCCAAAGACGATGTAAAAACATTCTGTGAAGTGCGCGTGGAAATCAGTGCCAAACGAAGGTTTCCAGAAGTACTGCTGGAAGTGTAATCGAACTCTTCCCTGGTCGCCTGGTCCTCCTGCACAGAGTTTTCTTTTCCATGGAGTATCTATAAATTGTAAACGATGGATTTTACATCTGAATCGTAGGTCATTACTGTGTTTCGTTTTTCAGACCAAACACATTGGTCTGGTAGATATAGTAGACAAAGGCTATAGTAATGGGTGGGATTGTTATCCTTGTATTTCCCTGCACTTGCATAAGAAGCACGGTAAGTAATGTATAAATATGTTATACACCAGACCTCGGTTCGAGTAAATTTCCGATCATTTACAGGGCAGGAAGGCATCAAAGCTAGTGAATACTTACAAACATACATGTTTCTGCCTGTTTACAAACTTTCTGCCTGTTCACAAACTTGCAAGATAAACCACGTCTGGTAAAGCTCACTTCCGCCCCTTGCTTGAGATTTACTACTACAGATTTTTCCAAGTTCATTGCAGAGAAAATGGAAGTACTAAATCTATTTACACCTGACATGCAGGCCCAATAGCAGGCATGGGAAACTTGAAATAGGTCCAAATTTGGAATGACCAGCTGATGGAAGTTTGGGGAATCCTGGAGAGCTAAAGGTCTGGCCCTCCATTTTGCTAGTGTAGACTTATGATTTCATCGCTTATTAAAGCAGTGGGCTTTTAGGTTACTTCTAAACCAGTAGCTATTTACTTTAGGATCTCAGTTTGGCATATAGAGCATAGCAAGGTTCTATTTCTTTGATGCGGAATATTCAATCTCCATTTATGTTTGTTATGTTTGAGGGAGTATAATAGGTCGCTTTTGACTGGACTGAGTTGAACCTATCTGGTTTCAGTTGTGCAGAAATAGCGTAGGGCCATTTTTAAATACATTCTAGGTCTTAACCTTGAAGATATAGTTGAGGACAAGTGATTTATAGGTAACTGTATTTAACCTGGAGACTATATACACCTGCTTCTGCAAGATCCTGGTGTTTCTGTCATTCACTTAAATTGTGACTACAATTTGAGTATCATCTGCAATATTAGTTATTTTGTGGGCAAGCTTGTGTTAAGACGTTTCCTCAATCAGGCCTTGGTCTTGGACAGGGGTACCGAAAGTAACATCAAATAACGTTTAACAACTCCATCACATAGTAGAGCCCATGTTCCACTCTTAATTCCCCCGTAACCTCGTATTTGCTGGTGAGAGGCTAGTGGAAGTCCAATGGGAGAAAACTAAACAAATTAAACAGGCTGTAAATAGGCCTACCCGACTACTTCATCTTTCCATGCGTGCGGCATTCTCCAGCACACACAAAACAGGAATAAGCCTCTAGGGATTGTTTTTGTGCGGGAATATATTTCTGCCTTCATGGAAACAATTGTGCGCGTTATGCAGACACCCTTGCACTATGGTGCAAGGGTGCCTGCATTGGCGCTAGGCAGAACACAGTGCGCTAGTGCTGGGAGAGAGAAGTGTGCCACATCTTGGATGAGTCTGTTTCAGTTCCCTCCCTTTCATGCAACACAGCGCAGCAAGTTGCCTTGCTGCATTGTTTGAAAGAATAGTAAATCTGGCCCCAGATGTCCATGTCCAGCTCTAGTATTAGAGAATTTTACATTTCCATTATTGCTCAAGTCTTTTTTTATTTGAACATAGTATGGTGTTTATCAATGTAATAGTATTTTTATAGAGTCGTTATTGAAAGCTACTGCAATAAAAAATAACACAAATCTCAGCAATTCAAACCATGTTTATATATTAACACTTCATGTGGAGTTATGGGTTCATATTCAGAGTAAAAAACGGAAATGTGCATCCCTCCGCCAACAACCTTCCATGGGTGTGATTTCTGAATGTATATAATTCACTAAGTTCTAAGAGTATTCCTGGAATACGGTGCCAGTAACAGATTTCCGGCGTAGCCATGAAAGACATTTTGGGAATTCTGAAATTCAAATCTACCCAGGCTATTCTGCAACGATATTTGTAAATAGTGTAAAATTGTACATAGTGAAATATCATTCCTTGTGTGTACATTTCATTTTTCTTCTCCACAATAAAAATATTTTTCTCTATGCACAGACCTCTTATCTCACACACGTGTATAGTTTGAGGATGTTCACAATTCCAAGCAGTTAAGGGGATTTTCTCCGGCCCTACCAGGGCCAGAAACAAATACTCAGTCATTTCCATGGGTTCTAGTCACAAATCAAGCAGCTTGGGCGACTCGGTTGGACTTAAATGCACTAACAGCTTTGCGAATTACCCTGCAATATTTATTGGTCATGGTGAGGCTGCAGTATATATTGGTCAAGGTCATAGAGGTCTGAGGTCAGGAAGGAAAAAGCCAGAAGTGCGAATGAACACTGGTAGTCAACCTAAGCAGACTGTTGCACGTTATCGAAACAGTACATTTTGGAATTGGAGTCACTAGCAAGGAGCTGGAGAACAGGAAGCCAGAAAAAAACATTGAGACTCTTTATTACAATAGTATTTTAAAAGGGAGCCTAAGTACTCAAACACTGATTTTTCTTGTAAAGAAAAAATGTATCTTTTGTCTCTAAGACTGAAGTGAGTATTCTCTACAGCTCTACAGCACAATGTTTTAGGCTACACGGTATGTGAACTCACTCCATAATGAGATTCTGCAGAAGATAAGTGCCTTCGAAATGGCCCGTAAAAGGGGAACTTACCACTGCAAGTTAATTGGTAAAACCTCGCATTCTTGCTGAAGGACGCTGAGTAATACTGGCATCGTTCTGGCCGCAAGTGACAACTCAGACATTCAGGAGTTTTCGAACTCTCTTTGAGGTTTATTCTGAAAAATGATCACAATTTGTTCTCACTTCAAGTGCATTTTAATAAACATTTCATTTAGGTATTCCTCAGACATTGGAAGGAGAAAGCATGTGGATTATAGGACGCGAGAAAGTAAGCAAGACATATTGACCAACCTGGATGAAGATGCCAAGACAGAATGCAGCAAAGAGTGTGACAGAAAGTGTGAGACTGAAAGAGCTACAACACTCGAGATGTACGGGCATATTCATAATGCTACCTTGCATCACATTAACATAATTATTTTTGATGTTGATGTGGCCCAACGAGGCCGAAATCCCCGCGCCATATTTACAGGGTGGTGCAATGCACGCATTGCGTCACTCTGTAACCCTTTGCGCTACATTATGCCTGCACCGGTATAATGTATGCAAAGGGGGCATTCCCCAAATAGGGGAGCTGGAAAAATGGTGTAATGACATTTATGAGATTTCCTTGCACCATTTTTTTGGGGCACTTTTAACGCCTACTCAAGACCAGACGTTAAAAGGGGACTTCCATTCTTTAATATTGGCGCTACTCCTGCAGAGTACACCAATAGTGTCATGAGAAATGATGCCATTGCCCCCTATCCTGCGCCATGGTGCAATGTATTTTAAATACAGTGCACACATGGTGGTGTAGGGGGGTGCGAAGGGGCACAGGGAAAGTGGAGCACCACTTTCCATAAAACTGCCCCGTAGTGTCCACATGAACGCTTCAGGATATCTCCCTCCTAGAGAACTGTGGTTCTCTTGCACTTCACCCATGCCTACACAGGCGTCACCAGGTCAGGTTATCTGTGCCATCACTACAATTCTGCACTAATTCAGTGTCTATGTCAGTGTTAGTTGAGGCATGGCCTGTACCACTTGAAACCCAAAGAGCCAGATAAGAGGGATGGAGAGAAAGAGATAGAGATTTGCTTCAAATTTCAAACACAGAAAAGTATTCCCAAGGGTTTTCAATATTGTTGAAAACCTGTCAGACTCTCTTAAAGTGATATTGGACTCAGGAGAAAATGTTCAGGAAGAACTATAAGTTTTTGTTCACACCAATAAATAATTATTTGGAGTGCGAATTAAGGATTCATTGGAACCCTAAATTTGCCATTTAAGGACCTTTCACAATTAGGCTTACCTTATTTGAATCAATTGTATTTATAGTGGTTACATGAGACCATGCACTTATGTAAAGTATGATAAAACTAAGTATTTAGGTAAATGGTTAACTGTACATCATAAATTATTGGTTATGTATTGACTCTGTAACTTCATAAATTATGGGGTGATTGTAACTTTAACTCGTGGTTCAAGTGTCCTTCCTAAAATAACATTTTAAAATAGTATGAAACCTGAAAAAGTCACTTAAACATATCTCAGTTCAAGGGATATCACAATTAGAATCCAAAACCTGAAAAATACTGAAACTTGACAGTTACTGCTCATGACTATTCACATTAGCTCACCTATGACATCTGCAATAAAAGGACTGATGTTCGATTAAGGACGTCACGGGCACTCATCCAGACCTTTGTTAACCCACATACAGTATGTAGCATACACAGAGTATAGCCTTCAGATAGAATGTATGAGAGAGTGGCATTGGGCATATACAAATGGTCCCACTCCAAGCCTTACATGCAGATGACCCAACCATCCATTACATTTCTCTTTGTATGCTAAACATAGGACAAGGGCATTGCCAGTGTTGATGTGTTGTATGTTGCATGAACAGTTCATGGTGCTTAGCCAGGTATGTGCATTGCGACAGCACATGCTTAGTGCATAGGGCATTGCTTTGGCAAAGCCCTGCATCATCTGAGTGGTAGAACATTGGACATAAAGGCCATGGTCTTCAGTCATGTACTGTATTTAGCAAGCACACGCATTGAATATGACTATGTGCATGTGAGGCAAGGGAAACTGAGCAGTTTGAGTAAGGCTTGCTTTGTGGAGTATGCCATAAGTGATATCAACAGTGATTTCATCAATGATTAATATTTGATGTCCTGTGTAGGGTCATGAGAAGGGAACTGGTAAGAGTAATAGTTCAACCATTAGTATAACTAATCAATAAGGAGGTGCTGGACACTGTTGAGGAGCTTCATCAAATTGAAAAGCAGAGACCGGAGAGTCTGGGCCAACAACAGCCCCTGACTGATAAGAAGGAGGAGGTAGCGGGCAATAGTAGAGAGACTTCGCTGCTTTGCTTATTGGGGATACATGGCGCACATGCAGAAAGGGACAGGGCTGGCACTTTGCTGGCTTGGCTGGCCAACCCCAAGAAGCAAGGGAGCTCAATTTTACAACTGGAGACAAATGGGGAGGCCGAGAATATATGCAAGAAGGGATCTATGGCTAGGTGCATTTCCATATCAGACACTGTGGAAATTAAGGGGGATTGCTAAATGCTGGACTAACTACTTAAGGAGAGTACATACCAAAGTCCCACCCTCCCTGGACCAACTGATAACCGTGCTGTGAGCCCTCCTGCATGGATGGGACTGGAGAGTCCTGACACACTGGGTGGAGGAGGGGGCATCTACCCTTGGGGACCTTTTTAACGAAGGGGAACTACTCCCATTTGAGGTCTTTAGGGCGGATTTTGATGTCCCACAAGGACATTTCCTCTTGTACAGGGCAATTACACTGCGTCTATAAGGAAACACTGGGGAAATGGTACTCATGAGCCCCAGCCTTAAGTAGCTGTCGCTATATAGTACTTACCTCAGGCACTGTCAAAGTCGTTTCCTGTTTATATGGGGGTCTTGGGGGACCACTGTCGCCCGCTTGAAAAACTGAAAGCTAGCTGGGAGGAAGATTTAGGAACCCCGATATCAGAGGAGGCCTGGGATGCTATACTCTACAGGATGCCTCATGTGTCTTGAAATGCCAGCATCAAACTGATTAATTTATGTGTACTGCAGCAAGCATGCTTAGCCCTGAGCGCATTCAGAGATATTTTTGGGTTGCAGATGCAGGCTGTCCCAGATGTGGGGAGATTGGGGCAGATCTAATACACATGTTATGAAGTTGCCCTCAGATCCATCAGTACTGGGAGGGGATCACGGAGCTCCTGGCCGCTGTCCTAGATAGGGCAATTCCATGCACATGAGGACACTGTCTGTTAAGCTGGATCCGGCACACCTCAAAAACTAAAGTCATCTGTAGGTTCCATGATCTAGCATTCTTATTAGCGAAATGCAAGATAAAGCAGAATTTGAAATTAGCGTGGGGACCCTGATTACTGAAGAGGCATAGTGAGTTGGCAAAATGGGCAGCAGTAGAAGGAGAAGTATTGCTGAGGGAGGAGAAGAGAGGGATTGGTACATTAGAGGTGGCACATGTGTAGGAGGTCCCGTTGGCTAACCTTCAGGCTGCCACTGCAGAAGATGAAGCATTGTCTTCAAGGGCCCACTGGGAGCACCTCATCAATGACTTGGGGCTGCCTCATCAAGCCCATGGATAGTTGATTCTCCCTGCCCCAGGGAAAAAATTGGGATATTGGGACTAACAACGGGGGACTGAAAGTAATTTTAGACTTGTAGTCATACCTGGGTCACCACTGTTATTAAAGATTACTACAGATGCAATCAATAGAGAGGGGATGTGGTTTGGTAGGGGAGGGTTGGTTCTGTTGATGGTTCCCGAAGGCTAACAATGAACACCATGTGTAGGAGATGCAGTAATATGCCATGACTTAAATGAGTTAGATGCTTATTATAATAATAATACTCTTACCTACGTGATGGAATGATGCTGTATGAATGAGTCAAGTTGGACTTCTGTTTTATTGAAACTTGATAAAACATGTTTAAAAAATAGTGTAACTGATAAATTCTAGAGTTTTATTGTTTTTGCCACAAAATTGAGAATATGTGAAATTGTCACAGCTGTTGACTCACGAGTTTGCACATTTTGTTTAAAGCTTCACAAAAAGCTGAAAGAAAGACCAACAGGTTTCGTAGGCCCTTTCAATTAATGGAAAACCTTTCTTTCTGACAGAAGAGACTCAGGCAAATTACCATTGTTTAGTGAAAGCCCTCTCGTAGAGCCAATGACACCAATACATCCTCAGCCCCACCTACTACTTATTGATGATCGTCTATCTTTGACATACTCAGGCCCTTCCAGGCAAGGTACCCATTTGTCAGTGCCTTTCTGCATGGGTACAAATTCCCAGGAACAGCCTCTGTTCTCTCCTAGCATCATCCCTCAGTTGTAGGTGTCTATGAGTGGGAAAATGTTGCACCTGGATAAGTCGGTAAGGACGAGCCACCTGGCCAATATTTGCTGGGTATATACCATATCCTATCACAAAAAATTACTGATTGCAAATGTTATCAATATTATGATTTTTCTCATCTAGGTATCTCTGGTTTAGGTTTCCTATGTTAATAACTATAAGTATGAATGACAAATATAGAATGCATATTTGTTTAATGTCACATTTCTTTCCAACATGAAGTGAAAATATTCACATTATGTAATCCAAAGGTTCATTCTCTGTTCTAAAATAATTGTAATAAAGTCATGAACAACGTTATGAGCAAAGTTTCATGAATGTTAAAAATGTCAACTAAAATTTATAATTATAATTCAATGAGCGGGGTTTCACAGAATAAAAATATGTGACTAGGCATTAGAGACTGTATTATACATTGTGCCCTGGGGATGCAAAGGTGTGTAAGCCTGCTTTGTGCTCCCTGGGTTACAATGGTATTACAGAAGGGGATACAGAACCCTGTGAGTCCCCTTTTGTAATACTGATAGTGCTAGCACACATGTAGCGCCAGCGCTATCATGAAAGGGTGCTCCCTCATTTGTGTGAGGGGGCCCCCATGCAAATCAGTAAATCAATTTGCCTCTGTGACTGTGCTGTATTGCCGATATGGATGCAGAGGCAAACATTCCTTTAAGAGGCGTGCTGAATGGCGGCCCCCTAAAGCCAGCCCTCTGGGGAGAAGAAAGTGGGTACCACGGACCCCTCTCGGACATCCCCCTGCAGGAGCGTATAGTCGCTGGCTGCATCCACCTGCAAGGTGGTCTCTGATCCATCTTGAAAGTACAGGCAGATTGCTGCCTGCACAGTGAAACATGGAGCATCTTTTAGACAGCTGCTCTGCCTTTCACTTGAATGTGCTGCCCCGAGGGCAGCACAAGTTCACAGTTGCCCTGGGAACAGCACATTCTTTCTAATATGGCACACTCCTTGTTTGTGAATGGTGCACCTTTTGAAAGGTGTGCCATGGTGCAAACAAAGAAAGTGTGTCATATTCATAATATTGCCCCTTAACTGTTCATTTTTTTTACTCAAAGATTCAACAATCATTAGATAATGTTATATAAGTAAAAAACAGAGGGTCTGATTTATATTCTGTCAGGAAAAGTATTTTTCATTGGCCTGGCAGAGGACTTTACATCCTCCTTACATCCACCAGGCTGAGAATACTCTGCATGTCAGAATTATAAATAGCCACATAGAAGGGCATCCTTTATAAGGGCATTGTCAGGAACCACCATTACAGAAGTTCCTGTCAATGTATTTTACTGTTTGATGCAGGGCTGTTTAGGAAGGATGCAGCCTTGCAGCAAACGGAATTCTTTTTTCGTCCAAAAAGAAAATCCCCAAAATCCCCCCACCATGGGAGGCTTCTCCTATGGCAAAGGGGCATTTTAATGCATTACTGTCCCTTGCAACCAGGTTTTACCTTACAGCAACGAACGGCAAAAAGTGACTACATGTGTGTCCAAGTAAATTGAGTGTGTGAACAGGTAGCCATTTCTCCGATGGCCCTTACTCCACAAGGCCATCAGAGGGGATTAATCATGGCAGAGACAGAGTAGTCTCCGCCATGATTAACCCTAAGGTCCTCATGTAAATGCGGCAGGCAGACAACCATATAGGCAGGGAGAGAACTGGCCCACTGAGATGTAGTACCCCCTCCACCAATATATAAATCAGATCTTTGTATCAGGGAAGCTATGCACAATTGCTCAACCTACTTTTGTTGAAGGTTAATGGGAGGCACATTCAGCCTTGACTTGCTTGGGGTTTATCAGACTTCTTCTCAGCACAGATGAGAATATCAGATTATGCTGAACAGTTGCTTTATCGTTCGAAGGACTTATGAGAGTGGGAACCATCTTTGAAACTACAATTAGGTATTATGTTGGTGCTGAGTTTCACTTACTAAGCCACTGATATAAGGGTGGGATTGATATAAACAGCCGCTATGTTCTAATATTTTCTGTTTTTCATATTACCTGTAACTGCTGTAGCTAAGATGATGTTTGTTGTTATTATATTTAGAATTCATATTGTGCTCACTAGGATAGGATTTTAACATTTACATAAAACATAACCAGTGTTGCTGAGTGTGCCTTTCTGATATGAGAGATGATGTGGGTTAATCTAATCATACCTGTGATATTTTACAAGATTTATAATTCATGCCCTGAAATATATCACACTCAAGTACTGCTCAGTAGTTTGCAGGGTGGTTGCAGTGCAACTGTCTTTATCTCTCAGTTTGGCACATTGGCAAAGTGCTTAGTGCAGGGGGTCTAGAAGGCCTATTTCACAGTCCATGATCCTGAGCATCTGGAAAACATATCACTGCATCTAATCAAAACTGTAATGTTTTTAGCTGGCATTTTTCACAGAGTTGTAGGGATATTTCTAAACATAGGCTAGTATTTGAAAATTGGGATAAAACCTTTTCATTCTATCAAGAAATATTTCTGTAAATTTATTGAGATATGTAATGATATGCCTTATCGAGACTGTGCCAAAGGATGTTGGGCATTGTCTTTAGCCAGGTTATGATGCTCATGCCTTCAGAACCTGCAGGGCATAGAATTTGTCCATGACCCGTGGATATTGAATACAAGTCATTATGATTACAGTACTTGTTTGATTGTTGGTGACAATAATTATTCCAATATCAGCCAAATGGTATACCAATGCACCTTTATTATGGTGTTTGGTTTCAAGCATGGGTCATAAACTTTACACTTACTAGAATATTTTGCCAATACAGTGCATTTTTATATGTTTGAGAAAATGGATTCCACACTTCAGACCATGGCAGTGAATCTGATCACAGGGGACTTTAACCTTTAGTTATAAGTTAAAGATACTATGAAACCGATTTACCAAAGCCCTGAATGAGAGTCTGGCACACTGGTTACTTCATTAAAATGTGACAGATATCCTGTCTGCATTATTACAAGTGCGATATGATGCAATTAACTTGTAATATGTTTGAGGTAAGGGTCATCATGTCGTGACAGAGTAACACATATCCAAATTCTAAATCAAACCACACACTTTCACGCAATGCAGTACAGCAGCATAAGTGGCTGTACAGCGTTGTGTGAAAGGAACAGAGCAGAATAGGGTCATGTCTACTCAGCTATGGTGCTCTTTCACTCACCTCATGTACACCTTTGGCTAGTTTAAGTCAACACTCACACCCTTTCACCATAGTGCAAGGGTGTTTATGTGTAATGAGAAGCATTGTTTTGTACTGGAAGGGTACACCCTTCCAGTACGAAACACTATACTTATACATTATTTAGTGTTTTTCACACTTTGTATGTGTGCTGTAAAGATCAGCACACATTTAAAGTTTGAAACCTTTGAGAAAATAAATCTTTCTTACACTTTAGACCTGTCTTAATGAGGCATTCACTTTTGGCACAAAGTCCTATTCACCTTTGTAGTAGATATGTCTTTGTTTCAAAATAGGTGGATCAAATAAATGGATGCTTGCTTGAGAATGCCCACATACCACCTATGGAATGCCCCTTGATACAAAATAGTTCAAAATAGTCAGTCAGTCAAAACATATGTTTATTTAGACCATAGTCTTTAAAACAATTTCTAAAACCAAAATCACACATAAATCCAATATAAATAGATAAAAAGAACATGAGTTTTAAACAATAAAATCTGGTACATTCGAATATAAAATCTATATATTCTAGAACATCGCTGTCCCTTAGAAAGAGGGCTCCACTCTAATTGATTAGCTTATCACCATTTGACTGTAGTAGATTATGAACAGAAATTAAAAATCGCCCCAAGGCTCACGTCACATACAGAAATAAAAAATTGCCCCAAAGCACACGTCACATCAAAATAGCTAATTTTAGCCAATAATTTAATAGCTTGCCCCCTGTCCCTGATACCATACTTTAAGAATATAGGCTTTAAAAAAAATCTTCGATTGAGCTAAAAAACAACTGACAATCCACAAGGATATGCATTGAATTCCCTTTTACGTTGAGGCCACATTGACAGATTTTCAGTTCGCTTAATAGGATACCGTGATTACCTGACATTAAAACTTGATTTAATAAACATCTAAATCTAAACAGGCTGCGGTGCATCTTAATATTCGGCAATCTCTCTAAATAGGAAAAAGTTTCACCATTCGTCCATGAGCTTAATGAATGAGAAGCCCATTGCTTTTTCCCCAAACAAGTGAGATCCATGTCCCTTGAATCCTGCTGTATTATTTTTTTCAGCTCTGTCTTGCTCACTCCTAACTGGTCAATACCCTCTACAACATTCATTTTTAGTTCTCTAGCACATGTTTCAATCCTTGCTCTACCTCCATGAGCCCACTGCAGTTTGCTATGCAATGTCTCTTTTTTATATAACAGGAAGTTTCAGGGGATTCAGCTATCTATTCTTGACCAAATATTCTTGACCAAAATTTTATGACCTCTGTCTGTGCTAGAGGTGTCCACCCTAGTAAGCCAGTTAACACTCTAACTGCCTGAAACATAGATGACGGGGGGAGGGAGAGTATTTTTTTATGCACCTTCCGTCTTCAAGGTCCCAGCTCTTTTTACCCCAGGTACTTACCACCTCAGCACCATCCTGAAACTGGGGCCTTATAATGGCTTCGTAGGCCTTCAACACTGGACGGCACAAAGGCTCCCTATAGGGATTGTCGAATTTCCTTAATCCCCTACTGTTGAGAGTGCTTTGACTTGTGTCACAGCCAGAAGATCCTTCCACCCTGATTTATGGGAGGACCATACCCTTAGGTATTTTTACTTATTGACTCTCTCTATCTTAACCTTGTTGATTACCCATCTCATGCTTTCCCTCTGCCTCCCTATCTGGAGCAATTTAGTTTTTTCCACGTTTATACTTAATTGTTTCCTTTTGTAGTAATCCCGAAAAACAACTAATTTCCTCTGTAGCCCGATTCATGTTAAATAAAAAATCACTAAGTCATTTGCATACGTAATATGTTTACAGTTCATTTTTGGGCTAAATGCATTTGGTTGGCTTAAAACCTTAAGGAGATTTACAAGAATCAGCGAAAACAGTGTTGGTGCCAACACACACCCTTCCCTCCGGCAATTTCTTATTTTTATTCTTTTCAAAAGAGGTCCTATAATGTCCAGTTCAACTTGGGCTCAATTAGCCCTGTGGATTTCCTGCAAAATTCAAAGCAAATCTTTAGAGATCCCATATTCCTTTAACACATCCCATAGCAATACTCGATTGATGTAGTCAAAGTGGGAGCTAAAATCAACAAAGCAACAATACAACACTCCACCTTGTTCAATGGATTTCTTTACAATGGCCCACACGCTGAAGCAGTGGTCAATCGTTGAGTAGTTCTCCTACAACCATTCTGTTCCTGAGGTATAATAGCGTTTCCTTCCTTTAACACATCCCACAGCAATACTCGATTGACGAAGTCAAAGGTGAAGCTAAAATCTACAAAAAAACCAATACAACACTCCACCCTGCTCTATGGATTTCTTTGAAATGGCCCACAAGCTGAAGCAGTGGTCAATCTTCGAGTGGTTCTCCTTAAAACCACCTTGTTCCCGGGGTATAATAGCCTTTACTTCAGCCTGCTATTTTAACATCCCCAACAAGGCTTTTGAGAAGACCTTACTATTTACATGTAGCAGGTTGATTTGCCAGTACTTCTCAGGAAGGGCATATTTCCCATTTAGGTGTATAGGGTTAATCACTGCTCCCTTCCAACCATCTGGGAATATTCCCATCAAACATATTCCCCGATAAAGTCTATAAAACATACTGGGCCACAATGCAGTATTTGTTTTTATTATTACTGCCAGTGCATCATCAGGGAAAGCAGCCCTTGTGAGCTTTAACATCTCAATTCTTTTATTAATTGTTAACACAGAGAACCTCTCCTTTGTCTCACTTTTAACAAGGAATCTAGTTGTATGCTGAGCAGCAGTGGCATTTCTATTGTAGATCTCCTCAAAAAATGTAACCCACACATCTCACCCGCATGGCCTGATGACTGTCCCTAGGAATTTCCTGTCCCGCTCTACACCAACCTCCAAAACGTATTTAAATTATAAGTCTTGATGGCCTCCATCATGGCTTCCCAGCACTTTTTATTTAGTTCCTGTTTCTTCCTCGCCACCAGATTTTTTAATTCTTTCTTTAAGCTAAGAAGGGGCAACCCCCCAATTATATTTCTTGACCGTCTTAGGTGTTTTTCAGGTTTCCGGTTATTTCTTTTTTAATATTCTACATTCTTTATTGTATCATTTATTCCTGGCATACTACATAGATTTGTTTTTATTTTGAGTGGAGTTGAAAACAGTGACTTCTATTTTGAGACATGTGACCACCTTTTTTATTATTTCTTCATAGCATGCTAAGGGATCAATGGCTGCCTTCACAGACTCCATTCCTTCAATGCTATAATCGAAATCCTTCAGTAAGTCTAGATGTTTCTCTGAGAACCTCATTCTTAGACATTTAGAGCAACCAACCTTTAAAGGTGAGTCTCTCATCTGCCTAGGTATGGGGCAAACTCCTTGGTACATTCCATTCTACCCCACCCCATGGGTCCCTCCCATGTTTTACTCTCCTCTCCTCTACTCTCCTTACTGATCACCTTCAGACCCCACGGACCCTCTTTTTTCCTCTCCTGACTTCTACCAGCCTGATCTTCACGCCAGGCCCAAGAGGGGTAATGATGTATCTTTTGCTTACAAACATGTTTCATGGAAGTGGCCTGGTGCAGGACGGATTGTTTACTTTTGGCCAGGTACTACCTATACACTCAGCTTTATTATTTCCTAAACTTTTAATCACTGAGGAAGACTGTCGCCTAACACCATGGTTTTTCTTTTTTCCACCTCGGCCTATCACCCTCTGCTCTCCTTTTCTTGGACGGTTCTTCATCAATGAGAAACCAAAGCCATGTCGGCTGCACCTTTTTTTAATTAACACCTGGAAATTTGGAAATATGCACCAAAGGCTGCCCTTCTACCATTAGGGCCTTTTCCAGAGAATGAATAGCCCCACACTCCTCATGCCCTGTGCTTACTGCTCCAACCTGACCTGCCAAGTCCTCCCACTTCTCAACAAGTCTCACCAGCTTGGGCAAGCAACCATTTATCTGTTTTAACCCTGAGTCAATCGACTGCAAATATACCTTATGTGACTTTAATGTTTCTGAATTCACAACCACTGCAATGCAGGATTTTGTGCATTAGCACCATGATGTCCAACATCGATGACGAGGAGCATGGACCAACAGCAAAGTCAGATGATAGCATGAGAGTAAGGTGTTCATTCCCCAGATTCTTATGACACCCCCTGCTCACCACAAGTGCTGCCACTTGTAACATTTTAGGCCTTTGTTAGCATTCCACTGATAAAAGATTCCTCCGAATCCAGGATTTCTTGACTCACCAACCTTGAAAACCCCTTCTTGAAAACTTACATCCCGGACCCCAATTGTAAGCATGGTGACAATGACAGTCTTGGCTCTGGCTGACCTATACCTTGCCACAAGTAAATAGTGTGTCGCTCTCCAGAGACTCAGAACAATCAGCTCAATCCATAAAGGACAGAGACTGAACAATGACTGTTTAATCTTTTCTTCTTTAATACCAATTAAAATTTATTTACAATATTTATATATATTTTCAAAATCATATATATTAATTGAAATGTTCGTCATTCGAACCCCCCTTCCCCTGCTCTAATACACTAATACAGACAAACAAAACCATAGACAAATAAGACCATAGACACATTCACTATACACAACACCATATATCACAAACAAATACAACATGACATTAGATAACATTAAAATACATAGTATTATCCATTAGTTATATATTATTTGCGAGTTGTTGGGTTTGTAGGGGTATAGAGTGGGAAGTTAAAAAAGTAATAATTGACTATTATTTCATTATCAATTAATTATATGAAAATGAAACATGTAAATTATGGAATTAATATATTTTTAAAGTTCTATCTTAGGTGCAGGTTCTTGGGTTTCTAGGGGTATATGGTAGGAAGTTAATCATGTAATAATTAATTATTTATTAATTATTTAGCGGATGATTACATATAGAAATTGTGTTATTATAATGTGTAATTTATATTTTAGGTAGGGGTTGTTGTATTTGTATGGATATATGGTGGGAAGTTAAATAGTAATTAATGTTCAATAACTTATTAATTTTTAATAGATCATTTAATCAAATTATAATTATGGTAATTGGTCAAAAAAATTATTTTACATGTGATATATTAGTTGTTGATTTTTGTGTTTGTAGGAAGTTATTTGAGTAATAACTAATTACCCATTAACTATTCATTTGTTAATAATTATTTTGTATTACTTAATATATAATTTTTTATTCTTGGCTGCTAATTTTGTGGGAGAATAGTGTGGGAATATAATTTAAAAAATCAATTCCCAATTGTATTTCAGTTGATATTTTTGGTGAATTAATTGAGGTATTAAATTATGTTATTTTTTTAACTGAACTGATTTTTACTTTTGCACAGACTGGTGTGGGAATAGTAAATTTCACACCTCCGGAGTCCAACTTTTTCCTTACTGTTGAGCAGACTAGAGTGGGAATAGTAAATTTCACCCCTCAGGTGTCCAACACTTTCCCTACTGTTGCACAGACTGGAGTGGCAATAGAAAATTTCACCCCTCCTTAGTCCAACACTTTCCCTATTGTTGTATAGACTTGAGTGGGAATAGTTAATGTTATATCTCAGGAGTATACACTTTCCCTACTGTTGCATAGACTGGAGTGGGAATAGTAAATTTTACCCCTCGAGGGTCCAATGCTTTCCCTACTGTTGCACAGACTGGAGTAGAAATAGTAAATTATACCCTTCAGAGTCCAGCGCTTTCCCTAAGTTTGCATAGACTGGAGTGGGAATAGTAAGGTTTACCCTCCTGGAGTCTAACACGGTAATGCCGCGCTTAGATCCAACATCTCTTTCTGTCCTCGCAGATGGAACGCGCTTCCGATACTCAGAGCGCTGTTCCCCGCGTTTTTTGATTAAACATCCTGGGAAGTTGGCCTACTAGAAGGGGTCACCCTTATCCTTATCTGGGAGTATCCAGAACCTCTAGAAGACCTGGTGTATTTGCCAACCCGGTATCCAGAGGTGAGAAGTCCAACATAGTACGTAACAGATTGCAACGCCAAAAGATTCCGCGTTGCGAGATCGCCATGGAAGATCCACAGGGAGAGTCGTCAGAAAATGCTCAAGCCATATTGCAGACTGTCTAACAACAAGCCCAAGAGTTACAACAGTTACGAGCAGAGAACACTGCGCTACTACAGGTCTTGTCTTCCCGATCAATGGACATACCACCCGTATCTGCCACTACTCCTCGATATTCTGGAGATCCTCTAAAGATGAAGGAATTTTTGGATGCCCTTATGGTTTTCTTTGCCTTTCGTCCACTCCGGTTTTCCTCGGATAAGGCTAAGGTGGGCTATCTGATCAGCGCATTGTCTGGTCCGGCGCTTGCTTGGGCGACTCCTCTGGTTTCTGCAGAAGACCCAGTCCTGGCTAACTATTCTGCTTTCCTGACTCTTTTCAAACAAATGTTTAAGAGACCTGGGGTAGAAGTAGCAGCTAAAGAAGCCTTATGTGACATTCGGCAGGGTAATCAGGATGTTCTGCAGTATATAACCCGTTTCAAACAGCTGGCAGCTGAAACCTCCTGGGTGGAACGCACCTTCATAACCCTTTTCCGCTGAGGCCTCCATGAAGAAATTAAAGATGAGCTTGTACATTCTTCTCCAACTTGTTCTTTGAAGGAATTAATGGATCAATCTATGAACACTGAATATAGACTTCGAGAGCGTAAGATGGAGAGACGTAGAATGCGAGCTCCATACCAGTCTGGTACTTTTCGTACTAGCAGTCGGCGAACAGAAGACGTTCCATCCGAAGCCTCTCCACCTCCCCCTGAAGAACCCATGCAGATAGATCTGGTTTGTGGTCCATTGACGGAGTCAGAAAGGGAGGAACAAAGACGAAAGGGACTTTGTCAGTACTGTGGTAAGGTTGGCCATCTGATCCGTAGTTGTCCGGTACGTCCCTCAAGACCTGCGGGAAACACCAGCTCCCGTCCCCTGTAAGGAGGAAGGAGACAGAAGGAGCTGAAGCACCATCAATATGTTCCTCCAGAGAAAGCATGTCCACCCTGTTTATCCTATCGGTCAAGTTACAAAGTTCACAAGATCAAGAAGAACACCTTCTGGCTCTCCTTGATTGTGGAGCCAGTGGAATCTATCTGGATGAGACCTGGGCTACGAATAAAGGAATTCCCCGTATTCTTATAGAAACTCCTGAGCAGGTACACATGGTAGATGGTTCACTGTTAACCTCAGGTCCTGTGGTGGCCTCAACTCCTACTCTTTGTTTGACTTTTGGGGGGCATCAAGAACATGTTGACTTTGATCTCATAGCCTCACCAAATCACATCATGATTTTGGGAATACACTGGTTGGCCCGACACAACCCCTATATCAATTGGGAAACAAGAACTATATCTCTAACGTCTTTATTCTGTCAACAGAATTGTTATTCCACTACCTCTTGTTGGACTCCCAAAAGGCCCTGTCAGTCAAACAAGGATCACACTAACTCTATCAATATGATCCACAGAGTTCCAGATTGTTATCAGGAATACATCAGGATTTTTCCGAAACCTAGTAATCCTATTTTGCCGCCTCATCGCAGTTATGACTGTGCTATTCCTTTAGTTCCTGATGAAGTCGTACCCTTTGGTCGAATGTATTCCCTGACAGACCAAGAAAAGAAGGTGCTAAAGGAATATTTTGATGATAACTTACACAACGGTTTAATTGCTCCTTCCACAACCCCTGCTGGGGCTCCTCTTTTCTTCGTCCCCAAGAAGACTAAGGATCTGCGTCCATGTGTTGACTTTCGTGAACTCAACAGAATAATGATTAAGGATCGATATCCGTTGCCTTTAATCAGGGATATATTGGATGCCATTCAAGGAGCCAAGATGTTTACCAGATTAGACTTACGGGGTGCCTATCATCTTCTTCGGATCAAGGAAGGTGATGAATGGAAGACAGCTTTCCGTACCCCTTTTGGGCACTAAGAGTACCATGTTATGCCCTTTGGACTGACCAACGCCCCTTATGTTTTTCAACGATTTATGGATTCAGTGTTCCCTGATATACTCAACCAATAAGAAGTCATTTATTTGGATGATATCTTGATATATTCTCGTGATCCTGAGCAACAAATAGATCATGTCCTGCAAGTCCTGGAAAGACCCAAGAAAAAACAATTGTTTTGTAAACCAGAGAAGTGTGAGTTCCATAAATCCGAAGTAAAGTATTTGGGGTTATGTATCAATCAACACTTAGGGGGTCATTCTAACTCTGGCGGGCGGCGGAGGCCGCCCGCCAGAGTTCCTTCTCCAGAACACCGCTCCGCGGTCCGAAGACCACTGCAGTGATTCTGTGTTTCCCGCTGGGCTGGCGGGCGACCGCCAGAAGGCCGCCCGCCAGCCCAGCGGGAAACCCCTTCCCACGAGGAAGCCGGCTCCGAATGGAGCCGGCGGAGTGGGAAGGGTGCGACGGGTGCAGTTGCACCCGTCGCGAATTTCAGTGTCTGCTAAGCAGACACTGAAATTCTTTGTAGGGCCCTCTTACGGGGGCCCCTGCAGTGCCCATGCCATTGGCATGGGCACTACAGGGGCCCCCAGGGGCCCCACGACACCCCATACCGCCATCCTGTTCCTGGCGGCCGAACCGCCAGGAACAGGATGGCGGTATGGGGTGTCGGAATCCCCATGGCGATGGAGGATTCCTAAGGGCAGCGGAAAACCGGCGAGAAACCGCCGGTTTTCCCTTTCTGACCGCGGCCAAACCGCCGCGGTCAGAATGCCCTTGAGAGCACCGCCAGCCTGTTGGCGGTGCTCTTGCGGTCGTTGACCCTGGCGGTCAATGACCGCCAGGGTCAGAATGACCCCCTTAATATCCATGGATCCTGACTAGGTCAGTGCCATATTAGATTGGCCTTCTCCAACATCCATTAAGGAAACGCAATGTTTCCTTGGGTTATCAAACTTCTATCGTCAGTTTATTCAGAACTTTGCCAACCTACAAAGTTTCATAACACAAACAATTAAGAAAGAGAACCTGAAGAAGGGTTTCGTCTGGACCAAGAATGCTGAACGCGCATTTCAAGAATTGAAGACAGCCTTTACCCAAGCACCCGTTTTGCATCATCCTGACAATACCAAAAATTGATTGTTGTGACTGATGCCTCAGACAGAGCTATTGGGGCAGTTCTGCTGCAGAAACAAGACAACGATGGATTGGAACATCCTATCTTTTATCTGTCTCATATCTTATCGGAGGCTGAATGCAATTATTCTGTACTGGAACTAGAACTACTTGCTCTCAAAGTAGCTTGTAAGGAATGGAGGCACTTCTTGATGGGTTCCAGAGAGCCTTTTGAAGCCAGGACTGATCATCACAATCTCCAATGTCTTCGGAGTTTCAGTATCGCAATAGTCATCAGGCACGATGGGCTTTCTTCTTTAGCCAGTACAATTTCGTGATCACGTACATTCCTGGTTCCCAGAATTCCGTGGCAGATGCTTGATCCCGCAGATATCCTGACATAGCCAAGAACCCCTCTCCACATCTTATTGAGTCTAGCAGCATCATCGGAGCTACTCAATCTTTTCAAGAACGCGTTCAATCGGAATACCAGTTTCTGTCTGCTTCAGAATGGGATAGAGTGACTCCTTTTTTGCAGAAGAATGACAACTACTTCTATCATCAACAGGCGCTTTTCCTGCCTACCAAGAAGGTGTAGCCAGAAGCTCTACGAATGTGCCATGATTCTTCTATTGCCGGTCATCGAGGAATCAGGAAGACCCAGAAGCTGCTTCAGCTATCTTTTTGGTGGCCTTCTCTTAAGACAGATACTGAGAGCTATGTGTCAGCATGCCCAGTATGTGCTCAGACTAAGACACCCCGAACTAAGGTGGCAGGTTTATTAAGACCTTTATCGGTTCCTTCCGGTCCTTGGTGTACTCTATCCATGGATTTCATATGTTCTCTACCTACCTCCTCTGGTAACAAAGTAATCATGGTGACCATAGATTCATTCACCAAGATGGCCCATTTCTCAGCCTTGAAGAAACTACCGACAGCCCCAGAAATGAGTCGCATTTTTCTGCTGGATATTTTTCGCCTCCATGGTCTTCCGCAAGAGGCCATTTCGGACAGAGGGCCTCAATATGTATCACGTTTCTGGAGATCTTTTTGTGACTTATTTAACATTGAGATTTCCTTATCCTCTGGTTTCCATCCCCAAACTAATGGGCAAACTGAAAGAGTGAATCAAGAACTTCAGCAGTATCTGAGATGTTACTGTAATGCCACACAAAGCAATTGGCCGGAGTATCTTGCTCTTGCCGAGTTCTCCTATAATAACACAGTACATAGAGCGACCAAGCCCACACCCTTTTATTGTACTTATGGATTTCATCCAAGGACTTTTACTACTGTTTCCCGAACATCCTCTTCTGTGCCTGCTGTCACTTCTTTTTCACGTCAGACCCGTCAAATCCAGGGCCTACTTCACACAACTCTCCTAGCTTTGAAACAAGCAATGAAACGAAAGGCGGATCGTTATCGTCAAGCAGCACCTTTGTCTCAAGTGGGCCACAAGGTGTGGCTTTCTTCCAGATTTCTACCTTCCCCGTTTTCCATCAATAAGTTCAAGCCATGTTTTTATGGACCCTTTCGGATTTCGCGAGTCCTGAATCCTGTAGTTGTGCCTCTCCACTTACCTCATACCTAGAGGGTTCACCCTGTTTCCATGTGTCCCAGTTAAAACCCTTTGTCCATGATCCATATCACCGCCATTTCCAGCGTCCTCCTCCTCTTTCTATTAATGGACAACCTGAGTATGAAGTACAGGAAATCTGTGATTCCAGAATTTTTCAGCACAAACTACAGTTTTTGGTTCATTGGAAAGGTTACCCTCTTAGTGACTGTTCTTGGGAGGATGCCTCCTCCGTCCATGCTCCCCGTTTGGTCCGCCTGTTTTTTGACCGTCATCCTGACAAACCTGGGGCCTCAGGGAGGGGACCTACTGTAAGTATGGCGTCTCTTTCTGTCCTCGCGGATGGAACGCACTTCCGATACTCGGAGCGCCGTTCCCCGTGTTTTTTTATTAAACATCCTGGGAAGCATATATTTAGCTCCCGGTCTCACTACACTTACCTGTAGCCCTTTTTTCTTCTTTTTAATTGTTGTTGGTTGTTTTTTCCTGTCTATGTCCATGTTGTGTCCATCTTGTCTTTTTCGTGTTTTTGTCCCAGCATGCTCTGTTTTTCTTTTATACTACGTTCTTTTTCCTATTCTGGTCTATGGGCTCTTCCCAATTCAAGATGGTGTTCTTTCCTTTTCCTGTGATGACACTTCCTTCTGGTTGTGCTGTTCGCTCCTATTCTTTGTTCCTGCTTTTGCCTTGGGATATTTTAGCCTGTTCTTTGTTCCTGCTTTTTGCCTTGGAATATTTTGCCTGTTCTTTGTTCCTGCTTTTTGCCTTGGAATATTTTGCCTGTTCTTTGTTCCTGCTTTTTTCCTTGAGAGATTTTGTCTATTTTTGTTCCTGTTGTCAAGTTTTTTTTTTCAGCTTAAGGGTTTTTTATTGACATTTTCGGTAAGTAATTTATTGTTTCATATTTGATTTTGTTACTTTTTTAATAATATATATATTTATATATATATCAATATATAAAAATACATATAACTGTTTTTATTGTAGTAACTTGAAAAAAACTTATTTCTGTAAAATATTTTTTAATAATAGTGATATATATAAATATATAATATATTTATATAAATATATATATATACACACACTCATATGCATTTATGTTTATATAAGTATTTATATATATTTAATGGGGGGGGCGTGGCCAGCAGCCGATGAAACTGCTCGTGTAGAGCGGTTCTCCGGGGCCGAGAACCGGACCCGAACAAAACCTAGCTCTAAACAAGCCCAGATACCGCCACCAAAGGCGGTCCCAACACCAGCGGACCCCCGAGCAGAAATCAGAGCAGTGGCAATGCCCCCGATCGAGTAAGAAGGAAGAAAATGCGAACAAGCTCCGTAACTCCCAAAATCCAAGATGGCGGCCGCATCGGGAAACCGGCTCTGCAAAAGTTGAAACAACAAAGCTCCCCGACTCGGAGACGCGATCTCGAGAACACAGCCCCTCTCACCAAGCTGAAGAGGGGAAGGAACAGCCACCCAACAGCCTAACTGAGCAGGAAGCGCAGAACAGCAGCACGAACGTGTCAGGTGAGGATGCGGAGCTCGGCGGTCTGAAGGTCCGAGGCAGAAAAGACACCTGGGCGACAAGGCACGATACGAACGGCTGGCTCAGGGGTGCTGTGCGCCCGGGGACGACAGCTCCCTCTTGGAACCCAACGCTCGGCTCGGCTGGGAGATCACGGCTGCAACGAGGGACCCCTGGCGGGTGCAAGCGGAGAAAGGCGGGGACCCCCGCTAATGAGAGCGGAATCACTACCTGGCCACGAGGACGTGGAGAACCTGGGTGACTGACCCCCCCGGGATCGGAGGGATGGCGGTGGAGACGGGGGCACAATGCTCTTATAATCAGGAGTTAAGAAGGGCATTTAACCAACGCAGTGAGTAACAACTGGTCCAGCCACTAACTAGTGTCAAACCCCTCCAGAGGGCCACCCCAGAGACACTACTCTTGGAACATACAGATGGGGATGTGCCCAGAAATAGAATAACAAGCACAAGCTGAACCCAGCCACGCACCTGCCTGACCATCCCCGCCGGGCTGAGAACATAGACGCGGTTCCCGGCCGCGCTGGGCTCGCTGCCACCGGAGAATTGCGCGCCAACGGCAAATTACTTCGTCCCCTGGCGCCCCAGCAGAAGGCCCCACCATACTGAAAGTTTCAATGAGAACTAACCCCCCGCTTAAAACCTAAATCATCGATCTACTTCCTGACTGGTAACATCATACCCAAGGTGAGCCCCACGACGACAATACCCGGACTCCAGAACATCAGATTGTTACAACTAGAGTCCTTTACCTCCACCTACCTACGGCAAACATAACAAAATGGGCAAGCCCAAAAACGTGATGGTCAAGACCAAGAAGAATTGGCGACAAACAAGATGCCTGGACAACCTGCACATCTGGCCTCCCAGAGTGCATCAACTCAACAAGAAACAACCCTGGATACAGTCCTACAAGCCATAAGAGAATCTCACGAAGTTCTTGAACAGAAAATAGACAATTTAACTGTGGACTTATCACTGCTGCGAGACGACCATCGTAAACTCACAGAAAGGGTGTGGGCCACAGAAAAAACTTTAAGTATGGTGACGTCCACTCAAAAGACAATGACCACAGAGACATCTGAGATAATGTCCCAAATCAAAACACTAGAAGCCAGAGCTGAGGATGCGGAAAACCGCTCCCGCAGGAGCAACCTGAGACTAATTGGCGTACCGGAAGGTGTGGAATCCCCGGCAGCAAACATGGAAACATTCCTAAAAAACTGGCTCAAAGACACAGTCCCACCTGAAGGCCTCTCAGCATTCTTTGTGATCGAAAGAGCCCACTGAGTCCCCGGCAGACCCCCCCACCGGGAGCCAAACCACGCCCGCTAGTGGCAAAATTATTTCACTTTAAGGACAGGGACTACATCCTCTCACAAACTCGTATTAAAGGGGAAATCATTCTAAACAACCAGCGTATCATGAGATTCCCTGATTTTACCAAAGAAACTCAAACTCAGAGAGCCTCTTACATTGACTATAAACATACACTACGTGAGAAAGGCATCAAATCTGCAATGCTCTTCCCAGCCAAACTTAGAGTTGAACACGAGGGCAAGACACACTTTTTCTCAACTCCTCAGCTGGTAGGAGACTGGCTAGAATCTCTAAACTTTACATCTCTAGACACTCCGAGCAGATGCTCCCGCGCACCCGGCAGGAAGCAGGGTTAGATTCTCTAAAAGGGCATTAGAAATAGCACCCCCCAGGAACCAGTCTCTACAAGAAATGCACAAAAGCAGTAGACACAGCAGCAGCTTTGAGCAGAGGAGCCTCACTTCACTCGCAAACCACAGGAGATGCCTCAGACCATGACTCGAGCTGCTGGAGTCTCTCGGTTTCATCGCAAGATACCTGCACTAATCCACCAAAAGTGACTCCCAGAACTGCAGAAGAAATCATCTAACTCCCTTAGAGCCACACAGCGGTCACCCAACTTACTCAGCGAACATTTCCCACACACAATTCTGGAGGAGGTGAACCCACCAGACAACTACAAGGGAATAGAAAACTCCGAATACTCCTTCACGGGCAGCAGATATACCTCAGCCGGGTCCCCGGATCGGCCCAGGGTGTAAGCTCTCGGCCCTGACACTCCACCCACCTCCAATAGGATTTAAGATAAGTTAAATGGTTTGGACGGGGAAAGTTATGTTATCCGGTCCTGGGGAGAGGGAGTTGGGGAAAGTTCTCGTTAAAGTTGGGAATGGGACAATTCATGCACGCACAATCACCTTAGTTGGCAGTACTCAAACTAAACATAGGTCAATAAGCCTGACCTCACGCATCACAAAGCTCACGATCAATCCTGTTAATACAGCCAAAATTAACCTAGATAATGATTACACAGTATAAAATAATAACTTGGAATGTGAGAGGCTTAAATAATATGTCCAAATGATACAAAGTGCACAACTATCTCAAACGAAGGGGGATTCACATAGCCCTATTGCAAGAAACCCAACTGATAGAGCAGGAAGTTAAAGCCCTCAGCAAAAGATGGAGAGGCCAAATAATTGCCACTAACTACTCAGCCTATGCTAGGGGGTGTAGGAAGTTGGCTCTGTATGCACTATTTCAAAGTAAGGAATAGTATGCACAGAGTCCAAGGGTTCCCCTTAGAGGTAAGATAGTGGCAAAAAGAGATAATACTAATGCTCTATTTTGTGGTAGTGTGGTCGAGCAGTAGGCTTATCAAAGGAGTAGTGTTAAGCATTTGTTGTACATACACCCAGGCAATAAATGAGGAACACACGCTCAAAGACAATTCCAGGCCAATAGGTTTTTGTATAGAAAAATATATTTTCTTAGTTTATTTTAAGAACCACAGGTTCAAATTTTACATGTAATATCTCAAATGAAAGGTATTGCAGGTACGTACTTTAGGAACTTTGAATAATCACAATAGCATATATACTTTTCAAATAAAACACATATAGCTATTTTAAAACTAGACAGTGCAATTTTCACAGTTCCTAGGGGAGGTAAGTAATTGTTAGTTCTTGCAGGTAAGTAAACCACCTACGGAGTTCAAGTTTGGGTCCAAGGTAGCCCATCGTTGGGGGTTCAGAGCAACCCCAAAGTTACCACACCAGCAGCTCAGGGCCGGTCAGGTGCAGAGTTCAAAGTGGTGCCCAAAACACATAGGCTTCAAAGGAGAAGGGGTGCCCCGGTTCTAGTCTGCCAGCAGGTAAGTACCCGCGTCTTCAGGGGGCAGACCAGGGGGGTTTTGTAGGGCACCGGGGGGGACACAAGTTAGCACAGAAAGTACACCCTCAGCAGCACAGGGGCGGCCGGGTGCAGTGTGCAAACACACATCGGGTTTTCAATTGGAATCAATGGGAGACCAAGTGGTCTCTTCAGCGATGCAGGCAGGCAAGGGGGGGGCTCCTCGGGGTAGCCACCACCTGGGCAAGGGAGAGGGCCACCTGGGGGTCACTCCTGCACTGGAGTTCCGATCCTTCAGGTCCTGGGGCTGCGGGTGCAGGGTCTTTTCCAGGCGTCGGGATCTGGGAGTCAGGCAGTCGCGGTCAGGGGGAGCCTCGGGATTCCCTCTGCAGGCGTCGCTGTGGGGCTCAGGGGGGGCAACTCTGGCTACTCACGGTCTCGTAGTCACCGGGGAGTCCTCCCTGAAGTGTTTGTTCTCCACAAGTCGAGCCGGGGGTGTCGGGTGCAGAGTTGCAAGTCTCACGCTTCTGGCGGGAAATCCAGTTGTCTTTAAGTTGCTTCTTTGGAAACAAAGTTGCAGTCTTGGGTGAACAGGGCCGCTGTTCTCGGGAGTTTCTTGGTCCTTTTAGAGCAGGGCAGTCCTCTGAGGATTCAGAGGCCGCTGGTCCTGGGGAAAGCGTCGCTGGAGCAATTTTCTTCCGAAGGGGGGAGACAGGCCGGTAGAGCTGGGGCCAAAGCAGTTGGTGTCTCTGGAGGGGTTTTCAGCTCAGCAGTCCTCTTCTTCTTAGGTTGCAGGAATCTGAGTTCCTAGGTTCTGGGGAGCCCCTAAATACTTAATTTAGGGGGTGTTTAGGTCTGGGGGGTTAGTAGCCAATGGCTACTAGCCCTGAGGGTGGATACACCCTCTTTGTGCCACCTCCCTGAGGGGAGGGGGGCACATCCCTAATCCTATTGGGGGAATCCTCCATCTGCAAGATGGAGGATTTCTAAAAGTCAGAGTCACTTCAGCTCAGGTTGCCTTAGGGGCTGTCCTGACTGATCAGTGACTCCTCCTTGTTTTTCTCATTATCTCCTCCGGCCTTGCCGCCAAAAGTGGGGCCGTGGCCGGAGGGGGCGGGCAACTCCACTAGCTGGAATGCCCTGTGGTGCTGTAACAAAGGGGGTGAGCCTTTGAGGCTCACTGCCAGGTGTTACAGCTCCTGCAAGGGGGAGGTGATAAGCATCTCCACCCAGTGCAGGCTTTGTTACTAGCCACAGAGTGACAAAGGCACTCTCCCCATGTGGCCAGCAACATGTCTCGAGTGTGGCAGGCTGCTAAAACCAGTCAGCCTACACGGGTAGTTGGTTAAGGTTTCAGGGGGCACCTCTAAGGTGCCCTCTGGGGTGTATTTTACAATAAAATATACACTGGCATCAGTGTGCATTTATTGTGCTGAGAAGTTTGATACCAAACTTCCCAGTTTTCAGTGTAGCCATTATGGTGCTGTGGAGTTCGTGTTTGACAGACTCCCAGACCATATACTCTTATGGCTACCCTGCACTTACAATGTCTAAGGTTTGGATTAGACACTGTAGGGGCACAGTGCTCATGCACTGGTGACCTCACCTATGGTATAGTGCACCCTGCCTTAGGGCTGTAAGGCCTTCTAGAGGGGTGACTTATCTTTACTGCATAGGTAGTGTGAGGTTGGCATGGCACCCTGAGGGGAGTGCCATGTCGACTTACTCATTTTGTCCTCACCAGCACACACAAGCTGGCAAGCAGTGTGTCTGTGCTGAGTGAGGGGTCCCCAGGGTGGCATAAGATATGCTGCAGCCCTTAGAGACCTTCCCTGGCATCAGGGCCCTGGGTACCAGGGGTACCAGTTACAAGGGACTTACCTGGATGCCAGGGTGTGCCAATTGTGAAAACAAAAGTACAGGTTAGGGAAAGAACACTGGTGCTGGGGCCTGGTTAGCAGGCCTCAGCACACTTTCAAATCAAAACATAGCATCAGCAAAGGCAAAAAGTCAGGGGGTAACCATGCCAAGGAGGCATTTCCTTACAGGGGGGTACTAGTGTGGATCCGCCCCGGGGTCCCTTTCCAAATACTCCACAAGATTATTTTTAAAGATATGTGATGATCAACGGAAGGCTAGGAGGAAGAGAACTGACAATAGGAGGTGTATACGCCTCAAACCACGACCAAGGCAAATTCCTCAACAGATTGTCTCTAGAAATTGACTCTCTTTTGGCAGGAGTAAATATAATCGGAGAGGACTTTAACTGCATAGCTAACAACACCCTAGATAGATCACACCCACCAGTGTAACAATCCCAGTCGCTCAAAACTGCTAAACTATTCACGGAATGGCAACAACACTGGCAACTAATAGATTGCTGGAGAACACTCAACCCACACTCTAGAGACTACTCATATTACTCACCTGTACACGATCTACACGTTAGACTCGATACCATTTAGGCATCCCCCAAACTACAGAGCGACACGGTGGCAGCAGAATATCTTAACCGAACGATTTCTGATCATAACCCCCTGATATCTTCACTATCCTGGGGCAGAGAGAGACCAACAATCCCAACCTGGCGCCTTTAAGCAGAAATGCTCGAAGATGAAGCGTTCAAACATGCACTACGTACAGCTATAGGGGAATTTTTTAAACACAATGAGGGAACAGCGTCTACCAGGTCCATTGAATGGGAGACTTTTAAAACAGTAATCCGGGGAAAGTGCATTGCTGAAAATATAGGTGCTTGAAAATCAACAGAAGCAGAACTTCTAAAATTGGAAGACTCCTAGAGACTTAGAAAGAATGCGCCCCATGCAACCTGACTTGCACCCCACGCTAGCGGCTACCAGGACAAAAATCCATGTGGCAACTAATACACTCGCTCGCTTCGATTATAAACAACACTTAACCAGACAACACTCAGAAGGGGACAAAGCTAGCGCTTTATTAGCCTGGCTCGCGCAACCCCCAAAAAAACAAACCGTTATAGTCGAAGTCGAAAACTCACAGGGCGCACGCACATGTATACACCCAAAAATAAATTAATTCAGTCTTCCAAGAGTACTATGCACTTTTATATGCATCCCCCAGGTAACACTGACCTCCACCCAGTTATGCGAATTAGAAGCCCTCACCACCCCCAACCTGACAACAGAAGAAAGCTCAACCCTAGCGACGCCTATATCGATTGCTGAAATAAAATCTGCAATCCAAAGTATGGCCAGGGGTAAAGTCTCAGGTGCGGACGGACTTCCATTAGAATTTTACCACCAGTACCCAGTCTTGCTAGCCCCCTACTTTTGCATATTATATGCAGAAGCATGGAATAGTAATACTCTCCTCCAATCGACCAATATAGCCATCATGATCCCCTTGCTGAAACCTGATAGACCAGCCACAGATGTCCACTCTTACCGCCCCCTGCCCATGCTCAACATAGACTATAAAATACTAAGCTGGATCCTAGCTGACAGACTACTTCCCCATATGCCTTAATTGATACATCAAGACCAATCAGGTTTCATAACCAAACGCAGCACATCCCAAAATATTAGACGTCTCATATCAGTACTCCACTCCTTGCCCCCGACAAGCGGCGATCATCTCGGTCGACATAGAGAAGGCATTTGACAGCTTAAGATGGGATTACCTGGAACAAGCTATGCAAAAGTTGGGGTTGGGGGAAGGGTTTGTAAGGTGGACCAAACTATTGTATGCTAACCCTACCGCAAGAGTAAGAACAGGCAATTACATATCCCCCCATTTAGGGTCGGAAGGGGCACCAGACAAGGATGTCCATTATCCCCCCTTCTTTTTGCAATCGCAATAGAACCTCTAGCCCAAATGGCAAGGTCCGGCCTCTACTATAAGGGCATCCCAATTAATAACTGGTCCCATCACATTGCCCTATACGCAGATGACATGCTGCTCTTCCTACAAAACTTAGAAACAGAACTATCAGGGGCCATGAGAATGATGGAGAACTACAGAGCTGCTTCCGGACTCCAGATTAACTGGAAGAAGTCCGCCATTTTCCCACTGCATAAAGATACCCCAGAACCTAACGATACAAGAGGTCTTCCCTAGTCACCTAACACATTCAAATACTTAGGAGTAAAGAACTACCACTCAATAAGTGATCTACTAGAAGGAAACAAACAAGGAGCACTCAGAGGGATTAGAGCCAGTATGCGCTTCTGGGAAACGCTGCCTCTAACAGTCACAGGTAAAATTGCTCTTCTTAAAATGATAGTGCTGCCCAGATTGCTGTACTATTTTTCAACCATCCCACTCATAATCCCGAAAGCAAAGTTCAAAGAAATAGAGTCTTTGTCAACAAATTTCATTTGGGGTCCAAGTAGACACAGAATGGCAATATGATCTCTCCAGAGACCTACAGCCGAAAGAGACCTAGCCGCCCCTGACATGGAAATATATTACTGGACAGGACAACTACAATGGATCGCAAAACTAACATGCAACCCTCCAGCTAACGCTGAACTATGCCTTCCCTTAAACTGCTCCATAGACAGGATAATTGGCATATTACTGAACCCCCGAAAACCCAAACAACTGCTCCCGATGGAGTGGGAATCGGCTAGACAGTGTTGGTCCCAATATTCAAAATGCTCTCGCATTAACACTCCATATGCCCCAGAAGTTCCACTGTCCTGCCTGACCCATATCTCAGGGAAGCAAAATACCCCAGGTCTCAACAAACTGATAGCACATAATATTACTAAACTAGGAGACCTATACGGGGGAGGAAACTTCACACCTACACTGAACTACAAACACAATACAACCTCCCCCCCGGTTTATTCATCACCCACAATGCCATCATCAGAGTCGCCCAAAAAACATGGAGGACTGGGAACCTTGAACCCCCCACTCATAGTAGCTGCAACATTATTTGCTCAATAGGAGATCAGAAAGGAGTGGTATCAGGAATATACAAAACACTACAAGCCAGCACACGCTTGCCTCTAGCAAATCTTAAATCCAAATGGCAATCAGACCTAGACATCACACGGGAAGAAGCGCAATGGGACCAGATCACCTCTCATGTCTACTCGGTATCCAGAAATGCCAGATTCAAATTAATAAACCTATACATCTTCCACAGGGCCTACATGACCCCACGAATGTTCACCAAAATTTACGGCACAAACACCGCAGGTTGCCCCAGATGTGCGGAACCGGCAGCAGGCTTAGTACATATGCTCTGGAGCTGCCCCCAGCTTTACACATTCTGGGAAGAAGCTTTAGCAAAAATCTCAGCCTGTACTGATAGGTCATTGAATAAATCTCCGGAAATGGCTCTACTAGGGGACTTCCCACGCCCGACAGCCCTTAAAATAGCTAACAAGTTTATAGAACTGGCCCTGATCCTGGCTAGACGTGAAATAACCACAAACTGGAAGTCAACAACAGGCCCACAAATAACCAGATGGCTAAACTCATTAGAGAAGTGGGCTGATGCAGAAGGAACAGTATTGCTACGTGAAGCACTACGAGAGCTCAGGCCCAGAGACGACGCCTCCCAATGGGACTCAATTCTGGAAAAACTAAAATCACCAAATGCACCCTCCATTGAAGCAAGTATAACCACCTCGGAATCCGACTCAGACTCAAACGCTGCACCTGAATCCTAATGCTTCGCAAGTGAGGAATTCAGCAACTAACCCGATTGAGACCCGCCAACTGTGAACTACATTAGATAAAAACGGATGCATGAGGGGAGGGTGGGGGGAGAAGCAGTTCAAGTAAAGTAACCATTATGTTAATGTTATTGATATGTTCAAAACTTTAATAAAACTTTGTAAAAAAAAATATATATATATATTTAATATTAAATGATGCTTACACTCATTTAAAATATATCAAATTAATGTTATGTTTTAAATGTACCATTTTATACTGTCTATTTATAGAAAAACAATATTTTTGCATTATTTTTTGACGGTATTAGTATGAACGATATTTTTTTCTATATTTGGGTACTTACCATTATGCCTATAGAAAAACAATATTTGTGTCAATTATATTTTTGACAAAATGTTTGTGTTTCACAATTGTTTAGCCTCGATATTATGTCACTGATCTGTTACCAACAGCCCATTGGGTGTGATGTTAGCTCTCAAATATTCAGGGCCCAATTACGAGTTTGGAAGCCCCTGGTGGCTGTCGGACCACTGCACTCCTAGGGGTCCAACCACCAGATTATGATCCTGGCGGTCGGACTACCAGGAGACTCCTGCCTGTTCCGGGATCAGAGATCCTGATGGGTTGGTGGCAGTCTGAATAGTGGTCAGCCAAGGCAATGGCAAGTTCGGCACCGCCGTGCTGGTCACAGCTCCACTTTCCGCCAATCTTTCCGAAAGACTGGCGGATAGCCAGTGCTGGGGGCTACAGGAGGGCCACTGCACTGCCCACAACCATGTAGTGGGCAGTGCAGAGGCATCCTTGCCAGCACCCTTGGAATACTCACTATCTGCTACACAGACAGTGTGCATTACGAGGGTGCTGGTGTGCGATGACATCGGCCTCAGCTCCATAAGGGAACTGAGGACAATGGTACCGCACTGGGCTGACCGGCAAAAATGTTGTAATACGATGTTTCTGCCAGTCAATCTGATGGAAACATCTTAATACAACAGGGGTGAGGTGGCCGGCTTGATGACGACCTCATTACCGCGGCTTTGGTGGTCCGATGTCGGGCCGCCAAAGTCATAATCAGGCCCTCAGTCATAATTGCCTTATGAATGGTTACATTACTGTAGGAAGTTGGCTCTGTATGTGCTATTTCAAAGTAAGGAATAGCATGCACAGAGTCCAAGGGTTCCCCTTAGAGGTAAAGTAGTGGTAAAAAGAGATAATACTAATGCTCTATTTTGTGGTAGTGTGGTCGAGCAGTAGGCTTATCCAAGGAGTAGTGTTAAGCATTTGTTGTACATACACATAGACAATAAATGAGGTACACACACTCAGAGACAAATCCAGCCAATAGGTTTTGTATAGAAAAATATATTTTCTTAGTTTATTTTAAGAACCACCGGTTCAAATTTAACATGTAATATCTTGTTTGAAAGGTATTGCAGGTAAGTACATTAGGAACTTTGAATCATTTCAATTGCATGTATACTTTTCAAGTTATTCACAAATAGCTATTTTAAAAGTGGACACAGTGCAATTTTCACAGTTCCTGGGGGAGGTAAGTTTTTGTTAGTTTTACCAGGTAAGTAAGACACTTACAGGGTTCTGTTCTTGGTCCAAGGTAGCCCACCGTTGGGGGTTCAGAGCAACCCCAAAGTTACCGCACCAGCAGCTCAGGGCCGGTCAGGTGCAGAGTTCAAAGTGGTGCTCAAAACGCATAGGCTTCAATGGAGAGAAGGGGGTGCCCCGGTTCCAGTCTGCCAGCAGGTAAGTACCCGCGTCTTCGGAGGGCAGACCAGGGGGGTTTTGTAGGGCACCGGGGGGGACACAAGCCCACACAGAAATTTCACCCTCAGCGGCGCGGGGACGGCCGGGTGCAGTGTTAGAACAAGCGTCGGGTTCGCAATGGAAGTCAATGAGAGATCAAGGGATCTCTTCAGCGCTGCAGGCAGGCAAGGGGGGGCTTCCTCGGGGAAACCTCCTCTTGGGCAAGGGAGAGGGACTCCTGGGGGTCACTTCTACAGTGAAAGTCCAGTCCTTCAGGTCCTGGGGGCTGCGGGTGCAGGGTCTTTTCCAGGCGTCGGGACTTAGGTTTCAGAGAGTCGCGGTCAGGGGAAGCCTCGGGATTCCCTCTGCAGGCGGCGATGTGGGGGCTCAGGGGGGACAGGTTTTGGTACTCACAGTCGTAGAGTAGTCCGGGGGTCCTCCCTGAGGTGTTGGTTCTCCACCAGCCGAGTCGGGGTCGCCGGGTGCAGTGTTGCAAGTCTCACGCTTCTTGCGGGGAGATTGCAGGGTTCTTTAAAGCTGCTCCTTTGGATAAAGTTGCAGTCTTTTTGGAGCAGGTCCGCTGTCCTCGGGAGTTTCTTGTCGTCGTCGAAGCAGGGCAGTCCTCAGAGGATTCAGAGGTCGCTGGTCCCTTTGGAAGGCGTCGCTGGAGCAGAGTTCTTTGGAAGGCAGGAGACAGGCCGGTGAGTTTCTGGAGCCAAGGCAGTTGTTGTCTTCTGGTCTTCCTCTGCAGGGGTTTTCAGCTAGGCAGTCCTTCTTCTTGTAGTTGCAGGAATCTAATTTTCTAGGGTTCAGGGTAGCCCTTAAATACTAAATTTAAGGGCGTGTTTAGGTCTGGGGGGTTAGTAGCCAATGGCTACTAGCCCTGAGGGTGGGTATACCCTCTTTGTGCCTCCTCCCAAGGGGAGGGGGTCACAATCCTAACCCTATTGGGGGAATCCTCCATCTGCAAGATGGAGGATTTCTAAAAGTTAGAGTCACCTCAGCTCAGGACACCTTAGGGGCTGTCCTGACTGGCCAGTGACTCCTCCTTGTTATTCTCATTATTTTCGCCGGCCTTGCCGCCAAAACTGGGGGCCGGGGCCGGAGGGGGTGGGCAACTCCACTAGCTGGAGTGTCCTGCGGTGCTGTGACAAAGGGGTGAGCCTTTGAGGCTCACCGCCAGGTGTTACAGCTCCTGCCTGGGGGAGGTGTTAGCATCTCCACCCAGTGCAGGCTTTGTTACTGGCCTCAGAGTGACAAAGGCACTCTCCTCATGGGGCCAGCAACATGTCTCTAGTGTGGCAGGCTGCAGGAACTAGTCAGCCTACACAGACAGTCGGTTAAGTTTCAGGGGGCACCTCTAAGGTGCCCTCTGGGGTGTATTTTGCAATAAAATGTACACTGGCATCAATGTGCATTTATTGTGCTGAGAAGTTTGATACCAAACTTCCCAGTTTTCAGTGTAGCCATTATGGTGCTGTGGAGTTCGTGTTTGACAAACTCCCAGACCATATACTCTTATGGCTACCCTGCACTTACAATGTCTAAGGTTTTGTTTAGACACTGTAGGGGTACCATGCTCATGCACTGGTACCCTCACCTATGGTATAGTGCACCCTGCCTTAGGGCTGTAAGGCCTGCTAGAGGGGTGACTGACCTATACTTGCATAGGCAGTGAGAGGCTGGCATGGCACCCTGAGGGGAGTGCCATGTCGACTTACTCGTTTTGTTCTCACTAGCACACACAAGCTGGCAAGCAGTGTGTCTGTGCTGAGTGAGAGGCCTCCAGGGTGGCATAAGACATGCTGCAGCCCTTAGAGACCTTCCTTGGCATCAGGGCCCTTGGTACTAGAAGTACCAGTTACAAGGGACTTATCTGGATGCCACGGTCTGCCAATTGTGGATACAAAAGTACAGGTTAGGGAAAGAACACTGGTGCTGGGGCCTGGTTAGCAGGCCTCAGCACACTTTCAATTCAAAACATAGCATCAGCAAAGGCAAAAAGTCAGGGGGTAACCATGCCAAGGAGGCATTTCCTTACACAACCCCCCCCCCAAACGAAAGAGGATGAGACTAACCTTTCCCAAGAGAGTCTTCATTTTCTAAGTGGAAGAACCTGGAAAGGCCATCTGCATTGGCATGGGCAGTCCCAGGTCTGTGTTCCACTATAAAGTCCATTCCCTGTAGGGAGATGGACCACCTCAACAGTTTTGGATTTTCACCTTTCATTTGCATCAGCCATTTGAGAGGTCTGTGGTCAGTTTGAACTAGGAAGTGAGTCCCAAAGAGGTATGGTCTCAGCTTCTTCAGGGACCAAACCACAGCAAAGGCCTCCCTCTCAATGGCACTCCAACGCTGCTCCCTGGGGAGTAACCTCCTGCTAATGAAAGCAACAGGCTGGTCAAGGCCATCATTATTTGTTTGGGACAAAACTGCCCCTATCCCATGTTCAGAGGCATCTGTCTGCACAATGAACTGCTTAGAATAATCTGGAGCTTTTAGAACTGGTGCTGAGCACATTGCTTGTTTCAGGGTGTCAAAGGCCTGTTGGCATTCTACAGTCCAGTTCACTTTCTTGGGCATTTTCTTGGAGGTGAGTTCAGTGAGGGCTGTCACAATGGATCCATATCCCTTCACAAACCTCCTGTAATACCCAGCAAAGCCAAGGAATGCCCTGACTTGAGTCTGGGTTTTTGGAGCTACTCAGTCCAGAATAGTCTGGATCTTGGGTTGGAGTGGCTGAACTTGGCCTCCACCTACAAGGTGGCCCAAGTAAACCACAGTTCCCTGCCCTATCTGGCATTTGGATGCCTTGATAGAGAGGCCTGCAGATTGCAGAGCCTTCAAAACCTTCTTCAGGTGGACCAGGTGATCCTGCCAGGTGGAGCTAAAGACAGCAATATCATCAAGATAAGCTGTGCTAAAGGACTCCAAACCAGCAAGGACTTGATTCACCAACCTTTGGAAGGTGGCAGGGGCATTCTTTAAACCAAAGGGCATAACAGTAAACTGATAATGCCCATCAGGTGTGGAGAATGCTGTTTTCTCTTTTGCTCCAGGTGCCATTTTTATTTGCCAGTACCCTGCTGTCAAGTCAAAGGTACTTAAGAATTTGGCAGCACCTAATTTGTCTATGAGCTCATCAGCTCTAGGAATTGGATGGGCGTCTGTCTTGGTGACAGAGTTGAGCCCTCTGTAGTCCACACAAAACCTCATCTCTTTCTTTCCATCTTTGGTGTGAGGTTTGGGGACTAAGACCACTGGGCTAGCCCAGGGGCTGTCAGAGCGCTCAATTACTCCCAATTCCAGCATCTTGTGGACTTCCACCTTGATGCTTTCCTTAACATGGTCAGACTGTCTAAAAATGTTGTTTTTGACAGGCATGCTGTCTCCTGTGTCCACATCATGGGTACACAGGTGTGTCTGACCAGGGGTTAGGGAGAAGAGTTCAGGAAACTGTTGTAGGACTCTCCTACAATCAGCTTGCTGTTGGCTAGAGAGGGTGTCTGAGTAGATCACTCCATCTACTGAGCCATCTTTTGGGTCTGATGACAGAAGATCTGGGAGAGGTTCACTCTCTGCCTCCTGATCCTCATCTGTTACCATCAACAGATTTACATCAGCCCTGTCATGGAAGAGCTTAAGGCGGTTCACATGGATCACCCTCTTGGGGCTCCTGCTTGTGCCCAGGTCCACCAGGTAGGTGACCTGACTCTTCCTTTCTAGCACTGGGTAAGGGCCACTCCATTTGTCCTGAAGTGCCCTGGGAGCCACAGGCTCCAGAACCCAGACTTTCTGCCCTGGTTGGAACTCAACCATTGCAGCCTTTTGGTCATACCAAAACTTCTGGAGCTGTTGGCTGGCCTCAAGGTTTTTGCTTGCCTTTTCCATGTACTCTGCCATTCTAGAGCGAAGGCCAAGTACATAGTCCACTATGTCCTGTTTAGGCTCATGAAGAGGTCTCTCCCAGCCTTCTTTAACAAGAGCAAGTGGTCCCCTTACAGGGTGACCAAACAGAAGTTCAAAGGGTGAGAATCCTACTCCCTTCTGTGGCACCTCTCTGTAAGCGAAAAGCAGACATGGCAAGAGGACATCCCATCTCCTTTTGAGTTTTTCTGGGAGCCCCATGATCATGCCTTTTAATGTCTTGTTGAATCTCTCAACTAAGCCATTAGTTTGTGGATGGTATGGTGTAGTGAATTTGTAAGTCACCCCACACTCATTCCACATGTGTTTTAGGTATGCTGACATGAAGTTGGTACCTCTGTCAGACACCACCTCCTTAGGGAAACCCACTCTGGTAAAGATACCAATGAGGGCCTTGGCTACTGCAGGGGCAGTAGTCGACCTAAGGGGAATAGCTTCAGGATACCTAGTAGCATGATCCACTACTACTAGGATGTACATATTTCCTGAGGCTGTGGGAGGTTCTAGTGGACCAACTATGTCCACACCCACTCTTTCAAAGGAGACCCCCACCACTGGAAGTGGAATGAGGGGGGCCTTTGGGTGCCCACCTGTCTTACCACTGGATTGACAGGTGGGGCAGGAGAGGCAAAACTCCTTAACCTTCTGGGACATATTGGGCCAGTAGAAGTGGTTGACTAACCTCTCCCACGTCTTGGTTTGTCCCAAATGCCCAGCAAGGGGAATATCATGGGCTAAGGTCAGAATAAACTCTCTGAACGACTGAGGCACTACCACTCTCCTATTGGCACCAGGTTTGGGGTCTCTGGCCTCAGTGTACAGGAGTCCATCTTCCCAATAGACCCTATGTGTTCCATTTGTCTTGCCCTTGGACTCTTCAGCAGCTTGCTGCCTAAGGCCTTCAAGAGAGGGACAGGTTTCTTGTCCCTTACACAGCTCCTCCCTTGAGGGTCCCCCTGGGCCTAAGAGCTCAACCTGATAAGGTTCAAGCTCCAAAGGCTCAGTTCCCTCAGAGGGCAGAACTTCTTCCTGAGAAGAGAGGTTCTCTTTTTCTGACTGTGTTGCAGTTGGTGTCCCAACTGACTTTCCTTTTCTCTTGGTAGGCTGGGCCTTTCTTCCAGACTCCAGCTCTACTTTTTCACCCTGTGCCTTGCATTGTGCTCTTGTTTTTACACACACCAGTTCAGGGATACCCAGCATGGCTGCATGGGTTTTTAGTTCTACCTCAGCCCATGCTGAGGACTCCAGGTCATTTCCAAGCAGACAGTCTACTGGGATGTTTGAGGAGACCACCACCTGTTTCAGGCCATTGACCCCTCCCCATTCTAAAGTTACCATTGCCATGGGATGTGCTTTAGTCTGATTGTCAGCGTTGGTGACTGTATAGGTTTTTCCAGTCAGGTATTGGCCAGGGGAAACCAGTTTCTCTGTCACCATGGTGACACTGGCACCTGTATCCCTCAGGCCCTCTACACTTGTCCCATTAATAAAGAGCTGCTGCCTGTATTTTTGCATGTTAGGCGGCCAGGCAGCTAGTGTGGCTAAATCCACCCCACCCTCAGAGACTAGAGTAGCTTCAGTGTGGACCCTGATTTGCTCTGGGCACACTGTTGATCCCACTTGGAGACTAGCCATTCCAGTGTTACCTGGATTGGAGTTTGGAGTGGAACCTTTCTTGGGACAGGCCTTGTCTCCAGTTTGGTGTCCAGGCTGATTACAGCTACGACACCAGGCCTTTTTGGGATCAAAGTTTTTACCCTTGTACCCAGGATTGTTTTGTGAAGAGGCTCTGGGCCCACCCTCCTGTGCAGGTTTTTGGGGGCCTGTAGAAGACTCTTTACTATTTTTATTTTTGGCTGTCTCACCACCTTTCCCCTGGGGAGGTCTTGTGACCCCTTTCTTTTGGTCACCCCCTGTGGAAGTTTTGGACACCCTAGTCTTGACCCAATGGTCCGCCTTCTTTCCCAATTCTTGCGGAGAAATTGGTCCTAGGTCCACCAGATGCTGATGCAGTTTGTCATTGAAACAATTACTTAACAGGTGTTCTTTCACAAATAAATTGTACAGCCCATCATAATTACTTACACCACTGCCTTGAATCCAACCATCTAGTGTTTTTACAGAGTAGTCTACATAGTCAACCCAGGTCTGGCTCGAGGATTTTTGAGCCCCCCTGAATCTAATCCTATACTCCTCAGTGGAGAATCCAAAGCCCTCAATCAGGGTACCCTTCATGAGGTCATAGGATTCTGCATCTTTTCCAGAGAGTGTGAGGAGTCTATCCCTACACTTTCCTGTGAACATTTCCCAAAGGAGAGCACCCCAGTGAGATCTGTTCACTTTTCTGGTTACACAAGCCCTCTCAAAAGCTGTGAACCATTTGGTGATGTCATCACCATCTTCATATTTAGTTACAATCCCTTTAGGGATTTTCAACATGTCAGGAGAATCTCTGACCCTATTTATGTTGCTGCCACCATTGATGGGTCCTAGGCCCATCTCTTGCCTTTCCCTTTCTATGGCTAGGATCTGTCTTTCCAAAGCCAATCTTTTGGCCATCCTGGCTAGCTGGATGTCCTCTTCACTGGAGTTATCCTCAGTGATTTCAGAGTTGTTGGCCCCTCCTGTGAGGGGACCAGCATCTCTGACTATTATTTGTGGAGTCAGGGCTTGAGAGGCCCTGTTCTCCCTAAATAGGACTGGTAGGGGGGAATCTTCCTCCAAGTCACTATCTTCATCCTCTGTGTTGCCATCCTCAGAGGGGTTGGCCTTTTCAAACTCTGCCAACTGCTCCTGGAGCTGTAGTTTGGAAGGTCTGGAGCCCATTACTATTTTCTTTATTTTACAGAGTGACCTTAGCTCCCTCATCTTAAGATGGAGGTAAGGTGTGGTGTCGAGTTCCACCACATTCATCTCTGCACTAGACATTATGCTTCTAAAAGTTGGAATACTTTTTAAGAATCTAAAACTAGTTCTAGGTTCTAATTCAAACTTTTACCAAACTTTTAAACTCTAAAAGAAATGCTAACAGGGACTAACACAAGGCCCTAGCAGGACTTTAAAGAATTTAGAAAACTTTTCAAATTGCAAAAATCAATTTCTAATGACAATTTTGGAATTTGTCGTGTGATCAGGTATTGGCTGAGTAGTCCAGCAAATGCAAAGTCTTGTACCCCACCGCTGATCCACCAATGTAGGAAGTTTGCTCTGTATGTGCTATTTCAAAGTAAGGAATAGCATGCACAGAGTCCAAGGGTTCCCCTTAGAGGTAAAGTAGTGGTAAAAAGAGATAATACTAATGCTCTATTTTGTGGTAGTGTGGTCGAGCAGTAGGCTTATCCAAGGAGTAGTGTTAAGCATTTGTTGTACATACACATAGACAATAAATGAGGTACACACACTCAGAGACAAATCCAGCCAATAGGTTTTGTATAGAAAAATATCTTTTCTTAGTTTATTTTAAGAACCACCGGTTCAAATTTAACATGTAATATCTTGTTTGAAAGGTATTGCAGGTAAGTACATTAGGAACTTTGAATCATTTCAATTGCATGTATACTTTTCAAGTTATTCACAAATAGCTATTTTAAAAGTGGACACTGCAATTTTCACAGTTCCTGGGGGAGGTAAGTTTTTGTTAGTTTTACCAGGTAAGTAAGACACTTACAGGGTTCTGTTCTTGGTCCAAGGTAGCCCACCGTTGGGGGTTCAGAGCAACCCCAAAGTTACCGCACCAGCAGCTCAGGGCCGGTCAGGTGCAGAGTTCAAAGTGGTGCCCAAAACGCATAGGCTTCAATGGAGAGGAGGTGCCCCGGTTCCAGTCTGCCAGCAGGTAAGTACCCGCGTCTTCGGAGGGCAGACCAGGGGGGTTTTGTAGGGCACCGGGGGGGACACAAGCCCACACAGAAATTTCACCCTCAGCGGCGCGGGGGCGGCCGGGTGCAGTGTTAGAACAAGCGTCGTGTTCGCAATGGAAGTCAAAGAGATAAAGGGATCTCTTCAGCGCTGCAGGCAGGCAAGGGGGGGCTTCCTCGGGGAAACCTCCACTTGGGCAAGGGAGAGGGACTCCTGGGGGTCACTTCTACAGTGAAAGTCCGGTCCTTCAGGTCCTGGGGGTTGCGGGTGCAGGGTCTTTTCCAGGCGTCGGGACTTAGGTTTCAGAGAGTCGCGGTCAGGGGAAGCCTCGGGATTCCCTCTGCAGGCGGCGCTGTGGGGGCTCAGGGGGGACAGGTTTTGGTACTCACAGTCGTAGAGTAGTCCGGGGGTCCTCCCTGAGGTGTTGGTTCTCCACCAGCCGAGTCGGGGTCGCCGGGTGCAGTGTTGCAAGTCTTACGCTTCTTGCGGGGAGATTGCAGGGTTCTTAAAAGCTGCTCCTTTGCATAAAGTTGCAGTCTTTTTGGAGCAGGTCCGCTGTCCTCAGGAGTTTCTTGTCGTCGTCGAAGCAGGGCAGTCCTCAGAGGATTCAGAGGTCGCTGGTCCCTTTGGAAGGCGTCGCTGGAGCAGAGTTCTTTGGAAGGCAGGAGACAGGCCGGTGAGTTTCTGGAGCCAAGGCAGTTGTTGTCTTCTGGTCTTCCTCTGCAGGGGTTTTCAGCTAGGCAGTCCTTCTGCTTGTAGTTGCAGGAATCTAATTTTCTAGGGTTCAGGGTAGCCCTTAAATACTAAATTTAAGGGCGTGTTTAGGTCTGGGGGGTTAGTAGCCAATGGCTACTAGCCCTGAGGGTGGGTACACCCTCTTTGTGCCTCCTCCCAAGGGGAGGGGGTCACAATCCTAACCCTATTGGGGGAATCCTCCATCTGCAAGATGGAGGATTTCTAAAAGTTAGAGTCACCTCAGCTCAGGACACCTTAGGGGCTGTCCTGACTGGCCAGTGACTCCTCCTTGTTATTCTCATTATTTTCTCCGGCCTTGCCGCCAAAAGTGGGGGCCGGAGGGGGCGGGCAACTCCACTAGCTGGAGTGTCCTGCGGTGCTGTGACAAAGGGGTGAGCCTTTGAGGCTCACCGCCAGGTTTTACAGCTCCTGCCTGGGGGAGGTGTTAGCATCTCCACCCAGTGCAGGCTTTGTTACTGGCCTCAGAGTGACAAAGGCACTCTCCTCATGGGGCCAGCAACATGTCTCTAGTGTGGCAGGCTGCTGGAACTAGTCAGCCTACACAGACAGTCGGTTAAGTTTCAGGGGGCACCTCTAAGGTGCCCTCTGGGGTGTATTTTGCAATAAAATGTACACTGGCATCAGTGTGCATTTATTGTGCTGAGAAGTTTGATACCAAACTTCCCAGTTTTCAGTGTAGCCATTATGGTGCTGTGGAGTTCGTGTTTGACAAACTCCCAGACCATATACTCTTATGGCTACCCTGCACTTACAATGTCTAAGGTTTTGTTTAGACACTGTAGGGGTACCATGCTCATGCACTGGTACCCTCACCTATGGTATAGTGCACCCTGCCTTAGGGCTGTAAGGCCTGCTAGAGGGGTGACTGACCTATACTTGCATAGGCAGTGAGAGGCTGGCATGGCACCCTGAGGGGAGTGCCATGTCGACTTACTTGTTTTGTTCTCACTAGCACACACAAGCTGGCAAGCAGTGTGTCTGTGCTGAGTGAGAGGCCTCCAGGGTGGCATAAGACATGCTGCAGCCCTTAGAGACCTTCCTCGGCATCAGGGCCCTTGGTACTAGAAGTACCAGTTACAAGGGACTTATCTGGATGCCAGGGTCTGCCAATTGTGGATACAAAAGTACAGGTTAGGGAAAGAACACTGGTGCTGGGGCCTGGTTAGCAGGCCTCAGCACACTTTCAATTCAAAACATAGCATCAGCAAAGGCAAAAAGTCAGGGGGTAACCATGCCAAGGAGGCATTTCCTTACAATTACCTGTTGTTTCTTGAGGACTGCTAAAGAATACCAGTCATCGTTGTGACTGCTGGTTGGTATCACACGATTCACCTGTAGCATGATGGCGTTTACAGGATTTCAGTGGATTTCAATGACAACATCCTCACCACACCTAAGGCCCTGGTTGTCATCCATTATGAGAACATGAGTATCTTAAAGTAATGTACATTATTCTGTCCAGAAAAAGTAATCTGGGGAATGTGGGTTGCCTGGTCTATATTGGTGTACAATAGTAGGCAAGAGTTATGAATAACAGACTGGAGATAGTCAGTGTCCCATGGCTGATCCACAGTCTATTTCATCTATAGATTGGGGATATTATGACTGAATATTTGAGAGCTAACACTACACCCAATAGGCTGTTGGAAATAAAGCACCACGTCTCTTTCTGGAGGATATGATTTTGAGATGGGAATGGTTGCAGATAGCTTGGAAGTGTGCACAAGATTGGCTTGTTTTGTTTATCAATACAGCCAAATGTCTTTCAGAAGCTCTCGTTATCAAGATCACCATAGCTAAGAATGCTCTCAAGGCAGGAATAAGCATCACAGCCTTCAAATCTTGTCTGTTCCAGATCAATACACAAATGAATGAACACAAAGATTACTTAATGCAACAGAAAGTAACGAATCAACAACATTAAGAAATTTGAAGAAGAAAAGGTGCTTTCACATATAAGGGAAGATTACCAAGTACCCAATCGGGATACTTCTCCTGATGAGGAATCATCAGTATTGTCTTGCAGAAAACACAATTCATTCAGCAGCTCTTTCAACATTGAGAGTTGGGGGAAGCCATGACAGTCAACAGATGGCTCTATCTCCTTAGTTGTATAGATACCTGATGACACCCTGTCCTGGACAACAAATGATGTGGCACCCTTATCCGCAGATGCCCACGCAACTCAAACATTCTTTTTTCCAACAACACTTAATCCCATCTTTTTTAGGCAGAGGTTGGGTCAGCGACAGAAGAAGAAGGGGGCACAAACATGTACAAGGGCAACAACCAGAGACCTAAATGCAAACCAGGAGCAAGACAGGCAAAAACCCTCATTGTGGCCCTTTCCACAAGATCCCTACTTACAGAAGAAGAGGAGGTCCTACAAATGGGTCTCGGTTTTTTCCCAATCCGCATGAGGACAGCTTCAGGCTTGACCAGCAAACTTCATTTAGTTTCTTGAAAGATTTGCCTACAAGCCTTCTTTCAATACAAGATCATTCCCTCCGGCAAGGAGTCTGGATTACAGAATCCATTCAAGTTCACTCAAACAATGGTGATGACCCCTAGTGAAGTTCTAATTTTTAAAAAGGCGGTCCTGAAGGTGGAAAAAATACCCCCTCCTCATCCATTTAACAATATGCCTACCAAATACTGTGTTGCAATGAGGACCCTAACTGAAGACCCTTTGATAACTATCAAACCAGCTGACAAGGGTGGAGCCACTGTCATCATGAATACATCACACTATGAACAGGAGTGTCTGTGACAACTGGCAGTCGAGAGGTATTACCAATCCATTGAGGCACACCCAACTGAGAAATTGACATCTAAGATTCAAACTATGGTCAATAAAGCAGTGTCTCAAGGCTGGATTACTAAGAATAAGGCTGATTTCCTGAATAAAAGTTCACCTGTGACCCTTACATTTATATTCTACCAAAGATACATAAGGATATCCTTCCATCGCCAGGAAGACCAATTGTGTTGGGCATAGGTTGCTTGCTCGAACCCTTGAGAAGGTTGAGAAGGTTACATCTTTTTTGAAGGACATACACAATGTGTTGAATATCATCAATAATTTCAACCTCCAAAAAGGGATTAACCTGCTAGTGACTCTAGATGTGGAAGTCTTATATACCAACATTATATTGGATGCAACCACAGTGGCAATCAGAGTTTGTCTAAAACTTGAACATCAATTATCCCGGTCGATTTCATCATTGAGTGTGCCACTATTGCACTAGAGAACAACTTCTTCAGATTTAAGGATCACTTATACCATCAGATACAGGGACTTCAACGGGGAGTACCTTTGCCTTGAGGGTGGCCTGTTTATAAATGACCAGATTTGAACATTAATGGATTTTCACAGATGTGAACCCCTACAAAGAGAATATCCTGATGTGAAGAAGATATATTGAAGCTATCATAATTTTTTTTGGCACAGGGATATGACTACCTGTCTCAAAGTCTACACGAGTTAATTCTCTTAACCCCTTCCTGTGCTTTACAAAATCCATCTCAGACAAGGAACTCCCTTTCCTGGATCTTCTTATCTCTTTCAATGAGGGATTATTATCAACAATTACCTTTAAGAATACTCCAGATCGCGACAGTTTGCTGCTATACAACAGCCATCACCCCAAGGCTCTGAGGGAGAATATACCTTATGAACAATTCCTCCACCTGCACAGGAAAGGAAGCACATTAAAAGATTATGACCAGGACAAAACCAACCTCTCTTAAGGTAACTATCCCTCAAGAAACATCAATCAGGCCCGTAGGAGGGAACAAAATAACCATTGAGAGTCACTACTGGAACCAAGAAAAGAAGAATAAAACAGACTGATGACACTCATGGCATGTGTTACCACCTTTACTCCAAATTCCAATCGCATACAACACATTGGGGGTTATTACAACTTTGGAGGAAGTGTTAATCCGTCCCAAAAGTGACGGTAAAGTGACGGATATACCACCAGCCGTATTACGAGTCCATTATATCCTATGGAACTCGTAATACGGCTGGTGGTATATCCGTCACTTTTGGGAAGGATTAACACCTCCTCCAAAGTTGTAATAACCCCCATTATCATGAAGTATTGGACCATTTCTCCATTCAGCAACCTTGGACATACCACGCCCAAGTTTCGCCTTCAAACATACCAAATTAACACAACGGGCTGTTGGAAATAAAGCACCACGTCTCTTTCTAGAGGATATGATTTTGAGATGGGAATGGTTGCAGATAGCTTGGAAGTGTGCACAAGATTAGCTTGTTTTGTTTATCAATACAGCCAAATGTCCTTCAGAAGCTCTCGTTATCCAGATCACCATAGCTAAGAATGCTCTCAAGGCAGGAATAAGCATCACAGCCTTCAAATCTTGTCTGTTCCAGATCAATACACAAATGAATGAACACAAAGATTACTTAATGCAACAGAAAGTAACGAATCAACAACATTAAGAAATTTGAAGAAGAAAAGGTGCTTTCACATATAAGGGAAGATTACCAAGTACCCAATCGGGATACTTCGCCTGATGAGGAATCATCAGTATTGTCTTGCAGAAAACACAATTCATTCAGCAGCTCTTTCAACATTGAGAGTTGGGGGAAGCCATGACAGTCAACAGATGGCTCTATCTCCTTAGTTGTATAGATACCTGATGACACCCTGTCCTAGACAACAAATGATGTGGCACCCTAATCCGCAGATGCCCACGCAACTCAAACATTCTTTTTTCCAACAACACTTAATCCCATCTTTTTTAGGCAGAGGTTGGGTCAGCGACAGAAGAAGAAGGGGGCACAAACATGTACAAGGGCAACAACCAGAGACCTAAATGCAAACCAGGAGCAAGACAGGCAAAAAACCCTCATTGTGGCCCTTTCCACAAGATCCCTACTTACAGAAGAAGAGGAGGTCCTACAAATGGGTCTTGGTTTGTTCCCAATCCGCATGAGGACAGATTCAGGCTTGACCAGCAAACTTCATCTAGTTTCTTGAAAGATTTGCCTACAAGCCTTCTTTCAATACAAGATCATTCCCTCCGGCAAGGAGTCTGGATTACAGAATCCATCCAAGTTCACTCAAACAATGGTGATGACCCCTAGTGAAGTTCTAATTTTTAAAAAGGCGGTCCTGAAGGTGGAAAAAATACCCCCTCCTCATCCATTTAACAATATGCCTACCAAATACTGTGTTGCAATGAGGACCCTAACTGAAGACACTTTGATAACTATCAAACCAGCTGACAAGGGTGGAGCCACTGTCATCATGAATACATCACACTATGAACAGGAGTGTCTGTGACAACTGGCAGTCGAGAGGTATTACCAATCCATTGAGGCACACCCAACTGAGAAATTGACATCTAAGATTCAAACTATGGTCAATAAAGCAGTGTCTCAAGGCTGGATTACTAAGAATAAGGCTGATTTCCTGATTAAAAGTTCACCTGTGACCCTTACATTTATATTCTACCAAAGATACATAAGGATATCCTTCCATCGCCAGGAAGACCAATTGTGTTGGGCATAGGTTGCTTGCTCGAACCCTTGAGAAGGTTGAGAAGGTTACATCTTTTTTGAAGGACATACACAATGTGTTGAATATCATCAATAATTTCAACCTCCAAAAAGGGATTAACCTGCTAGTGACTCTAGATGTGGAAGTCTTATATACCAACATTATATTGGATGCAACCACAGTGGCAATCAGAGTTTGTCTAAAACTTGAACATCAATTATCCCGGTCGATTTCATCATTGAGTGTGCCACTATTGCACTAGAGAACAACTTCTTCAGATTTAAGGATCACTTATACCATCAGATACAGGGACTTCAACGGGGAGTACCTTTGCCTTGAGGGTGGCCTGTTTATAAATGACCAGATTTGAACATTAATGGATTTTCACAGATGTGAACCCCTACAAAGAGAATATCCTGATGTGAAGAAGATATATTGAAGCTATCATAATTTTTTTTGGCACAGGGATATGACTACCTGTCTCAAAGTCTACAAGAGTTAATTCTCTTAACCCCTTCCTGTGCTTTACAAAATCCATCTCAGACAAGGAACTCCCTTTCCTGGATCTTCTTATCTCTTTCAATGAGGGATTATTATCAACAATTACCTTTAAGAATATTCCAGATCGCGACAGTTTGCTGCTATACAACAGCCATCACCCAAAGGCTCTGAGGGAGAATATACCTTATGAACAATTCCTCCACCTGCACAGGAAAGGAAGCGCATTAAAAGATTATGACCAGGACAAAAACCAACCTCTCTTAAGGTAACTATCCCTCAAGAAACATCAATCAGGCCCGTAGGAGGGAACAAAATAACCATTGAGAGTCACTACTGGAACCAAGAAAAGAAGAATAAAACAGACTGATGACACTCATGGCATGTGTTACCACCTTTACTCCAAATTCCAATAGCATACACCACATTGGGGGTTATTACAACTTTGGAGGAAGTGTTAATACGTCCCAAAAGTGACGGTAAAGTGACGGATATACCACCAGCCGTATTACGAGTCCATTATATCCTATGGAACTCGTAATACGGCTGGTGGTATATCCGTCACTTTTGGGACGGATTAACACCTCCTCCAAAGTTGTAATAACCCCCATTATCATGAAGTATTGGACCATTTGTCCATTCAGCAACCTTGGACATACCACGCCCAAGGTTCGCCTTCAAACATACCAAATTAACACAACGCCTGCTAAAACTGACTCAGTGTCTGCCTCACGGTTGAAAAACTGCTGCATCGCCTCCCGGATGGATGCAGCACCTGCTCCTTCTTACAGCCTGTCCAGGATTTTCAGTACGTTGTCCTGGGCATCAAAATATCCCCACATTGCAGTGAGAAACCAAGGCTGCACTTCTGGAAATCAATTCTTCACCTTGCATTGTGGAAAGAAATAATGCATCGTCTGTGCCGTTCTGGAAAATCTGACACATTGCATTATTTTTCAATTTCTTCCTTTGTGGTCCCCATGCGTCGTTATTTTTTATGCGTCCCAGGTACTGTGTGTTACAATGATATAACCACTGATTCTTTAGGATTCGGACTCATTTAAACCTTTGAAAAGTAATATCTTGACTTGTGCATTTTGGATTTTTGTTATTTTGGTATTATTTTATTCAGATAAATATTATCTATTTTCATAAACTGGTGTGGAGTACTTTTTGTGGTAATTTCACTGTGTTACTGTATGAGTTATTGCACAAATACTTTACACATTGCTTTCTAAGTTAAGCCAGCCTGCTCTGTGCCAAGCTACCAGAGGGTGAGCACATGATAATTTACATTGTGTAGTGACTTACCATGACTAGGATTGTGGTCCCTACTTGAACAAGGGTGTATACCCTTGCCAACTAGAGACCCAATTTCTAACAGTACCCACATTTTTAAAGATGTGTTAATACATAACTGACCCAGGCCAAAACCAAGACAGAAACAGAGCACCCTCTGGGACTTACCTCCAGTCATGGGCCAATTTTATTGTGAATGTGGTAGTGTTTGTCATCTCACCAAGAACTGTGTCACGTGCCCTTGTGATTCAAAATATGTTGGGATGATTACAAGATCAATAAAACCCTGAATCATGGAGCACCGTAGTAGTATACGATGTAAGTGTATTACAACAAAAATTTACACCCACTTCTCCACGCTAAATCATACTTACAGCAACCTAAAATGGACTATTTTGGAAGCAAATTAATTTTGGGGAAAATTGCCATTGCTAAAAAAGAACAGCAATAGGTTTTTCACCTGGCGACTCACATTCTTGACCTCAATGATGATATGCCATGGTGTGAGATATGACCACACCTCTGCTGGATGTTCCTGGCCCGAACAATTACACCTAGGCTATGGCTCTCATATTTTCATATTACTGTTACCTGGGCTTTTGTCATGTGAAGTAACCAGCCACCATTGGACTTCACACATAGAGAATATAGTATCAGGGACTTTCACGTGATCAGATTACTGTTATTTGGGTGTGTGTTACATGAAGCTACCAGCCACCATAGGACTTCACACATAGAGGATGTAGCATCAGTTTTCCCTCCTAATCATTACAGTAAGCCTTATTAGTTTAGTAATAAACACAATAGCATTTAGGGATGTCAATCTTGTTTCTCAAATTATTTTTTTCAACTGGAAACACCAGCCATTTTAGGATTTTTGAATAAAGGGTACATATTCTGTTATTCACATGATCATTACTTTGAGATTTCACTAGTTGTATCTAGAACTCCAATGAGTAAGATAAGTAGCTCGAAGACACTCCAAGATGACGACCGGGATAACCCAGGTGCCTTCTCCTTTCCGCTGTCCCTTTTTTTAAACCACCGCATGGACAGCCACACACACGTTGCTCTGCTTATGCGTAGTTGCACAAAGACGCCCTCTGTGACCAGCCCACCTGACATATTACATATGTAGTCACCTGACTGCTCAGCTGACCAAAATGGTGGCCCGCACCAGGAGAACATTTACATTTGCACCTGAATAGCACTGCGACTATTACAGGCCTTATTAATACTATGCCTCCAGTCTGACATTCATTTTCAGGCAAAGCAGATTTAGGGTAGGTGACTGGTTCTCATTGCACGGGACCACATGAGTACTTGATATATTTCCCATAATATGGATTCCCTGACACAAAAGGTCCTGTGTCACTTTTTTTCAATCATTTCTATTTTTCCTAGTTTGCAGTTTTTTTGCAGCTGTGAGTATTATTCTGCTTATGAACTAAAGGGCCTGACAGCTATATATCCTACAGGGTAAGACCACCCCCACCCTTGCTAAATAGGATATGATGACACTCGGGTCTCTTTTATATTATTTATTGTTTGTCCTTGTTGATTTTACCATTTTTACCCACGTGGTCACCTGCCTGGTCTGCTGTGTGTACTAACACTGTTCCCCTGTTAGCAACCTTTTGGGGCCTACTGCATGAAGAGCACATTTTACCTGCATTACAAAATATGCCAACCTGCACATCTTTTGAGATGACAACTACAATAATTCTTTTTTTAATTATCTCCTTCCAGGTTGGATCATATCATAGAAACGTATTTTTATCTGTTCGGGAACACCCACTTTTAAACATCGTTTTTGGTGTAGGGCAGGGATTTTTGGTCCTAATGAAGTGGCAAAGATTCAGCTGGTCCATGGGGCATGAACATGTTGACCCTACTGAAGTCACTCTAAAAGCTATCTGGGCACCCTGAGCCCAGTAGGTACCCCTTTTGTTTTAACCCTTCCAAGGGCACCATGACATTAAAGGTTCTTTAGGTACCTCTTAGACAGTTTTAATGCACTCAAACATTTCTCATATCAGCACCACCCTACAAAGAACACATCTCACATACTAGACCATCATTTTCTATTACTAAAAGATCTCCCAAAAAGTGCCCTCTCGTGTGGCCTGTCGGCCATTGTAGTGTCAGCCGCAGGAGGAGTATGCCCTATGATGAAGCATGACACCCATTTCGGTGTGTGAGGGCACCATTTCATGAGTAAAGGGACTTATAGTTCAGATTTTTCCAAGCTCATATTCTTGAGTTCTCCTATAGGAACAGCACATTCAGTTGTTTATTGATGACATTTTGGAGCATAGGTGCTGGACCTTCATTGGCTGCCTTTCACTGTTGTTGAATTTATAGATTCAATCACATATAGCACGTAGTTGGTCCCACAAGTTATCCTTTGATCAATCTGGATTTCATGGCATTTGTAGTCTTGCATTGTTTTGGTATTTTTGCCTATTTGACAGGCCTTGTATTTATTACACTTCACAAATCCTTGTCTCGCCTTCTCTAACAATGTTTCTTGCTTGGACATAGTGGAGTGACTTCCTACCAAGTTTTCTTTCAATGGCGAAACCTTTTTATATGTTATTGTCCGGTCAAGACCCACTAGATGACTAATGTCTGGATCCTTACTTATCAAATTCTAGTATTTCCTAAATATATTGTAGATTTGTCTGCTATCCTTGCTGTAGGTGAGAATAATCCTGATACTTTCCTCTTGTAATCTTATTCTTTCGTTCATGTTACTCTGCATTAGGATCTGATTCCGATCTGCGGTTCTTGCTTGTTTCATTCTTTGGCTTATGTATCACTGTGAGTAACCTCTCAGCTGGAATCTTTGTGCTATTACTTCGAAATGAGTCAAAATGTCCTCATCATTCAAGCAGTTCCATCTTAATTTAAGGAATTCCCCATAAGGGTATACTTCTGATTAGGGGCTCTGGATATAAGCTGCTACCATGGAGGATACTGTTGGTGGCTGAAGGATTCTTATGAAGAGTAGTTTCCAGAGTGTTGTTCTTTATGTATACTCTAACATCGAAAAAGTATATTTGGGTGGTGCTAGTGTTGCAAGTAAATTTCATTCCTCATTCATAGTTATTCAAGATGTTAAAATAATTCAGAAATTGTTCCTCTGTGCCAGCCAAGATAATAAAAATATCATCAATGAATCCTAACCACAATGCTATTTTGGCTATGTATGTTTCGCTCTCCTCTCTCCAAGCTACCTCCCTTCCCCCATCCCATGGTGAGGTCAGCATACCTATTAGAGAAGGAAACTCCCTTCACAGTTCCATTTATTTGAGAATACATGTTGTGATTGAACAGGAACACATTGTTCTTCAAACATATGTCAATCATTTCCAATAACATATGTGATTGTTGTAGTTCTTTAATATTTTTCTGTTTCGATGGAGGTGTAGAGTGACACCACATCGTTAGCAGCCAACATATATCCTCCTTGCCAATTGGTTTCTTACAAAATTCTCAGGAAATCTCCTGTGTTCCGAATATATGAACTTAATGTTGTTAGTAGGGGATAGTAGTCAATATATGGTGAGACTTTTTTATAGAGTGAGCCGCAACTAGGAATGATAGGTCTTCCTGGGGGTTTACTCAATGTTTTATGGATTTTCGATAAGGATACATGGTTGGAATTACTGGGGCTTCTATCATGAGATATTGCAACTGTTCATCTCTTAGGAGAGATTTTTGTGCCAATCATTTAGCTTCTGTTTAGTTAAATTGTTAAATCATTTATAGGTTTCCTGTTCAGTTTTTTTTCAATTAGTCATATCGTTTAATTGGCAGTATGCTTCTTCCATATAGTCTTGTTTATTTAAAATCACTATATTCCTACCTTTATTCGTTGGTTTGATCTCCAGTGTATCATTTTTCATCAGGAGTTCCAGTACAACTTGTTCCCCCTTTGTTTTCTTTTACATTCACATGTTTGATGTTTTTCAATTTGGTAAGATTTGCGATTACCAACTCACAGAAAGTGTCAATTTTATTTCTGAGGGCCAAGACCAGGCAGAACTTGGATTTAGGTTTGAGGTTAATGTGTCTGTTATAGTCCTTGCATATGTGTAATTCCTCTAATATTCGTGTCTCCATGAAGGTCTCTTTATCAAAGTTCTGCATGAAGTCAAACTGAGTTTTTTTATCTGCCTTCTACGCAATCACTAACTCTGCTTCTTGAATCTGCTCATCACTTCTCTCTTTGAGTTTGGGAACTATTTTGGAGAAGTGATTAGCTAATTTGATTTTACGCATAAATTTGCGGATGTCAATAAGAGTTTGTACATAATCAAAGTGTCTCTTTGGAAAAAATGTAAGCCCTTTAATCACAGTTTTTGTCTCTTTCCCACTCAATTGATGATTTGAGAGATTTATCACTAGGTTCTCTTCTTTTCCTCTTCCCACTGACTCATTGGTTTTGGTTCCGACTACTTAGCTTATATTTTCTTCCTCAACCCTCTTCTTGTTTTTTGCCATCTTTTGATTTGTCTCTTTAGTGCTCTCTTACTCATCTGCATTTCGTTCCTTTTACTTTTGGTGTTCTTTGGTCTATGTACATCAGTTTCATCCACCTCAGCTTCCTGGAAAGTTTTGGGGTAAACTGTCAAGTGGGGGCGAAGAAAAAGTGGGTCCCAGAATGTAAAACCATCATGCATTTTCTCTTAACTTCTTTAGACGTCGCAACAGCAAAAACTGTTGAACGGAAAATAGCAGGAAGCTAGATCTTGGTCCGCAGACTGTGCTTTTTGTGAATTGGCTGTTACCCGTTGAGTAGTTTGTGAGAAATTAATGGTAAAAAATAATTGTATATTTGTACTGTTGGGCACGCAAATAAAGAAATGGAGCCCTATGATTGGTTAAGAGGCCCATTTTCCCTGTGAGCCTTCACACTCTTGTGAGATCGAGAGGCACTCACAACTCTTGCGAGCACTCAGACTGACTGGATGTTGAAACATTAGTGAGGAAATGGCAGCCATTAATGTTTACTGTGAAAAATCGGAGGTGTTGTGGAAATGAAATAAAAAAGCTTTATAAGCGGGCAGAAGAAGGGCATGCTGTCCAGCTAGTTTTAGAGAGGAGGTGAGGAGTCTAAGGCACAACTACTGTGAAGATTATAAATATATATTGTTTGTAATTAATTTTTATGATCTTGCGGGGCGCTTGCAGGATAGTGAATAGTAAAAATTAGTAGATAAGTTCAAAGTATCCTATTAGTAGGAATGGATATTGTGGTGTTTATTTGTGAGGAAAAATGTGAAAAGTAGATGGTTAATTCCCATTGTAAAAAATGAAACGATCTTGCGAGACACTCACAAGAGCTGGTTAAATATACAGGCGACAGCAAGTGTTTAGCTTCTCCCACCCTTGTGAGAGTCTTGTGAGAGTTTGTAGGAAAAGAAAGGGAAACGGAGCAATCAACATAGATAATTAAGCTGTAAAGTAGCTCTGAAAAGAGTAATGTTTGTTAACATTTTTCAACAACTATAAAATATTTTTTGTGTTTTCAAACATTTTGAATTTTGTTTGGTATTTTAAACATTTTTAAAAGGGTAGAACAAAAATGTACAACTTGAGGTGTGGAACAAACATCAACAGCATCTACTTAAAATCAAAATGGAGAAACATTTACAAAACATTAAAAAAGAAAACTACTGCCTAGGAGGGCACTTATGCTCTTGACTAGCTTTCCCTCAGCAGACCTGGACGTCTGTGAAGAAAAAATGATCTGCTTGCACAAGCAGCAAAATAGTGCTTTATTAAAAAAAAACAGAGATATTGTCTGCCTGTGCACTTAGAACCTACACAGGCACAGCATTTCCTGGATCAAATGATGTTGAAGCCCCCATAGCGTTGTCTAGCTCTGCAGCACCAGCCAGCTCTGTCTGTGCAAGTCTTTGCAGATGCACAGACCTCTTGTGTTCCCACATGCCTGTGGTACTAATGCTATATTGTTTATTTCTGCTCCCCTGGCTAAACACTTTCCTGAAAAGTTTACAGGTGAAATACTCTGCACACATCTTCTTGGCACCTGGCCTCATTTAAAAAAATGCCACACCAAGGATTCATTGGGTAGCTGAGGTGGCTGAGCCATTTCAGAAGTCCCTAGCTTTTCATCTGAAAAAAATGAAGACATTTTCCTCTTCAAAGCCAAACAGGAAAGGACAGAAAGGCCTAGTCTCACTAAAGTCCAACAGTGAAATAAACCAAAAAAGATGGAAATGAATTATTCTCAACAAAGACACCCATATGAACCAATCAGAATCATTCCTTAGGGTGAGCTTCCTCTCCTAGACCGCTTGCAAGAGTGTCTTGGGGATGTCCCATGAGACATTAAAAAATTCTTCCTTTATATCTTCTGTAGAACAACACATTTAATTTTTGTACCTTAAACAACAAGTGCATTGTTCTACTTTATTGAAAATAATAGTAAAACACAGTAAATAGCTTACTTTTAAATGTACAATCTTGTGAGTGGTTTACAAGAGCCAAAACGGAAGTACAGCACCCTCAAAGTCCACACAGGGGATTGTCCATCAGTCTCTTGTGAGATCACTTTTTCAATAAAAATTAATAACTAATCATGTTTTATTTACAACTCTATTATATATTAGAATTGAATAACAAAACAATTTACTTTTAAAAAAACTCTAGAAATTCACTTAAAAGAACCTTAGAAGTTTACTGGGAAAAAACAAAGGTTAAAGTAATGTTATAGTAATTGTGAATTTCTCAAAGGCAACATTAACTAAAAATCCACAGAAATTCAGCAGTTATAATTAGCAGCACTAACTATAAAGTGCAACTCTGCCATGCATTGCTTATGACCTCACGTATGACATCACTCATGACATGTTCTATGACGTCATTTATGACATCACTGATGAAATCTCAAATTACATCATCCTCATTCCCAGGGCACGGCAATATTTTGTAAGGGGAAGGGGAGGCAACCCCATTCTCTGGTAGATTTCACCCCGGGGATCACATTCCCAGAAGCTCTGCAAAAGTCTAAACGGAGAAGGGGACAAGCAGCCCCCCTTCCCCAGGCCAATTTCAGTCCCACTGATCTCATCCTCCGAGGCCATGCACCAATAAAGGTGGGTGCTCTATACATGTAGTTGGCAGCCACAGGGGGATCCCACTGGCCCTCGTGGTCCCAGCAGGCTCCCAAAATCCAGCTGGAGTCAGCATTGTTCCCACCAGGAGAGAGCAGATAACAATGCTGCTCTCTCTGGGCGGGAGAGTTATTTAAATATTTTTCAGCGGGTGGGACTATTTTTTAAGCTCCCATCAGCTTGGAGGGAACTTTGGGCCAGATGTAGGTACCAAGCAAATTGCGACTTGCAATTTGCGAGTCAGAGCGACTCGCAAATTGCAAGTCGCAATTTGCTATGCAGAACGGTGTCTCAGACACCGTCTGCGAGTCGCTATGGGGTCGCAAAGACCCACCTCATTAATATTAATGAGGTGGGTCGCAAATTGCGGACCCATAGCGACTATGGGCACTCACTGACATGGAGGCCTGCTGTAGTCAGCAGACCTCCATGTCCGTGACTGCTTTTAAATAAAGCAGTTTTTTTTTTTCAAGTGTAGCCCAGGCTTGGAGAAGGGGGGGTGCAGCCCTATCTTCATTTTGTGAATTTTTGGCCCCAGGGTGGTCTGCCTGGGCCTTTAGGGCCCCTTCCCCAGTTTACCAAATTTCAGTACTGGGAGTGGGCCTCCGCAGGCATCTCAAGGCACTAGGAGATGGGGCCCCAGTGGTGAGCTCCTCAGGGCCTCATTAGGCAGAGGGAGGAGGGCCACAAGTTGCCCTTCCTATTCAAAATAATGGTGGCCCTTATGGTGGGCTCCCCGGGGCCTCCCAAGGCTTGGGGAGTGAGGCAGCACAGCCCCCTCTCCATACAAAGAAATGTCGGTCCTGAGGCCCATGACGGCTCAAGGGGGGGGCTGCAGGTCTCTCCTCCCCATATAAAAAAAATCCAGCCATAGTGCTGGGCTCCACAGGGTGTATGGAGGCTCAGGGAGGGGAGCCATGCAGTCCCCCTCCCCTATATGAACTCAGCCCCATGGGTAGGCTCCCCAGGGCATAAAGTAAACACAGCCCAGCCTCTTTTTTATTCCTTTTTTGATCCCACAGGAGTCTTGTGGGGTCACAGCATTTCTTTTGCCATTTTGCCTTTCTTTTGGTCCCCCTGGGGGCCCTCTGAGTTTCCCCCGTGGGGCCAGGGGGTCAGGGTATCCGTACCCTGTCCCCATGAGTCCTTATTTTTTATAACTTCAGGAAGAGGACTTAGGGGGTTATTCTAACTTTGGAGGAGTGTTAATCCGTCCCAAAAGTGACGGTAAAGTGACGGATATACCACCAGCCGTATTACGAGTTCCATAGGATATAATGGACTCGTAATACGGCTGGTGGTAAATCTGTCACTTTTCCGTCACTTTTGGGACGGATTAACACCTCCTCCAAAGTTAGAATAACCCCCTAAGTCCCAAATACTGTAATGGCTGGCAGCAGCATTTTTCTCATCTTCCTAACAGCCATTCAGAGCATTTGCTCTTGCGGGAGTCTGACTCAGGAGCGAGATGGCACAAGGACATTAAAGCTGCCTGGGCCAGTCAGAACACGATGGTGGTCATTACAACCTCGGCGGTCTTTTTTACAAGACCGCCAAGGGACATCCGTGCGGAAGACCGCCAGTAGTGGCGGTTTGCCACTCGGCGTGTTATGACTGTTGGCTGCCCTCCATCCTTTTACGGATGGAGAGCCGCCAACAACCATACTGACGGGCGGCAGGGAAGTGGAGGTTGCTCCACCTCCACCGCCACGCCAACAGAACACCGACTAGCGAATCACGTCCTGTGATTCAGCGCAGCGGTGTTCTGTTGGCGGTGTGGTGTCGGCGGAGCTGCCCCCATGGCTCCCGTCCCCTCCCGGAGGATCGACGGAACAGGTAAGTCGATTGTCTGTTAGGGGAAGGGGGTGGGGGGGTGTTGTGTGGGTGCATGGGGGTGTGCGTCTGTGTATGTAGAGAGGGTGTGTGAGTGTGTGTATGATTGCGGGGGTGTTGCGTGTTTTGGGAATGAGTGCGTGTATGTCTGTATGTATGTCTGTATGGATGTGTGCGTGTATGTTTGTATATGGGTGTGCATGTCTGACTGAGTGTGTGGATGTAGGGATGTATGTCGGTGTGTGTGCGTGTGTGTGTGTTGGTGGTGTCTGCGTGCATGTTGTGTGTGTGTGAGTTATGTGATGTTGGGGTCGGGGTGGGGAGGGGGGTCCTGCCACCTTTGGGGGGTGGCAGGAGTGGTGGGGGGTGTAGGGGAGGGAGTTGGGGTGGGGGAGACCCCTATCAGTGCCAGGGAAGGAATTCCCTGGCACTGATAGTGCTTACCGCCATGGATTTCATGGCGGTTCCTACTGAAGGAAATCCAAGGCGGTAAGCCGGGTCAAAATACTGGCGGCGGTATAGTGACGGCCGCCGGGCTGGAGACCCAGGTCTCCAGCACGGCGGTCATCTCTGCCCTGGCGAGCGGAACGGAGAAGCAGCGGGTGACCATGGCGGTAACCGCCATGGTCATAATACAAAAAAAGACCGCCAGCCTGTTGACGGTCTTACCGCCACTTCTCCGCCTTCCGCCAGGGTCGTAATGACCCCCTATATTTTTAAGTTGACAGTCCAATGAGCGTCCCTTAGTGTCTCGCGAGCCGAGGTGCCAAAATATACATTTGTGTTTGACCCTTAATTTCTCGAAAAGTAATGAGTGGATTTACACCAAATCACAATAAGCATTTGTAATGCAATAGGTCTCACATATTTTGACCAAGTGCATTGTAATCTTTTGACAACAGCGCCCATGAACAAAAACAAAAGAAAACATGAGAAGAAACTGAGAAAAGACGACTTGGCAAAATAAAGTAAAGTTAGCTTTAAAAAATAAAACTTGCAATTTTGTGCCTGCTGGGCACATTTTTGCGAGTCACAAGCCTTCTGTTTGAGGGGCACTCGAAGGTAAAAACAAACAGAACGTCAATCACGTTTGGAACAGGGGATGAGCACTAATTAAGTTGCATCAATTAGTGCTTGATCCCTGCTCCATACAGAGAAACGGAAGTGATGCCAGCGACCCTTGACAAATTACGAGCAACAAATGGTGAGCAACAGGCGGGCTCCAAGCCCTATGCTGAACACAGCAGAGTCTTGTAAGCGAGCCGCATGCGCTTGCACATGCACTCACAGGCTCGACACTAAAAAGGATACTTAATATAGAACAGTTTCATATGGACACATTCTGATCTGTAATGCGTTGAAATAGCAGCAGTTACAAAAGCAAAACACCCCAAACAGAATTTACAACAGCATTGGCTGGAGATGGGATCTGATAAACATGAAATGTGGTTCAGAAGCATTCTGGTACTGTATCAGGATTTAAATACAAAGCCAACACTAAAGTAATTATAAAGAAAAAACAAAAACTGGCACTGAAGGAGACTAGCTTGTGTGCAGAGCAAACAGCAAAGTGAAGATGACTAGTGGTTTAAGTAGACTGACCCTCTTCCCCATGCCATATGCTGCAGTGGGCAGAAGAGAAATCTGAACAACACAATTGGTCAATTAAGAAAGGTGTCTGAAAGCCCCTATATGTAAGCATATTGTACATAACTTAGTAAAATCAAAAGGTCTTGGCTAACACTAGACCTGAAAAATAACAAGGGCAAGTCATTTCTGAGGCTGTAAGTAAAAGATTGTTGAAATGTACAGAGAGAAGAAAAACGTGAACATATTCCAGTTAGGAAGAAAGTTTGAAAAGAAAATTCCTGATTTTTTAAAGCATACTTTTTACATTTGATAGTTATGGCGCAATCAGGGTCACTGAAATTATGAGGCAGTGGAGGACTAAATTATGCAGCAGAGTTGAATAATTATTATTCCGCAAAAGTCAAATTAGGTGATAGTATTACTTTATTATTTTATCACTTTCACTTGTTAACTTTGTCTGGGCATACTTCACCTCACTAGTACCAGTTTAACACCCAAACAAATCAATCAGAAGCTAAAAGATGATCAGTCAACCATTGCAAATGACCTCCCTCCCCCAGCAGCATGTGTTGTCACATTTCAAATAACTTTTGATCAATTTGGGCACACAACAGTAACAGTAACTTTGAATTGGATCCCTGAAGTGTCAATGTAAAATTTTAAATCCCTGACTAATGCAGACTGATCTTTCAAATATTGAACTGTTCATTCAGGCATGTCTCTAAAACAGCAGTCATAAATTATTGGTAGATTTATTCCGATGAGAAGATAAAGTCAGACTTTTGTAGGTCTTACCTAATAAAATGCATATGAAGGACAGGGTATATTCAAAAGTAAAGGAGTTGATATGAAGACGTTTTTGCTGTCACAAAGCCTGTAACTTTACAAAATGCACACGCTGTCTCACTCAATATCCATAACCAAGTCTGAGAGCTGGATAAATATTTTTGGTTTATAAACCAACGTTTGTGATTCATTCAAGATGAGAGAAAGGGGTGCACCCCCTCCGACATGTGGGTGACAATGCATCACTGGCATGAGACTGTAATTGTGGTTTCAAATGATTAATCTCAAGGTGGAAACTAAATAGCAAATTGAAAGCTGCTGCTGTGAGCCAACATACCCTTTGGCAAATGTGGCAAGCGGCCGCAGGGCTCTTTAGAAGGTACATGGACGAAGGGACGCAGTTCCACTGTCACTTACAGGATTACGTGCATTCTTTTTACAGAGAATCACAAAAAGGTTCCTGTCTCATTACTGTTCATGAGGCCAGGGGCTTTCAACCTCCTGCAAATGCATCTGATTTAGTACATCGGTCTCAACACAAAATGATTCTTTGTCCATAAGCCAGTTGGTGTGCATTTAACATATACTGATTTATGAATGGGATTATATGCAGAGGAATACATTCTGACCCTGGACACTCTTATTTTAAGTTTGCAATATTGTTTTTTTTACTTGGAAAATGCCTTTTTACAAACAGCAGTGAAATAAACATTTCTCATCTGGCTGGAAGGAAATACCACACTAAAAGGGAGTGAGCTCCAAATTAAAACGAGTTAGAGCTATTAGCGTTGTAAACTCCTAACTGGACTTGTCATGCCACACAAATTACAAGAGAAAAAACACAGCGCGATCGCGCTATGTAAAATGCAGCGCGATCACACTGAAATTGAAAACAGAAAAACAGAGCGCGATTGCGCTATGTAAAACCCAGCGCGATCGCGCTGCGTGGAAAATAAAAAGATAAAGTAGTCCGGAAACCTTGCTGAACACATCGAGTCTCCTATGGTTTCAGTAGTTCACCAGTGCTGTGTAGGTGGGCTAAACACCGGAAAAGGCATGACGTATGCATGCCTTTCACAAATGAAAGCAAGCGGATTTTAAAAGGCAAGCCCACGAACCAATGAAAGTGACTGACGTGACATGGGCGTGGTTAGAAGCCCAAAGAGAGATTACAGCATGCGACAGAGCGCTTTGCGCTCACCCATAAAAAGCACAATCTGCAGACCAAGATCTAGCTTCCTGCCGAATTTGATGTAATTCGATTCAGCAGTTTTTACTATTTTCCATTTTAAACAAGTCTGTGAAAAATGCATTGGGACCCCCTTTTTTTCAGTCCCTGCTTGTTGGATCACCTCAAAACTTTCCATGTACAAACAAGTCAAAAAGTTGTGCCATTTTTTAAAGTTTTGCAGAGCTTCATGAAATGGTGCCAAGTTTTTAGCAACAGAAATGCTTCTCCTATGGAACTGCCACTTCCCTGGTGCAAAAAATATTATGTGTGCAGGGGACCACCAGCCCTCTAACAGCCCTGGTGAATTATAAATAAAATATGTGCAGGGTCCGCGCCGCCCCCGCACCCACAAACCCTGGGGACCACCACCTCCCCGGGGCTATAATTTAAAGAATGGTAGAGGGTTCATTTCAGACACACCCTGCATCCTCAGTGACCACCACCTCCCAGGACATATGCTTGTTGGAGGGGGCCTTGTGTCCCCCCTCGTGGAGCTATAGATGGCCCTGGAGACCGCCACCCTGCAGGGCTGGCTTCTGCTATGTCTTGGCATACCCACCCCGGAGCATAGCTATTAGCTTTTGCTTCTCCCACCAAGCAAAAACAAACAGTCTGGTTTCTGCAAGGGAGAGCTGTCGAACAGTATAACCTTTGTTTTTCAGTAAATATTTATATATATCTATGTAAATATTTATATCTATATTTATATATCTATAAATATATATATATATATATATATAAATATGTCTTATTAGCCATATAGGCCCTCATTCTGACCCTGGCGGTCGGCGGAGAGACGGCGGTCGGACCGCGAACAGACCGGCGGTATTAAAAATGGCATTCTGACCGCGGCGGTCCCCGCCGCGACCGACCGCCACTTCTCCACTCCGACCGCCACGGCGGTCATGACCGCGGGGCTGGAGTTTGCGCACTCCGGCCCGGCGGTCGTCCCAAGACCGCCAAGGGTATTATGACCCTGCCTACCGCCGCGGTTTCTTGCGGGCGGGAACCGCCGTGCGAACCATGGCGGTAAGCACTATCGGGGCCAGGGAATTCCTTCCCTGGCACTGATAGGGGTCTCCCCCACCCCCCACTACCCACCCGAGTCCTCCCCCCACACCCTCCACCCCCCTGCCACCCCCCAGAGGTGGTACGAACCCCCTCCCCACCCCCACCCCGACATGCACATACATGCACCCCGACATGCACACACCCCCAACATGCACATATACACACCCCCTACACACACATACACAACGGGGACACATACCCGCACACATACATGCAGACATGCGCACCTGCCGAACAGCACACATTACCCATAGACACAGCAGCACCCCCCGCCCGCATACACGCACTCACACACCCCCTCTACACACTCCCACGCACACCCCCATGCACGCCCACATCACACAACACCCCCCCACCCCCTCCCCTCACGGACGGTCAACTTACCTTGTGCGTTGGTCCTCCGGGAGGCGACGGGAGCCATGGGGAGGTGACCGCCAACAGAAGCCCGCCAACAGAAGACCGCCACACAGAGATGTGGGTCGTAATTCTGTGGGCGGTGTTCTGCTGGCGTGGCGGTGGAGGTTGACCAGTCTCCACTTTCCCGCCGACCGCCAGTGTGGCTGCTGGCGGTTTTCCGGCGGAACGCTCCCAGCGGTCAGAATGCGCACAGCGGCATACCGCCGCGGTCGGCGGTCTTCACTGCGGCGGTAACTCGGCGGTCTTGCGAAAAGACCGCCAAGGTCAGAATGAGGGCCATAATCTGTTAATTGTGATGAATCACGTTACCATCAGGTTGGGCATTCCGGGCTTATTATGCAACAGGAATGACTTGTTAGGTTTGAGTGCAACATTGACGATATCCAGACTCTATAGATATAGCCTAGAAAAAGTCCATGTTGGGGATAAACACGTGTCAGCTGAATCATCTGTATTTGTCATTGTCAGAATCAACTATAAACTGTTATTACGTTATTACTGGACTTACTGTATTGAATGTTCGACTGCATCAAGATGAAGTAAAAGCACAACTCATCATTTTATATGAATTCTGGACTTTCATTTGTTCTTTGATAAGCATACAAATACTGTTCATTGTGATTAGATTGTGACATTACAATCAACCAGCGTGTCTTCTTATAGATCACTTCAATGGCTCGAATTGACTCAAAAACCAATATGAAGAGTGCTCTGTTATCGATTCTATGATATAGGTAAGCTACTGTCACCAGTTTCGGGGTCCTGTTCAGTCACATTATGGCAACAGATGTGATGATAATGTATGAGCACTATTTTCCATCATAACTGTACTTCAAGTGGGCGAGAAGTTTGACAGTCATACTACAGTTGCCTTTTCCTTCCTTTCTGTATATAAATAAATGGAGTATGTCGACTGGCACATAAATACCAGAGATGCTCCATGATCTGTGCTCCACCCCAGCACATACATTGCTTCTCTTCTACCCAACCTACCAGGAAAGAACACAGCACTCTGGATACAGCTAATTTTCCTTTATTGTGCTAATGTGCAGAGGTTTAGACATACATCTACATTATGCTTACTTGTGTCATCTGTGTGAATACTGTGTTGAAATAGAGATCAGCATACCTGAATTGCAAAGCATTGCAAGGCTTTTATTATTGTTTGTGTTCCCTCCTGTCAATTCGGTAACATAATAAGACACAAAGATGGAATCCAGACCCGGGGACACTGGATGGCCCTATGGACATTGTTCATGGATTCCTGTAAGGGGCCGAGATAGGAAGTGGGAGAAGAGGAGGAGGCACCGACTAATTATGGGATACATTTTGACAAGCTAGCATGGTGAGAGGTCAGCTCCACAGAAGTAAATGCCCATATGCTATGTCTAGTTGAGGAAGGAAGAATAAAACTAATTAGCTTATTAAGAATGTGCATGGTTTATGTTCTGAGTGACTTGCATACTTTAGTAAAAGGTGTTGCCCAGTGATACAATATCTCCTAATCTCTGAACCTACCTCCAGGATTACTTTGTTTTATTAATTTGTTTGGTAATGGGAGTCCTGTGTGCCATCAGGAATGGTCATTCAAGATAGAACATAAACACTACCTACCAAAATTTCACCTAACTCCCTTTCCACCATTCCCATCATTTCAGTAGGATTGGGTACTTTCCCTGCTGTCACATTACTGTATTTGCCCAATGTGACAAAGTGGAATATTTCTTCCTAAACGTGTAGCATCACAGCAGAGCATGTAAACTTCAAATACTGATTCCTTCCAAAGGGCTATCACAAATATCCACTAGGTAAAACGATGAAGGGTTACTTCGCAATAAATGAGAAATAAAGCATATCAATTAACAAATTGCCACCATGGCAGCATTTTATAGTTAAATATATTCAATTCATATTCTCCACATGACTACATTAGTATGTTACTTTGGAAACCATCCATCTTACCTAAAAAGATTTCTTCTCCCTGGAAAACCTTCATTGCTAATGTAATATCTGGAAGAGGACAAATAGGTAAGGGTTATAATGGTTATTTTACATAAACAAAGCTTTGTTGGAGACACCAAGGTAAGGGTCTCATCACTTCAACAGTGCTGGTCCTTTATGAAAACACAACCACGAGGTATTGTCATAAAATGTACCCCGTGGACAAAATAATTTACCACTTACAATACCACACAATAAAATACACAACAACTGTCACTAGTAATAGTCTCCCTCTATACAAAATATATTACCTACCACAGAACAGTTAGGTAAAAGAGTTGAATATAAATACTATTGAAGCACACTTGACCCTTCGTATGCAGTATAGTTAGTCATGGTTGCCTTTGACTAGAACAACTGAAATATGCCAATCACCCATCTTGCATGTTAGTAACTGTAATTCCAACAGCAATTTAAACTGTGATTAGGGTGACCACCACATTACAGGTCATTGAGGACACTGTTTCCAATCCTGAACTCCAAAGTAATGACTTAGTGCATACTGGGTGTTGTAGTCTTGCTTTGCTTCCTTTGAACTAATTTGATTAAAAGAGTTGGAACCAGTGATCTGGATGTGAAATGCCAGGACCGGTCACACTGGGGAATTTTCACAATCAGTACATTTAGAAGTACTACAATGGTAGTACTCTTAAGCTACAGAAATACTATTAACAAATCTATCGACAAATACCTCCCCTTCTCCTACATTTCCTATGTGATGATCTTTGCCCCTATGCATACATGGGGATGTGTTGTAGTAGTGTTGGACCTGGCCCTCTCTGCAGGATCAACCCCAAACATTTTGACTTTTACCCTCCACCTTTCGCTGACTTCGGTTTTTTTTGGCTTCAGAACTCTGTGCACTTTACCAGTGCTGCAGTGCTTTTGCTCTCTCTCTAAACCATGGTTACATTGGCTTGAACCCAATTGGAATACTTAGTTTACTTGTAAGTCCATTGTATGGTGATATACCATATATCCAGGGCCAAAAGATTCAGGCCCATATTTATACTTTTTGACGCGAACCAGCGCCGGCGCTGGTTTGTGTCAAAACATTTACCGCCGGCTAATGCCCTTTCTGTGCACCAGGTGGGCGCCTTATTTAAGGATTGACGTTAGCCGGTGCTGCGGTCTGTTCAGAGTAAAAAAAAATAGTCAAACCAGGCAGCGCCGGTGTAGGGAAAATGGGAGTGGTGCGCCAATAAATGGTGCAAGTCAGGCTTGAGTCAAAAATCATGGCTCAAACCGGACTTATGCCATTTTTTGCCATTTTTTGAAGCACAACGCAGGAGTATAAATAAGGCGCACAGGCCTTAAAGTCATTTTTTGGATGGGAACGCCTACCTTGCATGTCATTAACGCAAGGAGGTTTCCCGCATCCAGAAAATGACACACACGGAGGGATTTTGACGTTCGCGGGGTCGGGCGTCATAGTATAAATATGAGGCAAGGTTTGCGCTGAATGTGCATCAAAATATTTGACACACATTCGGTGCAAACAGAGTATAAATATGCCCCTCAATGCTACTAGTGGGCCTATAGCACTTATTTTGTCACCGACTTAAGTAGCACTTTAAAATACTTCCCAGACCTGCCACTGCAGCCTAAAAGTAGTTTTAATTTGTCCTGCCCTCTTGCCAAGCCTTAAACGTCCCTTTTATTACATATGTCACACCTAGGGTATGCTCAAAGTAGCCAACAGGTAAGGGTACTGTTTAATTAAACAATTGGACTACTAAGTGTTACATGTCCTAGTAGTGAAAAACACCTACATTCATTTTTCACTACTGTGAAGCCTACCTTTCTCATCAGGTAGTGTTGGGGATTCCTTATTATATTTACCAAGCTGTAATTCTCAATTGTGAGCAAGTAGTTATGTCAAATTCTGTGTCTATGAAATTTTAATGATAAACTATTTTTAGTGGTAAAGTTCGATTTTTCAGTACAATTTTGGAATGACACTTTTAGAAAATTGTCATTTTCCTGCCCTTAGGCCTTTGTGCCGTAGCCTTGACTGGGTCACATGACTGGATGTAACTGATACTAGGGCCTCATTTAGATCTTGGCGGAGGGGAATACTCCATCACAAATGTGATGCTTATGCTGTCTGCTGTTTTATGATCCCATTGTCTCCTATGGAGATCAGGATATGGCAGACGGGATATCAGTCACAATTGTGACGGAGTATTCCCTTTGCCGAGATCTAAATCAGGCCTTTAGTCTTTGTGAATTCCTCCTAGACAGTCACACAATAGAGAGATTAGATGTGCCTGAATGGGTCATCTGCTGGCAGGATGGTGAGTGGAGCTGAGCACAGCACAGACCCACTTGCAACTGAATAGCCTCAGCTCTACCTTCACACAATGGGCCAGAGAACCCCACATTGTTACTGCGGCCAGCTTGGAGGTAGAGCAGGGGAGGCAGGGAATTCCATGCACTTCAAAGCCATTGTCTAGAAGCCTCTAACACCTTCCAGAACCAGGGCACCAGGGTATGGAAGGGGGACCTCAGAGACTAACTTTTCTGTACCCTCATGAAATGCAGATACTTTTCAAGAAAGAAGGACTGCTGTGCTGCTGAAAGGACTGTCACTATGATGGACAGCTGTTCTACAGGACAGCTGACCTGCTGGATTGGTCCCCTGTTTGTGCTGCTACTCTGCTACCTTCTGCTGGGGACAAGGGCTGGATCTTCAACTGTTACAGGATCTCCAGAGGGACTCACAAGGTCTGATTTGCTTACCTTCTGTTCAGAGCCACAGGGATAGAAAATGCTTTCTCCATCTTGAACTACACCTGATCCTTCAAGTGGTTCCCTTTCAAAGCTGGACTCTTGGATATGGTGCTAAAGGTGCCCAGATAATCAAAATCTAAAAGTGGGTTGTTCTTCTCTGCAGCAGTAAATCTGTTTCAACAGTCCTTCACTGAAGGGGTATCCAACCTCAGGAGACAGTCTTCGGCTACAGTCCTCTGTCTCGTCCCACTGGAGATTTTCATCTTCCTTTTCAGAGCCTAAGGGCCTGATTACGATCTTGGTGGACTGGGTTACTCTGTCACAAACGTGTGTGACGGCGTATTCTGTTTGTGTGCTGCATAGATAATTTACACATTGCTTGTAAGTTAAGCTTGACTGCCTTTAGTGCAAAGCTACCTATAGTTAAGCACAGGTTAATTTAATTACCTTTTGTTGTTCCCCCTGCACAGGATTGTGGTTGTTGCACGACCAGGTTTCACACCCCAGTGAAACAACAACACAATTTCTAACAATTAGTACATTTGGATTGGAACCTGTCTAAGTGGCTAGCAAGTGGAGAATATTTTCTAATAAATTAGACGCTTTAGGGAGTGTTATGGAGGGGGTTAGTCAGGGGTAAGGAGAAGTTTAGAGAGGGATGTGTAAAACAAACACCCACCAAAAAAAAAAAGTGAGTCCATTACTATTCACAGGCTACATTTCTAAAGTTACTATAGCACAAAAGGACCCAGAGCAGTTTTAAAATGCACTCTTGCCAAGCCTTGGAGTAAGATCAGTACCATACATGGCCATAATTCACAGACATACATATTGAATTTAATATGTTATATTAAATGTAAAATTATGTTTAATGAATACAATGAATATATATTTTACTTTAAATATAATTGATTAAAACATTTATGAATTGCTGTGAATTAAACAAATCATGTAAAAATTAGTAAATCACAATTAAATATAAAGATCCTAGTATTTTAAATAATAATATATTTACATTAAATTACTATATTGTTTTTAATTATTTATTAAACATCTATTTGATGAGTTAATGTGCTATTGGTTGATTTTAGTTCTCGGCTAATAATTATTTTAAGTTAATTTGTATTTTAATTTTACTTTAAAACAAGTCTAATATTTTTTTATAATTATTTAAACTTTCTTGTTTTTCCCTATACTCTACCACAGGAAGATCTCCACCCCAGTGACTTAGACCTCCACCTACATGTACAACATTTCTAGTAATAACTTTACACTCTTGAATCCTGTTCTAGCAAGCACCACACCAAAGCCCAGATTTATCAAGGGCGTATGTTGCCCTTGAGTCATGCAAGGTGACGGAAAACCTTAAATCAGATTTACTAATCCAGGCAGAGCCACCTTGCATGGCTCTGCCTGGCTTAGTAAATCTGGAGTAAAGTGAGATAGAGCAAGTCATTGCCTTGAGTTCCTCTGTACTGGAATGGTGTTCCATAGGTAGAGCATGCATGTTCCCGTGCATCCAGCCATGGTTTTTGCTGCATTCCCATGTGTACTAAGACCAGAAAACTCAGAAATGTGTAAAAATGGTATGCATTAGCAGGTGAAGTGTAACTAGGAGAAATTATTTATTTATCCTTGTTATTTCATCTTTTTATATGTGCTACATTATGAAGCACACATAGAAAAAGGAAAATGTCTTTGAGGATTGTTTTTGTGTGGAAAGGTGTCCCTTGCTGCACAAAAACAAGCCTGCCTTTTACACAGGCACCTTTGCACCATGGTGCAAGGGTGCCAGCATTAGCACCACAAGTACAGTAACAGAGAGCGAGCAGGAATGCATCACATCTTAATAGATATGGTGCTTTCTTGTTCTCCCCATTTGATGTTGCGCAGCACAGCAAGTTGTCTTGCTGTGTTGCATTGCACTAAATATTGATAAATCTGGACCCAAAAAAGTATAAAGATACTACTAGATGCAGTGATAAGTTAACTTGTGAGTACATCTACACATGCACATTTACCTTTGTGAATATGTCCCAATGTCTGTAATGACCTAGGGGGAGGTGATCATCATATCTGTGAATGGGACAGTAGGTCTTAAGTAGTAATTGTAGATACTTAGCAAACTTGCTTATAATCATGTTCGATAGACCACGAAAGCAAAAGTAAATTGTTCCTGAAATAGTATGAATTCTTGCCTGATTAGAATAAGGTAATATGTTTGTTGCAACATATAATAATGGGCATATGAGAACTGCATGTTTGGCTGTTTCATGATCCTGTTTAGAGAAAGGTCAGGTATTTTCACCAGTACCCAGATTGAACTGCAATTTTGGCAGGTTAAGGAGCCTAAATCTTAGAAACTCATGTTTAACCTTTGTTGTAAACATGATGTAGTTGGAAGCTAGATACTAATGATGTACTAACCAAACGATTTCTTAGAAAGTGGCCCTCATTTTCTTATTGAAGGCACCCTTGAAATGTGATTCATTCAACCCAGTTTGTTCTATCTGGCAATCCATGACTTGTTTTTAACAACTCCAAAAAAGGGGGAGACCTCTTTTTCTCAAGCAGAATTTGTAATCTTACTCATCATTGACTGAACTTGTAGTAGTAGTATATGTTTACCTCGGGAACTAGTCCATAAAACATGCTATACACCAAAAATAAGTTAGGCCCTGATTTATACTTTTTGGTGTAAAACTGCACCAACTCAGTTTTGCACCAAAACATTTAGCACCAGCTTGCACCATTTCTGTGCACCAGCCGAGCACCATATTTATGGAATGGTGCAAGCCGGTGCAACGGGTAGGCTAGCGGCAAAAGAAAGGACTTTAGTTGGGTTGGCCTGGCAGTATGGAAGAAGGGGTTTTTGCACCAAAAAATGACGTTAGCAGGTTAGAATAAAACAAATGACTCTAACCTGCCTAAAGTCATTTATTGATGCAAAACCATCCATACCACATGACTCCAGTCTTTGAAATGACAGGAGTCATGCCCACCACCCCAATGGCCAGCACAAGGGACCAGGGTCCCCTGGGCATGGCCAATGCACCCAGTGCCATGTAGGGGGGCCATTTCCCTTTAAAAAATAAAATAAAATACCTACCTGTACTCCCCCATCCTCTGCTGTCCCTCTGGTGTGGGTGGGGGTGTCCCTGGGGCCTGGGGAGGGCACCTATGGGCTTATTGCATGGTCCTCCACCATGGAAATAGGCCCACAGGTCCTCTAATTCCTGCCCTGACCCAGGCATTAAAAAATGGGGCAAAGCAAGCTTTGCCCCAGTTTTTGACCCCTCCTCCCACCCGTGCACCATTTTTGCACGGGAGTACAAATATGACGTTAAGGCCACAGAGTTACTTTTTGCACGGGAACGCCTACCTTGCATCTCATTAAGGCAAGATAGGTTTCCACTTCCAAAAAATGACTTTAACTCCATAAATTTGGCACTAGATGGGTCTAGCACCAAAGTTTAAATATGGAGTTCGTTTTCCACCGAATTAGAGTAAAAAAAATGACGCTAATTCAGTGCAGAGTGTAAATATGCCCCTTAATTACATACAACTGCTGTTGATACATAAAATAGTTCCTAGAAATGCAGTGATAAAAATACTTTCAACAGACAATGAATATGAAACAAATGTAAAAGTATTTTGGCCTAACACCTAGAATTACATTCTGTGTATTACATAGACCAAATATTCCATAAAAGCTATAAGTAGGATAAGGTGCACACTAAGTTCATTTTACGTAAATCCTTATTGTTTTGTGCCATACCGACATGGAAATATTTAAAGCAGCGGGCAAAAAGAACATACCACAGCAACACGTATTGCATTTTGACGCTGCACTAGATTTACGAGATTTTGTCAATCTGAGGCAGTGCCATCACCCATGGCGCAATGAGGAGAAATGCTTTAATTTCTCTTTGTTTTTTGCTCTTTGTATGTGTGCTGACTATCAGTGCTGTGAGCTGATGAAATGTGATAGCGTTGGGGTGTAAATACGTATATGGAATTGCAAGTGGGGGACTCATCAAAGCCAAGGTCATTGATTGAAAAGGCATGTATATATAATACATAGATAGACAATGCTGATGCTTTCCTTGAAAGGCACCATGCTACATAAGGGAAAATGGCTTCATTGCAACACTCTGTTCCCAAGATAGTCACAACTGTACACTTTCTTCTGACCTGCGCAATGCACACTGTCTGTAAAGCCTTCACTCCTTCTACTCTGCCAAATTAATGTGGTAGCACCCGGCATTCATCCATAGTTCCCTTTTTAAGAAGCACCATACTGGCAACTGTTGCTTCAAGCAGCACAATTTCCTTGGGAAAAGTACTGTCTCCCTGGAGTGACTGCTTTTTCTAAAAATAAATGTCATCCTGTTTACCAAGATTGCTTAGAGTCCCAGTCTCATTGGAGTAGAAGAGCTTCCTTTTCTGTCTTTAAGATCCACTCATGCAAGTTGAGCAGCACAAGGCACTTTACAAAAATTCAATAAATATATAAAACACCCCTTCCCAATGTACAACATGTCTAGCGACCTGCATGCCCACAGAGAGCGACAAGCAGAGGGTAAGGACTGAATGACAAAATACAGAATTGCACTGGCTGCCAAAATGTGCACAGAAATAGCATCCGCCAATCCCCTACTAGGCCAGGTCCACACATGGGTCTGAAAGAAAAATGAACATGGAGTATTATATATTTGAGTGGGTTAATGGTATACAGAACGCTGCAGTAGATGCCAGACTGGGGCCAGCACTCGTTTTGTTGATTTTTGGTTGCACTGGACTGGGACAGAGTCACAAGTTCTGGCCAACTACACTGAAGCCTGGGCCAGCTACCTGGTAAACAAAAGTACCTTCAATCCTGGTTTGGGGAGTGTTTGGGTGGATCTGCGTTGAAGATGTATCGCGCAGCAGAGGCGATGTGTCGGTTCTGAGATGTGGCAAGGCTGTGGTGTGAGGTCCTGCTGCATTGATGTAGAAGATCCAGTCAACGGGGATAGCGATGTGAAGCCTGGTGTCTGAGATGCGACGCGCAGTCGAGGTGCTCCGGGGAGCTTCATCATCGAGGCTGTTGTCAAAAATAAATGCAACGGCCCATGCCAGGGAAACATAGGGCAGTGGTGGTTCTGAAGGTGATGCAGGTTGCAGCTGTGATGCACGTCTTTGCAATGGATCCAGTGCATGTAGAGCTAAACAGCAGAAGAAATGCATTGGTTCTGATGGATTCATGGGCTGGCAGAGCACCTCAGGCCCACTTTCACTTGGCATGGCAGACTCTCAGATGTCAGAGGCCAACTGCAGATGAAAGGTTGTTGGCAGTTTAATATGACCCTGAGACTTCAGATCAAGAGGTCAGCCAGCTAGCCCTTGGAGCCACTTTGGGTGCTTGGTTCATGAGACACAGGCCCAGACTTCCTTACCCAGGCAAGAGGGCAGCAGGCAAGCACAGAAAAGAAGGAGTCCGGACGAGGTCAGTGCAGCAGAGCGGCAGGTCTTCAGCAACACAGTAGTCCTTCTTCATGGCAGAGTATCCACAGATCCAGAAGTGTAATGAAGTAGTGTTGTCTGAGCTCCAGTATTTCACCCTGGTATCGTGGTTCTGGAACGTGGAGAAACTTCTAGAAAGTGGCTTTGAAGTGCAAGAAATGTCCTGCCTGCCTCCCTCCCTCGCTTTGGCTCTAAGTTGGCTGGAGTGACACTGCAGGCCCATTATACCCTTTGTGTGGAGACACGACACAGCCTATTCAGGTGTGAGTGAGGTTGTGTCCAGCTCTTCCCTCCTATCCTTCCAGTGATGGTCCATCTAATCAACCTAATCTTCCATTGTGTGTGGCTGTGTAGGAGGAATACACAGAGCCCACCTACTAAATACACCTAGTCATGTGACCAGAGACAGGCACCAAATGGCTAAGGTAAGAAAATGCCATCTTTCCAAAAGTGACATTTTCAGAACTGCAATTTAAAATCCGACTCCACCACAAGATAGGATTTTAACTTGTGATTCCAGAGACATCGTGCTTAAAGGAATTATCTCTTCCCCTGAGGAAAATGTAATAAGGCAACTCCAATGTTATGCTATGGGAGAGAGAGGCCTCAGAGACTGGCCTGCAGTAGTGAAAAATAAACTTGAGAGTCTTTCACTACCAGGACATGTAAATTTAAATGTACGTGTCCTACTTTTTAAATATATCACACCCTGCCCTCTGGGCTGTCCGGGACCTTTCCAAGGGTGACATATTGATTAAGATGGAAGGCTTGGGCTTGGCAAAAGGTTTATTTTGTGAGACTGAAATAGTAGTTTAAACTGCACACACAGGATCTGCCATGGCAGGCCTGATACATGTTTAAACTGGTTACTTAAGTGGGTGACACAGCCAAGGCTACAGGCCCTCTAGTAACCTTTAATTTAGAGCCCATTGGCACATGTAGTGTCACTATACTACCGACTTATAAGTAAATTAAGTATTTCATTTGGGGATCAGCCAAAATGATCATGTTTAGACGAGAGAGCAGTAGTACTTTAGCACTGGTTAGCAGTGGTAAAGTGTCCAGTGCCTAACATCAGCAAAAATAAGGTCAGAAAAAATGGAGGAGGAAGGCGAAAAGCTGGGCAGAACCACCCCAGACATACCGAGTGTGGACGGGTCTAACACGCAGTATGTCTTACATTTCTTCTGAATCACACACCTTTACATTCTTGTTGCAGGGTGGTATTTGTCAGGCTTGCTCTTCACAGCCTGATATAAGATGGGAAAGGGTGGTGTGCAGCCTCACTGATTGACATACAGCCTCAGGAAGCACAAGGTTGAATGCTAATGTGCTGCCCAGTGTTTAATTAAGAAGGTGTGCTGTGCAGTCAGAACGGTGACCAAATGCAAGGGCTGACAGAAGGTGAGCACAGCAAAACTATGATGGCAGGGGCATGCACACTCATGCTTGTACCGTTGAGAAGTGCCTGACTTCCTCGATCAGTAAAGACCACTGTCAGTAGTGTTGGGGGAACATTACACATAAAAACAGAGGCAACAGAAAATGAGAGAGAGGGATGGAGCCTCAATCGTCAGGATAATGAACTACCTGCATATTATTTTCAAAAGAGTGACTGAAATGCTTTCTTTTTGTTTAGTCTACCTGGATCTCTCCATCGTCAGAATTGTTTGCATATGGAGATGAATAGCCAGAGGAGAGTGCAGTTTGTTTGACTCGGTATTATCTGAATATAAGCTTCTTCTATCGCTTTACCATCTGTTGTTCTCAAAGACCCGCACAACACTAGTGCACTAAATACTAGTTATTAGTTACATTATACATCTATTTCACCAAGAATCAATTCCCACTGTCCATAAAAACACCATAACACTATAATACTCCCTGTTAAAAAGCCATCAGATTGCCCAAATGAGGAATAAAATGACCAGTCCATTTCCCATTTACCAGTGATGTTCTACAGGGACACAAACCACCTAGAAAGCCTTTCCAAGCAAATTTAAAACCCACAAGATAACGCCTGTCCTTACATTGTGGGGGCAGGTGAACTCCCTTTGATGAATATTAGGAAAACTGCTGGCTTCACTCAGTGAAGAGTATAATCCTGGTGCTCCTTCACCTCTCTATTGCCTTCCCTAATATCTCCCCTCAATTGGCCCCAGAAGAAAGGGTGGGACAGACATGTTCTAAAATGTATCTTCTAGTTGCTAGAAGGTTACAGTCAACATCTAAGAATCCAACCTTGACTCCATATCAAAGGGGGGGGGGGGTGCTTGGACAGGGGTCTACAATACCTTGGAAATATTTCACATTTACATGAGATCCCTGACCTTGGCATATTGGTTCAAATTTGAAAAGTATGACATTTGTACCCAAATTTATCAGAGACTGAAAAACATCCCAAAACCTATAATTGCCTAAACTCACTTATAGAACTGTGATTCAATGGCATCTGACAAGAGCCTATATCTAATGATACCTATTAGATGTTCCCTTTTTTGCAATTGAGCTCACAGCTGGAGCTCATACAATCTGTGGCACTGTCACATCTAGGCAATTGCAACCTCGCACATATTGGTGCTACAAAAACGGACTCAAGTTGCATGATATTGTCATGACCAAAAGATAGAGTAAGACTCTCTCTGAAATACCTACATGTGCTCCAAATGGAGAATACCATTAAGTGCCTGCTTCCCTGCAACATTTGCAAAGATAACTGGGGCAATAGGTTTTGATGCCTGCAGAAACTAGCCACTCATTACACATCCTGAAACACGAGTTCCCACAATTTTCACCTAAAAAGTAAAGGTAATACCATCCTGGTGTTAGGCATCCAGCTCTGGAATAATTTTAAGCCTGCACACCAAGCAGCTCTCTCAACATGAGAGAAACCCCCACCTTAAAAGGAACAGGCTTTTTCATTCTAACCACCGCACATATATCTTGTAGCCATCTGGCAATCAGAAGGCCAATCTCCAGGCAGAAGATACAATAACAGAGACTTATTTAACACATACACAAACATCTCAGATATATTCACTACAAAAACAAAAGTTAGAGGGACATTAGAGTTAGGTTCAGATTTTACACGCACAACCCCTTAGAAATTCAGTGGTTATAGTTATACTTATCTCAAGAAACTATAACTCGTGCCCAGCTGGTGAGAGCATTTTTAAAGCCAGCTAGGAGTAGATTTCATGTTTGCTCTTTCTTGGCGGGAGATTTGAAATTGCTTCGCCAAATGAGAGCAAACACAAGTTTTCCTGCAAGAGCAAACACAGGTTTACCTGACCATGCCTGTGTGGGCAAGGGAATCGCTATGTCCTGGTGGTGGGCACCCTGGGACATAGCCGTAGCCAGCCCTAGGGGATGGGGTCCCTAGGGCCTTTTTCATTGAAGCTGGGCTCCAGAGGGTGGGGTTCCTTGGGCCAAAATTGGCCCAGAGAGGGGCCTATTTTCACCCACACTTGACCCTGGTGTATGGGGTCCCCACTGTTAAAATCAGCGTGAGAAAGGGGAGCCGCATGCCCCTCTCCCACCTTATTTATAAGGCCAGGCCATGGGAGATGGGGTCCCTAGGGCCGAAATAAGTCTAGGAATGGGGCCATATGGGCTCCCTCGCCCTTTTTAATATCCTCCAGGCCCCGGGGGATGTCCACACATGCCCCCTCCCCCCAAATCTATGTATTTTCACCTGGGACCTGGCCCAAAACGGGGGCATAAAAAAACAAGTGTAGGAAACCATGCTTTTTTATTTAAAATTATTTTGCAGAGAATCCACAGCTAAAAAAAACAAAAACATTTTTGGCCCTAGGTGGGGTCCCTGTGGAAGCCCATCACCAGGCCTTGGGGGGGTCAGGGAATTCCCACCCTGAACTCTTATGCGCTTTTTTCCTTTTTTTTTTGGGACTCGCCCGAGTCACAGGATGGCTGCTACCACTTCCTGGTTGAAGGGGTGGCAGCCAATCAGAGATTGCATGGGGAAAATGTTTTTGGGAACAACTGCTTTTTCTGGGCCCCTGCTTAATAATCAACCCTAAACTTTCCAAACAGGTGCTGAAATGAGTGGCAAAATAGTTTTGAAAATGTCATCAAGATTTGTCAATCAAACAGCATAAAAGTTATTATCAAAACAAAAAAACACTTTTCCTATGGAAAATAGGTCCTATCTACTGGCATATATGTATCTAAATCTCTCTCTCTCTCTCTCTCTCTCTCTCTATATATATATATATATATTAACATGTGAACAGGAGGGACTAGACAATTATTGAGATCAAAAGAAAGAACAAAACGTCCTTTTCTCCTCTCCAAGAGATTGACCGAGTGAGAAAATTTGCATGAAGCAAAGATGTGAATATGTGTTGTTATATGTTCTGTATGTGTGCACTGTTACTTAATGGTGTGGATATACTAGAAAAGTAAAAAAAAAAAGTAAAAAAAATGTAGTATGTTCCTTTCAATTGCTGTTTTGCACTGCACCATGGGATGGCCCAGTCTAAGGCTTTTGCCGAAATGCGTAGGCCAGGTCTCTTTATGTGGCACCTCGCACTTTGCACTTTATAATTATGGAATAAAGAAAACCCTTTTAACAGCAAGTTTGTGTACCAGATTGTGCTGTTTTTTGGATTCGCCCAGAGGTGAAGGTTGTGTACTGGGGCAGGAGTCCTTGGAGATTCATAACATATAAATATATATTTGTATATATGTGTATATATATTTATATATATGTGTGTATATATATATATCTATATGTATATATATATATATATATATAAAAAAATATATATATATATATGTTATGAATCTCCAAGGACTCCTGCCCCAGTATATGTGTGTGTGTGTGTACATAGTTATAGTTAGGAACATGTTTCCATAGAAAAGGTATTGTTTTCTTGCCTATATCTTTGGCGCCGCTTGACGAATCTTCACAAACCTTTCCCAAAAAAGTGTACTGGTGATTCTTGTTGCATACTGAAAGTTTCAGGGTGATCCGCCAAGCAGGGACAGAGAAAAAGATGGGGTCAGAAAAGTTACATTTCCCATGTTAATTCCCATAGGACCTTTGAACACGACTACAGCCCAAACCACTGGATGGAATTACACAAAATTTGGCAGAAAGCTAGCTGTTGATACACAGATTGTGCTTTGGGCTGTTTGGTGAAATCTGAAATTGAAGGAAATCTAAATTTGAATATCTGAGCTTGCGAAGACTTCACAAATTATAACAAGCTTGTGCAAAGAAATGCAGAGATCTGATTGGCTGGCAACACTTCAAACCAGGAAGTGTTGACAGCCATGAGTCCTACAAAAAAAGTTTAAAAAAAGACAAGGAGCTAGGTTAGAGTCACCCTGACCTCTCAACTCGCACCCTCCTGCCGCCCCAGGGACCGGGTTTAAAGTGGGAGGGGCACGGCCTCCCACAGCCCTGGAGACCGCCACTTCCCTAGGGCATTTTCAATGTTCAATGAGGGGGACCACACACCCCCATAGCCCCAGGGAATCCCACCTCTTTGGGGCATCACTAAATGAGAATGCAAGGGCTCCCTCCCTGCAGCCCTGGGGATTGCAACTTTCCTGGGGCATTAATAAAAGAATGAAGGGGGTTCATTTCTGACCCCCAGGGACCACCATCTCCTGAGTCTATTTGCATGTTGGAGGGGGGCCACGTGCCACCCCTCGCAGAGCCAACCATGGCCCTGGGGACCACCACCCCCCCCCCAGGGCCGGCTCCAGCTCTGTCTTTGGTTGCCCACCTTCAGGACATAGCTATTTGCTGTGACTTCTCCCAGCAAGTTAGAGCAATCACTCCGCTCAGATGAAGTGAGAGCTGTCAAACACCTCTCACTTCATGTGTGTTTAAGTTTTCTCTGTTTCCCTGCCTTCAGAAATGCAGGCAGGGAAACAGAGGAAACTGTTCTCAAAGAGAGGAAGGCTCCCCCTGCGGACTCCAACATTGTCACATGGCTGGGACACAGGGGATGTGGTCCCCAGGGTTGAGGTTGGCCCGGAAGGAGGGCTACGTTGCCCCCTTCCCAATTTTTTAAAAAAATATTTAGACCTGGCCTTGGGGAATGGGGTCCCTGGGGCCGAGATGGGCCTGGGAAGGGGGGCTGTGTGTCACCCTCAAAAAAATATTCAGGCAGGGCCCTGCTGGATGTGGTCCCTGGAGCCAAATGCCCCCACCAAAAAGTAAATAAATATATAGGCCGGGCCCTTGGGTATGTGGTCCGAAATCAGCCTGTGGAGGAGCATGCGGACCTGCGGCCAACTACTGCTGTGCATGGCCAAAGGCTGTGTGCAGGGTGGGGTTGAGTGGTTAGGGAAGTGTTGGGCGCAGGCCAAGCTTTGCGACCAATCCCTGCTGCGCACATATGGGGGGGTGGGTGGTTATGGGGGTTGGCTGCAGGGCATAGCCACAGGCAAGGCCTTGCAGCCAACCCCACTGTGCATGGCCTAAGGCCAACCCCTGCTCTGCACTTCTGAATGCAGCACGGGTTTGGGTGGTTATGAGTTAGTACTGTATGGATGAGTGAGTGGTTGTGTCAGTTGTGTGAGTGAATGGGTGAGTGTTAGTAGTTTTATTGGTCTGTGAATGAGTATGTTAGTAGCTGTGTATGTTTGGATGTACAAGAGTTTGTATGGGGGTATGAGTGGGTGTCTGAGTGGTTCTGTGGATGATGTCATCAGTGATATAATCAGTGATGTCATTTGAGATGTCATCAGTAATGTCATCAGTGATGTCACTGACCATATCATGAGTGACGTAATATGAGAGGTCATAAGCAGTGCATTCTGGAGGCGCAAGTTATAGTTAGCTGAGGTAACTATAACTGCTCAATTTCTATGATTTTTGTCCTATGAAATGTGAGCCTAACTGGAAGGTCCCTGTAACCTTCATTTTTTCCAGTGAATTTCTATGGTTTTAAAAAATATATATATGTTCACTGAAAAAAACAGTCAGGTATGGCAATATCTTACTTTCCATTAATAAAAACTTACTGAAAAAAACTAAGGTTAAAGGGACATTATAGTTTTGTGAAATGTCAGTTAAAACCATTTTAAATTAACAAATCCACTGAAATTCACCGTTATAGTTTCTCAAGGAACTGTAACTCATGCCCTATAGTAACTATAACTCACACCCACACCATGCAGTGTTGTCACAAATTATGTAGTTTCAGACGTTGATGTGATGTTGTCAGTGATGTCATAGAACATGTCATGAGTGAAGAAATATGAAACATAGTTAGATGTTCATGGTTAGGGTCAGAATTATAGTTAGCTTTGCCCATGTGTGACGTGGAGAGGGGCATAGGGAGTAGCACTCAAACTCCCGTGCACGCACATGTTGGAATATACGGAGTGTCATTTTAAGTAAGGCAGAGCTACTGACTTTGTCTAAAGGTCAGAGCACCAAAATAAGAAAGTGGGCCTACTGGTGTTTTGAAGTGGTCACAAAATCAACATATATTACGTACATATATTGTCTTTGTTAATGAATAACCAGTAGTTATAATGAAATATTTATATATAATTAATTCACACAGTTAAATATTTAATAAAATTGACTGTTTTTTAAAACATTAAATAAAATTGTACTCAATCCTAGCCACAAACATGTCTTATTTTAAAATTGTTATGCTACAAAGTGCAGCCTTAGAAACGACCATAAGGGGGCTTTGCACTCCACATAAACAGCATAGACCTCCAGCCAGGAATGCTTTAAAATATATGTTAAGCTGTTCTGGGGTCACAGATTTAGCAACCCAGGAGACTTAGTCCCTCATTACAACCCTGGCGGTCGGTGCAGAAGTGGCGGTAATACTGCAAACATGCCAGGAGTAAAAAAAAATGAAATTACAAGCATGGCGGTTACCGCCATGCCAACCGCCACTTCTCCACTCCGACCACCAGGGTGGTAACGACCGCTGGGCTGGAGACTTAAGTCTCCAGCCCGACGGCCGTCACTAGACCGCTGGCGGTATCAGGACCCCGCATACCACCATGGATTTTGTGGGGTTCTGTACTGCCACGAAATTCATGGCGGTAGGCACTATCAGTGCCAGGGAATTAGTTCCCTGGCACTAATAGGGGTCTCCCCCTCCCCTGAGTCCTCCCCAGAGTCCTCCCTCCAAACCCACAACCCCCCTACCACCCCCCAATGGTGGAAGGACCCCCCTCCCGAAACCCCCCAAAACATTTACACACACACACCCCACCCCCCTACACGCACACTCACACAACTACTACACATACACGCACACATACACACACACATGCACACAGACATAAATGCACACATTTCCCATACACACAACACACACCCCATATGCATGCACGCACTCACGCATCCCCTCTACACACTCACACACGCACCCCCATCCACTTACACAACACACCCCTCCCCTAACGGACGATCACCTTACCTGGTCCGGTGATCCTCCGGGAGGGAACGGGATCCATGGGGGCTGCTCCACCGCCAGCTCCCAGTCACCAGGACACCGCCACACCGAATCCTGACGTGATTAGGTGGGCGGAGTTCTGATGACGTGGCGGTGGAGGTGGAGCAGCCTCCACTTCACTGCTGACTGCCAGTATGGCTGCTGGCGGCTCTCCGTCCGGAAAAGGGCGGAGGGTTGCCAGCAGTCATGATATGCTGTGCGGAAAACCGCCTGCACTGGCGGTCTTCAGCACGGCGGCGCCGAGGTCCAAATGAGGGCCTTAGTGTTATATTTTAATGTTGCTGAGAAGGCGACTTTACCCACTGAGTCCCCCACAACATTACAAAAAATGGTGGTGCCCTAATCCCTTTTTAGGAACACCATCAGACTGCAAAAATATGTTGCCTGCTGCTGATTTATTATTAATTTTAGTGTTCTTTATTATTTCAATTTTGGGTGTACCATCCACCCATTCATCCAGATCTTTATTTTTTTTAAGGCTGCAAGGGAGCCCTGGCCCCGTGGCCCCACCGTCTACCCTGCCAGCACTTATCCTGGGTGCTGGCAGGAGTTGACAGAGGGACATATGTCCCTCTACCTGTACTATTACAGGCTCTGGGGACTTGGGGACTTTTATTTGTTTTTTAATGGGCAGGGGGTGTATGGCCATGCTCCTCAAACCATTACATGACCCAGGGACCCCATCCCAGGGACCATATTTTTTTTTTAAAGTAGTTGAACCTTCAGCCTCCCTCCCCTAGCATTTACAGGCCCTGGGGACCCCATTACCTGGGGCGGTATTCATTTTCTATGAGGAAGGGGGCACCAGACCCACCTCCCCAAGCCAATACTGGCCCAGGAACACTATCCCTAGGGGCAATAGATAGGTCCCCAGAAGCACACCTGGGGCCCTGACATCACCGAACATTGTGGCAATGGGGGATGTTCCAGGGACCCCGTGACCCCACTGGCTCATCTGCATACTCCAATTCTGGATGTAGCCGGAACTGGACTTTGCTGAGGCTCGGTGGGAGTACGTTTTTTTCTTTTCTCCCACCATGAAGGAGTAATGCCATTTTCTCTGCCTAAAAGAGCACAGGAAGGAATTTAAAGGTGTGTTCCCAAATGGCAGAAGCATTTTTTATAGCTCCTGCAGGGTGGAAGCACATATTTTTCCCTGCCGCACTTTTGTGGGCAGGGAAAGGGTGGGACAGGTTGGGCTCCCGGGACACAAGAATAGGCTAAATGAGGCATTGGGGAACCGTACCCCCCGTAATGAAATATTGGCCCAGTGAGATGACATCCCCAGGGCCTCATTGAGGCTCAGGGAGGAAGGCCCTATGGACCCTTTCCTTTTCAAGAGTTTTGGCCCTGGGGGATGAGATCCTGGGGTCTTTTGGAGGCTCACAAAGGGGGCTGCTTCACCCCCTCTTCTTTATTTTAGAATCAGCCCCAGGGGTTTGGGTCCCCATGGCCTGAGAAAGCATTGGGGTGTGAGTGCCTGTCTCCCCTTTAAACTATTAGTGTGCCCCCCGGATTCGAGTGCACCTCAAGTGGTTTATGTATGCCAAAAGCAGGAGCCAGTGCTTTATCTTAAAAGACTTGCAGATCTAAAGTTAATTCACAGTAAAATTAAAAAAATATATAATTTTTGGCCTCAGGTGTCCCCTTCACCAGGTCTGGGGGGCAGGGTATTGCTACCATACCCACTTATGTCTGTTTTTTCACATTTCTTTCAGGACAAGTGATGTAGGGCCTGATTTATATATTGGAGGACGGGTTACTCCCTCACAACTGTGAAGGATATCTCATCCGCCAAAATATAAATCCCAGAAGACGTAACAGGATTTAGATTTCGGCAGACGGGATAGCCATCAACATTGTGACGAAGTAATCCATATGCCAATTTCTAAATCAGGCCTTTAGACCTGAGTCCTAATATGGCTGCCGCCACATTGTTGCAGACATGGTGACAGTTAATCAGATCTCATCTTGAGATATGTTGGCCCTGCTGATCTGTGTCTAAATTTCCTATGAAACAATGAATGGCAAAAATGTGTTTTGGGACCTCTCATTTTTCTCATCCGTTGCTTGAATGATCACCCTAAAACTTTTAAAGAAAGGGGTGAGGTGGAAGAATATTTTTGGGAAAGTTTCATGAGGATTCGACAAACCATGCCAAAGTTATTAAGAAAAAAAAAAAAAACATTCCTAAGAAAACACAATCCTAACTATAACTATCCAGCGAACCTATGAATGTATAATGGGTGTTTCTAGTTCAACCTTTAGTCAAGTGTAAATTGTTTAAGTGAGAATATCACTGATCATTGCAAAATTATTATATCACCATGAGTTTCAAGATACACTAAAGCAGCGAGCAACAAAAGAGCTCAACATCCACTTTTCAGATGTCACTGGGTCCTGGATTCCAAACGTCAATTTCTTGAGCACTCATTTTCAAGTTATATTAGAATAGTGCTAATTATTATATACATAATACATCTTATGAAAACAGATGGAAAATGCAAGACACTGAATCTATTAAAAATCCATACAACGAGATGAGAAATCTGAAAAGTAGACCTTTAACCCCTATAACTCTTGAGGCTGCAGTTGAGATAAACAGAAAGATATTGTTGCTGCTTACCACTTCTTTATACAATATCCTAATATATTTGTTAAACTGCAGGTAACTAATGGGAATCCCACCAGCTATTAGGTTATGCATAGATATAAACAATAAAGTCCAAAAAAATATGGTCAGTTTGAACTACTCACAAAAAGTCATCTGTTACAGTGACAATCTTTGTTACTTCCCATTTTCCTCTTGTAAGAGCTTCTTGCTAGAAGAAAAAGTGTTGCAACATGACTAAAATATGTGAGAAAGACCATGCAGTTACAATTCAATAAAGAAAAAAACACAAAAAAAGAAATGCTCACCTGGTTGATATTAAAGTAGTAGATGTGCTTATAGCCCTCATTGTCACTTACGATTTTGTAGTAGGTTGAATTGTCTGATTTAAAATATGGATCTGAAGGTTGAAACTAAAAAAAATGCATATGTTATGCAATCTGGTTTTCTCAGGTAAGTTATAATTACAGACAATATTATTTAATATACAGTGTTTGCAACTACCTGGTCCCCTTTACTCACCAGGTCTATATCTCAGTGCTTTTCAGATTAGATTTCCATATCCATAATTTAGTTCTATTTCTTCTTATTTTATGATATTGACATACGTGTGCCTAGTGTTTTTAGGCAGAAATGAATATGATAATGCTCATGGATAAGTAAAGCATATGATAAATTAAGTGATGTAATGCTGTAGTTAAAGCAAAACATGAAAACATATACCTATGATTGTTATCAATGACTTCCTAACTTATCAGCTTTCCTCTGTTTACCTTGAAAAACTACAAATTAATACAAAGTGTCTCATCAAACATTGTAGGTTTAAATAGATTTAGTGAATAGTTTTTTTTTCCTTTTCAAAGTATTGTTTCTAACTGCCTTTTCATTTACAACTAAAGCTAACTGAAGAATAGTTGAATGTAATATTTTGGGCTTGATCCTATTCTTTCTATGAGGGCATACCATCACCTATGCATGTGTGATTTTCATCAAGACCAAACATTAAGGAGTGCATATCAGCGTGTTTTTAGGAGTACCAAAAGTGCTTTAGCCACTTCCCACTGCAATATTTTGGGCAATTTCTAAGCTTGCACACTTGAACTGTGCATCCAGGACAACATGAGTCACGAAGAAATTTTAGAGAAGGAGTGAACCATGAAACGTAAGATGTGAGTAAGTAGGTCATCTGGAAATCTGTAATGCTAGTGCTCCTAATAAAATATTCTTTACCAGAAGTACAAAAAGTTCCTTAACAGTAATATTGCTGAACAGCCAGCTATTTCTGTCATCCTTTTGATTAGGAGTATTTACATTTTTGAGCCATCTATGTACAGTACACTGATTTGTAGAAACAGCTGGAATTATGTTGGCAATACCTACAAAAGCCCAAATTGAGATGCATGAATATTATAGATTAGAATGGTGGATGGGCTCTTTACACTCTACTGGTATCTGGAGTGTTAGACCTGACAGCCTTAGGGTGGTCACCCCTAACTTTTTGCCTGCCTCCCTCCAATTTTGAGATACTGTTTTTGCTGGTTTTTAGACTCTGCGCACTTTACCACTGCTAACCGGTGCTAAAGTGCATATGCTCTCTCCCTTTAAACATGGTAACATTGGAATACATCCCACTGGGCTATTTAATTTACTTATAAGTCCCTAGTAGGGAGCCCATGGCCTGTAGATTAAAAGATGCTAGTGGACCTGCGGCACTGATTGTGCCACCCACTTAAGTAGCCCCTTAACCTTGTCTCAGGCCTGCCATTGCAAGGCCTGTGTGAGCAGTTTCACTGCCAATTCGACTTGGCATTTAAAAGTATTTGCCAAGCTTAAAACTCCCCTTTTTCTACATATAAATCACCCCTAAGGTGTGCCCTGGGTAACCCCTCGGGCAGGGTGCTGTGTAGGTAAAAAGCAGGGCATGTACCTTTGTAGTTTACATGTCCTGGTAGTGCAAAACTCCTAAATTTGTTTCTACACTACTGTGAGGCCTGCTCCCTTCATAGGCTAACATTGGGGCTGCATTCATACATTGTTTGAGTGGTAGCTGCTGATGTGAAAGGAGAAGGAAAGTCATATTTAGTATGGCCAGAATGGTAATACAAAATCCTGCTGACTGGTGAAGTTGGATTTAATATTAATATTTTAGAAATGCCACTTTTAGAAAGTGAGCCTTTCTCTGCACTTAAATCTTTCTGTGACTTACAATCCACGTCTGGCTGGGTTTAGTTGACAGCTCCTTGTGCAGTCACTCAGACACACCACAAACACAGGATACTCAGCCTCACTTGCATACATCTGCATTTTGAATGGGTCCTCATGGGCTGGGAGGGTGGGGGGCTTGGTCTCACACAAAGGACAGCAACACCCCATACTGGGACCCTGGCAGACAGGATAGAACTGAAAGGGGACCTGGTGCACTTCCAAGCCACTCTTTGAAGTCTCCCCCACTTCAAAGGCACATTTGGGTATAAAAACAGGGCCTCAGCCCTACCACCTCGGGCACTTCCTGGAGAAGAAACCTGAACCAGAACCTGCACCCTGACAAGAAGAACTGCCTTGCTGTCTAAAAGACTCATCTGACTGCTTTCTGAAGAGGACTGCTGCCTTGCTGTTGCCTTGCTGTCTTGCTTCTCTCTTGCTTTGCTGCAGACGTGCTCTCCAAGGGCTTGGATAGAGCTTGCCTCCTGTTCCCTGAAGTCTCAGGACCAAAAACCAAAAAGACTTCTCTCCTGTAGCTTAAAATCCCATGATGTGAAAATTCGATGCACCGCCTGCAAAGAACGACGCACAGCCTGCTTGCGGTGAAAAATGCACCGCATGCCGAGTCCGGAATGAAGCAGCCTGACTTTGTGACAGAAATAGATGCAGCACCAGCGACGTGACCGGAACTTCAACGCACGGCCCTACTGGATCGACACAAGCCGACTCAGAACAACGCCACCCGACTTCCTGAGAGGGATCGACACATCGCCTGCCGTGCAGAAGAAAATTCCATGCATCACCTACCGGAATCGACGCAGCCCCTGTGACTTCGCTCCACAAGCCCAGGATTTGACACATCGTCCCTGGGCATCTGAAAACCCCTCAACCCGAATAGGATCCAAGTCCGCATGCTGGAAATCGACGCAACGTCTTCCCTGTGTGGAAAATAATGACGCAGGTCCGTGTGCGAAGGGACAAAACCGACCCACACTCACCTTTTTCCACACATCTCCTCCTCTGCTGTCCCTTGCGAGGATTTTTCAACGCAAAGCAGGTACTTTGCCCTGCAAGAGACACTTGTTGTTTCTAGGAGAACTTAAGACACTTTTTATTGTTTTGACAGTAATATTTCAACTCTAAAGACACTTGATATCACTTTCAGTGCTATCCCTACATTTGCTTATTTCATCCTTAATCGTTTTGACCAGCATTTATCCAGATAAATATTACATATTTTTCTAAACACTGTTTGGTGTATTTTTTTGGTGTTATATTGTGGTATTGTATGATTTATTGCACAAATACTTTACACATTGCCTTCTAAGTTAAGCTTACTGCTCAGTACCACGCTACCAGAGGGCGGGCACAGGATAATTTGGATTGTGTGTGACTTACCGTGACCAGAGGGTCCTTGCTTAGACAGGGGGTAACCTGACTGCCAACCAAAGACCCAATTTCTAACATGGAGCAACAACAATAAAAGATGACATAGATATCTCCTGTGGTGGAGTTATATGGGCCATTTGCTAGAGATTTGTAAAATAGACACAAATGCATTGGCTGAAGCAGAGTGTGTCCAGAGGACCCACTAATTATGATTATAAATATATTGAGCAGTCCTAGAAAGTATTAAAAATAGTGATATCTACACCCAAAATGGCTGAATGAAAGACCTGGATCTACTGGTTGGCGACCTTATAAGAGCTCATCTATGAGGCGTAGGATTGTCCCCAGAAATATGAACAAATATGGGGAAAATGGTAAGACCACTAATGTTGGAGATTTATCAATGTCAATCATTAAATATGTACTTCTTTAGGGGAATGTGAGAGTGCTTACTGCTGTTCTGGTGAATGATTTTGTTAATAATTTGAAACAAATACATTTTTTATCCCCAAAAAATGGTGAGCGTGAATCAGCTCACGCTGAGGGAATCCATTAATACTTTGAGAGAAAGTGGTTTATTATTTGGGGAGGACTGAGGTCCACCAAAACTAATAAAGGCACTAATGTGTTCAGTCCAGTTAAGTAATTTAAACATGACCTCAGCCCCCGATAGTTGTGTCACAGAGCAGAAAAGCTTAACTTAAAGAACATGTGTAACACATATAGAAGTAACAAAACTACAAAATCATAAACACAACATAATAAAAATCTTATTTCAGTTTAACCAACAAAAAGACACAAAAACAAGAAAATTCAATAACAGAAACAAAACCAGAGATGTGATTTATTAAGGTTTTGAGTGAGACTGGCACCAAAAAGTGTCAGTGGTCACAAAGACCGAGACCTAGGTACCCAGGTCAGTTTCACCAATCAGTTTTGAGGCACTTGGAGGTTTTATCTTGGGGCATTTTTTTGGAAGCCAAAACCCTTCAACGGGTCAAGGCAGCAGGCTATATTCATGGAGGTCTCACAAAGTTGGATAGTTTGGACACTGGTTGAAGTACTGTTTAAGCCGTTTGTTTTGGAGGAAAGCTCTGAGCAGGAGAAATTCAAATGTCATGCACAGGGAAGTCCACTCGCTGGTAGGATAGAGTTGGTGCCTTCCCTGGTCAAGATTTTTACCACTGAACTTATAGACTCATTACGAGGCTGCCGGTCCTAGGACCACCAGCCCTGCAGTGGCATTCAGACCACCGCTGCTGTTGCGGCCAGACTGCCATATTACAGGTATGATGGGCGGACCCGCCTAAAGTCCACCATTCCTGTCAGGATCAAAGATCCTGATGGGGTAACAGCAGCTGGGTTTGTAACCAGCCATGGCAGTGCTGAACTCAGCGCTGTCTGGTTGATTGCAACCCCTCTTTCTGCCAACCTTTTCATGGTGGGGAGGCTGCCATGAAAAAGCTGGTGGAAGGCAGTTCCAGGGGCCACAGGGGGGGCCATGCACAGCCCATGCGCAAGGCATGGCAGTGCAAGGGCCCCCCCGCCCAGCACCGTCAGAATGCACACTGTCTACTTTGCAGACAGTGTGCATTCTGAGTGTGCTAGAGTGTTAGGATATTGGCCTCTGCTCCCATTGGCCTCGGCTCCCTTAGGGAGCCGAGGCCAATATCCTAACACTGTTCCCACCAGGAAGCCTGGTGGGAATGCGCATTGCAATGTTCCTGCCAGTCAACCCGGCGGGAACATTGTAATACACTCGGGGGGGACATCACCGCCATGATGGTGGCGTCCTCCCCGTGAGTTTGGCAGTCCCATGGTGGGACTACCAAACTCATAATGAGGCTCTTGGTCTATTTATTTGAGCTCAGACACCTTCAGTGTGGATGTGGTTGTATCCGACAAGAGTTCCACAAGGTTGGGTACCTTCTCAAAAAGGGTCTGCTCAATAGGATTTGCTGTTGTGGAAAAGCTCGAGGCAGGGGAAACCTGATATATAAGCCCACTGAGGCTGTACCTTGGTGTGATAGGCGGGTGTGGTTTGTCCATTCCTCTTGAGGTCCAGAAGTCAAAAAATGATATAAGTCCCAGGCTTTCAGGAGTGATAGGAGAACTCCAGTTAGAAACATCCAAGAGTCTAAGGACTCCACGAATAACACTTAGGGGTGAGGAAAGGGGTCAAATCTCATGCCAGCAGAGGCTATCAGCACATTCCAGGTAAGGTCAAGGTGGTTCTGGTCAGCTGGAAACTTCAGGAAAAGGCCTTGTGCAGCTTTCTGTGAACCTGTAGCCACACAGTAGATCATCCAAATTACCCTGAAGTTAACTTTTTTGTCCTAGGTAGCAGGTACAGTCCTTCAGGGTTCATCTCAGGTCACAGGCAGAAGGCTAAGTCCACTTCTGTTATTCCACAGGTCAAGAAGGTATTCTGAAGAGGGTGCCTGGGGATGCTACATTTATGCATGGACCTACCAAGTGGGAGGCCCCTCTCTAACTAACATGTCAAAAGTTTCCAATGGTAATGCCACCCACTTTTGCAACCATTCCAGATTGTCTAATACAAACAATCCCACAGTGCCCCTCATGCTTAAAAATGAAGATAGAGAACCCCTTCTCCGCTATGCAGAACCTGTGTTCCTACCAAGAGGCATAGCCAGGGTAATGGCCAGTTCCTACCTCCTTGATTGCTTTAAACCAGTTCTAGGAGCAGATTTCTCCCCAGGGAGTTTGGTCCTTGCCTGAATGAAAGGGCAAAAGCTGGATACTTCCCAGGTGGCATTTGCTTTTAAAATGGAAGTTTTTTAAAAAATAAACGAAATTCATGGGTACACCCCAAATGGTTTTCTTGCCTGTGGAATGGAAGCCATTTCCCCCCACCCAAGCCATTGATTCTGCCATAGAAGGAGTTTCAACACCTTGTCAGGGCTAAGTATCCTTTGGGTTATTACTAGAGAGAAAATGCAAGGAGCTTCAGGCCTGGAACAGGTAACCCTCTAAGAATTACTCTTCCTTAATATTTATTAAAAATCAAACTTTCTTTCCATAATTTGGGTTTGTAATAAATATTAAAAGGAGTACTTTACTCATATTTTTAGCCAGTCCCAATACAGAGGTAGAAGAATTAATATATACTGTTGTTGACCAATGTGTCTGTATAGGACAGTAATATTGCTTCGCTTTTAGGTGTTACAGTGAAAACAATTTTTGGATGCCTATCACTGAAAGGACAATTTAACTTTAAAATGTTACTTTTACAAATTATGCACACTGCCTTGTGGACTACAAGGCCTACGTTGGGTGACTGGTATTTAAAAGGAAGGTTTTCTCCAGTCAAAAAAGGTCATTTTGACAGGCTGGGCTGCAAGTTGTTTACTACAGCTGGCATGCTATGGTGGAAGACCTGTAGTTATGTTTGCCTGCTCACAATAGCGGACATCACAATCTGCTGTATTTGTTTAACTATACTTGGCACTGAATGAAAGTGAAATATGCCAATTAGGAATTAGCCAATTTTAACATATTCTAGGGGTCAGAGCACATGTATTCTACTGGGCATGATTAGCAGAGTCACAGTGCACAGAGACAAAACCCCAGTGGCATCAATCCACAAACAAATGGGGTTGACCACACAAAAATAAGCACCTTTCATACTTATACTGAGAAAAATCAAGGGGAATAGGTAGGAACGTGTTTTTCAATTTCAATTTCAATGCTTAGACCATTTAACAGTTGTCTATTTTCAAATGTGGTCACAGGTATATCTTAACTCTAGAGAGAAAGAGCTTTCATCATTGACTATAACATAAAAAACAGGAATATTCAGGTAGCTGTCAAATCCATAAGGCCCATCTTTAGGTACCTACATTTTATTAAGCTACATGGAGAGAGTACACCATGTATACTTCCTTTACACTCTTCCTCTGGGAAATAGAGAAATAATGCCCAAAGCTGCGAATATAAGACTAAGAACTGAGATGCAGTCTCAAAATTGTATAGTAATTTGGAAAAATAATTGTTTCACGGCTAAAGGGTAAGCAATAGTCACCGAAAGTGCTTCTATATTATTATATTGCTCTATGTATGTGAAACATACACATATTATAAAATCAAAGTTTAAGATAACCATACATTTCACATTTCATTTTTTTTAAATTGAGTTATTTATTAAATTTGTAAAACTTACCTGTGACCTGAGCGAGTATGAGGTTTACTTTTGTATTACAAAGCCACCCACCTTTATGTGCACAGTTGTAGGAGGCTGGTCTGGTTTGTAGTTGGTACCAAAGGTACTTACACCTTATACCAGGCCCAGTTATCCCTTAGTAGTGAAATGCAGTCAGTGTCTAGAAGCCAGGCTGTCTAGAGTTAGCTGTAGGGTGAGCTGCCAAGGCTGAACTATGAGACATGCAATGCTCTTGCAATACCACTTTAGTCACACAGTACTCACACACATGAAAGACTATACTTAGTGTTACCAAAAATTAAGGTACTTTTTTTTAGTGACACAAGGCCAAAAATACTTTGGAGACTATACTCCCTAAGGAGGTAAGTAAATTACACAATATATACACTAGTAACCAACAACAGGTAAGTAAATAGTCAGAAAATAGTGCAAACAGTGAAAATCTCAATAAGTTGCAATTGGCCTAAGGGAATACAAACCATATACTAAAATAGTGGAATGCAAAAGTCGGTTTCCCACCTAGGCAAGTGTAGTGTAGAGAGGGGTACTGGGAGTGTACGAAAACACCAAAGGTAAGTAAAATACCCCACCCCAGAGCCCAGAGAAGCAGGATTAAAACACAGCAAGTTTCCTACAACACACTAGAAGTGGTGATAGAAGACAGTGCAAAAACCAGAAGAGACTGCAAGACACCAACTATGGATTCCTGGACCTGAAGACCTGTGGAAGAAGGGGACCAAGTCCAAGGAGCACTGAAGAGCCCAGGGAGAACAGCAGCCCCTGCTAACTCTCATGAAGGTGCAAAAGAAGAACCACAGGTGAGAAGACAAAGTCAGTATTGCACCAAAGAAGATAGATGCGAGTTCCTGGTTGGTGCAGAAGATGTCCCACACCGGATGGATGAATGCAGTCTGTTTTGCATCGCTGGATTCCGTAAACAAGCCTTGGTAAACCCAAAGCTTACAGTTAGTGGAAAATGGCACAGCCAGTGACCATAACAGGCCTTGGTGGCCTATACCCAGGAGGAGAAGACATCGGGGGCTCTCAGCAACTCAGAGAGCCATAAGAAGACCAGGCAGTGCATGCAGGAGTCCCACAGCATGGGGACAAACAAGGTGCAAATGGAGGCCCACGACACAAAGGATTCCCACGCTGCCGGAGAACCACTCAGGAAGCTGTGCATCGCAGGATGGAGTGCTGGGGGCCTAAGCTGTGCTGCGCATGAAGAACTTCCTGGAAGGTGGCACACAAGCCTCTCTGAGCATGGGGGGACTGTCTTGCGTGGGGAGGCAAGCTCTTACCACCACCAAATTTAGACAGCTGTTGGAGTCACTTTAGTCCACTATCTGTGTTGCTGGATCCACACCTGTTGTCTGGAGAGGGACCCGAGCCACTGGTCGTCGCTGCAGAGAGGTGCCTACTGAAGCTGGGAAATAACTCCGTCACTCCACAGCAGATTCCTTCGGTTCTTCTGGTGCAGGCTGAAGGCAGGCAGTCCTCAGAGGATGCACGACCTGGAAACTGTTGCAGTTGCTGGCAGGAGCTGAAGATACAATGTTGCAGATGTCATGTTAGATTCTTTGTTGCAGTTTTGTAAAGTTTCTGGAGCAGTCAGAGGTTGATCCATCGGTAGAAGATGAAGTAAAGGATGCAGAGGATTCCTGCTGGAGTCTTGCAATCCGAATCTCAAGAAACACCCAAAGGAGAGACCCTATATAGCCATGAGAGGGGTATTGGTCACCTAACCAGGTAACCACCTATCAGGAGGGTCTCTGACATCACCTGCTGGCACTGGCCACTCAGATGCTCCCAGAGTTCCCTGACGATCCTGAAAACAAGATGGAAGAACCCAGGGACACTCTGGAGGAGCTCTGGGCCCCATCCCTAGGGTGGTGATGGACAAGGGAGTGCTCACTCCCCTTTCCTTTGTCCAGTTTTGCGCCAGAGCGGGGACTGGGGGTCTCTGAACCAGTCTAGACTGGATTATGCAAGAAGGGCACCATCTGTGCCCTTCAAAGCATTTTCAGAGGCTTTGGGAGGATACCTCTCCCAAGCCTGTAACACCTATTTCCAAAGGGAGAGGATGTAACACCCCTCTCCTAAAGGAAATGCATTGTTCTGCCTTCCTGGTATTGAGCTGCTCAAGCCCCAGGAGGGCAGGAGCCTGTTTGTGTGGTGGCAGCAGCTGGGGCTGCAGTGAAAACCTCAGAAGGCTGATATGGCAGTACTGGGGCTCCACTGTGGAGCCCCCAGAATGCATGGGATTGTGCAACCAATACTGGAATCAGTATTGGTGTACAATTCCCAGTTGTTAGACACCTTACTTGGCCATATTCGGAGTTACCATTGTGAAGTTGATCATAAGTATTGACCTTTGGGAAGTGCACAATTAAAATGGCATCCCTGCACTCACGAAGTCCAGGAAAATGGACCTGGACAACGTGGGGGCACCTCTGCTAGTGCATGGGTGCCCTCACACACAGGTACTTTGCAGCCAGCCTTCAGGGTTGGAAGACCTGATATATAGGTGTCTTATAAGTGATCTGGTGCAGTGAAAATGGCTGTGAAATAGTGCATGCACTATTTCACACAGGCTACAATGGCAGTCCTGTAGAAGCCTTTGAATGGGCTCCTTATAGGTGGCAAAAGAAATGCTGCAGCCCACAAGGATCCCTTGGAAACCCAATGCCCTGGGCACCTATGTACCATATACTAGGGATTTATATGGGGGGAACCAGTATGCCAATTTGGAGTGAAATACTGAGTCACCAGTATGTAGTGACATATTTAGAAACAGAGAGAGCATGAGCACTGGAGTTCTGATTAGCAGGACTCCAGTGTCACAGTCAAAACAACACTGACATCAGGCAATAATTGGGGGTAAAATGACAAAAAGAGGGTACTTTCCTACAATAGTTCATAACACTAATTTTCAAACAAGTATTACATTTAGGGCCAGATATATGAAGCATTTTTCTAGTCGCAAAGGGGCCGATTCGCAGAATCAGCCCGTTTGCGACTAGAAAAATGCTTTTTGGGATGTACACAGCCCAAACTGTGATTCAGTAACTTGTTACCAAATCACAGTTTGGGTTTTGCGATTCGGTATTAGGAAGTGGCGTGTCAAGGGTGTCCCTTCCTAATACCGAATCTAAATGGTATGTATGATTGGTTTGTGACCGCGAATGCAGTTGCAAAACAATCACAGTTAGCACCAATTTCAAATTGGTGCTAACCCATTCGCTTTGTGAATGCATGCGGAAAAAAAATTTCAGAGCAGGCAATGGTCCCAGGGACCACTGCCTGCTATGAATAAATGAAAACAAAACTTTTCATTTTTTTTTTCGTAATGCATTCCGTTTTCCTCTAAGGAAAACAGACTGCATTTAAAAAAACAAAAAATGCTTTATTTAAAAGCAGTCACAGACATGGTGGTTACAAGAGTAATGCAGAGTCACCAAACTTCAGCCAATTCTGCTGGCGGAATGGAATATTTCACCCACCCCTATCTTTAGGCTCATGTATAGTCAGAATGGCTACCAAGGCCTCCCTTTATTGCAGTTGTGCAAAAAGTAAGCAGCCCGTTTTTTCACTTTGTTTCAAATGTCAGGCTAATATAGCATGTGTTATGCTTCAGAAGTGAACAGAGTTCAACTCCATTTCACCCATTCTAAGTTTTACCTGGATGCAGCTGTAGATCTTTGGGACTTCATCATGGGGGCAATTTCTTGTTCCAGACACAGCTAAAGGCCCAAACTAGCTTTGTTGGCAAGGGCCAGGTCTCTCATAATCTGGCCCCTCATGGTGGCCTTAGCTGCAGCCCAGAGTATCTGGTGGGACTCATCTGAGCCCTTGTTGTCAGTCATATACTGAGAAAGATGATATTTCAAGCGCACCTGGTCTCCACTCTATAACTGGAGATATTATTATTATTATTATGATAATATAATCCTATAAAGGATTCAGCTAGCGAAAAAAGGTTTCCCAGAGCTAAGAAAATAGTAGGATGTTTTGTGCCCAGGAATGTAAAGGAGCGCCCTCCTATATGGGCCAAGCAGGCCTCTAGCTGTACCCTTCTATGGGATCGGCCTCAGAGGCTCGGCTAGGTGTTTCGAGTGAGGCACTGACAGTAGGCAGGGACTGCCCTCTGAGGCTATCCCTCTCCCCTCACAGAGGTAGCATATGCATCATGCAGAGGCAGCTGAGGCCTCGTAAAAAAAGAAGGCGGGTACACACTGGGGCATGAAGCAAATTACACCTTCTGTATGCTTGCATCATGCTTGAAGTGGCACAAGGCATTATAAAACTTGGCGCTGTGTCACTAATATTTAAACAAATGATACATTGCACCCAGTGCTTAATTTATAAATAAAAAGGTGCTGGTGCCCAAAGCTCTCCCCTGGAACACGCAGCTACAGCAATTAAATGTGTGAGTACGGAATATGGAGTCAGCGTAATCCTAAAGCCATAGTCTCTTTGATCTATTTACAGCCACTCCCTGCCCCTTCGGCTCACTTGTTCAGATTTCTGCTTTCTCCATTTCTGATGCTTTTTCATTTTTCTCTTTCTCTGTCTTTCCCATATGTGGCTTTTGCGAGCAGTAAATGCTTGAGGCAGAAGAATAAGTGCCGGCCCTCAAAAATAAGTGCCGGTGCCCGGCACTGGAAACCACTGCCTCAAATTAAGCACTGGTTGCACTACCCCTGCCTCAGGTATATTGTAGATGCTAGGCTTTAGATTCACATGAATCAGTGCATTTCATCTTATCATTATTGGAGATTTTGTGAAGTGTTACTAACTGCTCAAATTGATGGCTGAGAGAGTCCAATCAGGCGCAGGTAGGCATAGAAATGAGTCCCACCGAAACCATCTACTAAGGTGTTGTGTTGGAGTCTCAATAATGATTTCACAGAGATGTCAAAGTCATTAAATGAAGAAATCCAGGATGCCGACAAAAAGGACGGTCTCGTCTTAGCCATCAGACTTGTAGATTTGGGATATAGCTGCAAATTGCCTTCTCTTGGCACAGCAGATTTATCAGAATTTCAGATGGAAAATCTATATGTTCAAAGGTTCCCTGATTTGAGGTGCTTGTTTTTTAAGTTTCAGATGCCTAGGTGGAGCATTCATAGGGAGCCATTGGGAAGATGTGAGTGCAGGGGTCAAGGTGTTTTACTCTCAATATTATGTACGACCCATAGTTTTGTACTCACTGGAGCTTGGTGATGGATGTGTCAGGGAGATCATTGTATAGGCCACTATCGATCTATCTATTTATCTATCTATCTATCTATCTATCTATCTATCTATCTATCTATCTATCTATCTATCTATCTATCTATCTATCTATCTATCTATTGGGAGAGTGTGCAAAAGAGCTACGCAAATGGAGACAGTAAGGACCAGTTTATAATAATAACATTTTGTGCAGTACACAGGGCAGTTTAATAAACACGCCACAACAAAGGGGCACAAACTATAATGAAGGGCATCAAATATATTGCTAGGAGAAATGGTGCTGCAAAATGTCATTATGCCTGTGGTTCCCAAAATCCTTGTGCTGAAGCTACCTCGGCACACAAAAAACATGTTCTCTCATCTGTAGGACCAAATGATTGCTCTGATACAAAAAACTAGAATTTGCAAACACATTTACAGATGGAATTTACAGCTGTGGAAAATCCATCAGATTCCTGGATTTTCTTCAAGTATGTGTGGAAAACATGCAGAACAATAGGCTTTCTTGAGTTAAGGACAGAAAAATGGGGATTGGGAACAATGTGTACACTCAAAGAGAATGAACGTTCTTGGCATTGACAAACATTCTCAAAGACATTATCCATTATGAATACATACACAAATTTACTCCCAATAAACTGAACACAGTAAGTGTAAATTTAGGATGGAAAGGCATGCCAAATATATTCATGACTTTAGGGGGTGATAGAAGTGGGGTACCTTGCTGGCACGGGTATGCGCCCAGTCCAAGTAGGGGCCACTACTTTACTAAGGGTAAGTCAGATACACACTAAATGAAAACCTGTAGTTTGACACAAAACAATCAGGCTTATCTAAAGAGGAAATGTGTATTAGTGCAACACACATACAGTAACACAAACAAACACCAGAAAAAGACTCCACACAGGTTTTGAAAAACAGACAATAATTTCATGAATAAATCAAGATCAAAACGACAAAAATCCAATATGTAGATGTTGAATTATGAATTTTAAAAGAATAGAAGAGTTCTAGCGCTTAGAATCGAATAGTGCCTTTGGGGTTACTAGAGGCCACGCTGGACCGAGGCAATGTCAGCAGTTCAAGCTCAAGGTGCAGGAGCCATGCTGGCCTGGGTAACAGTGTACCTTGATCCTTCCAGCAAACCCAAGATATGTCTATTTTCCTCATGCAGTGCTGACAATGCCGCGGTTCCGAAGGCAAAGCGCTGGTGCTGTGATGTGTCAGTTCAGAAGCTCATGCGCAGTGAAGGGATGCACTGATCTTCCTTCAGGAGTGGTGGCGATGGGGTGGTTCCGATGCGGTGTTGATGCATTGGTTCTAAAGCTGATGAACTGAGTTTCAACACGCAGAGATGCGGTGCTGCGATATTCCTTCAGCAGTGGCAGTAATGCAGTGGTTCCAATTCGGCGACAATGCGATGGCAAAGAGCTGGTTCCGAATGCGATGTACCGGTTCTGCTCCCGCAACAGGGTTGATGCATCAGTTGTCTTCCAGCAGGCAGGAGATTTGTTGCCTTTGCTGGGTCCACTTCCAGTGAAGCAGGCACAGGAGGAGGGTTGAGACTTTCATATTCCTGAGTCTCCAGCAAGAGGCCAATAAGCCCTTGGAGACCACTTAGATTGCAAGGCAGAGTCCAGCTCTCCCCCAGCAAAGTCAGTGAGTAGCAGGCAGCATGGAAGCACAGCAGAAAAGTCGTTCTTCCAGGTCAGCAGTCCAGCAGAGTAACAGTCCTTTGTACAGCACAACAGTTCTTCTTACAGTGTCTAGTTGTAGGTCCAGAAGTATATGATTTGTTGGGGTCAGAGACCTAGTACCTATACACAAATGTGCCTTTGAAGTGGGGATAACTTCAAAGAAGTCTTTGAAGTGCAAAAATATCATTTTTTCCTCAACCCTAGCTCCAGAGTATCAGTAGGGGGTAATCACCCATTTGTGTGCGGACAGGCACTACAGATTAAGGTTTAAGTGTCATCCCTTCCCACCCTTCCTGCTCAGAAAGAGCTATCAGAATGCAGATGAGGACTCAGACACACTTAACCTTCCTGTGTTTATGGCTGTCTAGAGGGAATGCACAAAGTGTAGCTGTCACCCACCTAGACACGTACTAGAGACAGGCTTCATGCACACAGAGCTGTAAGAGGAGAGAAATGCCCACTTTCTATAAGTGGCATTTCTAAATTAGTAATGTTAAATCTGACTTTTCCAGTGAAAAGGATTCATCATTACCATTCCAAAGGCATGAAAGATGACACAGCTACTCCTTTCTAGGAAGGAATTACAGCTTAGAAGCACATTAAGGAATTCCCAAAGTTAACCTGTGACAGGAGTAGGTCTCACAGTAGTGAAAAATGGCTGTGAGAGTTTTTTACTACCAGGACATGCAAACCCTATATGTACGTCCTACCGTTTACTTACACAGCACTCTGCCCTATGGGCTACCTGGGGCCTACCTTAGGAGTGACTTATGTGTAATCAAAGAGAGTTTAAGGCGTAACAAGGGGTTTTAGATGCCAAATCTATGTGACAGTAAAAACTGCACACTCAGTGGCAGGCCTGAGACATGTTTAACGGGCTACTTAATTGAGTGGCACAATCAGTGCTGCAGGTCCCCTAGAAGAATTTAATTATCAGGTAGTGGGTATATTGCATGCCACTGTACAAGGGACTTACAGGTACATTTAAGATGGCAATTGTGTATACACCAATGTTACCATGTTTAGGGGAGAAGCATATGCACTTTGGCACTGGTCAGCAGTGGTAAAGTGTTCAGAGTCCCAAGGCCAACAAAACGAATCAGCAAAAAAATGAGGCAAGCAGGAAAAAAGTTTGGGAAAGACCACAATAAGGATGACAGGTCCAACAGGGGGGATATGAAAGGATTTGCCACAGTTCTCTGTGCGGAAGGAAGAGTAGGCAAATGTGTGCAAAGGCACATTTTTCATAACCATAAAGCTACTGATTATCTAATCTGCAGGTGTACTTATGGGAGAAGATAGGAGAAGATAAAATGTGCCTTGAAATCTACTATTTTAATAGATTTTATAGAGTCATAAAATAAGACATACAATTAGACAATAAAATAATAAATGTGAGCTCCTGACTTTCTGATTTAGGGCCTGATTTAGATATTGGTGGAGGGGTTACTCTGTCACAACAGTGATGAAGGCCCCTTCCACCAAAATCTAAATCCCATTTTTTCCTATGGAATTTAGATTTTAGCAGGTGGGATATCCGTCACCATTGTGATGGAGTAAGTCATCCACAGATATCTAAATCAGGCCATTAGCCTTTTTGGTAATAATTGATCCATAAGGTTCCTTGGATTTTCAAATGAAATAAACATTCTTTCTTTGATTCTCCTGCTGGCTATTGTTTTCTCCTTTTGTCAAGCATTTACTTTGTCATAAACCTCTTGAGTGAAGGCCATAAATAAGTTTCCACCGATTCATCGACAGGTAAAAGTATGTTAACTAGTGGAGGAAACTATTTCACATAACGTTAGCAGATGTATGAGAACCCAGGCACCCACATCTCACAGTATTGCTGGAGCACACATGGGGAGGTCTAAGGGCCTCGTAGCCCCTCGGGCTCCCCAGCCAGTACCCATCTGGGGGTCACAACACAGTAGCCAGCCACGCATTTTAAATTAATATTATTTTATTTGTGGGTGTCCCAGACTCACCTAAGGCTTTCACAACCGTTGCATTCATTGGATTTCAATGGGGGGGGGGGGAACAAGACCATAATTGTATGTGTTACCACCCTGTGGCAGCTTGTTTGCAGTGGGACCAATCCAGCATTCATTGCCAACATTTCTGCCTCCTTGAGTGTCCTGGGGAATAGGGTCCCTGGAACCCTCAACTTGCAACGGGCCCTGGGGTATTTGGTCCCCAGTTGTAATACCTGGTGCAAGAAGAAGGACCACACAAATGCCCTCCATATAATTTTATATTAAAAAACACTTGCCTTAGGCCCCAGGGGCTGAGGTCCCTGGGAACAGAAGTTAACCTGAAGAAGGGGGCTAATACATGGCCTCCCATTCCACTTTAAAAAAAATAATGCACCACCTCCCTTATAGCATACCGGGTAATCTTAGTGGGAAAGGGTGGCTCATCCCTTTTTTCCTTGTTGTCACAGTCCTGCAGTACTCCTGTGAGACCCACAAAATGTTTTTTTTTTAATATTTAATTTTAGCTCGGGTTGGGTGGGTCCCACCTCCCACGAGTTCTAGGGGGTCAGGGTATGTATTCCTTGCCCCCCATATGTTATTTTAATTTGTTATTCAGGACACGGAGATTGAGTTCTTGAGTCCTTTAATGGATACACAACATATCTGTTGATGTTGACAGCAACCAATCAGATCTTATCTTTTTTATCTGCAGAGTCTCTGAGAGTCCTGTGGTACTAACTATTTTTGATAGCAGTACGTAATACCGTGATTTATTCACAATCACAAAAATCACTAATATTTGTGCTAATTACACTCAATTGATCCTGCCACTCAAAAGCAATCAACAGGGAACCCTGAATGATCTCCACATCTGAACGACATTGTCAACCGGCTGGAATCCAATTCCCTCAAATTGAGTTATTTGTGTTGCTCAGCAAAAAACATCCTCCTGAAACTCCCTCTGCAACTACTAGCCATTGCCAACTAGTGAAGAGCTGGCACATTCAGATTCAGTTTGCAATTTGGGGGGGGCACACCTTTAACCATAAACTGTTCATGGAGTGCTACATTAGCAAAATTGTGGGCACATGTTTTTCGGCTATCCATGGCCTTCAGAAACTCCTCTCTGTGCTGCCTGCTACTGCCAAAAGCCTGATCATGTGTAGTGTAATTTTAAATGGGCTACACAACTGTAAATCTCTTTTGCTAAGTGCACTACCTGACCTTCTGCTAAACAGACTACACAGTTTCCAAGTTTGTGCTGATAAACTGGCACTGATTAGACCTAGGAGATTGTCTGCTCCAAATGCTTTAAAGGAACTTCACTGGCTACCACTAAAACAGAGAATAGGCTTAAGGTCATTGTGTTTAGTCCTCAAAGCACTACAGGACAAGATCTCAGTACCATTGTAAACAAAACTGAAAAGATACTCTCCAGGGAGATGCCTTCATTCTGCTGCAGCAAATCTTTTCTGCATTGCCCTATTTCAGAAATCAAGACAGGGAGGCAGAACCTTCATAGTCACAGTTGCCTAGCTTTGGAACAAGCTACATACTTTCCTTAGATCTGCAGTTGACGTATTGAACTTCAGAAAACCTGGCTTCTCCCTAAGTAAGTCTGTAATGCATCTTGTTTCTATCGAACTGCAGCTGATTTTGTTCCGGTAGATGCCTTTAGCACCAGGATACCGGTATGGTTATAGTGTACTTTATAACTGCTGTAAATAAATAAATAAATAAGAAGATGTTCAGTTAGCTTAACCTTTTTTGTTGAAAGTTTTGTGAAGATTTGTCGAACGGAACCAAAGGAATTTGTAAACCAAAAAATCAGTTTCCTACGTGTGCGTGTGTGTGCATGTGCACATGTGCGTGTGTGCGTATGTGCATCTGTGTGCGCATCTATGTGGCTGTGGGCTAAGTTCAAAACCACACTGAGATCATGCAACAGGAATGAACCTTGATCTACTTCCTGGTATGGATTGAAGATATGTTCTCCATCTCCCAGTCACTCCACAATCCCAAATAGCTTCAAAACATCCTATATATAATCTGCTGCAGGAAGCTTTTTTACATGCAAGGAGCCTATAAAAAGGGAGGGCCCAAAAAAGTAACCCATCCTTGAGGGCTCCTAAAAGAAGCTACTCCTTGATAGGAATCAGTGTTAAATAGGTTCACCATACTAAACCATCTCACAGAGGACTGCAAAACAGAGAGCACAATGGAGGAGCATGGGAAGATTTGGGAGACATAGAAAAAGGAGCCCAGGTAAAACTAGTGAGCCTCTGGGAGGAGCAAAGACTCTTGGGGAAAGTTAGACCAGACAAAAGATATTGGGGGTCATTACAACCCTGGCGGTCTCCGACCGCCAGGGCTGTTTTGGAGCAAACACCGCCAACAGGCTGGCGGTGCTTCCAGGGGAATTAAGCCCGCAGCGGAAGTGCCATGGTTGCACCGCCGGGACCGGCAGTTTCCTGCCACATTGGTCCTGGCGGTTTAAATCCCCAAGGGCATCGCTGCTTGCAGCACTTCCCAGGGGATTACGAGTCCCCCTCCCACCAGCCTTTTCATGGCGGTAAAAACCGCCATGAAAAGGCTGGCAGAAAGGGGAGTCATGGGGCCCCCTGCCATGGCCCCATGGAGCTTTTCACTGTCTGCTATGCAGACAGTGAAAAGTGCGACGGGTGCAACTGCACCCGTCGCACAGCCGCAACACTGCCGGCTCCATTTGGAACCGGCTCCCGTGTTGCGGCCGAGATCCCCGCTGGGCCGGCGGGCGGAAACCAGGTAATAGACCCCGCGGGAGTGCGGCCGCATTGGCGGCCGCCCGGCGGTTCAACCTTGGCCAAGGTTGTGATGAGGGCCATTGTGTTTTCGACAAAGGCCACTAAGTAAAAATCCAAGGCCTACAGAAAAAAGGAGCCCCACCAGGGAGGCTCACAGAAACATTCAAACAGCAATTGAGTTGCTAATAATACTTTACACCTCATTACATTGCCTCCTCAGTACATATCAACTGATATGATATGTATTACACATATACATACAGAGCACTAACTATATATATAATAACATATGTGCACTAAATACATTGTGATAGACAATGAAATGATAAACAAATGCATGTTAGATCAGCCCATGCCTTAATCTTGTTATGATTGGACTATAGCAATCATGTTCTATAGTAAATACCACAAACTAGTTACTACATTCTGCAAGCTATTCTCCACTGCACAACTAGAATTATCTGTTCCTCCAAGAAATATGATTTTATCATCTAGACTTCCATCAATCTACATCAATGCAATTACACTTCAATTGGAGCTTTCTTTTCTGCCCTTGTCTCGAAGGACTGCACTTCTATGGCCACTTCTGTAAGCCTCTTCTATTATCCATTGTCCCTAGTATATAGGTCACTCTGTACAACAAATGATCTAGCCTATCATTCAACCACCTCATTCAACTATCAGTCGGTGAACTGATCTGATTCAACCTTGCTCCTATCCAACATGTTTCCAGTCATTATCCATTTCTAAATGCATCTCGCCTGATTTAGATCTTTGTGGATGGAATACTCCGTTATAAATGTGACGGACATCCCATCCACCAAATTACGATCTCCATAGGATATAACGGGATTGTAATACAGTGGACAGATTATCTGTCACATTTGTGATGGAGTATATCCCTCCACCAAGATAAAAATCAGGCCCTTGGTCCCCAGTACTCTGTATAAAGCATTCATTGCCTTGCTATCCTTACAATACCAGATTCTCTACTGCTTGTCTGGACTACCACACTGTGAATTAGAATGTAACTGGGCAATTTTACACCTGTTGGCTATTATTTAATTGCCTGAAAGTGTTTATAGTTATTTGTTGTTTCATTGTAATATTCAATTGTTACTGTTTAATGTAAAACACCAATAGCGAAAGAGTGCTACATAAAACTGTTAAAAACAAATAAACAAACAGACCAAAAATAGCACAGAAAACCCCATTGAGTAAAATCTTGTGTGTCCTTTATCAGAGCATTAGAAATTATAATATTGATGGAGGTTTATCAAAATATTAATTAAACATTTTACACATTAATGGTGGTTAAACAAGATTTCTCAAGAAAGGACAAGTAGCCCAGAGCGGTAAAGCCCATTCAACTTTCAAAACATCATCCACACTTCAGGCAAATCATACAATAGGTATTTCTAATTGAGAGAAAAACATATTGACATCACATCGTCATTTTAAACAAAGAAAAAACTTACATTTCCAACCCAGCCAGTTGCGCTTTCTTCTCTAATAGTCTATTAAATAATAAAACAAAGCATGTGTGTTAAATTGGATGTCACATCTAATTAACAATCACAATTCTAATTACATGAAGTTGATAATTGGAGTGGAAGTCCCATAAGCAAAGCAATAATTATTTTATTGAATATTTAGCTAAGTAATTCACCTAAAACACACAGGCCCATATTTATACTTTTTTTGTGCCGCATTTGCATCATTTTCTGACGCAGAAGTGGCGCAAACTTACAAAATGTAATTATATTTTGTAAGGTTGCGCCGCTTTTGCGTCAAAAAGTGATGCAAATGCAGTGCAAAAAAAGTATAAATATGGGCCACAGTGTGATGGCTCTCTTATCAGTGTTAGCAAGATGCCCAATAATCAAATAGGGTTAGCAGAAACTTTTAAAACTTCTTTGCACAGACCTAGGGCCTGATTTAGAGCTTAGCAGATGAGTTACTTCATCACAATCGTGTCAGATATTCTGTCCTCTTACCACAAGTGCACTCTATCCCAGGTAATGGAAATAAGGAGCAGAGGTTATCAGACATGTTTGCGATGGAGTAACCTTTTTATTTAAATCTCGTCATTGGAGTTTTACAACACAGACGTACAATAAACAATCATTATGGTTGGGCACACACCCATACAGTTCTATGTACATGGAGTCCCTTCCAAAGTGACAAACCTTAGGACCTGATTACAACCTTGGCGGATGGGATACTCCGCCACAAGCATGATGAACTTCCAGCCCGCTGTATTACAACTTCCATAGGATATCATGAAACTTGTAATATGGTGGACGGGATAGCCGAAACCTTTGTAATGGAGTATCCCATCTGCCTAGGTTGTATTATTGCCCTTAGTGTCAGGCAGCAGTCCTGCTTCCCCTTCTGGCACTGAACAATAACCAAATTACTTAAGCAAACAATAGAGTGCATGTACATAGGAGTGAAATGGGGGCACAGTGCACGGGCAGCAACAGTAGCTGGGCAGGGCACCATAAGAATATATAAATAGGCATAGCAGCAGGTTACAAAGAATATCCTGTACTATACCCATAACTGTTAACAATTCTCTCTCATGGCAGCCTCTCATCATTCTTCAGCTCTAACTTTAAGACATATTTGTCCCACATGGAGATGGAGTAACTTGTCGCTAAACTCTAAACAAGGTCCTTATTTATTACTACTTCCAATGGTCCATTTCACAGAAATCTAGGGTGATTACAAAGTAATTTTCTACACACAAAAAAACTACTTGCTTCAGGTTTATTTACTAAAGTACCAGTATCAACTTTAAATTGTGTTTCTGAGATATCATTACTAGCATGGGACAAAAGTAGACTATTTTAGCCATTTGGAATACTGTGCCTTTATGATGCATTACATTGTACACCAGGGACCAACTCTTTAAAATTGAGTCTTGGACCAATGCTAATTAGCAGCTTCACAGCAGTATGTTCCAATAGCTGCAGTTAAAAAGAGAACACCATTCACACACTCACAATGGGGGACAGCAATTTTCATTTTGGGTGATAAGTGGGGAAATATTCCAAAGCAAAGTAAAAGTGCTATTCTTCACATACCAATGAAGGGTGACAGCCAAAGCATATTATCACAATAGTACAGCTTTTCATTTGACACAATAGGATCCAATGAGGCATCCAAGCATATTAATTTTCTTTTTATGACAGTATGAGCTACCTTAGAAATTCAATATAAGATAATTTCAATCTGAATGTCCATGATCTTTCATTATCAAAAGTTAGAAACCCTGTATTAATAACATTAAAATAGAACACACTCTGTTTCGCACCACTCTGAACTTGCCCAAGTACAGGGTTGATCCTCAATTCAAATTTAGCCTAGTAGCTCCAGAAATTGTCTGCCAACATTTAAAGGTACAACTATAAGAAAGACAACTTTCAGTTCTCAAATAAGGATCATAATTAGTTGAAGGAGGGTGATTGGTTCTCATGTTATCTTCTTTTAAGTTTGATCCATGTCCCCCCATTGAAAAAAGGTATATTCCTACCGAGTGATTGTGACTACGGGGTCATTACGACTTCAGCGGATGGAAAAGCCTGTCCACCGAAGTCCCAATGGGCAGGCTGCCTTCAATGCGGCTACCTTCCTGCGGGCCCCATTAAGAGTTTTGTTCTGGTTCAGCAGGTGGAAACTATGTTGCCGCCTGTTGGCCCAGCGGGAAACGCCCAACATTATCGCCTCTGGGTCATAAAAGCAGATAGTGAACATTGCGATGGAGCTGGACAGGAGGGCCTCTGCACTGCCCATGGACCCTGCCTCCACCAGCCTTTACATGGAAGGGCTACTGCCATGTAATAGCCGGCAGAGAAGGGACTTATAATCCTCAAGGCAGCTCTGCCTGCAGCGCTGCCCTGGCTAATTAGGACCACCAGTTCTACCAGCCCCTCCTGTGGAGGAAAATTGGCGGTGCTGGCAGTCTGACCGTGACGCAACCGCCATGGTCACCACACTGGCGGCAGTTCGACCGCCACCGTGCCCTGGCGGTCTTAAGAGCATCTGGGTCGTAATCAGGCCCTGCGTCTTTGATGGCACTAAAACAGCATTAGTGTTCAAATAGGCTACAACAACGTCCATGAGCATTTACTCTGCATACAATTGACTGTCAATTGGAGAAATTCAGCTCTTTGTCAAAATACAAATAAACGCTAAGGGAACAGAAAATAAGTGGAAAATATGTTCTTATAACACTCTTCAAAACCTTTCACCATCTAAAAACGTATCAGATCTGAAGGTTATTCAGTCTTATTTCATACTAAGAATACAGCACAAAGATAAGACAGATGGGATCAATCAATTTGATTTGGAACTAAAATTGGATGGGTATACAACTGCATATTGTTAATGAAACTGCTAGGATCTTAGTTATCAGTAGCCCATTAAATGTGACTCCTGTGCAAACAACTGTGTGAGAAAGATCACAACTGCAGGGATGTTCATTGCACCTGGCAATTACTGGGTGCAATAACGTTCATACCCTATGTTTCATTTCATTTGGCCCAACCTGACAGACTTTAATAGGAGAAAAGGTCAACTTTTTATCAGAACAAACAGGTTTCACTGCCTTAAGCATCAAAATTACATTTATTTCCCCCAAAAGTTTGAATAGATGAATACCCGATCAGAGAAATTCCGAACACCATAGTGTAGGATATTGTTTGGTGCAATAGTTTTTGAATCCAGGAAGGTTCACTTGTAATTGTCCTCTGACGTAATGTACCCCGCTGTGTAAGCAAAACAACATTAGGGTGTGATAATCTATTGCATTTTATTTTTTTTAAAGCAAAAGATTTGGGATTGTCTATACAATTGGCTTTGACTGCCTACTAGAGGTTTTCATCTTTAGTACCAGTTTTGCCTCTGGAAAGTTCATAGCAGTCATGCAAATCATACAAGTGATTCATATCCCATGCTAGAATGTGGGCAACAAAGCAGTTGCGCTGTGTAGTGCAGTATAACAAACAGTTAAAGCATTTCAAAATAAAATCTGATCATGAGAGGGTTTATTCTGAGTAGATTTTTCATCATACAATATAATGACCCTCTCTGCTACCATTCTGCCTTCGATATGCCATCCTGCAAATACATAGGCTCTCAATTGTGTGGCATTCTGGGGAGAGTGCACAATGGCCAACTGAAAACTACACCCAATCATGTGTCCAAGAAAACAGGCAGCCAGTACCAAACGATTAAGACAAGAAAATGCCAATTTCCTAAAAGTGGCGTATTCAGAATTGTGACTTAAAATCTGAGTTTACTGTCAAAGAGGATTTATTAAAATCCCCATAGACACCAAACATGACAATTCTACCTGCTCCTGATTCCAAACAAAAGCTATCACTTAATAAATTGAGGTAATCCAATGGTATCCTGTGGCAGAGGTAGGCCTCAGAGTAGTGAAAAACAAATTTGTGAGTTTTTCACTTCTTTGAGATGTAAAACTTAAAAACACATTTCCAATTTTTTAAATACAATACGCCCTTTCTTATAGGCTGTTTATGGCCTACCCGAGTGGTGACTTGTATATATTGAAAATTAAGTTTTCGGCTTGGTGAAAGGTTTATTTTGCCAAGTTGAATTGGCAGTCTAAACTGCATACTGGTTCCAATGGCAGACCTGGGTCATGTTTTGGGGATTAAGTAGTTAAATGTGTGGCACATTAAGTGCTGCAGGCCTACTAATAGCTTATAATTTAGAGGCTCAGGGTATATGGTATACCACTTTACTAGGGACTTGAAATTAAATTAAAAAGCCATTAACGTGTAGGCAAATTTTACCATGTTTTAAGAAGTGAGCATAGGCACTTTAGCACTGATTAGCAGTGGTAAAGTATGCAAAATCCTAAAGCCAACAAAAGTGAATTCAGAAAAAATGAAAGGGGAGTAGGCAGAAGGTTTGGGTGGAAGACCACTTTAAGGCTGACAGGTCTAACAAGAAGTAATTTGACTATGCCAGAGTAAATAACTAGTGTGCTTTGCATGCAGTTATCATGAGAACATCAAAGAATTAGTAAGGTTTACAGATTAGCACCCTTATCTAATACAACTTAATGCCAGCTAATGACATTGATATTAGGGCTAATTGTCCAACTTGGAACCTCAGCACTCTGATTAATGAGGGCTGTCTATCCTATAAATCAAGGGGTTTCTAAAAGCACTTGTCTCCCCTAAACCGTGGCTGAAATCATCAATGACGCAAAAAAAAAATTGCATTCTTTCTCCTCCAGTGTCACCATCATTGGAAAGTTAGGATTTGTATAGAAGATGTTTTCAGAAACCAAGAAAAGTGCTCAACATATTTCAGGGAATTTGGGAAGATTGGATGTTTACAAGAAAAATGTAAGATAAACAAAAAATTAAAGGCACCACAACCATGGGGTTGTCATGGTTTTCCGGTAATTGGCACCACAGCAATTAGGAGGGCACTCATAATAAAGGCCTACATTCTTAATGGGTTCCAATAATTTTCAGCTATTTGAGGGTCTACAGCAAACATTCTGCCTTCCTTTTAAGTGATATGGATTTCCCTTTTGGAAGAAATAGCTTTAGGATAAAATTTATTGCAGCCTAACAGTGACTGTACATATCCACCAGTTTTGTTTAAGGTCTTGAAGTCTGGCCTTGCCCCTCCACTGATTAAGAATATTAGGTGAGAGATATGAACTGGGTAGCTAGAAGCACAAATTTTTCTACTCAGAATCTGAAAACAGCATACTGTTATACAAATAATTAGCTACAGAAGTGACAAATTGTTTGTTAGATATATTTGTTGGTATGTAATAGAAATGTTTTTTGATTTTAAGTTTGTCAAACATCTTGTGAACTACTCAAAGGCCTGTGCTGATTGTGGATGAAAACCTAGCTGTATAACCCTCCTTTGTCAGCTGAAGGGACTGTGAGTGAGTCATAGAGTAAATGTACGTTCTGTCTCTCACATGAGCTGGAGGCAACAAATAAATTGATGCAACAATGAAGCTCCCACTGTTGCACAGAGGATAGGGTACTATATTGCTTTCAGTAGAGAAGGTACAAGTTACTAGTTCGAATTACCAAAAGCAAATTGCCTTTTCAGGATTTACTGAGAACTTCAAACACTGGGTATGGAGAATCTTCAACTTTTTTCTGTCACAGATCACCTTCAACAACTTGCACAATTGTTGAGCATAATAACAGTAAATATTGGAGATTTTAATCTGATTTATGAGATATCAATAGTCTTGACTCAATATAAGAAGCTACATGTAATATTAAATGTAATACATACCTAGATTGTAGAGTTCAAACTAAAGTCAATGTCACATTTTTAAAGATAATTGCTCTTTCAAACTGGGAGCTCTTCATGCTCAATGTTGACTGTCTGCCTAGGCAAAAGTTAAGGCAAATATGCGAACTATTCGACCATACTGTTTCCACCTAACTAACTCCTCCATTATCCTAGGCATTGTCCCCTTTTGGTTGAAAAACAAGATGTATCTTCCACTGCAGAAGAAATCTCTTGGATCAACAAAACTCTGCACCTTTAGGATTGAATCTTATCATTGCAGAATTTGTTACACAGACAACACTTCCTTGTTCAATGTCAGGATCGACTTTAGGCCAAACCACTTTTTGGTTCTGATGAGTTTTCTTATATGCAAAATACTGACAGTACCAGTGCTCTGATCCTACTTGATTATTCAGTGGAATTCAACATTGTCAGTCATACACTAAGGTTAACTGACTTAAAAACTAAAGGAATTGCTCAGAATTGCATTGCCCCATATTTGTAGAATGATACACAAGTGCTCCTGACTGGCAATGTCATTCTTGAGGTGTTCTTCATGCCTTTGTCTTTAATGTCTATGTTGCTTCTCTAGCTCGTTTAATCCGTGAATTTGTGCTGTGTTTCTTTCATATGCATCTGATACACAAATATTTATATACACTGATGCAGTTAATCCATCTTCCAGTGTTCTCATAACATCACAGCTCTGAGTTGCAGAATGGATGTTAAATAACTTCCTAAAACTAAAGATCAATAAGAAAAATGCCACTGTACTTGTAAGTCTCACTGGATTTCATTTAACTTGTTATAGTTTTTTAACAGGATAATGCCATTGTGAAGACGCAGTTTAAACAGAATCAGTGCAGCATTAGTGAAGTACAGTCTATTAGTTCAAACACAGCAGCTCAGTGACTACACCACCATTTGTACATACATTATTCCTTACATGTCTCAGGCAGCATAGTCACTATGCAATAAGTTATACAGTCTTTAATAGACACACTTTGTACTCACTGACCCCACACAGTGTGACATCTATATCCCCCATCCCATATCTCCTATCATAAATATGAAATTCAAACCAATTGCTTAATTAGGGGGTCCACCGATTAGGGTTCTCTTTTTCAGGAGGTATTCGTGAAGCAGTTTCCATATGTTTGTGGGTTATTGGGTTTGTAGTAGTGTGTGGCACATTTCACAATGGTCAATTCTTTAGACCATTTATTTTATCCAGTGCTAGTGGGGAGAAGACCAGTCCCAGTGTCTTGTGACTAGTATTTTGGCCAAGAGTAAGGCCAATGCTGTAGTTTTACTCACCTTTTTGGTAGGTTGTGTGTGTACCCTGGCAATGCCAATAATAGAAATGATTTCAGAACTTAATGCAGTCATTTTTAATAACGCGCTAAATGTAGATCTCTATAATTACTCTAATCTTAGACAGTATGATGCCATATGCTTAAAATGTGTCAGAGTGTCCCTGCATTGTCAACAAGTAATGTTGTGTTATTGGTCCCTATCCATTAAGGTTTTGGGTGTGAAATAAATCCTATTGAGGAATTTATAGTGCATTTCTCTGTGGTCATTGGTCTGCTCACAACAAAATTTCCATTCAGTATCAGTCAAGTGTGTAACTAGATATCTGTCCCACGTACCCCTGACGCCCAATAGAGATCTCAGCTCTCTGGTCTGTGATATTTTACACAGTTCAGCCATAACATAGGAAGGAACCTGAGTGGTGCAGATATAGGGCCTCATTATGACCCTGGCGGGCGGCGGAGCCCGCCCGCCAGGATGCCGCCCTCCAAAATACCACGCCGCGGTCAAAAGACCGCGGCGGGTATTACAAGTTTTCCCCTGGGCTGGCGGGCGGTTGCTGAAAAACCGCCCGCCAGCCCAGGGGAAAACGACCTTCCCACGAGGATGCCGGCTCGTAATCGAGCCGGCGGAGTGGGAAGGTGCGACGGGTGCAGTGGCACCCGTCGCGTATTTCAGTGTCTGCAAGGCAGACACTGAAATACTTTGCGGGGCCCTCTTACGGGGGCCCCTCGACCCCCCCTACCGCCATCCTGTTCATGGCGGCTTTCCCGCCATGAACAGGATGGCGGTAGGGGGGGTCAGAATCCTCATGGCTGCGGAGCCATTCCCATGTGAATTTAGTGGATATGACCTTAAAAGCAAGTCTTAATATATAGTAGAGAAATGTGTCCAGTTGGGACCTTACTTGAAACAAAGAGGGCTCATTCAAAGGGATATATTGGCATTTATTGGATATATCCCCAATCACCTCTTTACCAAACCTCTCTAGTGCTTGGCACACCCTAAATTCAGTTATCAGTATGTTGGAAAATGGGTTATTGGTAAGGGCAGGTAAGTACCTACATTTAGCAATAGGCCACTAACCTCCACTTAGGTCCAGTTAGGTCTCAGTAAATTAAACCCAGCTCATCCCTTGGTAGCTTGGCACCAAGCAACAAGTCTTAACTTAGGAGACAGAGTGTAAAGCATTCCAATATCACAAAACAATAATTAAATAAAACACAGGAAACAGTTTAAAAATCCCAAATCAATTTATAAAAATAGATAATATTTGTATCTTTAAAAAAACACCAAAATGAATAAAATCGGATAAGGGGAACCGGAGATATGATTTTTTAAAGAATTATTACTCTCTAGCGCATAGAAACAAAAAGCACCAATCTGGTCATCTGGTCGCACCTCGACCGGGGCAGAGTCGAAGTTTAAGGCTGACCGCGATGGAGCCCGGCTCGGCTACAGGCCACGGGAGGCCTCGGTCAAAAGTTTACCTTAGGACGTAGTCGTTTTTCTGAAGATTTTCTTCAGCGGGACAAACCTGCCAGTCCAATCCGACCTCCTGGAACTCATCCTCGTATACACGTCATGGAAGCCCTCGGTAGAGATTTTTACCTTTGGAATTTGTTGTTTTTTCGGGGGGAAAATCCTGTGACCGGGGCAAACCTGGATCTTGATCCGATGTCCTTGGAGCCCTCCTCGGATAAGCTGGCTATGAGGTCCCGGTCAACTTCCTACGTTCAGACGTAGTCTCTTTTTTGGAGATTTTCTTCACTGGGACTAACCTGCAAGTCAGGCTGGGTCACGGTTCTGGCAAGCCAGCTAGAGTTGTTGCGTCGGGTCGGTCCCTCTATGGAGCTTTTTTCCAAAAGTTCTCCAAACTTCTGGGTCTTCTTCCAGATGTTCCTTTAAGGTTCTTTTGGGATCCACATCTCACCCCAGGGTTTTCAGAAGCTCTGAGATAATCCTTGGGGGGGGGGACTACAACTCCCAGAATGCACCTGGCGAAAACTCCTTTTTGGCCACTGGACAGTGGTCAGCTGGTTGGTTTCTTCAGGAGTTGGTGCAGGGGACTCTGGTTAGCAATTTGTTACCTGTAGCAAACAGGGAGTCCCTCCTTGAAGCAGTTGAAGCCAGGCAAAGTCCTTCTTGTGGTGAAGCCCAAGTGTGCAGCTGGTGCAGTCCTTCAGAGTGCAGGGTCCAGGTGCAGGCCAGGGGTCCAGCAGGGCAGTCCTTCTTCTCCTGTAGTACTTCCTTGTTAGAATATGATGGGGATCTGAGGTGTGGGTGCAGGTCTCCCAGTTTTATCCTTGCTCCTGGGTGAAAAACCTGGTTCTCCAATCAGGGGCAGGATCCTTCCCCCTGTGATGACCACTTCCTGTGAAGTGTGGCAAAAATCAATCCCAGGGAGCATCATTCCTCAAAAATCCATCATGGCTGAAAGTGATTTTTGGAGGTTACATCTGGCTGAGCCCACCCACTGGTGTGGCTAAAAATCACACCCCTCTCCTGCCCTCTCCTAATCTAATCAAGGGGGCACCTAATTGTCTGGGTTTGCAGGCTGTGGGGTTGTTGTTGGGTTGCTTCAAATGTCCTTCTCTGCCTTTGAAGACCAGTATGGCAGCCCTCCCCCTTCCTGCCTCACCATCTGCTGAGGGGAGATCTCCTCCCACAGGCACATCTCTTTGTGTGGAGCCAGGCCGCTTCACACCTCATCCATGCAGCCTGGCCAGGCTGCCAGAGGCTGGCCAATCAGAACACATCAGCAAAAACACTGCAGGGCTGAAGTTGGCAACTTTTCAGGTAAAGTTTAAAACTCTTTACCTTAACAAGTTATATTAAATCCAACAACTGGAAGTTGTGGGATTTATTATAACAATTAATTTGATTCCAAACTCCTGGTATTTGTTACTTAAGGGGACTTTAAAATAAAGGCTCCCCATTCTAGCCTATGGAGGCCATTCACTACAATGAGGGAAAAACAAACTTGGCTGTTTTACCTCACCACAACTTATAAAACTATTTTTATAAGGTCCCTGCTTATAGTTACATGGCACCCAGCCCTAGGGGCACATAGGGCACACCTTAGGGGTGACTTACACGTAAAAATAAGGTAGTTTAAGACTTTGGAAATACTTTTAATTCCAAAGTCGAATTTGCATATGACTTTAATTTAAAAGCAGCCAGCAAGGCAGGCCTGCCTTTAAAATGATACTGGGCACCTCATCAGTGCACCTATGGGTGCAGTACCTATGCTGGGGTCCCTACACCTACATGCCCTACCATATATTAGGGACTTATAGGTAGGTTGACTTAGCCAATTATAATTAGCCTAATTTGCATACTGATTTTACACAGAGCACAGGCCCTGGGACTGGTTAGCAGTGCCCAGGGCACCATTAGAATCAGGAAAACACCAGCAAAAAGTGGAAAATGGGGGCAGAAAGTTAGGGGGCCTCAGAAATCAGCCCTGTTCTCTCACACAAGCCCCCCCCCAGCCCACACGCCCAGGAGACTCAGCCCAACCCTGGGAGAGTCTTCCTGGCTTGTCAGGCAAGGAAGACAGTGAAGAGAACAGGCTGTCCCTTTGCAGGGCCTACTCTGCCTTACATCCTCCTGTCATGGTCACTCCCCCTGGGTAGTGAATCCATCCCAACAGTGAAAGGGCCCATCTCAAACTGAAACTTCCCTCTAGGGGGGTTTTCCTCCTCTCTCTCGGCCAACTTGGTAAGCAACACCTAGCTTACCCAAAGAGGTCACCCAACACTTGAGCAACCCCACCATGACCTAGAGGGTCAGGGGGTCTACTTTGATTTTGGCCCTGGGGTCTGCCTCCCAGGCCAAGTACAGTGCTGCCAGGAAGGCTAGCACCCAGCAGAGGCTACTGACAGCAGTCAGTACCCAGAACCACACCCTAAGCTCTCCACTGACAGGTGTTTGAACTGCTTTAGGGGCAACTGTGGGGTCTTGGCACCCCTCTTGCTGTCTAGAGTTGGGGGCTACCACCTCCTGTGGCAGACACCCTCATTCCACTCTCCCTTCTGTCAGTGCAGGGGCAACACCCTGCATCTGGACAATGCCTGACTACTCAGGACTTCCTTGGGGTCAGGTGAGGCCTCACCAGTGCCACTCTCCCCCCCCCCCCACTGGGGCAGAAGGGCTTTGGCTCCCTGGAACTCTCTTTAAGAGTGGCCCACCCTTCCTTTTCTTCTTTCCTTTTCTTGGGGACCCCTGTCTCCTACCTGTAGGGACTGACTCCCCAGGACTTTGGGTTGGGGGGCGCACTGGGGGACCGCCCCATCTGGGACCAGACTCACCTCTGCGAGGTCATTGCCCAGGATACAATCTAGGGGGAGGTCAGCACTGACTACCACCCTAAACCAGCCAAGGATACCCTCCCTCTCTAGAGGCACTATGGCTACAGATTTGAAGGTGACCTCCCCTGTGGCTATCCTGACTTTCCTGGTCTCTCCTGGGACATACATGTCTGGGGTCACTAACCGGTCACTCACTATAGTGTGACTAGCACAGATGTCTCTCAGGCCAGTGGTAGGGATCCCATTCACCTGAATGGGGTGAAAGTGCCTACTCCCACCCTCAGGGATCACCAGCTTATCATCTGGTCCTGTTTCCCAGCTCAATGCTAGGAGGACTTCCTCATCTGAGGAGTCCTCCTCCATAGCTACACTGGACAGCCCAGTGCTAACCAACTTCTTTGGACAGGCTGCATCTCCTCTGAAATGACCTGTCTGCTGACAGTCAAAGCAAGCCTTACTGTCCAAGAGCTTGTTTAACCCTGGGTCTCCCTGTCTCTGCTTATCAGAGTGGGAGTGGGATTTACTCTCCTCCTTCTTAGAGTTCTGGGGTACAGAGGGAGTCTCTGTGGTGGGCTTACCACCTCCCTCCTTAGGTTTTTGGGGACCTGACCCCCCCTTCTTGGAATCTCCCCCCTGGGACATGACAACCACCCTGGTTCTCAACCACTCATCAGCTGCCTCCCCTAGCTCTCTAGGGTCGGTCAGCTTAGACTCCACTAGATGCTGGCGTAACCTTTCTTAGATACAAATGGTCAAAATGTGCTCTCTCATGATCAGATTGTATAACCCCTCATAAATATTTACTTTGTTACCATGAATCCAGCCCTCTAGTGCCTTAAGTGAGGTGTCTACAAAGTCAACCCAAGACTGGGTACTGACCTAATGGGTGTCCCTGAACTTCATCCTATACTGCTCTGGGGACAGACCAAACTTCTTGGTTAAGCATCTCTTCATACTAGGGTATGAATCTGCCTCCTCCCACTTAAGGTCAGAAGCCTATCCCTCCCTGAGTTGGGGACCAACTCCCATAAAAGTGAACCCCAGAATTGAGGCCTATCCCTTCTCATTTGGGGTGCCCTCTCAAAGGCCTCCAACCACTTGTGTATGTCATCCCCCTCTACATAAGCAGGAACCACCACTTAGGTAATCTGGGGCAAAAGCCCCCCCCCCACCCATAGACACCTCAGCTTCTCTGTCGCTGCCACCATCTCTTTTCTCTTTCTTTGCCCACTTCTTCTTTTCTAGGGCCAGCTTCTCTGCCTCCAAAGCTATAATTGCTAGCTGGGCCTCCAGCTCTCTTTTCCTGAAGGACAGGTTCTTTCCTCCTGAAGAGACCCCCTTCCCCCAACTAGCTTTGGGTATGACCCTAGTGACTGTGTGTAGTGAGGACCGGTCTTCCTCATCCTCACTTAGGCTCAGATGCCCTCCCTCCCCTGAGTGGCTGGAGCTAGCATCCTCCCCTACTTCTTCCTCCTCTGGAGCGTCCTTTGAGCCTACTTCTTGTGCCTCAGCCCATGCTGTCAGGGATTTAATCAGGACATGCTACCTGAGGTCAGTGGCTGCAGGCAACCCCTTTGCAACCACTGGACTACTGTCAGTGTGGGTAGGCTAGCCAGATCAAGCTCCATGGTTCCCTAGTTTTGTGTCAACAAAAACTTTTTGCAAAAATTGGAAACAAGAATTTAAAAAATTCAGTAATTGAAATTAATCCAAGTTAAAAATTACAAACAATTTTTGCATTAGGACAATTTAAAGGATTTTTTATTTGTTTTACTTAATACTGTAATGTGATACTGAACACAAGTCCAGGATCCCACCACTGCGCACCAAAAATGTTAGGAAATGGGTTAATGGTAAGGGCAGGTGTTAGACCTGACAGCCTTAGGGTGGTCACCCCTAACTTTTTGCCTGCCTCCCTCCACTTTTTGGACACTGTTTTTGCTGGCTTTTAGACTCTGCGCACTTTATCACTGCTAACCAGTGCTAAAGTGCATATGCTCTCTCCTTTTAAACATGGTAACCTTGGATCATACCTGATTGGACTATTTAATTTACTTATAAGTCCCTAGTAATGTGCACTATATGTGCCTAGGGCCTGTAGATTAAATGCTACTAGTGGGCCTGCAGCACTGGTTGTGCCACCCACTTAAGTAACCCCTTTACCTTGTCTGAGGCCTGCCATTGCAAGTCCTGTGTGTGCAGTTTCACTGTCACCTCGACTTGGCATTTAAAAGTACTTGCCAAGCCTAAAGCTCCCCTTTCTCCACATATAGGTCACCTCTAATGTGTGCCCTAGGTAACCCCTAGAACAGGGTGCTGTGTGGGTGAAAGGCAGGACATGTACCTGTGTAGTTTACATGTCCTGGTAGTGTAAAACTCCTAAATTCGTTTTTGCATTACTGTGAGGCCTGCTCCCTTCACAGGCTAACATTGGGGCTGCCCTCATACAGTATTGAAGTGGTAGCTGCTGATCTGAAAGGAGTAGGAAGGTCATATTTAGTATGGCCAGAATGGTAATACCAAATCCTGCTGACTGGTGAAGTTGGATTTAATATTAATATTCTAGAAATGCCACTTTTAGAAAGTGAGCCTTTCTTTGCACTTAAATCTTTCTGTGCCTTACAATCCACGTCTGGCTGGGCTTGGTTGACAGCTCCTTGTGCATTCACTCAGACACACCCCAAACACAGGGTACTCAGCCTCACTTGCATACATCTGCATTTTGAATGGGTCTTCCCGGGCTGGGAGGGTGGAGGGCCTGCTCTCACACAAAGGACTGCCACACCCCCTACTGGGACCCTGGCAGACAGGATTGAACTGAAAGGGGACCTGGTGCACTTCTTAGGCACTCTTTGAAGTCTCCCCCACTTCAAAGGCACATTTGGGTATAAAACAGGGGCTCTGCCCTACCTCATCAGACACTTGCTGGAGAAGAAACCTGAACCAGAACCTGCATCCTGCCAAGAAGAACTGCCTGGCTGCCTAAAGTACTCACCTGACTGCTTCCTACAAAGGACTGCTGCCTTGCTGTTGCCCTGCTGCCTTGCTGAACTCTTGTCTGGCTGTAAAAGTGCTCTCCAACGGCTTGGATAGAGCTTGCCTCCTGTTCCCTGAAGTCTCAGGACCAAAAAGACTTCTCTTTTTCATTTGGACTCGCCGTGCGCCGAAAATTTTGACGCACAGCTTGCTCCGCGGTGAGAAAATCGCTGCACACCGACGCTGATTGACGCGACACCTTTGGGGCGATCGGAACTTCGACGCACGGCCTCGCAAGGACAACGCCCCCCGACTTCCAGAGGGGAAATTGACGCGACGCCTGCAGTGAGAACGAGAATTCCACGCACAGCCTCCCGGAACGACGCGCAGCCGGAAAACAAGCCGAAGAATCTACGCACAGACCCCCGGACATCTGGTAATCCCGCAACCCACAGAAAGAGACTGTCCGCGCGCCGGAAAACGACGCACGACTTCCCCACCTGAAAAATAACTACGCAAGTCCGTGCGTGCAGGGGCGAAATCGACGCACACACCATTTTTCCACGTATCTCTTCTTCTGCGGCCCTTTGCGGAGATTTTCTACTTTAAACCAGGTACTTTGTGCTTGAAAGAGACTTTGTTTGCTTTTTAAAGACTTAAGACACTTTTTATCACTTTTCAGTGATATCTCTACAATTTCACATTGCATCTTCATTCGTTTTGACCTACAATTATCCTGATAAATATTATATATTTTTCTAAACTTTGTGTGGTGTATTTTTGTGGTGCTATATTGTGTTATTGTATGATTTATTGCACAAATACTTTACACATTGCCTTCTAAGTTAAGCCTGACTCCTCGTGCCAATCTACCAGAGGGTGGGCACAGGATAATTTTGGATTGTGTGTGACTTACCCTGACTAGAGTGAGGGTTCTTGCTTGGGCAGAGGGTAACCTGACTGCCAACCAAAAACCCAATTTCTAACAGCAGGTAAGTAGCTACACTTAGCAATAGGCCACTAACCTCCACTTAGGTCCAGTTAGGGCTCAGTAAATTAAACCCATCTCAACCCTTGATAGCTTGGCAACGAGCGACAAGTCTTAACTTAGGAGACAGAGGATGAAGCATTCAAATATCACAAAACAATAATTAAATAAAACACAGGAAACAGTTTAAAAATCCAAAATCAATTTATAAAAATAGGTTATATTTTTATCTTTAAAATTACCCCAAACCTAATAAAATCAGATAAGGGGAGCCAGAGATATGAATTTTGAAAGAATTATTACTTTCTAGCGCATAGAAACAAAAAGCGCCAATCTGGTCACCTGGTCGCACCTCGACTGTGGTAGAGTCAAAGTTTAAGGCCGACCGCGATGGAGCCCGGCTCGGCTACAGGCCCCGGGAGGCCTCGTCAAAAGTTTACCTTTGGACTTAGTCGTTTTTCTGAAGATTTTATTCAGTGGGATAAACCTGCCAGTCCAATCTGACCTCCTGGAACTCTTCCTCGAATACGCGTCGTGGGAGCCCTCAGTGGAGATTTTTACCTTCGGACTTAGTCGTTTTTTCGACTTATCCTTGCTCATGGGTGCAAAACAGGGGGGGTCCTGGTTCTCCAAACAGGGGCAAGGTCCTTCCCCCTGTGATGACCACTTCCTGGGAAGTGTGGCAAAAATCAATCCCAGGGAGCAACATTCCTCAAAAATCCATCATGGCTGAAAGTGATTTTTGGAGGTTACATCTGGCTGAGGCCACCCACTGGTGTGGCTAACAATCCTAAACACATCCCTCTCCTGCCCTTTCCTGATCTAATCTAGAGGGGAACCTAATTGTCTGGGTTTGCAGGATGTTGGGGTGTTGCTTGGTTGCCCCAAATGTCCTTCTCTGCCTTTGAGGACCAGTTTGGCAGCCCTCCCCCTTCCTGCCTCACCATCTGATGAGGGGAGATCTCCTCCCACAGGCACATCTCTTTGTGTGGAGCCAGGCCACTTCACACCTCATCAAGGCAGCCTGGCCAGGCTGCCAGAGGCTGGCCAATCAGATCAGAGGAGCAAAAACACTGCAGGTCTGAAGTTGGCAACTTTTCAGGTAAAGTTTAAAACTCTTTACCTGAACAAGTTATATTAAATCCCACAACTGGAAGTTGGCAGTACCCAAGTTATATTAAATCCAACAACTGGAAGTTAGCAGTACCCAGGGCACCATCAGAGTCAGGAAAACACCAGCAAAAAGTGGAAAATGGGGGCAAAAATTTAGGGGGCCTCTGCAATCAGCCCTGTTCTCTCACACATAGAATACGATAATTGTTGATCAGTGGCATGCACGGAGCATACAGTGCTCTTAATGCTGTTCATGTACTGGGTATTTTTCAAGTTTTAACTAGAATAAAATTCTTAAAATTTCAGGTATGCAGGTTGCTGAGTCTCACCTTCAGATGGTATGAATCAGCTATCTCTGTTTGGACCATAACATGAGGCGTAAGAGTTGCTGTGCGGTACCAACATTGGGCAAAGTATACCTCCGCACATAAATAGAATAATTAAAAATGTGGGATTTCAAGCTCTTCATCCTCAAAGTGTTTCAGAAACATTGTCCATGTAATCCCAGGTTTTTTGCCACCCAATACTAGCATACTTAGAGTGGATTGTAATGTTGAGAAAGAACTGGCCCTTAGGTAAATAGATATATTGGGAAATAGGTAAAGAAATTCCAGGAGGACCACATCTTTATGAGGGTGATTATTCCTATTAAAAGGAGCTTAGCCAGTGATTGACTTGCTCCATAAGATTAGACATAGCGTTCCATAATTGTCCTTTAGTATCATCCTGATTTCCCTGTGGACTTTAATCCCCGAATAATGTGCAGAGTCTGATTGCCAGACAGAGGATTTTTCAGCTGGTACTTGCGTGTGCTAGGACTTAAGGAAAATTGCAGTAATTAGTCCCAATTAACTTTTAGACCAGACATCCTGCAGAGTTGCAGGAACATCGTGATCAAGGGTGAAATATTGGTTGTGTGGTCTCTAATGTAATGGTCTTAATCAGTGAAGAAAGGTGAAAGCATCACCACCAGCATAGACCATTTTGGGAACGTTTTGGTGGTTCAAGCATGCTAGAGACTATGGTCCAAATTTTAGGATGTCCTTATGCCTGCATAATGTATCCAAAGGGGGTGATCCAGCGCAAGGAGGGTCACAAAAATGGCACAACAACCTTTTTTGGCTTCATTTTTAATGCCTATATCTAAGGTCGGGTAGGTTGGCATAAAGCAGTCAGGCTTAACTTAGAGGCACTGCGTAATGTATTTATGCAGCACAGCACACAAACAGTAATAAAGTGAAAACACACACAAGGAAAAATCCCAAACCAATTAAGAAATATAAAACAAATTGTAGTACATAAAGTGATAGCAGAACAACACAAATCCAATCACTAGAACTTGAGATATTCAATTTAAAGACTTTGAAGTGGAAATAGCAAAACGTACCACTTGTGGTCAACTGGTCATGCTAGGCAGGGGGAAGTCACAAGTTCAGACTGATTGTGATGGAGTGTGGGTCATATACAGGGACCAGGTTAGTCCCACTGGCACTTACCTTACTTACCGTCTCAAGTCTGGAGCAAACAGTTTTATTCACATTGGGGGAGCTCACGAGGAGGAGGCAGAGCTTTGTGAAAATAGTTGCTGTAGTGCGAACAGCAGGTTAGGCACCATGAATGGTTGTTGCTGTAGTGTGGAGAGCTCAGCATGGTAAGCTATTGCAGTAGCTTCATTTTGGCGATCGTCACAGGCTGTCATTGCTGTAGCACAAAGTTTACATCTTGTGTTGTCGGTCATCCTTGACACTCCATGTCAGTGCAAAGAGCAGGTCTTGCCAGAACCTCATGTTGGTGGGCATTGCTGGAAGCAAATCCATGGTTCCAAGGAGGTCAATCTTCAGGATTTCTATCTTTTATTTTAGGAGGAGTTCTCATTGATGCCAGCCAAGGGTCCAGAACCTGGGAGACCTCTTGGGGATCAGGACTCACTCCAGCATAGTCTAGTGATAGTGCTCAAGCAACCCAGTTGCAAGTCCAGACAGGACCAGTTGCAGAAACTCAGCAGGAACGTTGCAGGGAGACCTCTGAAGCTTGTTGTGTCCTTGTAGCTTGACAGGAGGTCAGCCAACTGTCCCTTGGTGTCACTATGGATAGTCTGGGATGGAGGCAAGCAGGTCTAACCTTCCTTATTAAACAGCAAGGCAGTCCTTCAAGTAGTAAGGCAGCTGTATGGCAGCAGGGTAGTCCTTTCTTTGTAACTTGCACAGGTCAAAGTGTGTTCTGAGGGCCCCAAGAGGTCCACTATTTACAGCTGGTGCCAGCCTTTGTTTAGGGAATTCTCTATCTTATTTCAATATCTGATTCTGGAAAGTTCTTCTCCTTCCCCTGCTTAGGGTCCAAACTGTTTAGAGTGACAAAGGCAGGCCGGTTGTCAAGTTCCTTTGAGTGTGCAAGAGCAAAGCCCTCTGAAGTATAAGTAGTGATGGATATAGTCTCTCCCCAGTCATCCTGCCAGGATGGCCCATCGGTTCCACACCAAAGCCTCCTTTGTGATTCTGTGTGGAAGCACTATTTACTATTGATGAGGATTTTACATTTTGCTTCATTTGAAGGTAAACAGCATATCTTTATCTGCTCCCTATCTAATGTTAATATTTATTACTTGTATAAGGCAACCCAGTGTTAGTCAAAGAGAGAGGTAGGCCTTATAGCAGTGAAAAATGACTTTGGTAGTTTTTCACTCCAGCCATGCAAAACCTAAGCACACATATCCTACTTTTTAAATACAATGCACCCTGTCCTATGAGACACCAGTGACTGTCTTAGGGAGTGCTGCATGCCCACTAGTAAAAATAACAGATGATGGATAGAATGCTGAGCAATGCAAACATTCACCCCAAGCCTCAAAGATCTGGGTCTAATCCATCTTTTTTGCCCACAATACCACCCCAATTTGGACCCAGCCATATGCAAATCAGTCTTGATCCTGTTCCCCAGGGGAACAGTCCAGCCCAAACTGGCAAACCAGGTCCTCCCTGGGACCGGTTTCAGGGTACCACCCTTCATCAGCCAGGATAGCTTGAATCCAGTGACACAGTGAGCCCACGTCTGGGCATAACTAGCGCACCTAGGACAACAAAAGCAAAAATAACAGATGATTGACCGAATGCTGAACGAGGCAAACATTCACCACCCATCTCAAAGATCTGGGTTTAATCTATTGTTTTTTTTGGCCCACCACGCCACCGCAGTCTGGACTCAGCCATATGTAGCATTTAATTTACAAGCCCTGGGTACATGTAGTACCATTTACTTGGAATTTACAAATGCATTACATGTGGCAATTAAGTGTAGAACAATTTTCCCATGTTTGAGGGAGAGAGCACAAACACTTTAGCACTGGGTTGCAGTGGTAAGTTCTAAAACAAATGAAAACAAATTCAGTAAACATGGGGGTTGAAGCCAAGAGTTTTGGGTGAATACTACTCCAAAGATGTCAGGTCTAATAATTGCTAATTCCTGTACAGTTCTTAGTGCTAAGATGCTTTTGTTGGATGTAATGAGTTCTTTAAGACATAAAAAGATAATACATTTAAAAAGATGTACTGTTGTATCTATATATGTAGTACTTATACAGCACAAACCTAGCCTAGATGCAGCAGAGTGCTGTGCAGGATCAAAGACAAGGAAACAGTCAACAAGTGATCGGAGGAGTAGCTGGTTTCTAAGAGAACATTAGGGCTGCTACTGCATTGTGATGTAACTTTTTTTAGTACTTTCCTGTATTGGAGCAGGGATGAGACATTAACAGATCCTAAATAAAAGATAAACCCTCCTGCCTTGCTTTCCATTTTATTTCTCCAGTCTGATAATGCCCTGACTATGGGTCTGTCAAGGACCACTGTTGACGGTGAGTTTGTAAACCAGGTAGGTGGAGTGGGATTGTCATGAGTTTGAAGACAGTGGAAATCTGCCAAGCTCAGGGGCCCTCTAAGAAGCAGATGCCATTTAGACCAATATGGAGGCTCTAGTGCCAGAAAAAACATTAATAGAGAGTTATGATTGCTTGAGTTGGAGCCTTGGACATTTCTTCTCATCCCACCACAAACTCTGGCCCTGATTTCCAACAACGGTTGTGGTGTTAGACCAATTTGAATGTTTATGTTACCTAATAATAGCCACAGCTGAGGGTCTAAAAACAAAATTGTAATTAGGATGGAGACTTCATAATGAATACAAAATTAAAATGACTTTCATGTACTGTTACCTTGAGGCAGATCATTATAAAAGCCTATCTGAACTATGATTAAGGTTCATGCCAGTTACGGCATGTGAGCACGCACAAAACCCAGAAAGGTGCTAACCCCAGAAAAAAAAAAAATCAGGTGCATCTACATTGGATTTTGTTTTCAAAAAACAAAAGTACACAATATCATGGTAAAGTTTGTTGGTCTTTTTATCTGTTTAATTGCATGCATGGAAGAAGGGGTTGATTGTATGACCAGATTCCTTGTATGGATTGATTAACAAAGACAACTATGGGGGTTATTCCAACTTTGGAGGAGGTGTTAATCCGTCCTAAAAGTGACGGATATACCACCAGCCGTATTACGAGTTCCATAGGATATAATGGACTCGTAATACGGCTGGTGGTATATCCGTCACTTTACCGTCACTTTTAGGACGGATTAACACCTCCTCCAAAGTTGGAATAACCCCCTATATGTACTAGTGCCACCACAACAATCGTTACTACACTCAACACCCTGGCCCACATCTATGTAATCAGTCTATATTGATCAACCATATTAATAACAGAGTGCCTTGAATGGGATACATCATGACTGGAAGTGCACATAGGCATCTAAAACGCTAGGTGTCAAAATCAAATCAAAATTATCATATCTACAGCTATAAAGGTCTAAAGAGAAAAATGCACAATAGAAGTAAGTACACAGAAGTAAGGTGTGGAAAACAGAGAATGGCACAAGAGGTAAATATAAACCATGAATTTACATGCACTGGTTCAGCCTGAGGCAGGCTAATCGCAAGAACCAGATGCAACAATGAAAAATGCAGGCATTCACAAAGCATGCATGTGGGTTAGACTATGCTCAGTCTCCTTTGTGGTGCTATTTAATTTTGCAATGAGCAGTAAGACAGCGCATTGCTCTACGTCAAAGGAATAGTCCATGGATGGTACTTGGGGGTTCCTTTGTAACCACCCATGGATTTTGATGCAAAACCCTATCTAACCTAACCCTAACAGCAATACACAGGATTTTGAGCCAAAAATGAAAGCCACTTCAAATCAGGCATTAAAGAGTGGAAATCCTTTTATTACTCCTAACTTTTCCCACCTTCCATGTGCGACACTGAACAGCACACATACAAAGTAGAAAAAGGTTAAAAGTTAGTGTATGCGTAGTATATCATTCCAGTACGTAACCTAAGCTAGACTCATGCAGATACTTTTGCACCATGGTTGCAAAGGTGTGTGCCTGGTGGACGGTGACATAATTCTCCGCTGGTGCTAGGGAGAAAACAGGATAGTGCCATATCTCCGTAGATATGACACTTCTCATCTCTCTACTTGTCATACAATGGAGCACAGCTACTTTGCGAGCCGTGCTGCTTATGTGAAAGGTTTGTAAATCTTTGCCCTGGTGCCCAGAAGAACGTCTGAAGCAAAAGATTAGAGAATCAATATAGGAATCTAGGATACGTATAGTGAAAGTGTCACCTGGCATGTAGAACCTCTATGTATCTTTAGGATTAAACAAGGTTATGATGTCCTCTAGGATGAGGTATGAGTTCACGGGACAGTCCAGGTTATGAGGTGGTAAATACATTTTAATGCTCAGGTAGCGAGAGAGAAAGAGAGATGGAGTTTGACCTACTTCCCCTACATGTTGTAGCATGATAATGATATCTGTTAAGGGAAGAAAGGGGGGCAGAGAGCACCTGTAGCAAGAAGCGTGTTATGGATGTCACAGCCCATGTTGTATAAGTCAAGAAATTTAAACAACTACACTGCTCAATGTCTCTATGTCTGGTTAATTTAGAAGACTGGAGATGCGACCTCTGGTGCCCAAATAAATTTACTTCACTCATTCAGACATCTTCAGTTCATAGAGTTTTGCATACATGCACATGTTAATGGCACAAACCTTTGGACAATTCCAAGCTCCTCCTGCATCCGCTAGTTCACATATGGCCAACTCTGATACGTTTTGAATTCTTTTAATCCATTGTGCACAGAGTTTTCTGTCTGTTACCCATATTGTAGAGCTAAGGTAATAATCACTGAAAGAAAAAGAAAATTTTGAGTAAAGAATTCAAAGACAGCACCAAATTTTAGGAGTTCTCTACTCGCATTGCTCATAAACAAAGTAAAAGTAACTAAGATAGACAGGTTTAATATTTCCAGTATTGGAATCAGAAGTTGGAACATTGTGGGTGGAGAAGTATTTCATTCAGTTCTCAACAGAGTAAACTCTAGCATTTTTTCATTCTCAGAACTTCTTTACTAACATGGCAAAATATAGGTTCAAGCAATGCAACATAAGTGTATTAAAGCAAAGCATTTCATCACACACACCCTTGTGACAAACGAGTATAATACTTTAAAAAATGAGTTATTCACAAGACAAATCCAATCTTGCCTCTTCCTATTACATGTCTCATCCTCTTAGACCAACTTACAATGACCTATATTTGAAATAGCGCATTATGCATTAGATCCGGTATGGCACCTGAGTAGTTAATTTGTACTTGTGGTTACCAGTGGGCATTTACTTCAGTGGACCAGGACTCTTTGCCTTCTCCTGTATTGTCCCACTACAAGAAGTAGGAAACAGGGCAGTCCTTTTATTTTCAATGGCTAGAGAAATAGAAGGACAGCCAATAGAGGGATAGTTCACCCTCTTAATCGAGTGGTAGTTCTTATGTTTCCATGAGCCACAATGGTAATAAATGTGGGATTGTTGCTCTTTTTCTAGGACGGTGTGCGTGCTGCCCACTGGCCATGCTCACTTTAGAGGTGATGAGGAGGGGAGGAGAGACAGCTAGCAGAGGTGGTCTAGGGCTCCAGGTGGTAGTGGTCCTGCAGTTCCAGGTAAGGCTTACCGCAGCCTCAGCCCTCACCCTCCTCTACTGACACTTCCTCCTCTGAAAGATTTTGGGGAATAAATACTTATTATTTACAAATAATTAAGAACTGTGGAACCCTTGTTTGGCCACGGAATGTGAGTGAGGTTTGTGGGTTGGGCCGCACATGAGAATGGCAGAGGTGTTTAACTAGTAATAGTTAAACTGCTGAACCCATGGATTTTTTAAGCAGCCTGACTGCCCCACAGAGAAAAGAAGCCTGCCAACACCTTATTCAAACAACATCCCAAGACAGCAACAGGATAGTGTCACCCAAATAGTAAGCTGGAATGAACTGTGGCAATAGGTTTCGCACACTTCTGGTGTGCCCTTCGACAGAGGCTGGAAAAGCAGCAGCAAGGAGAAGCAGATCCAAGTGCCACTGGGGGCACAAGTGCACCAGTTGGCAAGCCTTCATAACTCTCAATGCTCGGGCACATGGGAGAACTAGCAGAATGAGGCATCAGCCAAAGAGGATCCTGCAGCTAATTAATTTCTGATACTTGGAGGCAGACTATCTTACACAGAAGAGAGTGGCATCACTTGAGTTATCAAGTAGTATGACATATTAATGTTATATGAAAGTGAAGGTGTTGGGCTCAAGATAAGCATTCACGTTGCAAGGACTTGCCCAATTCTCAATTACATGCTGCATAAAGAAAATGAAGGAAAAAGAAAATCACAGCTGTTTTCAGACAAAGAAAACAAGATGACCTATTGAAAAACCTTATTAGAGGCCACAGTGAAATACCTCCACAAAAACACACTGATGGACAGATTTAGTAAAAGCTTGCGATGTCCTTGCATCATGCAAGACGATGTATGGCAACCCAAGCATTCAAGTGGGATTTACTATGACACAGAAAGCCACTTTGTATGCCTCTGCGCGGCTTAGTAAACCAAGTTAATGCAAGGCAGCGCATTTCATTGCCTTGTGTTGCCTAGCGGCACAGAGGTGTTCCATGAGTGGAATGTGGGCGTTCCCATGCATCCATCCATGGATTCTGGAACATTCCCTGGTTTATACAATGGTGTAAATATGGGAATGCATCAAAATGGTACGCCTCTCATATCCAGGCGTAACCTGGAGAAACATCTTTATTTCTCCTCATTACTTCATTTTTCTATGTATAATGCATTCAGTATCACACATTGAAAAAGGAAAATGCCTCTAAGGATTATTTTTGTGCAGGAAGGTGTACTTTCCTGCATAAAACAATCCTGCCTGTGACATAGTCACCCTGGCACAAGAGTGTCCCCATTGGTGCTAGGCACCACATAGTAGGCCAACGGCAGGAGGGAGCAGAAATGTGTCATATCTTTGTAAGTATGGCACTTTTTGATATCTCCCATTCACATCTGCCTACACAGCATGTTTCCTTGCTGTGCTGCATTAGATGAAATGTTATTAATTCTGCCCCTAAATTTTGATTCAAAGGTGCTGTCAATTGACATCCTGCTGAACATGAAGAGGAATATTTATGCAATTGGCTACATATTGTAGGTGAAGCACTTAAATGCAAAGAGAGAGAGATGGAAGTTTCGAAGACGTTTCAAGCCCAATGGTGTTGCTCTCTTCATCATGCAACCGAAGAGGAGGAGAGGCTCAAACATATAGCAAGACCTGGACATCTACAAATTCTTGCCTTTAGGCTACTTCAGCATGTGAAGAAATACAGGATCTTCTAGAGATAAAACTTACAACCACCTACCAGAAAGTAAGTGCTGAAATGCCAAAAATATGTAGTCCATCACCAAAGGGAACAGGGGAGGAAAACTGAGTGAAGGGACAAGTTCTCCTAATGAGAGACAGGAATTATAATAAAATAATTGTTATTGCCACTTGTTGCCATTGTGTTAATCTTTAAATGCAGATGACCTTTCCCCACTACAAACATGGCAATAGACCCGACTCTGATTGGAGACTCCCGATGTTTGAAGCTACAACTTGCTTTGTTTTAGCTGTCTCATGCCTGAAACTGCCTCCGCTTCAATTGATGTCAGTGGGCAGAATATACTCCACTATTATTTTCAAAGTCTCCCACTTGTCGATCTAAAATGTTGGCATGCATGCTACTGATGTGGAGAAAGCAGCTCCTCGCCAGAAGCAGCCAAGCCATATATTGGACATTTAGGGTCTGATTTATAGGCAATAAAATGATGTCTATCAAAATTCTGTGGAAGTTACATTTACTAACCTGTACCTTTTCTCTTCCTATTACAAGGATGCAGAAGTTTGTCATATCATTTGCACGAAGGAATGACGCTCTACCACCATCTTCTAGTGCATCATTACTATGTAAGATTGTAAACCATGGAAGTCTTGAATGAAACTGCACAAAATGTTTCTCTGATATGCTGAGAGAAAATGTTTAGCACGCTATGGGCATGTCTAAGGTGGGTATGGTACATGTACTTCCAACATTGGGTTACATTTACAGAGCCCAAATTAGGTGACGCCCACTGCACAATTCTGGCACTGATAGACAACCTCCTATCATTGAGTATTGGGGGACCTCCGAGGAAATTATCACCTCCATTGTAATAACCCTTAGACACCATTGACCTTCATCCAGTGGGCATAGGTGTTTCCTCCACCACATAAGTGTCTAGATGGTCCCTCTGCTAGTCTTAAAAATCATATCATTTGTTTAAACAATCTGTTAAACATCAGGATCCCTTGGGTGTAGACAAGAAATGTCCATTTTGCCTCATGGAGGCTGAAGCCTTTGAACACATTGTAACACATTGTAAGGTCTTGTTAAATTGGGTTTAATGAATTACAAAAAGCGTTTTAACAGTTGCAAACCCCCCGATTTTCCAAATTTGAGAGCTTGCAATACTGAAAACATTTTGTAAATCAGGCCCCGAATTCCTCATGGACCATCTTAATTCTTTCCTAATCTCATACCTGATCTATTCCCAGAATGTATTTCTATGCAGTCTTTCACACCCAGGGCCTGATGCACTAAGTATTGGTCACAAAAAACGGTCCCAATTTGAGACAAGTAAGTTTGCACAGCAACGTAGTTACAACCTAAGGTTAATGGCTAGTCCATTTCTATAAGTTATTGTTTGTTGTTATGATTAGTTCTGTATGCTCAAGCAAACCATGTTTGCATTCACTCCAGCTTCTTTGCAGTAGATTAAATTACCAGGAGTTAGGGGTACGTTTGAAGCAGCTCGTCCATCAAACTCTAAATCCAGCCGAAAAGTGTGTTCAGCCTCACAGGTGGCATTAGTAGGATGTGCTTCATTTGTTAACAGAGAAACTGGGGATAATGACAACTTAGCTCAAGAAACAAGAAAACTGTCATAGGGTGTGCCATCGCTGTCGGTGCATACGTGTTTTGTACTGACATTAGAAACTGATTTACCAAGGCTTTGCATACCCTTGCACCACACACGGTGAAGCAGGGTGACACAAAACCTAGAATGAGATTTACCATGCCACGCAGAGGCACCCTGCATGACTTGGTAAATCTGGTGTAAGGCAAGACAGTGCAAGTCGCTGCCTTGCATTACACTGCGCCGGGAATGTGTCACAATGGTGGAGCATAGGTGTTCTCATGCATTTACCCATGTATCCTGAAGCATTCCAAAATTTACCAACTCTGGTATACCTGGAAATGTGTCAGAACTGTATGCCTTCCTGAAAGAGGCACACCAAGAAAAAATATCTTTATTTCTGTTTGTTGTTTCCTCTTCCTAAGTATGCTGCATTCTAAGTGTGCAGCATTCTGAATGAGACAATTGCCACTAAAGTTTATTTTGTGCAGGAAGGTGCCACTTCCTGCTCAAAAACAAACCTGCATGTAACGCAGACACCCTTTCTCAAGGGTGCCTGTATTGGCGCTAGGCTGCACTGAGTACACCAGCACAATTAGAGGTCAGGAATGGGACATATCTTGACAGATATGGTGGATTCTTTCCCTGTGCTGCATAAACAAATCATGAATCTGGGCATGCATGTTCATTCTGGATCACTTTCATTTTGCAGACCAGACCCTCACGTACATCAAAATAAAATATTTGGTTTGTTTATACAGGGTGATTTCCTCTGTGGGCTGGAACCTTTAGTGACAATGTTTAGAGTAGGGGCCCTGCTGGCATCTATGCCACTTTCTCCAGCTTCCCCTGCTACTTATAGGAAGGAGGCAGGGTGGGGTTGGGGGACTTCAGGAGATAGAAGGCAAAAGAAAGAGAGGTGAATGTTAAACTTGCCAGGCTTGGAGTGGTCTTCCCCCAAACGTTTTGCCGGTCCTTCTCCATTTTGCAAGATCTATTTTTGTTGACCTTAGAAGTCTGAGCACTTTACCACTGCTAACCAGTGCCAAAGAGCATGTGCTCACTCTTTAAATCATGGTATTAGTGGCTTATCCTCAACTGGCATACTTAATTTATTTATAAGTCCCTAATAAGGTGCCCTACAAAATGTGTCCTGGACCTGTAAATTAAACACTACTAGTGAGCCTGAATCACTGATTGTGCCATCCAGTTAAGCAGCCCTTTGACCATGTCGCAGGTCTGCCAATGCGGACCCTGTGTGTGCAGTTTAAACTGTCAGTTTGACCTAGCAAAATAAACCTTCTGCCAGACTCAAACCTTACTTTTTAATACATATACATACACCACCACTAAGGTAGGACCTAGACAGCCCCTACGACAGGGTGCAGTGTACTCAAAAGTGGGACACGTAACTTTAAGTTTTTACATGTCTTGGTAGTGAAAAAACTTTGAAATTAATTTCTGACTACTGCAAGGCTTATCACTCCCACAGGATAACACTGGAGTCTCCTTATTATATTGTTATTACTTATTACCAGTGTAATTTCCAAAAAGGAAGAGAAAACCCTTTTCAAGTTTGGTGTCTCTGGAATCATAATCCTAAACTCCTAAGTTATGGCGAAGTCTGATTTTAAATTGCAATTTTGAAAATGGCACTTTTAGAAAGTTTGCAATTTCTTGTGTTAGCCCTTTGATGACTATAGCCTGACTCTTGTCACATGAATGGGTGTCATTAGCTGTTGGGCTCTCTGTATTCCTCCTAGACAGCCACACACAATTGGAGCTTAGGTGTGACTGGATGGGCCATTGCTAGCAGGATATGAGGGAGGATAGGGCCTAGCCTCACTCACATCTGAATAGGCAGTGTCCTGCCTACACCCAAAGGGCTTACCGACCCTGCATTCAGCAGCTCCATTCCAGTCAGCTTGAAGCCAGGGCAAAGGAGGGAGGGAATTTTATGCACTTCAAGGACGCTGTCTAGAAGCTTCTCCCACCTTCCAGCACCAGTGCACCAGTGTATAAAGGAAGGACCAATGACACCACCACTTCAATACTCTTCTGGACCCGTGGATACTCTGCCAGGAAGGACTGCTGGGCTGCTGAAAAGACTGCCATTCTGTTAAACTGCTACTCTGTAACGGCTGCTGCCTTGTTGTGCTGACCTGCTGCCCTCTGCCTGGGAAAGAGAACTGGACCTGCAACTTCATTTTGAACCCAGGACCCCAGAGTGAAATTCAGAGGACTAATCTGCTGGCCTTCTGACTTCAGTTCAAATGATTGACTTTTTGTTGTTTTGCTCTTGTTTTATTTATTAAATCAAGAGTTATTTTTCTAACTTGGTTTGGGGTCTTTATTGTGTGGTATTTTCAATGTTGTACTGTTTGAGGTCTTGCACAAATACTTTACACATTGCCTCTCTGTGCCAAGCTACCAGAGGGTTACACACAGGTTAATTTGGGGTTTGATTGTGCCTTACCTTGACTAGGATTGTGGTTGCTACTTGAACAGGGATCACACCCAAGTCAACCAGTAACTCAATTTTAAACAATAAATGAGAGAAAAGGAATGAAGCAGGGCTGCAGGGGCATAGCTACAGGGGGTGTAGATAAACAGAGACAAAAACGCACACACACTCTATCCCTCTCTGCTTAGATAGTCTTCAAAAATGTTGGTTAGTTTACAAATATATTGCATTTTCTCTCACTTAGTACCCCTACCAATCCACATTTTTCTCTCTTTCTACTGCCCCTTTAGCGCCTCTAATGTGCCCTGCTCGTCATATAATGCATTTTGACATTGTATGCCAGTGAGAAGAACGCAACTTGGCTGTGCCATTATGTCTCTCAAAACATGAAATGAAGGGGTTGTTGTTTTCTGCTTAAGGTAAGAAATGTTTTCATTTAAATGTGGTGCAGTGTAAGCTATACAAGTAAAGTGCACAGATGAATGCAATGTTTCATGTATGCCATATTTTATCACTGGTTGAAAGAATGGACATTTTATAGTATTTTAGAGATGTTATTCTTTATAATCATTAACTATTTTGACATAAGAGACATAGGAAATGTATTTAACCCGAATAGTGTATTTGTGTTTTATTAGTTTGGCCTGAGTAAAGGCCTGTTTATTTTTTCCTGTGTTCTAAACTTCATTGTGAAGTTGATTTTTCCATGTTTTTATAACAGCTGCAGGTTTCAAGATTTGAGTTATGAAGGAACTCATTGTTCAGGAAGATAAGGAAAGCCAGAAGGAATGCTTATCAAGGATGAGATGAGTATCCTGGGTTGGCAGCTGTAACTCTTGTGAAATTCCAAAGCGCTAGGGTGTTCCAAGGTCAACATCGAAGACTTCAGAATGTGAAGTAGCAATTTACTGATTTGTGATTATGTTTTTGAGCTGGGAAAGGTATTTGCCTATGAGATCACCCTTTAAATAATCAAGATTTAAGCATGGTTTAGCTAGCGGTAAGAGAGCAGAACTCATTGAGATACATTCCCTGAACTTTAATTTCTATGTGGCTTCATGCCGCCATACCTCCCTTGATGGAAACTTCTACAGAAGTTCTGTCATGCTGACCAGCTTTCTTTCTGAACCCATAGAATATTAGCTTAGTTAAGATTTGAGATCAAAAGGTTAGGCAGGAAAACTTGATTTCAAATTTAATGCATCAAATGTTTTTCCTTATTTTCTGCATTATCACTACTGAATTGGTGATATTTTATATGCTAATTAAATTTCGTATTATGCAACATTTTGATTCTTCTTTGGTTATTCTAAACATTCATACTATGATTTTGAGACCTATATATTTAAGTTTGGCTTTGAGTCTGAAATGAAGCCCTTTGAATTTTAAGTCGGTCTCTGAAATTGAATGTGTGACCATTGAGTTAAACTGTAATTCATTTGAATTATTTGATGCATTGTCTCCTCATCCTTTGGAACAGAAAAGAAAAGATTAATAAAACTCCAGATTTAGAGAGAAGGCCAGTGCTGGATCACCAATGTTATTGTTCGAAAATCTGAAGCTCATAACCCTCAGTCTGAATGATCCTGCTAGCTCCCTGTTGGCTGGTTTAAAAATTGCCATGGTTGCTTTTGGTTCTCTGTCTGGCCTTTTTATCTATTGAGCACTTGTTCGCTATACACGCCATCATATACGCGTCATCTTCATCTATTTATGTTCCCACATCTTCATGCAAATTGCCGTCAGTCTATGATGCAATCTTCCCAGCAGCGGCTCCTCCACTAAAGTGGAGGAGCGTCGCCCCTTTGCTCTGAACAGTGAAAAAAAGGAAAAATTAAATGATGATAACACAAATTTATTATCATTCTATTTTTCATCCAGTGCCAGGATAGGGCAGGGCTGAAGTGGGTCACAGGGAAGAGGGGTATGTGCACCCTATGTGCACATGACGGTTTGTCCAGCCTTGTTGGGCCAGACAAACACACATGCGCACTTAGCATTTCTCCACCCGGCTGAATTGCACAGCCGGGTTGAGAACGTGCACAGCCTCCCACTCCCTGTCTGAGGGCCGAACAAGGCGTCTCCGACCAATCGCAACGCTGCTGTCATGCTGCTGACAGCAGCATCGTGATTGGCTTAGGGGAGTCTGGGAGCCTGTGTGCTGCCAGGAGTCAGAAAGAGGAAGGAGAAGAGATGGAACAGGTAAGTGTTCTTTTTTTTTTAATAACCCCTCTCCCCCTTCAGTAGCAGCCGCCACTGAATCTGCCGCAAGTTTGATGGTCAATACCAGCTGCATACAAACAAATAACTAAAAGATTCGTAGATACAATGTTATGACCCTCTTTACTGTTGAAATTATTTCAAATAAATCTGTTTATCATGATTTACAGATAACATTAGCACTCTTCCTGAGATTACGTCTCAGAACAACGAAACCCAGGCTATTCATTTAGTTGTACAACATGTAATTAAATCAACGTCCACTAGAGGGCAGTATGCAACAGAATAATATATTCAGGTAGATTGAAGTTAATTTCAGGATGTTATTCCGCGATTACAAATCGCCGTTGTTTTGTAATTTTATAGTACAATGCATGTGATTTCAAATAACAGAGAGCACGAACTACCAACTAATTAACACCTCTTTCTTGAAATGGTTACTGTAGTATGGTTTGAATTCGAGTTGCGGTATACATGTCCAATAGCTGTAGACTGTAAAATGAGCCACCTCAATTACTTTGATTCTTTTTTTAGATTACAATATGGAAAATAACACAAAGTGATTGTTTCAGATTAGCATCCTGCTGAAGTCGTGGTATTTCTTGGTTACTATTTAGTAATTCGGGATTAAATCAAGATAACTATATTTGCGTTGCTTTTAGAGTAGACAGAACATTTAAATACCAGCACTACAAATCAAAGCTCTTATGGAACCAAACAAATAGAGCAAGTCATCAGGACCCTCTCCAGAAGAGCTCTTTTGTCTTTTCCATCCAATCATCTATACATTCACCATTTCATCCTTCCATCCACCTACTAATATCCACAATTTCACTTTTGCATTCTGTCATCTGTTCATTTTTTTATCTATCATTCAGTCTTTCACAATTCCATCCATGCACCCATACATACCCAAACCTAGCCCGTCCATCCTTTTACTACTCCATCCATTCTTTCAGTCATTCATCCATCCATCCACTCTTTAACTCCATCCATTTATACATCCACTCCTTCTATCCATCCATCCATCCATCCTTCCACCCATTTATCTTTTTACTCATCCTTCTACTCTTCAATCAATCCACTTATCCATCATGCATTTACCCTTTCCGTCTACCATCCATTCACTCATCCATCCATGCTTTGACCCTCCATTTTGCTCATCCTTCTTTCACTCATCCATAATTTCATCCATATGTACACCCACCCCCCTTTCACTCATCCATTCATTCTTTCACTCATTCATCCATTCATCCTTTCACTTATCCACACATCCTTTGGCTTATCTATCTTTTCACCCTTTCACTCAATCCATCCGTCCATCCTCTCTTTCATCCATTCCATTCATTCATTAATCCTCCCTTTCACTCAGCCATCCATCCAGCCCCCTTTCACTCATCACTCATTCTTTCCTTCACTCATCCACCCTTCCTCTCATACACCATCCCTTTCACTCATACATCCATTCTTCCACTCGTCCATCCTTACATCCACCCTTTCACTCATCCATCTATCCATCTACTCATCCATCATTTCACTCACCCATCTACCCTTTCAATAACTCATCCATCCAACTTTTCACTCACTCATTCACCTTTGTCTGCTGAGTTGCAAGCAGAAGAGGTCCATCAAAAGCTTCAACCCCGCTGTAGGTACTAAAGTGTGGGTGGGGGGGAGGTGGCCTGGGGGAGGGGGCTTGTTGGGGGCGGGAGTTGACGACGGCCTTGGCTTTTACCCACATAACGTTACTTTCGCAATGACCTTGAACTACTAACAACATTTCCAATAGCATGGGTCCATCGGCTTTTAAATGAATAATGCAATTTGCTTATGTTTCGAAATATTTGGTGGCCATGATATAACAAGACTTGTAAATTGCAATTACGTTTTTTCTGTTATTCATTCTTTCCCCCCATATATCTTTCAGACCCAAATCCGGGGGTCACAGGGAAGAAAAGGACTACTGGTTACTGGTCATAGGTGATGGGGTCGTCTACCTCATGTCTTGGGTCTATTCTAGTGTTGTCAATGAATATCGGGCCAATTATTGCCCTTTCACCCTTAGCACTTGATCTCATTGGTAGCTATGGTGAGCAGGCACACGCTTCTGGGGAAATAAAAGCTCGGAACTCAAATATCACACAATAAATGGTACACCATGCAGGCGACATTGCGTCTAAGCAGCACTGTGTATGTCGAAGAGTCTTAAGTGGTGAATCTACGTAATGGGCATTGTGCTTTCCAATTTTAGTTGAGCATACTTGATGGCTCTCAGATGTATATAAAAATCGTAGAATACTGTCTTCTGTTCTCTCACAGATAAATGAAAAGTCATCCTGATTATCATTTGTACCACCAAAGAAGGGCCACAGGGGACACAGAACATGGTCATGGTGTTAGATGATGAAGTTCAAACTCCATCCACTTCCCTTTTTAGGCCTGTTTGCCAATGGTTTAGCTGTCTTGTAGAGATTTTACAAGTTACACAGAGAGGTCGAAGGTTCAACCATGCTTCCATTTTCTTGCGATAATGGCATTACTCCTAGTCCTACTCCCTCGCCTTCCTTTTAAACCAATGAGGCCTCCCACCTCCCCCCTACATCCCCCCTTCCCATTTTAAACCCCCCCCACCCCTACCCCCTCCTGTACAAAAACCAAGCCCAAGCAGCAACTCAGACAGTCCGTACCGGGAGGGCGGGAGGGAATGGAAAGGAAGGCGAGGGAGTAGGACTAGGAGTAATGCCATTATCGCAAGAAAATTGATGCATTACCTCCCGTCCCTCCCTCGCCTTCCTTTTAAACCAATGAGACATAGCAAGAAAAAACACAGGAGACGGACACTGAGTTGCAAGAACTTTATTAATATCCTGCACCAAGGCCACCAAAAACCCTACCTCTATTACCTCATAGAGGATAAGACTCAGTGACCTAATACGGACTCCAAACTACCCAAGTCGACAGCCTATAATGTCGAACAAACGTCGAAGGAGAAGCCCAATTGGCGGCCCTGCAAATTTCCACCACGGAAGTCCCCTGAAGCTCCGCCACCGTAGCCGCCATACCCCTGGTAGATCGACCCTGAATCCCTTGAGGAGCGACAACCCCTTTCAAGGAATAGGCCAACAGAATCAACGATCTCACCCACCGACTCAAGGAAGCCGTGGAAGGTTTCTCACCCTTACGTGCGGGACCGAAATTAACAAAAAGCAAATCACCCTTACGAAAAGGAGCCACCACCCGCATGTACTCCAACAAAGCCCTGCGTACATCCAACGAATGCAAACGGACCTCCTCCCCTGAGGAGGGATTCGGACAAAACGAAGGAAGGATGACCTCCTGGCGAGCATGGAACGAAGAATTGACTTTCGGAATAAAGGAAGGGACCGGAACCAGAACCACCCGATCCTGAAAAACCTTACAAAAAGAACAGGCCAAGGCCCCCAATTCCCCCAAACGACGAGCCAAAGTAATGGCTACCAAAAAGAACGTCTTCAAGGACAGATGGTGCAAATCACAGTCCCCCAATGGTTCAAAAGGGGCATCCGTCAAAACATCCAAAACCAAAGAAAGATCCCAAGAAGGAAAAGAACGTACAGGGCGAGGAAACAAATTAATAAGCCCTTGAAAAAACCTAGGCATCAAGCGCCCTTCATCCGGAAGATTACGCAACGGACCTCTAAAGGACTGAATAGCCGCCCACTGTACCCGTAGAGATGCCACTGACAACCCCAACTGCGCACCGTCCTGCAGGAACTGCATCACCTCAAAGATAGACGCACAGGTAGGATCCAATTCATGACTCAAGCACCAAGAAGAAAAAACCTTCCACTGTCTACCATAGGAAAGTAAAGTGGAACGCCGCCTGGAAGCCAGTAAGGTAGAACTCAAAGTCACAGGTACCCCCAGACCCGTCAAGCCCCGTCGTTCAACTTCCAGGCCGTCAAGTGTAACCTCCTCAACGACCCCAATGGGAGGCAGGGAAACTCCAGGGGAGACGGACAAAGAGGCAGAGGCCACATCCTCCCGGCTGCCATCAGCCGCAACAACGGGAACCAATTCGCCCGCGGCCAAAGTGGCGCAATCAGGATAACCCTGGACCCCAGATCCCTCACCCACAACAGAAAAGACCTGAGTAGCTGAAACGGTGGGAACGCATACAAAAGGCCCCTCGGCCAAGGACATGACATCCCGTCCACGTCCCAGGCTAGGGGACACCGAAACCGGGAGCAGAAGCGATCCAACTTCACGTTTTCTGCGGATGCGAACACATCCAGCACTGGAAGCACCCAAAGCCGAACCAGATGTAGAAACAGAGACTTCCGGAGGGAGAAAAGTTGAGAGGAAGGAATCACCCTGCTCAGTAGATCCGCCCGAACATTGACCACCCCCCGAATGTACGTAGCTCTGAGAGAAGGAACCCACTCCTGAGCCCACACAAAACCCTTCAGGGACACCTGGAAATGGACCAGAGCCAATAAGACAGCTCTCAACTCGCGCCAATTCGACGACCGACTTGCCTCCAGAGGGGACCAGAACCCCTGAATCTGAGCCGACCCCATCCACGCACCCCAACTGGAGAGGCTGGCATCCGTAGTCACCACCACGGGTCTCAGAGGTGACAAAGAAACCCCTACCCGAAGATGATCCGCATCCAACCACCATTTCAACTCCCTGTGAATCAATCCGGACCCCTGCACCCTGTCCCGCAGAGAACCGGACCCTGGCGCCCACCTTCTCAAGAACCATGTCATCAAGCATAGGAGATGGAACCGCGCCCAAGGGATCAGAAATATTACTGACGCCAAATGACCCTGCAGACGTAACCATAGAAGAGCTTGGGGCAGTCTGTAATACTACCTTCCTCACCAAGGACTGGAGTACCCCTAACCTCCTTTCTGACACTGTCACCAGGCCCAGAAGAGTCCGAAATCAAGCCCCTAAAAAAACCAGATCCTGGGACGGAACTAAATCTGATTTTTCCCAGTTGATTAAAAACCCGTGATTTTGCAGGACCACCAGAACTTGGGCCACCTGCCTCTGTAACATGACCTGTGAGGGGGCATGAATCAAGATGTCGTCCAGATATGGATGAATAAACACCCCTTATGAATGTAGCAAAGCTACCAGGGGGGCCAGCACCTTCGTAAAAATTTTAGGAGAAGACTTGAGACCGAAAGGTAGAACGCAAAACTGATAGTGTTCCTGATCCACAGCAAACCTCAGGAACCTCTGTGAAGACTTTGCCACCGGCACGTGCAGGTAAGCATCCTGCAGATCCAGCGACACTAGAAAGTCCCCTTGCCTGACCAATGGAAAGATAGTCTGAATAGACAGCATGCGAAAATGTACCGTCCTGATCCAAGCATTCACCTCCTTCAGATTGAGCACCGGTCGAAATCCCCCTGAAACTTTCTGAACCAGAAACACGACCGAATAATTGCCCTGACCCCTTTCGTCCAGCGGAACACGGGAAATGGCCCCCTTGACCAGCAAGTCCCGGACTCTGTCCAATAATGCCCTTCTCCGTGACCCTCTGGAAGGCAGAGGGGTGGGACGTACCCCTGAATCTGGAGGCACCACCACAAAATCGATGACATAACCATTGGCCACAATGTCTAGCACCCAACGATCGTTGACACTCTCCTCCCAAGTTGAAATAAAGTGTCTCAGCCTTCCCCCAACCGGCCCTATGCCAGGCCCACAGTGATTGTCAGGACGCCTTTTTGAACCCACCCCGGTTCGAAGGAGCAGACTTCTTAGGAGAAAAACGCAGCTGAAAACGCCGTTTCCTAAACGAAAAAGATTTGGCATCCATTTTAGGAGAAGAGCGGGAATGTTTCTTCCACCCTTTACCTGAAGTAGAACCCCCCTTTAAGGCAAAGCATGCTTCCGCTCCTTAAATGCTTTGGAAAGAATGGATGGCAATTGATCCCCAAACAAGCTACGACCCTCAAAAGGCAGTCTTAGCAAGGCTGCCTTTTCCCCCGGGTCGGCTTTCCAGGAACGTAACCAGAGGGACCTACGAGCCCCAATCAAAGCACCAGAGGCCAGAGCCAATGTACGGACCACATCAGAAGACACATCTGCCAACAATCTGGCCTGCTGCTCCATACCAGCCAGGAGCTCCGAACATTCCGCCCCTTCTTGAACAGCCACCGCCAGCTTATCAAAGTCCTGCACCAACGACTGGGCCGCATAAGCAGAATATATACCTGCCCTCAGCGCTAGATTCTCAGCTGCAAAAGCCCTCTTAAGACCTGAATCCACTTTACGGTCCGTGGCATCCGTAGGCACACAATCCTCAGGATTGACTGCCGTTTTGCCAATCAGGGTAGCTAAAATTGAATCAAGGCGGACCGAATGAGGCAATACCTCCTCACGCTCAAGTAAATACAGTTTCTGCAGGAATCGTAGAACTTGAGCTTTATCCACATCCTTCCATTTGCGAAACACCATATCCTTCACAGGTCCCTGAAAAGGCATGGCAAATTTAGAAGGCGTCTGATATTGTGGAAATAAGTGAGATTCCGAGTTTGAAGGTTGAAACACTGGAAAACCTAAATTGTCCCGAACATGTGCCATCACCTCCCACATTTCTTCTCTGGAGACATATTTACCCCCAGAGGACGTAGATGGGGCCTCTCCACCCTCACTCTCTGAGGAGGACTTCCTTGCAGATGCAGAAGTATGGGCAATTTTAGATTGACCAGGCCTGGCCATCCCAGCTTGAAGGGCCCTGGCAACAGCCACCTCGATCATTTCCTGCACCTCCTCTCTGGACATGAGGGGTGCATCCCTACCCTCCTGCAACTGGGAGCCCCCAGGGATGGAAACGCCAGCAGTACCCTCCTCGGAGGAGGAGGAAGAAGAGACAATCCTACGTCTCTTAGCCGGAACCTTAGGCATGTTGATAATCCAAAACACACTGCCCACCACTTAAAAGCACTCCCAATATATAGCGACCTGGACCTCCCACTACAGGTATCTACCAATCCCTAAAAAGGTCAAAACTAAATGCAATGTACATAAAACTGCAGGCAGAACGCCCGTCCTACCTTCAGAAACCAAAAACAGCACTCCAGCATCTCCCCTCGGCTCTGCGGCGCGGAAAACCGGAAGCCGACGCCCCAGCCACAGAGGGCCGGCTGACCCCGTCAGCCGCCTCTCAGTACGCGCCTCCTGAGCAGCTTGGCTGCTCGGCAAAGTCGCGCTCTGGCCGTAGCACTCCTCGCGGAGCTCCGCGTCCCGAGGAGTGCCTCAAACGATGACCCCCAGGCCCCGCCGTGCAGGTAAGGAAAAGGAAAAACGTCTAGCGTGGGCTAGACAAAAGAACAGGAGGGGGTAGCGGTGGGGGGTTTTTAAAAGGGGAAGGGAGGGTCTAGGGGGGAGGCGGGAGGCCTCATTGGTTTAAAAGGAAGGCGAGGGAGGGACGGGAGGTAATGTCACCTATTGGTTGGTTTAAACGTATTGATTAACCCTCTTTCATCAGTCTGGTTGATTGGAATTTCTCTACTGCATAGATATACAGCCATATAATTGGTGCAACAGTAAATTGGGGAAGCTCAGGTCGTACATCTGATCCTTCAAGCCTCCTTACATGTTTATTATTGTCCTCTCTTAGTGGAAAAGATCTGGAACAATGTGTCTGGGATCACGCCTGCGTTGATCACACAAGCGTAACGACTCTTGCCTGAACAATGCAGGTCCTTTTCTCTGCCTTAACCACGCATGTGCTGAACAACGCACATGCGTCGCGGTCAGGTAAGTGGGGCTGGGGGTAGTTTGTAGGGGCGGGGGTGAAGGGGTTGGGGAGGTTAGGTTATTTTATTTAAGAAGGAAGATTAGACCTGCGTGCCTTGAACCTAGGATTTTCAGAAATTACTTAGAGGGCCAGATGGCTGGCCTCTTGTTTGAGCTACAGGGGTGCAACAAGCTTCCAGAGAGCTTCACTGCAACTGCCAAACTAACCAGCACAAACTGGACCTGCCTGGGCCTTGCTGCTGGCCTCTGCTGGAGCGAGCTTTGATCTCCAGGAGGTGCCCCCCAGATCCTGGACCCTTGGCTGGCATCATGCTGTATTCCTCCTGCCTCACAAAAGAATTCTATGTGAAAATCCCAAAGCTTTGGGCTCCTCAGGAACCACAAGCAGAGTCTTCATGTAAAGAATCAACCACCTGCTACACCCACTAATGTGAAGCTCCAGCAATGACTTGCTCTTTGCAACAGCTATGGCCACTCGCATCAGCAGTGACCACCCTCCACAAATGACCCACTATTTGCGTCAAACAGTGACTGCCTGTGTCAACCACCAAAGCGAAGCTCCAGCAACGACCTGCTACTCGTACCAACAACAGACCCCTTGCAGCCCCAAACCTACATGGGCTTGGACTGTGAGTTGATAAACTATTCACTGGGACAAACCTGGTCCCTGCATCTGACCCATGCTCCATCGCTATCAGCCTGAATGTTTGTCTTTACCTGGTCCAGAGTGACTAGATAGCTGCAAATGGTGCTTTGTCTTTTGTGGTGCCATTTTCAACTAAAAATTTAAAAAAAACAGTGCTCTGTTTCTGCTTATTGGATGTTTGTTGTTTTCCTGGCATTTTGTTTATTACATTTTTATATATTTTGCTAAATTGCTTTAGGATTGTTCTTGGTTGTGTTTTCACTTCATACCTGTTTAAGTGCTGGATACATACTTTACTCATATCCTCTAGGCTAAGCCTGACTGCTTTTGTACCAAGCTACCAGAGGCTTAAGCACAGGTTTATTTAGTGACTATTGTGGTTCTTTTTCCCTTATTTAGCTATTTTCCCTCCCATTTCCTATTTGTCCTGGCAAGGATTGTGCTTCAGATTTCAGTGTGGCTTCCACCAGTCTCAGCCAGTACCATATTATCTTACAAGGGCTGACTGCATATAATGCCACTTGCTAGTTTACAAGTACCTCCAATAGATTGTTGCTCTCTCACTCCTGTGTAGCTCCTCTGTTGCTCTTGGTAGATTTGGTGTAATACTCCTTGATAGTTTAAGAAGGCCCCCAATTCTCCTCCATTGCTCCTCCGGAGCTCCTGGGTTGCCTCCATATGATACCCCTTAATAGTTTAACAATGCCTCCAATGTTTTGACCTTGTATGGCTCCTGAATTATTTCTACAAAATGGAACATGAAAGTTTAACAGAGCCTTCATTATGGGGGCCTTCTTTTTCTCCTGGATGGACTCTACATACTTTTCTTTGGGTTTTTTATTGAGCCTCCTATTGGTTGGTCCTGTTGCTCTAGAATAGATTCCAAATAAAGGATCCTTGGTGACTTAATACTGCCTCAAATGGGGTACTCCTCTCTAGCTGTTGAGCCAAGTCATTATAATGAACCTTGGTGGTTTAACAAAGCCTCCAACGGCACTGCTCACTTCAAAAGATAAAACATCTCAGCATGCAGAGCTGTGCCTGTCTAATCAGTACTCTGCAAGACTGTAGAGTCTCCACAGTCTAAACCTACTATTAACTCATACTTTGTGAATAGCAAAAAAGAGTAAATTTATAGAGGCCTGTCTTATCCTTTCATGTGCAGAGTTCTCATCCCCTACTATTAATTATCTCTGATTAGCAAAAATAGTAAACTTACATAAAAGTGTAAATTTACCTTTGTGAATCAGGCCCCAAGTGTTTTCAAGGAGGATTTTTTGCCAAATAGTCATCTTATCTTCTAGCAAACCTGAAGGAAACCTCCGCTTTGTCCAGGTCTTGACAACAACAAACACATTTTTAGATCTCCAACTTCAAAAGCATACATACACCTCCAGACATAAAAAAGACAAGGGCACGTACTTCATGTAAAATAATAATTCATTTAATTAATATAAATGCAGAGCATAGCTAATCCCTCCCAAGCTTCATTCAGGACGTCCTCAGATAACTATAACCCACGAATCAGGTTACCTAGACTCCCTCAGTGGGTCAAATCTTCAGACAAGAATGAATTATTTCGAGGTCACGTGTATGTGTATGTAAACTGCTCACGGATGTGCTTTACATATTAGCTTCACTAATACTGTTTTCAGTCTAGAAATCTGTAAATTCTTACGATTACTTATAATAAACGATCATTTTTCTTACATGAATAAACACACAAATAGCCTCTCTCATACAATAAAAAAAACCAACCTTGATGTTATGGCAGCCGGTGCAGCAATTTCTTTGTGTGGTGTTGTGACGGGAAGCTGTGTGTCCACAATAAACAGTTTCACAGTGGGATTTGTTGCTCCAGCCTAGGGGAACACGTTTATGACAACCAGTAAATGCCTCAAATAAAGAATTATAGACTTACTTCATTGGCATCATAGGGATAATGTAATTATAAAGGCAAACATTAATACAACTGTTGTAATTAATTGACGTATGATGCACTACAGTTTTTATGAGAAAGGAGGAATACATCCTTTAGTTAACATTCCACTGTGTAACCTAGAATTTGGAATGGAATTACACAAGGATATCCGCTTTGAGGTAAATAAAAGATGCAACTTTGCACATATACTGTGATTTCATGTGTGAGAGTTTATACATTATGATGTTTCATACAGCATGGGCCCTTGGACTTTTCCATATTCATCAAACTGAGCAGTAATACACCTGGAAAGTTACACTAGGCACAACTTTTCAGGTGGAATAGCAAGTGTGGATCATGATTTTTTTAAATGTTGTCATTTTTTTAAATGCATATGACTTTTGTGTAAAATGACACACAGTTGAAAGGCAAATGCTCTTTTTCCAGCGGGAAAAACACAATTCCCTATGAACAGAACTCTTTTCGTACATTACCACCAGGTTTGTGGGCGGTCCACTCCTCTTCCCTCCCTGAAAGGGTGGTCATACAAGCCCTATGCTGGTCGTCTTCATCCCTTGTGTGTGGCCTACTGCTGTGTAAGTCTATGCACTCACGATGTAAAATCAACCACTAGTAAATATGCAATCGTTGTGTAAAATGAACCACTAATAAAACCATTTATGCTCGCTAATGATCCTTTTGTCCATAGCCTTGAGGCTTTAATGGAGTAATTTACCACAGTAAACCGATCTAAACGGCTTTGTGAACCATGCTCGGGATGTGTTGGAGGGTTGGACATTTACATAGCACTGTTATTGTTTCCATTACATCAATAATTTTTCAAGCAATTACGCACAATTTGTACTTACAATTTAAGGCACAGGTCGATAATGTGATGCACCCTAGTTAGAGCTCAGATCTCAAAGTTCCACAGTTAATATCAGCCCCACATTGCCCACACAGGTACAAGTGGGAAACTGAACATTTTATTAAGGTAGTAAACGTGAGCTGGTAAACGTTTCAGGATAATGTACATTAGTGGTACGGGGATATTCTGCTCTTCCTTTGGTCCAAAGATCCAAATGACTGGAGCATCTTGTAGTTTCTAATTGGAGGCAGATCAAATGCAAGCATAAGTGAATGAGCATATCTGGTGTGAGGCAGAGATATGGATCTAACTCCTGGCTGGGTAGCATCAGAAGGCCTGTCTTCTCATTGGTATTTACATCAATGTGATGGTTCTAATGTTACTCTGACTTTCCATGGTGATTATTTTTTCATCTGAGCAAAGTGGAGCACCAGAACCGTCTTAAAGATGATGGCTGTGCTTCTTTAGTCCTTTGATGAGAGGCAGGGGATGTCCAAGCAACATCAATTTAGAAGGATGCCACCATGTGAGAAAGAAATGTCCAGGACTTTGATGGTGGCTATTAATTCTCAGTCAGAAAAGTGGTGTTTCATTCCGTGTGGAAGGGAGAGCGGGTACCAGATAGTTTAAGTAATGTGTTAAGTCCTCATTAGATATTAATATTTTTATTGACATAGACATGATGGGTGCATAATCTTGACTCTTCAGCTCTCACGTGATGCAGTAACTTTTAGAAAAAGCCCGACTCTTGTTCTTCATTAGTATAATCCATTTATTGATATTTTGATATGTTATTCTTATAATCTCTCCTAAGGTCTCCCAAAGGCCCAGATTTAAGAGGGCCTAGCGCCATATATCGCCACACTAGCATCATTTTTTTATGCTAATGTGGCAATGTTATGGCAAAAATGTTGCGCCATATTTACAAAGTGGCGCAATGCAGACATTGCGCACTTTGTAACCCCTTGTGCCACATTATGCCTGCACCAGGAATAATGTATGCAAGGGGGGTGTTCCCTCGTTAGGGAGGGGGGCTGGAAAAATGGCACAATGTAATCTAAAAGACTTCTTTGCGCCATTTTTAGTTTTTTTTTTTAATGCCTGCACAGAGCAGGTGTTAAAAGGAGGCACACCATTGTTTTTAATGGGCCTCAATGTGCTTTGCAGGATTAGAGTCAACATTTTTGGGGCTAATCCTGGAAAGCCCCAAGCTAGCACCATAAATTTTGAAGCTAGTTCCCTAACTCCTGCCATGGTGCGCCGTATATTAATATACATACAAAATATGGTGCACACATGGTGGCGTTGGGGGGCTGGCTCTACAGGGCACAAGAAAAGTGGCGCTGCATTGGATGCAGCGCCACTTTTCTTAAATCAAGCCCAAAGTTTGACAGTTATGGCGCTGATTTTTATTAACGTATCAAAAACATTCTGCAACTTAGATATGAATATGCAATGAGGAGTGATTTACATGGGAAAAATAAGGGTGGAGATTTGGGCGGAGTGAAAAGCATTTTTTTAACAACACGTGGGGGCATTTGTATAAAAAGATTCTGCATTTACAAACGGTGTGAATTGCTAAGTTTGACCATTTGCGAATGCAAAATAGCCTTTCCAAATGTATAAAGGGCACTGGCAGTCCCATTTTAGGGAATCACTATTTTTTACAATTTTCTAAAATTGTTACTTTAAACAGGGATCACAATTCGCGATTCCCTTAATCAGAAATTTCAAATAGGTATTTCCTAATTGTGATTCCCTAAGCACATGTATCAAGCATTTCTTACATGCAAAGTGGACATTTAGCAAATGCTATTACTATTGACGCCAAATTGATGGTAACCATGTGGAATTTTAAAAAATGCATTAAAAATTTATTTTTCAAAGTGCCATGTAGCGCACACATGCCACAAGAGCATTTGTACACTTTACATGTGCACAATTTATTTTAGGGGTGCATCAAAGAGGGTCTTAGGCCCGTAGGCACCCTTGCATTTTCTAATTTGTGATTTCCTAATAGCGATTGCTACTCTGTATGAATCACTATTGGGGAATCGCTGTTTTATTACATACCATTCTGCATTTCCTAAATAGCAATTACATAAAATTTGCTATTTAGGGAATGCAAAATGGAGCTATGTTAGATATGGCCCTAACACTTTATCACTGTGCAATTATGCATGAAGCTACTGAGACATTTTGGCCATCTGTATTATTTGTATTTGTGCATGTGCAAGGAGATGTATTTAGCAACATCTTTCAAATGTGTGAAGATTGCTTTTTTTGACTTTTTATTATCAGCAATAATGGATACCATGTGCAGTCTCCGAAAGGAACCTGGAGAATGACATACTAAGATTTGTTCTTGTTGACAGGCAGAAATTACGCCAGGCCTCATCTTTTTTTAAATCAATATTTTTCCTGTTTTCCTGCCATTTGTAATTCTATTAAATACAGCAAGTAAGGAAATTGGGTTACCGGTTGGAGGGAGTGA